>NW_023600993.1:20843047-21443047 GCF_014898055.3 Talpa occidentalis
CTTGGTTGACAGTTCTTTTCTTTTAGTACTTGAAAACAGTGTACCATTTTCTTATGGCCTTTTTTTCTGATGAAATCCTTTGTCCTTTGAATCTTTCTTCCTCTGTATTTTTCTCTGATGCTTTCAAGGTTTTTCTTTACCTGTTATTTTCAGATGTTTGTGATGTGTCCAGTTCTAAGATTCATTGGGTTATTACTGCTTTCTTACATTTGGAGGTTTATATCTTTTCCCTAATTTGGAAGGATTTCAGCCATTATTTCTTCTTAGATATTTTTTTCAGTCCTGCTTTATTTTTCCTATTTTTCTGGTAACATGAATGATGGGTCTTTTCATTTTTTCCCACAGATCCACAAGCCTCAGTTCATTTTTTAAAAGGCTGTTTAAAAAAGATACTTTCTATTGAATTACTTTCTAGTCCTTAATTTTTTTTTAAATATCCATTGAATGTTTTTGTTATTAATCTTGTGTCTGGAAACCTTACTAAACCCACTTTTTAGTTTTAGTAGCTTATTAGAATCCATTGAATTTTTTGTGTAGAGGATCATATTATCTTTGAATAACTGTAATTTTATTTCTTTTAAACCTGAAAGCCTTTTATTTTTCTTACCTAATAGCACTAGCAAGAACATCCAATATAATGCTGAATAGAAGTAAGAGTAGATTCCTTTGTCTTGTTTCCTATGTTAAGAGGAAGACATTCAATCTTTCATCATTAAATATAATGTTAGCTCTGAGGTTTTTGGGGGGTAGATGTCATTTGTCATGTTGATGAAGTTTCTTTCAATTCCCTCTTTAGTGAGAGTTTTTATTAGGATTGAATGTTGGATTTTCCTCAAGTGTATTTTCTGTGTCTTATGCTAACCATATCCCTTTATCAGTTTTTTAATATAATGAACTATGTTGACTGATTTGTAATTGTTAAACTCTGCAGTGCTGAGATAGACCTCACTTGGTCATGAAGTATTGTAATTTTTATATTTCTGGATTCAATTTGCCAATCTTCAGATTTCTGCATCTATATTCATGATGGGATGCTGAAATGTCTTTGGTTTTGGCAAAAGGGTCATGCTGGTCACAGAGCAATTTACTGGAAAAGCTTGTATGTAATTTATATTCCTTAATTGCTTAGTCAAATTCACCAGTGGGGCTGCCTGTTCCTGTACTTTCTGTATGAGAAGCCTTCTAACTGCAGATTCCATGTGTTTGGAAAGAGTTATTCTGGTCTTTGAGGCAGCTTTGTTTGTGTTTTTCAAAGAATTTGTCTATTTTATTGGCCTACTTTAAACAATATTCCTTTATTATCACTAAAAGTGTATGTATACCATGTCTTTTTTTTCTGACTGCTGGTTTATCAATTTTAATGATTCCAAGGAACCCACTTTGCTTTCATTACTTTCTCTGTTATTTTGTTTGTTTGGGTTTTTATTTCATTGTTCCTGCTTTAATATTTGTTTCCTTTCTTTTGCTTATTTTAATTCATTCTTTTCTAGTTTCTTAGGTTTCTCAGGGTTGAAGCTTAAGTCATTGCTCTAAAGCTGTCCCCCGCCCCCCAGTGTAACTTTTAGTGCTACAGATTTTCCTCTAAGTACTGCCTTGACTGCATCTCACGGTTTTTGTATGTGTTGTACTTTCATTTTTAATCATTTCTTAAAAACTTTAATTTCCCTTTCAGTTACTTCTGAGATATATGGGTTATTTAAAAGGGTGTTACTTAGTTTCCAAATATGTGACAGTTATCAAGAGATCTTTCTGCTTTTTCTTAATTTAGTTACAATGGTGTTAGGAAACATTTTGTGTGATTTGAATTGTCTTATAGTCATTGATACTTGTTTCATAGTTCAGAGTAAGGCTTATTTTGGTAAATATGCTATTATTGAGTAGAATGTTCTACAAATGTTAAATAAGTGAAGTTACTTGATGATGTTGTTCACATACTTAACAGTTTTAATGTGAATTTAAATGGGGGCCTTTTAAATATTCTTTATTTCCATTGTATGTTATGGATTCATTTTTTAATTTATCAGAGTATCTCCTTTAGTACTGTGGCAGATTTTATTTTACAAAGAAGATCAGAACATTCTCTTATATCCCTCATACTCTCTTGTAAAGTGGCCTTGCCACAAAGAATGGAATCTTAAGTTCCCTCCACTTCAATATAAGCTGTACTTAGCAGCTTGAAATCAGTAATATAGCACAGATGATGCTGAATGGCTTACTTCTAGAAAAGGTCATGCCACTTTCACTCGTTATCTTGGAACATTCACTTTCTAGATGTTACTTCTCTGATCATTCCCTCATAACCTACCTACCTTCCCCTTACTTTGGAAAGTCAAACCAATGGAGGGGCCATTGAGTTACAGTATTCACTTAACCCATAGGTGTCAGATACATAAGTGAAAGAAGCATCTTGGAAGTAAATCCTCTAGCCCCAGTTATTGAAGTCAACACCTGCCATTTGATTCTTTCCAGATGAGGCAGACACTAAAGCTGAGAATTCTGCTTTGCCTTTCTAAATTCCTGAGGATATAGCATCCTTATGCATAGCACAATGTTTATTGTTTTACATCACTTAAGTGTTATTAGTGGCTTGTCTAAAAAGAGGGATATGGTTTGAAGAAGTAAGCTTTTTGACTCCTTACATACTGGAAAATGTCTTTAACTTCACTCTGAATGGCCCTATAATTTCTGAATATAAAGTAATTCTCAAAACTTTGAAGTTATTTCTCTACTGTCTTGCATCCATGTCTTGCCAGTAGAAACTGATATAAATCTGATTCTCATTCCTTTATGTGGGTAATGATTTTTCCCTCTTGAAGCTTTTGGAATTTCAGACATTTCATGAAATGCGCTGAGGTAATATATGATTCATCTCTGCCTGAGGACTCATGTTTTTTTATTAGCCTTAGTGTTATTATACTTATTCTAATTATTTTTATTTACTCTTAACTTTTGTAGGAATTGTGTATTTCTTGATTTAATTACAGTTGTTTTCTCCCTTGTACTGTGTTGCATTTCATCAAATTTAGATGATTTTTTGCTGTTCTGTTGTTGCTGATTTTGTTTGCTTGTTAAGATGCTGCTACCCTCATTGTATATAATACATATGCTCTTAGCGCTAGTATCCAGAGGTTGTTGGTAATGCACAGAACCAGAAAAAGTTAAGGGTTTGCTCTTGATTTTCCTAGGCACCACTAGATACTGGAGAACTTCATGATGCTTTGGGGATAAATTCCTTTATTAACTTTTACCCATAGCTTGAAGGCAGCAGAAGAGGTGACCTATGTGGTTCCTAGTGAGGGATTTTAACCAATAATGCTTTAGTGTTTCCACTTGGGAAGTCTTTTGCTCCACATTTTTGCTGCTTCAGTGCATAGAGCAACACTCACTTTTGGTATCAGTTTTTTTACTTGGGGAGAAACTCTGTGGGGATTTGATTATCACCTTTAGTCTGATGTCATCTGCCTTTTGTCTTTTAGAAATTCCTGGTCATTTTTGGTTCCCTGGGAACACTTACCCTTTTGTTTTTTAGGGTGCTCTAGGAATTTGAGGAGCAGGTAAGACTCTGGAGCAAGTGCTCAGTCTACCATTTTAAACTAATTGTGGTAGTTGTGTTTAAAATGCACAATAATTTCATGTGCTTTGTTTTTCTATGCATCTGCAGTTCTACTTTTTCTGTTGCCAGTTCTTTCTTTCTTATTTACTCTTATTGCTAAGGTAAGGAGCTCTGCATGTGTCTCTTAATCTTGTATCTCATCATGTGTCCTTGGATCTCATTATGATTAAAAATCCTCTTTTTGTGGATTATATTAACAAGAAAAGTGATGATATTTTAGTCCATAGCTTCAGTTTTGACAAGACTACATGAAATATACTGTCAAAGTGTTGCAAGATAGTTCATATAAATTTTTGGAAAGATATTGTCTATGTCCCTCAGGTTTTTTTCTGTTGTAGATAAAAAAAATATTTAGAATGATTTTCTGTGACTAATCACAATTTTATGATTATGATTGTGAAAGAGTCAGTTTTTAGTATATTTGCTTACCCTTTTAGTTTCAGTAAACCCCAGAGTGTTTATTTTACCCCTAAACTGGTGATTCACTTGAGACTTTACTATATTAAAGATTTTTTTTTTTTTCAGAACAGCATCTCAGGCATGTTGAAAAAGATGTTCTGATCCCTAAAATAATGAGAGAAAAGGCCCGAGAGAGATGTTCTGAACAAGTTCAAGGTAAGATTCAAATATTCATATAGAGATCAAATCCATTTTTTATAATATGATCTGAATTTAATCCTTAGCCTCAGAGTCAAATAGTCAGTGAATTAATATGTATGAATTTCTTCTCACCCTTTCGCTGAGATACCAGTATTTCAGCTTTCAGAACTTAAAGACAATGTTCAATTCATTTACAATTTAAAAATATTCTTCTAAATTACCAGGAAAAAACACTTTTTTCCCCCAGAAGTGCAGTTACATGTAGAGAAAAACTTGTAAGAGTATTTTGGAGAAACTGGTTATTTTGGTGATTTGATAGGAAAAGAAGGAACATAAAATATAACATAGTCCTATTTTCATCTATAAACATATTCATATATATGTTCTTAGGTGATTTTCTTTGTTGTCACTATCTATTGCTAAATTGTTAATAAAATTCTAATAGTACATGCACTGAGTCTGGTTTATTTTTTATTGTTTTATGTATTATGTTCCTAAGTGGAAGATGTTTAGATAAAGACATGCCCTAGGCACCCACATATGTATGTTTTCTTTGGAAAACATTCTATAACATGAATGTGCCTGTATTCTATAAATCTAGGGATATATTGTTGAGTATTGTAACATAGTGAAAAATGTAAACAAAGAAATGGAAGGTAAGAAATGATGCTCAGAGTGATGGCAGTTTTACTGTAGAAATACCTTTTTTTAAGAGACTTAAAGTCTAAAATAGCCATCTAAAAGAAATAGTAATACAATTTCACTATCTCAGACTATTTCCCTGACTCCCCTTCTTCACTTTCTCCCGTAGTTGTCCTCATTGAGGGACCACAGTGTTCAGTGTTTCTTTTTCTGTTTTTCTTAAAGATTTATTTATGCATTCAAGAACTGGGGTACAGGCCAGAGGTGTGGGGGCGGGGAGAGGATTCACCAGAACAGGAGTATCTGCTGAAATATACTGCTGAGAGGAGCAGCAGGCGCGACTGGAGAGGTCTGCTGAGCCATGTAGGTAGCTCCCTGGCCAGGCATCGAACTCGTGCTGAAGTGGCTACCGATTGCTTGATAGCACTGTCTTTAACCCCTGCACCACTAGGGAGGCCTCGACCACAGTGTTTCTTAGTGAGGAGGATGGCTGCAGTTCGACTCCATCTTTCTCAGGGAGGAACCAGCTGGTCAACTGCAGTTTGGGAGCATGTCAGTGACATTTTAATGCCAGGAAAATTTCCCTTTGATGTTGTCTCTTTAGAGACCCATTGCAATTGACAAATGGAGGCAATGAAAAAAGTGTAGTTCCCCAGACTTGACATTGTGTGTTGGTCATTTGTGTTTCTTAAATGACTCTTATGACCTACTTCAGTTTTTTTTAAAAAGATTGACTTATTTATGCATACAAGAACTGGGATATAAGCCAGAGGTGCAGGGGTGAGAGGATTTACCAGAGAGAGTGGGGAGCAGAACAGGCAGATGTACTGAAATACACTGCTGAGACGAGCAGTGGGCGAGGCAGGAGTGGTCTGCTGTGCCATGTGGGTTGCTCCCTGGCAGGCCAAGAATCAAACTCATGCTGCAGTGGCTGGTGATAGCTTGATAGTGCTGTCTTTAAAACCTGTACCACCAGGGAGGCCCCTACTTCAGTTTTAAGTCCATCAACAAATTAGATTTAAATTAAATCCATCCATAAATAAATGTATTAATAAATTATCCATAATTTATTAGTATTATTCCTTTCACTCTGAATTATTTAATCAGTACCTTCCTTCCTTATAATGCCACTCCCAGGTGTCTGGAGAAATTAACCCAATGACACCTACAGGCATGGTTCAGTGCACATCTGGCATTGGCAGGTGTCATGTTGGTAGTCGCAGAAGATAATCTTCCACCTGCTTCCTAGAACTTTAAAACTATAGCCTGATCTAGGTGCGGGAAAATAAAACTTTAATATGAATGATAAAGTTAACTTTCACTACTGGGAAAAATACTTGTTAGTAAAATATTGATCTAAAGCTATAAATATGTTATATTATGCTATTTTGTAATTGACTGTTGAGGTATCTACAGTGAAAGAAATTTAGCTCACTCAATTATAAATTGAGTTCTTACTCATGTGATTCAGAGGAAAATGTAGAATGATTTATATAGATTTGGATTTCAGAACTGCCTTTGCTTACTCTTAGTGAAACAGAGTTTTTGGTTTTTGAGATGAGAGAAATATAGAATGACTTTAAAATATTTATTTGGATGTTTTGTACAACTACTACTTTGTAATAGAACAGAAAGAAAATGTTTCAATTTCACTTTTAATCAAGAGTTAAGTTTAGAATGTTAGTTTTTGTCTTATTAACATACTTAAAATCTTAGGAAGACTGAAAGCATCTTAAAATTTGAGATCCATTTCAGTGCATCTGTTCTTATTAGAACATGTTATAATGATTGATTTTTGAATATTTGTATTTTTTATAGGTAATCATATATTGATTTTTTTTTAGGCCAGATGGTCCAAAACAGTGTCTTAGAATCTGAAATTGATTATTTTATAAAAGCAGAATCTTGTATTCTCCTTTTTAACCATGTAAACTAGGAAAGAACATATATTGGTATTGCTCAAGCACAACAGCTATATTTAAACTGAATAGTAAGGTGTAATTTAGAATCAGGATACATCCATTATAGTTTATTGACTATTTATAGTCTTTCCTTTATTAAATAATTATAGGACATTGTCTAAAAGCATTATATACGCTAATTATATAGTTCCTTGATAAAGACCCCGGACTTTTAATAAGCTATCTGACTTTCTGCTAAATGCCTGAAACATTGTGCAGGAAAGCTTTTCTCTTTGATTTTTATTTCATGTCATTTCAACCCAACTGATCATAAGAATTGGGTCATACTGCCAGCAACTTAGGTTTGTGAAGGTAGTGGAACAGCTTTTGCAGGGACAAAGAGAAATGAAATCACTTTCAATGAAAGAAAGATGCCTCATTATAGTCACCAACAGCAGTTATTGACAGCTACACTTCCTATTAACAAGGAGCATTTAACTAAGAGTTTGGCTGTTGGATCTTTGGACTTGATCTAATTTGCTAGCATTAATTAGTTTCTTTTGAGCACAGACACTTGGTGCTCACAGCTATAGATTTGGAGGGCTAATTAGGATAGAAAATTGAACAGAATGGGGTAAGACATTAACCTTCAACCATTACCAGCTGGGACACTGATAAAGACCACAGAGTCCAAATGCTCCCTATTGATGTGAAGAGTACCCTAATGAATATCAATTTCAACCAGGTTGCTATATTCTTACTAGTTCCTTCTTCGTTATAAATTTTAGCCAGCTTCCATGTTACCTTCATCATATATATATATAGATATATATACACACACACACACACACTATATACACTATTGGTTTCTACTATACACTGATTTAGTCTGGCAGGTTTCACCTTATGTTTAAACACAATTAAAATTTGTCTGAAGTAACATAACATTTCTAATATTTAACCCATATATATCCCAATATTGTAAGATTTAACATTTATCTGAAATTACATTCTGATTTGGCTTTAATTAGATTCTAATTCTACAGTGAATTTTTATAAAATCACAGTCTTCATCATTTCCATATAATTAAAATTATAACCTGAAACAACTTTAGTTTTGGATGACAGTTAACTGATGTTTGTATTAAACTGGCGTTAACTTGAATCTTTATGAAGCAGATACATACTTTTCTGTTTCTTTTTGCAGAGTAAAATAGTACTCAGCACCTTTTTTGGAGAAGTTAACTGTGATTTTCTGAGTAAAGATAGATTGACTTAGAGATAAGATACAGAATTGAGAAGCCTGATCTTATTGTATAAACTTTGACAAGATTATAAACTGTTAATAGAATATACATCAGAAGAAAACCTATTGAACAAATGATTTAAATAGAAAATTCAGCTTCATAGCTTTCTTTTTTTGCTGATGACAATATTGGCAGTGAATACTACTGATAAAATAAATGGCCAAAGTATGCTAGTTTACATTAACACAGTGAAATTTGGGTGCATTGGAAATGCAACTGAAGGAAAATTCTAGGCTTGCCCATCTCTTTCTTACTCCCTCCCTCTCTCCTCACCTCCCAAAGCCAAAATGGAAACCCTCTTCTACCAAATGTCATGGTGGAATCACCGTTCTTTTTTGGATTTGGGAGTTACAACTTGAAGTATTTAAGGAAGATGGTTTGTTGACCTTGGAGCTTGCTTTCTACTGTGTGACCTTTGCCATGTGTTTCACTCTGCTGACTTATGATTTATATTTTCTATGTAAGCAATATTTTTAAAAAATATTGTTTCATATATATTGGTAAAGTGCACATTCAGCAATTACAAATTTCTCATCTGGAAATAGAGTGTCCATAAGAGGAAAAGTCATTGAATTGCTGTGTTTTGGAACAATTGCTCATTCTATTTCTTTGCTTTTTTAGATCACATATTTGGCATTTTATATAAAGTCTCTGTGTTGATCACAAAGTTTGCTTTAAAAATTATGATTTTTTTTTTTTTTTTTAATTTTAGCTGTGGCAGATCAAGATCAAAAAAGTACTTTGTCATCAGCGAGGACCTGGCACTTAAACCTAGCTATATTTTCTCTTCACTGATTTCCTTCATCCCTTGGGCATTTTTTGCCTTGTCTTAATGTTCTTTTATATCATTGTCTTCTGTGGCAGCCTTTTTGCTCTTTTGGCCTTTATGGGGTTTAGTTTTGAAGGAATTACATAAAGTATAGGGAAGTATATTTCTTTGAAATATTCTAAAACTATAGTTAAGTAACATAGAAGCTTGATAAATTGTGTATTCTGAACAAGTCACATACAACTGAAGTATGTTACGTTTTTGAAATTACAAGAGGAAAATCAAATTAAGAATACTTAGAATATTTTGTAGGAGTTTTGCAGACAGGAACTGTCAAAACATTGTTAAAATAAATTGCAGGGCTACAGGCTGTAAGTGATCAAAGTAAACAGTTTTCTGTCCACTGTATTACATCAACCTGACAAAAACTTTTTGTTGTTTGAATTGTGCCATTGTTACCACATATATTTCTGCATTTAGCTAGTTGACCAATGATGACTAACACTGAATAGGGTGATGCAACGTATTTTAACTGTTTTGATATATTAGGAGAATAATATATAAAATCATGACATATGATAGCTATCTATCATGTATAAGAGTACACTGTGTACTCCAAAAGAGAAATATAGAGTGAAATTTCTGCTCTTTAGACCTGCACTAGACTATGTTGAGGTTCCCTGAGACCATCCCTGAGTTTGATGACTTGCTAGAAAGACTCATAGGACTCAGCATGTAGTCATACTCGTGGCTGGTTTATTCTAGTAAAAGTATGCAAAACCAAACCAGGAAAAAGAAAAGGCACACAGGAGGAAGTCTAGAGGAAGCCAGGTGCACCCTCAAAGGGTCCTTCCCAGTACAGTCACTCAAAAGGTGTGAAATATTATCTACCAGGTAAACTCTAATTAGAGATAGTCCTTACAGTTTTTATTGGTAATTGGCCATGTGGACACCCTTTGCCTAACATGTACCAAAGTATCAGGCGCCCAGAAAGAAAGCAGATGCTCAGCATATGGTTTGCACAAACAGTTTAGTCATAGAGAGCCAATCTTTTCAGTTAGGGAGTGGTGGGAACAGTCCCCAAATTCTTAGATGCCAGAAAAGGAACAACTTTGCAAGCAGGCCTGTCTAGGCCAGTCCTCTCTGGCCTGCCATGTAAATTCTTCTCTGCAAATGGACATAATACAAGTTAATAAACATTAATTAGCAGTATTTGTGTATGCCCATTGGGCCTGATGTCATACCAGTAGACTTGTATCAGTAGACCTGTAGTAAAAGATGTAATCAATCACAAATTATTTTGAGAACCAAAAAAAACCTATATAGGGCCTCCCCTGGTGGCTCAGCGGTTGAGCACTGGGCTGCGAAGCTGCCCACAGCCTGCAGCATGGGATTAATCCCCAGCCGCCAGGCGAGGGTCCCACATGGGGAGCAGACCTCTCCTGCCATGCCCACTGCTCCTTTCAGCAGTGTATTTCATCAGTCTGCCTGTTCTGTTCCCCACTCTGGCTCTGGTGGATTCTCTCACCCTCCCGCACTTCTGACTGTACCAAGTGCTTGTATGAATAAATAAATAAATCTTTTTTAAAAAAATAACAAAAACAAAAGCCTATATAATCATCATTATTCATTGATTTGATGTTTCTCAGTTACATTTATTAACTCATACCTTGATTGTAGGACTTAATGGCTGTTATTGTCCTCTGAATAGCAGAGCAATTTTATAATAAAATTATCTATACTTGGACATAAATACTATTGAATAAAATAGCTAATTGTTTTCTCCTAACAGAAAGGTGCTGAATGTTTAGTTTTAGAAGTAAGTTAAATCACTAAGTGCTAAATCTTTAAATGACTAAATTAGGGAATTTTGTCAGGGGAGATGATTTTAATATTTTAAACAACTAATTTATGCCATCACTTGAAGTATAAATGTGAAAAGTACATTTGAACACAAAAGCAAAAAATTTACATGGCTTAAGACTTAGAAATATTGTTAAGATGAATAAATATTAATTTAAAATGAGTTATAACTGTACTGCTAGTACTTCATTAGCAAGTTTTTATTATTTTCCTAGACATCAACTCTCAATTATTTTTCTGTAATAGGCTTAAATTCTTCCATCTTATGAGATATTAATCCAAAATTAAATATGGTCTTTAAACAGTATCATGCCTTCATATGTAAAAATTTGAATATAAGGTTGTATAAGGTTGTAAAAATTTGAATATAAGGTTCATATAAGCTCCAGTTGTAATTGCCATTCTTTCCAGATAATCATAGCCTGTCTGATAAACTTTTTCGTACACTTGTAAATAAATTATATTTTGACTGAAGTATATTCTTATAGAAAGCTTGTGTGTCTTTTGAAAAAATAATAAAGGGGGAAATTTGGTTTGTACCAAACTCTGGAACACATTAGACTAGAATATTCAGAATCATTAAAAAAAAAAGTTTCTTTTTTCTTTGTGTGTAGGGTTATAGAATTTGCTTCAAACTATAGTTTGTAGTACAAGAAAAGCAGTATTTTCTTATATTATGCTTAATTTTGTTATATTTACAGAATCAGTACACACAATGTATTTTTTCATGAAGTGTATTTTAAATCAGATAGCATAGATTGTAGTTGGATTCTAGTGTATATCTCCTCATCTGGTTCATTTTTGTGATTTTTTTTTTTTTGGAGGGGTACAAATTACAGAATTAATCCTAAATTACAGAGTAAGTCCTAAATCCTCTCTGGCATCATATCTTAATATATTGATCCAATTTATTTGTAAGCATTTTTTGCATATATTTTAGTGTTAGTTACATCATTAGAAACATGAATTTTACAGTTTTATAAGGGAAGTTTTTAGATTCTCTTAAGCATGTGCATGAAACCTTAGGGTTATGAAAATATAGTCATTTGCAACTATTACCTGTATACCAGTCACCATATTTATGAGCAGTGAATAAAACAGACAAAAATCTTTATCATTATAGACCTTATAATGAAGGAGGGAGATAAGTTACTATAAGTAAACATGTACACTGAGGAGAAATAAAGTTGGTTAAGGACAGTAACAGTTACAGGTGTCAGAACTGCAATTTTTAATAGGTAGCCAGAATAGGTCTCACTGAGAAGATGACTTTTTTAAAGATTTATTTATTTTTATACAAGAGCTGGGGTACAGGCCAGAGGGGCGGGAGGGTGAGAGGATTCATCAGAGACAGATTGGGGAGCAGAACAGGCAGACCACCGAAATACACTGCCTAGGGGAGCAGCGGGCGTGACAGGAGAGGTCTGCCACGCCATGTGGGAATCACCCTGGCCGGCCAGGAATCGAACCCGTGCTGCAGAGGCTGTGGACAGCTTCACAGCACTGTGCTCAATCTGCTGCGCCACCGGGGAGGCCAAAAAAGATGACATTTTGACAAAAATCTTGAACAAGGTGAAGGAGTGAGACAGGCAGATGTATCCGGGAAGAATGAACAAAAGGAAAAGCACATGTGACGACTGAAGCAGTAGGTGAACATAGCATGTTCTAGGAACACCAAAAAGGTAACTGTGGTTAGGGTGGAGTGAATGAGGAGGAGAGTGGAAAATGAGGAATTCACAAATCACTTCAGTCTTGTGGGTACTGAGGACTTCTAGGTCTTATGGAGAGAAATGGAAGGACATTGATGTCTTGGAACAGTTGGTAAGATGGTCTGATTTACATTTTTAATAGCATTATCACTGCTCTATTGAAAATAGATGGACAGGGCAATCTGTTGACTGGTGTTCAAAATGTGACTGTGATGATACAACTGATAAGATGATGGTGGGGGTGGCAGCAATGGAGAAGGCAGAGATAGAAGCAACAAAGATTTTAAAGATACAGGCAACAAAGAAAGAGATGACTTGCTGTTACTTGTCCTGGACTAGTAAAAGGACAGGATTGTAGTTACCAGAGATGAGAATGACTGCATGCGAACTCATTTTATGGTTTTAGTATTTGGTGATTGATGGATCTGGAGTTTAGTTTTTTTTTTACATGAGTGTTTATGGCAGCTTTATTATTTTATGTATTTTTTTACAACATTTTTGTACAATGTAAGCATTTTCTTTTTTTTAAAAAGATTATTTATGAATACAAGAGCTGGGGTACACGCCAGAGCTATGGGGGTGGGGGGTGAGAGGATTCACCAGAGACAGTGGGGAACAGAACAGGCAGATTGACCGAAATATACTGCTGAGGGGAGCTGCGGGCGAGACAGGAGAGGTCTGCTGCGCCATGTGTGTTGCTCCCTGGCGGACCGAGGATGGAACTTGTGCTGCAGAGGCTGCGGATTGCTTCATAGTGAGGCGCTTAACTAGGGAGGCCCAGTGTATGCATTTTTATCTCAGTTACAGTCCCTGTGAAATTCCCACCACCAATTCACTCATGTGCCATCACCATAGTCCATTGGGCTCTTCCCACCCCTGTTTTGATCCTACTCCCTTCCGCCCTCCTGGAGAATGTCTCTGGTTTATAGTTGCCTGTTGATTTTAAATTTTACTTGATTATAATTACTTTTTTCCCCCTGATCCCTTAGTTTTTGACATGTTATCTTTGAGGTCTATCAACATTCAAATTTTATTAGACAATAACGAAAATTAACTACTCTTTTATTTTTTTATTTTTTAATTTTTAAAAAAGATTTATTTATTTGTACATATAAGCATTGGGTACAGTCAGAAGCATGGGAGGGTGAGAGAATTCACCAGAGCCAGAGAGGGGAACAGAACAGGCAGACTGATGAAATACACTGCTGAGGGGAGCAGCGGGCGTGGCAGGCCATGTGGGACCCTCGCTGGTGGCTGGGATCGAACCAGCGCTGCAGAGGCTGTGGGCAGCTTCGCAGCCCAGTGCTTAACCGTTGCGCCACCAGGGGAGGCCCTAACCACTCTTTTAAAGGGAAGCAGAGATGTGGCCACTTGTGGTGGTTTGGTTTTTTTCTTATTCTAATAAAATGTAAGGAATTTTAGTATCTATTTGGTACACATTTTCAGCTTGGTTAGTGCTAGATTAAAAAACTGACAATTGTATTCCTTTCATGATTCCACATAGACCATTTGCCTTGTAGAAATTCTAACAACACTAAATTGTCAATTCAGCAAACTACTTCATTACTGTCATGTGCAGTATATGGTGGGCAATACAAGGATATGGTCTCATACCACAAAAATGAGATTAAGTTTCCTATTCACTATCATATAACTTGTTAATTTATCAGAATTGACATTAGAATCCAGGTATCTTAATTCCCAGCCCAGTGTTCTTTGCATTACAACATGCTATTTGATTATATCAAAGATAGCATATAACAAAAGTGCCTTCCCTGTAGGAGGAATCAATAGGAACGTGTGTCACCCGTGGTGCAGAAAGTTCAGGCAGAACAGCATTTGGCAATCGTTGCCTCTAAAGAAAAGAGTCACCGCACATAGCAAGGATTTTGTGCTCAGTAGTCCAGAGATCCTCAGGCAGACTACAGACTGTGACAAAAAGTTTGGGATGTCTCATTTGAACAGATTGGATTCATCACAAGTTTACTAAATCAAGAATTCCAGATAAAGTGTTTCAGACTTCACCGGCAGATCATGAAAAATATGGTAGGAATCCATAGCAGCCTCATAAACTGCATATTGTTACGAATAAAAAGTACACAAAGCCAATTGTTCGTTGAAATGAAAGACAGGGTAGATGTTTGCTACAGCTAAAGGGGCATCACTGTCTTAGACAGCTGTAGCATAACTCCTGGCATTGATGGAAATTGTCAGGCAATATAGAACTTCTACAGAGTTAATGATGACAGTCTTTTGAGATACTTACAGGTGTCCTTAGGCATGTATTTTTCATGATCTTTCCTAGAGAAATTGATTTGTGAGATTTTTAAATCTTACCATTTAATTTTATGTCCCCAAAGATAAAGAAAAACCGTTTTTGGTCTAAGAATGGCTAAATAACTAAATAGGTTCTTATCCACTTAATTTAATGGCAGCTGACTTCTGATTACATAATCTGAAAGTTTGCATTGCCAGGCTGCTGTCATTCCTCTCCCCTCTCCCCCTCAATCAACACCACTCATTTTACTCTGCATTCTAATATAATACCTGTGTCATTCCTCTTAAAATGTGTGAATGAATAATCTGTTTACATTGAATGCTTTTGTCCTTTGATTCTTCAGCATAACCTTAAAATAAGTTTTAAGAACCAAACTCAAAGGGCTTCGGTGGTGGTGCAGGTGGTTGAGTACCGCACTGTGAAGCTGTCCACAGCCTCTGCAGTGTGGGTTTGATCCCTGCCAGCCGGCGGGCGAGAATCCCACACAGCATGGCAGATCTCTCCTGTCTCACCTGCTGTTCCCCTCAGCAGTGTATTTCATCAGTCTGCCTGTTCTGTTCCCCGCTCTGTCTCTGGTGAATCCTCTCACCCTCCCGTGCCTGTACCCCGGTTCTTTTATAAATAAATAAATTTTAAAAAAAAAAAAAAAAAAGAACCAAACTCAAAAACAGAGCATAGTTTTAACTCTGGTTGTATTAGTCGACCTTTTATTTTAAATAGCTCTACTAGTAAAGTTTGAGAAAACCTTGCCGGATTTAACTTACTAGAGCCATGTTACCTTTCTATAAGATTCCCAAGTCATCACATACAAGTTCAGCATCCATTTGACTTTCTGAACTTTGTGATGTATTTATGTAAAAGTATTTCCACAGTTGAATCCTATACTCACACCTCCCTGATCGATGACATTGCCTCAGAACCAAGTCTTGCATAGAATTTAATAGATGGGCAGAATCTTTAATGTAAAAGATTAGGTGATTGACTAGCCTTGGGTCAAACCATGGGTAGATCTCAAACAAATCGTTAGAACTCAGTTGTCTCTACCATAAAGTTTCTCTCACTGTTTTAATTGTCTTTCTAAGCCTAGTAGATCCTTGTGCTCATTTCCATTCTGACTTTAGACAGTAGCCCTTTATTGTGGTGGAAAATGCCTTAATTGGACCCATAGGAGCACTTCTGTTCTAGCTCAGTAGCTCTTGTTTACATTTCTCATCACTCACCTACACAGACTAGACTGGACCATTCTAGGAGAGTAGTAAAGGCTATATGGAACCCCCTTTAAAGAGGAGGAGATAGTCACTGAATCCTAAATCAATATAGGGTCCATCCTACCAGTATAGGATCCTATCAGCATCAGGTCCAAACTTAAATTTAAGGTCCATTGCTTCTAATACCTTGCCTGGCATATCTACCCCACAGATATATTTTATGCCAAGCACATAAAATCGAAACTTTTGAAAAGCTGGATTTCTGATCTTATTAAAGATTTGACAAGCCATACTTTGAAATACCGATATGAAAAGTCTGAACTGTTTTTCTCCTATTTTCGCCCCAGGTCAATTTATATATTGGTGAGTTTATTAAGGAACTCTTGAATCTTGGTGATATCCTGTGATTTTCAGAGTGGATGTATTTACTCTGCGCTTCAGTGAGTAAGGCATCTTGCAATTTCTTCTGTTTTCTTTCTTTTCCTTCTACGTCTTGTTTGATCAAATCTATTCAGATGACAAGATTCACATCACCATATTCTTATGGTAGAACCATTACTCTCTTTGTGATTGAACTACATTTTGATTTTCATCTTTGATGCATAAACTTGATCAGTGCTCTGCAATCCTGTGTGCATATCTGAATTATCTGAGAATATTTTATAGAAATACCAAATGTGCAAGCTCTCCTCCCTACAAAGAATGGTATTGGTATTTTGTGGGTTTTTTTTCCCCCCCATTCAAAGTTTCCAAGGTGATGTGAATGTGCAGCCAAGGTTGTACTACAAGGAATTGGTCAAAAGCATAAATTTGCCCCTCAAAGGGGGACACAGCAGCTGACCATATGGTTTTTACTCCTGTCCTCAACTCATTCTGTGTATCTTAATGTCACCTACTTCACTTCCTATAACACTTTTTCATATCAACTAGAAGATTTTGGTTGTTTTGATGTTGTTGCCTTTTTTTTTTTTTTTTGTATGTGTGTGTTTTCTATTTCTTTAAGCTTCATTTCCCTTACTTTGATCTTGAAGGTTGAACCCCAGATTATCTCAACCAGTCTTCAATTTCTTTTCCAGTGGGCCAAGGGTGCTTAGCAAACTTTAGTTATCAGGACATGGTGAACCCAAGTATGTTCTTGCAGTCTTAACCTGATAAGTACACCCTTTTATCCTGTCAGTTATGTGACTTTCTTTCTTTTTTTTTTTTTTTTTTTTTAAAGATTTATTTATTTATACAAGCAATGGGTACAGTCAGAAGCGCGGGAGGGTGAGAGAATTCACCAGAGCCAGAGCTGGGAGCAGAGCAGGCAGAAGGACCGAAGTACACTGCTGAGGGGAGCAGCGGGCGGCAGGAGAGGTCTGCGCGCCATGTGGGACCCTCCTCTGGTGGCCGGGGAGCAGCCAGGGATCAAACCGGCGCTACAGAGGCTGCGGGCAGCTTCGCAACCCAGCGCTCAACCGCTGCGCCACCGGGGAGGCCCTATGTGACTACTTTCTTATCTTCTATTTTATTCTGAAAATTTTGGAAAATGCTAACTTCATGGCACACAAGCTTCACCCCCTCAGCCACCGCTCCCTTCACTGTGCTCCCTAATCACATTCTTTGTTATATAGGTCAGTTGCCTTGCTAGCTAGCACTCTTTTCATGTTGATGCATCAGTATCGATACTTATTTTTTGCTACATCAGTATTTTGAGTGGGCCTATTTGAATAGCAACACTGCTACCTCGTGATACAGAGTTAGACTGGGCAGTCAGGAAGCCTCTGGATGTTTTTTTATCTTGCACAAACATTGATTTTCCTGTAGTGGGTTATATTGGGCAGTTTATATGAGATTAGATTAGATTCCTTGCCCTTTTTCCCCCCCATACATTTTAACTTGCCATTTAATGAATATAAAGTTATGTAAAGCAGGGCCTCTCCTGGTGGCGCAGTGGTTGAGCGCTGGGCTGCGAAGCTGCCCGCAGCCTCTGCAGCGCTGGTTCGATACCCTGGCCGCCAGCGAGGGTCCCGCAGGGCGCGCAGACCTCTTCTGCTGCGCCCGCTGCTCCCCTCAGCAGTGTATTACGTCAGTCTGCCTGTTCTGTTCCCCACTTTGTCTCTGGTGAATCCTCTCACCAACCCGCACATCTGGCCTGTACTCCAGTTCTTGCATAAATAAATAAATAAATCTTTAAAAAAAAAAGTTATGCAAAGTATTTACATTAAACACTTAAACACTTAAATCTTTTCTATCTGCTGCATGGTTCCTGTAATTCAGTAATATACCTAAAAGAATTCAGTTATTCAGTAATATACCTAAAAGAATATGCCATATTCTTTACCTTTGATTTATCAGTGTTAAGAAGGTACTCCCTGATGATGTTTTTCATCAGTGAATGGAATATATTAATTTTTTTTCCATTTCTCTTGTATTATGAAGGAAAAGTTAAAGGTGTTAGGCGATAGGTCGTGGTAGCTATAGACTAGTTAAGAACTGAAGTATATTATGAAGTAAAAATTGAAGCTCAGTTGCCCTCTAGGGGTTCTGTTTTAACACAGCACAAGTAGAAATTATTTAATGAGATCTTTTGGGGAGGGTAGATCTGCTGACTGGAGGAGCTCTCTTTTTCATTTTGTTAAGAGTGTGACTGGTCAATAGCAAGTTGATTTTGAATATTTATTGGAAATGAAAATACATTACGATTTTGTAACCTACAGACAGTTTGATTAAACATCCTTTTTTGGGTTGTTTTTAAAGTCAGAGCACCTCTGTCAGAATCCAACTGTCAGCATATTTCCAAGAATTATTTGGTGACCAATCCATATATTCTTTTCTAACATTCTTTGGTTTTACCAGTGTTACTTTTATAGATAGTGCCTTTAGGTCTTCTCTCATCCCACTTTTGCCTAGTGTCAATACAGACCTCAGTAAAATTATTCCATCATGACTTTTTATGCTTTCAGCATGTAATCTTTTCTTAAATTCTTAAATATTCACCTTAAAATTTTCTTTTGCTTTCAGTGCCTTTGCTTGACATCTTTGTCAGGATTGTTGGGAAGATGTCTGCTCTAAAACCCAGTGGCTCTTGGCTCTCTGACCTAAGTGGTACCTGACTTTGCATTGTTTGCGGTCTACTTTTTTTTTCAAGATATATTTATTTATTTATACAAGCACTGGGTACAGTCAGAAGTGTGAGAGGGCGAGAGAATTCACCAGAGCCAGAGCGGGGAGCAGAGCAGGCAGAAGGACCGAAGTACACTGCTGAGGGGAGCAGCGGGCGGCAGGAGAGGTCTGCGCGCCATGTGGGACCCTCCTCCGGTGGCCGGGGAGCAGCCGGGGATCGAACCGGCGCTGCAGAGGCTGCGGGCAGCTTCGCAACCCAGCGCTTAACCACTGTGCTACCGGGGAAGCCCTGTTTGTGGTCTACTTGATTGTTGTTGGTGTCTGTCTTTGGTGCCAAGCGCTCCACTATGTATGTAGGATTAGACTCTTAAATGGATAAGAGGGAGCATTTTTTTCCCATCAATAATAATGTTAACTGAACTTTTCATTTATGTGTGTTTTTACATTGTTCATTTTTGTACAAGTTTGATTTCTCCTCTCAGGTATAATCCCCATAAAATTACTATCATCAAGGCACCCATGAACTGTCACCATAGTCTGTTGTGCTCTTCCCTCCCCTGTTATGATCCCTCTCCCTACCCCTCCCCTGCCTAATGTCTCCTATTTATAGTTTGCCTACTGGTTTTGTCTTTTTTTTCTCTCCCTGATCCCTTGTTTGGTTCCCCTATATTCCTCCTATTAAAGAAACCATCCAGTATTTTTCTTTTTCCTTCTGACTTACTTTGCTGAGCATGCTCCCTTCCAGCTCCAATCATGTTGCTGCAAATGGCATAAGTTTATCTTTTTGTATTGTGAGTAGTATTCCATGGTGTATATGTACCCCATCTTCTTGATCTAGTCATCTGTTTTGGGCATTTAGGTTGTTTCCAGATCTTAGCTATTGTAAATAGTGCTGCAGTAAACATAGTAGTGCAGGTTTCCTTTCAAATTAATGTTTTAGAGGGCCTCCCCAGTGTCGCAGCGGTTGAGCGCTGGGTTGCGAAACTGCCCGCGGCCTCTGCGGCGCCGGTTTGATCCCGGCTGCTCCCAGGCCACCGGAGGAGGGTCCCGTATGGCACGCAGACCTCTCCTGCTGCCCGCTGCTCCCCTCAGCAGTGTACTTTGGTCCTTCTGCCTGCTCTGCTCCCCACTCTGGCTCTGGTGAATTCTCTCACCCTCCCGCACCTCTGACTGTACCCAGTGCTTGTATAAACAAAAAACAAACAAACAAACAAACAAACAAATAAATAAATAAATAAAACATGCCTCTATTTAAAAAAAAATTTTAATTTTTTTGTGACCTTCGGGTATATTCCTAGGAGTGAAATTGCTGGGTCAGATGGTAGCTCCATTTTTGTTAACTGAACTTTGACTTAAGTAAATGGTACATAGGGAGTTCATTTTGTGTGTAGATATTTAAATAATCTGAACATTTGTGTTAAAATACCTGTAAATATATATTAAAAAATTGCCTGTGATACAGAGCTGTACTATCCAGTTTATCAGTCATTAGTCACATTGGCTACTTAATTTTAAATTAATTGAAATTTAATAAAATTAAAAATACAATCTCTTAATAATACTAGTTACATTTGAAATTTTCACTGACCACACATGTCTGTCATGCTGGGTAGTGGCAGATAGCGATCATTTCCACTGTTGCAGAAAGTTCTGATGGTCAGTGGCGGTGCCGCCACATGAATCATCTTTGTTTGTGTACTTTGGAGAAATCTTAATACTGGTAGTTCTCTGCATGAAATAAATTGAAATAAGAAAAAAAATTACATCCTTATATTTCCTTCTCTATTATCCAAGAAATACTTTGAAAATCTAATTGAAGCTGATCATATAGGAAGTAGTTTTGCTTTTCTGTTTATCTTAAAGGCCAGCATATATTTTTTATTATGAACCAAGCAGTAACAAATGTTTTAATAAAAATTATTTATTTTTGAGATATGTAAATATATCTATCTCCATCTTGTGGTAGAAATAAATGAAATCCTGTTCTTAGGTTTATAATTCAACTTTACTCATCTTTACTATTGACTTATCCTGTTCTTTCCCATTATTCTATATGTAACATTAAGTGTTAAAATGTTTAACTTGGAGATCAAAATTTTATAGTTAATATTAAGGGAAAATTCAGAACTGCAGCTGCCATTCTGAATTTGTTGGGCTATTAAAACAAGGAGTATAAGCATTTTAATCATGGCTGAGGGAAAAATAAGTAAGATAACTTAGTTGCTTAATTGAAAATGTAGTTTTGTGTAATTATAGAGGATTATGACAAATACATTTTTCTAACATATGAAGTTACATAAATTGTTTCTTACTGACTATAATTTTTTTTAATAATTGTCATTTTTATAATTTGTGGTCTTTGAATGTGTTCACAGTCCTTTGTGAGGAATTGTAATTGTTAAATATTTCTGGAAGTGAAAAAGTGAGCATTAAGTCATTTCATAAAGCATTTTTTACAAATGCTTATAGTTTTTTTATTACCTAATATGAAACATTGTCAATATCTGAGATTTAAGCACATATTTCAAAGCAGATATATTTATATCAATTTTTAATTTTTGTTTTAGCTAAATATATTTAACCTAATATTTAAAAATTTTCCATTCTCCTAGGTTTATTTCAATTTTTTTGAGTTAAGATTAGTACATTTTACAAAGTTGTATTAGAAAAGTCTGTGAATATTGTAGGAATTCTGAAGGAATATCAGTTGCTGGCATAAATTCCAGAATTTAAGAAGAATTTTATGCAACAAATACACTTTTTAACTTGGTTAGATTTCAGTAGCTTTTTTTTTTTTAATAACTCACTATTGGAGAAGAAATAACCTATACCTTGATAACATCTAAATTGCATGTTTATTTAGAAGACAATCCCAAATCAGATTTAAAACATGAAAGATACAGGTAGTGCAAGATGCTTGATTGATTTGATTTTATCAACTAATTTATTTAAGAAAAATATGTGGGCTCTCAAATCTTTGATATCTATCTTGTTGGAAATAAATGCTTGTTGCTTTATACGTGTAAAACATATAAGGTGTGTACAAAATTGTCCTGTTATCTTTCCTTCCCTCAGAACCTTCTTCTACTCATTGTATTAGTATTTATGACACTGAATGTTACATTGGGTAGTCTAAAACCAGCCTAATTCTTATCCCTACCCTACCAAAGGTGATTTGGTTTTTTTGCTTAGATCCTAGAAGCAGTCTTTCTTGAATTTGTAATAACTTAGATGTATATTGGGTGTTGTTGACTGTTCTGTATCAGTTATTTCTGAAACATACTGTGTCCTTTGGATTATAGACTTATTCATGTCAGACAACGTTTAATAAATTGTCATTTAAAATACATTTTTCTTTTCCTTTTTTGAAATTCTCTGTCTCAAAGATACCAGTCATCCTTGGGACTTTAAATAAGATTAACACATGGTATTATTTGTTATATAACAGATTACCCCAAAACGTACTGGCTAAAAGCAGCATATATTTATTGTCTCAGTTTCTGTGGGCCCAGAAACCAGTATGACTTAACTAGGTCTCTGCTTTTGTCTCTGATAAGGATTCAATTAAGATGTTGGCTCAGGATCTGCAGTTTCATGTGAAGTCTTGACTGGGGAAGGCTTTGCCTCCAAAGCTAGTGATTATGGCAGCATTTATAGTCCTCCCTCCCCCATATTGTGCTTGCAGACTCAGTTCCTCACTGACTGTTGGCAGAGGCCACCCTCTCTTCCTTCCCACGTGAGCCTTTCCCATGTGGCAGTTTTTTCCAGCAACGTGTGCAAGCTGGGAAGACAGCAGACAGCATCTGCTAACAGGACAGAATTTACGATCTTTTGTAACCTAATCTCCGCAGTGATGTCCCATTTACATCGCTGTATTCTTTGATGAGGAACAATCGTTTCATCTAGCATACCCTGAAGGGGAGTGGTTTATACAAAGACGTGGATACCAGGAGGCTGGAATTAGTCAAGCCCACTTTAGAAGGTGCTGACCACAGTGGTTGCCTACAACACCTTGGTTTTCTCTGGTCTAACCTTTATAGTATTTTTAAAATTAAGGTAACATTGGTTTACAACACTGTAAACCAGAAATACAGACTCTGACCTCTTCAGACGTAGGTTGACACACCACACCCACCACCGGGGCACCCATAGTTCTCTGCCATAGTCCATTGGGCCCACTCTTTACCCTGCTCTCCACCTTCCTCCTTCCTCACTGAGGAGTATATTCTATTCTGTTACTGTTTTATTTATTATCGCTCTTATAGATTTGTTTCGGTCTTCAGTTTATATTTTTACCTCCTCTTTTATCTCCCTTTACCAACTATTCCTTGAAATCTAGTTTTTTTGAATTTGTGTTTTTACTAAGTTCTTACATAGTGTGACATTTGGAATGAATATTCTCCTCAGTGTGTGTTAGCAGAGTTGCCCTGCTGATTCTCTGAAAATTTGGGGGTGAATTCTCTTTAAAACTCCTTCCACCTTTTTCTGATAGGCTTTTCTTCCCTTGTGGGCTGTGGTGAGGGCTGAGGTGTTGCTTTGTGTACTTTCCTGAAGCCTGAAGGGAGGGGGAAAAGGAACCCACTGGTCAGTGTGGTCTTTGCGGTGTTTTTATGACATGCCCTTCAGGAACGTTTCCTTTTCCTCCTGTATTGGGGTGACCTTTGGATCAACTTCTCTGTCAAGTATTCAGCCCTGGTGGCTTTTCTAACTCTTTCCAAGATCCTCTGAAGGTGGGTAGAGGCTTGTTTGGAAGGGGTCTGGTTTTGTGTTGTCCTTTTCTTTAGACTTCCCCCAGATGCCCTCTGCTTCTCTTGTGAATGAGGAGTTCTTTTAGTGGGAGGCCTCAAGATTTTGAAACTCATTTTCTTTCCCCAGTGTGTTCTAGGGGATGGAATCAGGACTATGAGCTGAACCTTGCCAGATCTTTTTTTTTTTTCCCTGACTACTGCGCTTAGAGGTTTATGGTAAGAGATGACATGGGTCTTTTCTCCTCTTTATAAACACCTTTCGTTTTATTGAAAAGGAAGAGTTTGAGTTTATAATGAGTAGCCTGTATTTTTTCCCTCGGAACTATCCTCAATATCTCTTGCCTGAGTTAGTTTATTAGCATATAGACTAGTTTTTCCTTTCTAGGAAATTTATTTTTCTTTTCCTTCCCTAACTTTACCCTCGATATTGCTGCTGGGTAAAAAGCTTTCTGAAGTTCATACATGACGTGTACAGTTTAGTTCATGCTATTCCTCACCGCTGAGGATCAACTCTAGACTCTTAAAGTCTTCTAGGGTTTTAGTTAAGCCTACTTTGGTAATCATAGTCTTATTCTCTGCTTAAACCTCATTTCTGGCTAATTTTAAATATTTTTCCACACATACCCTGGATAGGGTCCCAAGATGTGTGTAGTATATAATATGTTGTGTATATAGTCAGTTTTACACCTCTCAACTGCTTGATTTTTTTGTGGAAACACCACATTTGTCAAGATTCATCTCAAAATCTGGTCTCCAGAGAAGAACACAGATTTGCTGTGAGCTCCTTGCCATTTTGCTTGAGACACTGATTGGTTTACGGGTTCTGTCATTCTCATCATTTTGTTGGATCATACGGAGTTTGTCATCCTGGTCTTAAGTTTGAAAGCTTTCTTTAAAAACTTAAATACAAGAATTTTCATTTATCCCTGAAAAAGTTCACCTTAGCATTTCTTTGGCTCTGGTTTGTAATGTTGAAATTATTTTGGATCTCCAGTCAGTACTCTTATGACTATAATCATTCCTTTAGTGATTTTCCTCTCCAAGTCTCTAAAAGAAGTAAGAATTTTGTGGGAAGACAAATACAGTAATTTTGCATTATTTTTGCATCATTTTCATCTCATCCAATTCTGTTTTCTTCCTCATGTTCTGGTGACAGGTTGAGATAAAAGTTTGTTCTGTTTTTGTGTTAAGGCTGGACGGAGGAGGTGGTGGGAGAGAATGGGGAAGCTGTTCCTTTGATTAAGCATGCATAGAGGGCCTGTTGTGTATGGAATGAGGGTGAGAATGGAAAGCATCAAACATTACAAGACTTGGTGAAGGACGAGGAGACCACTGAAGGGAAGTGGAAGGCTGCCAAAAGTTTGCTTTCAGATGATTTGCAAAAAAATAGTCAGCATGGACACTGCGGTAGATAGTTTTGAGATATTCAAGAAGATATCAGTTTTTTCACAGAAATTTACTTTGAACCTTAGGTTTTTAACAGATGGCATTACACAAGGGTTTGATGCAAAAGACACACCTATATTTTAACTGAAAATCCATTTAGAAATGAAATGTATGTTAATTTTCTTTGTAAGACCTTTCAGATTTAGGGTGCAAGATTAAATTTGAACTGGCTGGATTTCAAATAAGGGAGGAGAATAATTGTTATTTTTTGAATCACTCATTTTAATTGTGAAGTTGGTGCTATATTTTTTAAAAGGCCTTTAAGGTGTCAGTGCGCAGTTACATAGAAAGTGCTATCACAGCATCTTGCCATGTACCATACATAAAAGAATTCCTTCAAAAAAGTTATAGAACCAACATTGTAATTGTTGGAGCCTTAATTGATTGTTAAATAACATAAATAACAAAACATAAATTGCTTTTTCTCATTAATATGCAGAAATTTCTGTAATTGCTTTATTTTCGTGTAGATGTCATTTTTTTTTGTATCATAGGAAATAAATTCTCTTCAATACAGAACAAATAAACATTTTTTTTTCCCCCCCATGTTCACAAGTCAGATGGATTTGAGAGAACTTTTCAGAGAATTTTACAAAAGTCAGAGGGAGCTCTTGTGTTGCTGTATGGACATTGCAAAGTGTACATACAGACTAAGTGTATGTAATTAGATTTTTAGAAAATGAAACAAAACAAAATCTACTCTGGAAGGAGTGTTTTCACGCTTTGCTACCTTAGAAATACCCTTTTTCAATGGATTCATTTTCATCGGAACTCATTTTTGCTTTGAAATTTTATTTATTTTTTTTGAAGATTTATTTTTTATTTATTTATACAAGAACCGGGGTACAGGCCAGATGCATGGGAGGGCGAGAGGATTCACCAGAGACTGAGCAGAGAACAGAACAGGCAGACTGACGAAATACTCTGCTGAGGGGAGCAGCGGGCGCGACGGGAGAGGTCTGCCACGCCATGTGGGACCCTCGCCGGCTGGGATTGAACCAGCGCTGCTGAGGCAGCGGACAGCTTCACAGCGCGGCGCTCAACCGCCTGTGCCACCATGGGAGGCCCAGCTTTAAAATTTTAAATCAATTTTTCTTTTGTCTACTGTCTACTTTCATTTAAATGACTTTATAAAATTAAGCCCTGATTCCCACAAAAGCAAGATACTTGGTATTATTAGTATAATGTCTCTTTGGTGGCTGGTGGAGGGGATACCTGTATTGTGTTTTAAGAATTCAGTTCTGTAAATTTAGTCTGATCTACAATTATTCTTTCTTGGTGTCCATTTTTTAATCTGTCCTGTCTAGAACTAGAAACTTTGTTATGCTATCACCAGCTATATAAGGAATGTTACTGATTCCTTTCCTTCCTTTTAAGTTTCCCCTCAAATTTTCAGAAAGACCTACCTTAAAGACCCTTAAAATGCAATCAATCCACTGTCTCTATTTCCCCATAATCTCCCTATCTCTCTCCTTATCTTCTACAACCACATTCTAGCATGTGCTAAAATAGTATGCTTCTTATTTCTTTTGAATAAGCTTTGCTAGAGATATGCCTTGTTTTACTTGTTGTCCAAGTACCTAAAATAAGGCTTGATATGTAGAAATGCTAAGTAAATATTTAAGGAGAGAGAGAATGAATTAACAATAGGTAATTGGGGTTGTTTTTCTACTACTTTGAAGATAAGAATTAACATGCCCTGGCTAGTGGCTTTCAACAATTCTTTTCACCTGGCCCATGGCAGGACTACATTTTTTAAGTACAGCCCAGTGTATGCGCATATATGTAGGATTTTTGTGTGTATTTATGTATTTATATAACTGAAGTGCAATGCACATTGCTATTTCCTTTTTCATTGCTGTTTTCCTAAACTTGCATGATTCACTAAAAAGTTGTAGATTACAGTATGAATTGGTCAAACCTAAAAATTTTCATGTAAAGAGAACAGGGTTTTCCCTCTGTCTTATGGCACTGTTTGCAAGTGTTTTAATCTTAGATTAATCTTTGAGGGTCCTGTACATTTTAATTTTCAAATTTCTGTATCTATTAGGTACTATGGGAACTTACTCTTTTTGTTTAAAACATTTTTTTATCATTTAACATGGATCTGCAACATTTAACATTCATCTACAACACTGTATGTGAGTCAGAGGTGCAGGCGCCCACCACTTCAGATGTATATTACACACCACACCCCACTACCAGGACACCTGGGGTTCTCCGCCATCGTCCTTTGGGGTTTCCTCCATGCTTTGTTCTCCATCCTCCCCTTTCCTCTCTGGTCGCCTCAATTGTATAGTCAGATTTCTAGGGTTTATTTTTGGTTCGCTTTTTATCTGACCCTTTGTTCCCCTGTATTTCACATATGAGTGAAACCATCCCATATTTGTCTTTCTTTCTCTGATTTACCACACGTAGCATAATCTCCAGTTCCTGCCATGTTGTCGCAAACTTATTCTTATAAGAACTATGGCTAAATTATTATGTAAAATGAAACTTAATATGTAATATGTGTTATTTCCGTCAAGTATGTTTGCTCTTTTAAGTTTGGGTTCCTTTCTTGTTGAAGGCGGAAGAGCCTCTTTCATGATAGGGAGCAGAATCAGGAGACATTGGTGGAACTGCTGCAGACTTGAAAGGCAGCCATGGGATTTTGAGATCTGAACAAAATCCAGGACCAAGTGGCTTGGGAACAGATTGTTAGAAATCTGAATTCCTCTCCCCCCCCAGCTGTTATGAGACTTAACAGGCCAGAAATTATGCATATATTCAGTTAACTAGGATGTGACAGATATCACCCATGAAAAATGTAATTGCTGAGATTCCTTAAATGGTTGCTTGATTACCATTGTAACCATGTAATATTCTCTCCTAAAACCAGAAGACCTAGGAGGTAACTCCTTTTTATTTGGCATAAAAAATATGATGATTCTCTAGTTTTAAAGTTTGTACATTTTGAGAAAGCTCTTTTTAGCCTAATGTCAGCAAAGCAGCTGCTGTTTGAATTTGCTTTGAAAAACACTGAATTATTCATTTCCATAAACAAAACTTCCTTAGTAATTATTTAGCATTAATTTATTTCTCTTTATTTCAATCAACCCCGTTGACATTCTATTTTAACATTAAAAATATTCTTTGTGGAATCTAACAAATAAGACCATGACAGCCACTGTCTACTTTCTTCTGTTCTTTTGACAAAAATTTGCAACTCCTTTTTAACTTTTCGTATTTTAAATATTTTTATTTTAACTTTACTAGTAAGAGGTAGTTAGCATCTTTCAGACCAAGCCCTGAGTTTTTGACCTGTTAGAGTTTATTGTAATGCTTTGAGTATATTTAACAGCTAATGTAAAATTATGAGAACTCTTAAATAATGATTCATTTTGTTTGTACTCGCAGATTATTTAGTAGGCTAGTTAGTAAGAAAAGCAAGGTCAGCATTGTGGTTTTACATTTCTTGTCATTCTTCCATCCATCTTTGCAAATGTGGAGTAGTCCTTTGAATTTGGTGCTGTTTTTTCTAGTCCCTGGTAAGCCCTTCCACCTCCAGACTCTCACTGTCGTAACCACACATGCCTACCTCTCACTGCCACGTGATATGCAGTTATTCGACAATTGCTGTTTTACTTTGTATTGTTTAGTGTGTGAGTCCCTAGCTACCATCAGAGATTTCTTGAGGGCAGCCAACTCCTTGTTAGCTTAGTAAATACCTGGCAGTTCAATAGAAGAGGGAAAATAACCCTTTATTTTGTTATGTAGCATCCATTCAAATGCAACATGGGCCTTGGAGCACACATTGAGAGAGGGTTAGCAAGTGATGCTGCATTCAGTGAGGATTTGAAGGAAATGAAAACTTTTGGATAAGACCACATTTCAATTCCCTGCAGTTGGTTCCTGAGCAGAAGTAAACTTGTGTACCACACACACCCATCATGACTGAGCCATTCGCACAGGCTCACGGAAAGGATGAAGCCTGTGGAGTCACAGGTTGGGGAGTTAGGGATAGGGGTATCTGCACTTAACTTCTCTACTTCAGAGGCTGCAATTCTCTTTGGAATAATTATGAGATGTCTTGCTTTAATCATAGTCATGTGAGTGATGGTGGTTTTAGGAAACAGAGTTAGCAAAACTATTTAAAATGGTGAGGTTTTTACATAAAACAAAAAGTCCAACTTAAAAAAAATAAATCCTCAGATCCGGTGTTGCCATGTTTTCATTTCTACAAGCAGTGACTGGCATGTGAACATGTAGTTGCAGACTTGGTGCTTGCACAGTTGTTGTATATATACATGCGCACATACATACATGCACATATTTATGTGTTTTTTTTATAGCTAACATATACATTACATGTAATGCACAGAGAAAAATACTTTTAAGATGTTCTAAAGTCATAAGAAAATTAAGCTGAGATGGCTGCATGGTTTAAGAAAAATAGGTTGGAGTGTTTCACAAAAATAAAGAATATCCTTTTATATTTAACATGTAAATGACACAGCTTTTAAATTGCAGAGGCAGCCCACACTCAGAGTCTGCACATCTGGGGAGAGTAACAGAGCTTAACAAATTTTGATTTTCATGCCCATGGTTATATGGTCTAGAAGTACCTTCTTTAACTTTCTCATAGGATGTGAATTTTGGAAGTCTTTGTTTCTAGGTAAATTTGCATAATTCTTGGTTCCTTATATTCTTCTTTAAGGATAAATCCAAGACACCAGAAAAAGCACATTTAAAGTGAGTAATACTTCACAGTAATGCCTGTAAATTATTTACTACACAGCCGCAACTTCCTTTGTGAGATTTTGAAATAATATATAGTAAACATGTAGTTTATGTATAATACATACTTTATTGTACAGCACTTTCTTTATCTTACATATGTGTATAATAGATAATGCCCAATATGTTCGGCATACAATAAATACTCTCCAAATTGTATTCTTTTAATTCAAATAAATAATACATTTGTCTGTCATTTTTTCCCTTAAGGTCTGTTACTTAAAATTTTTAAATTTCCTGTCATTTTCATCTGAATTGTTAAGTTTATCTAATAAGCAATACCTTCTGTTCAATAATCTAGTAAATAAATTTGCTCTACTGTTGCTCAGTCTCAAATTTGAAGGGCTCATTACAGTTATAACAGAATGAAAATCCACGTCATTTTCTCTTTAGTAATAAGAGTTATAGTGTAAGCATTATGTTATTTTTGGATTTACTCATTGCTCATCTCAGCAAGAATGGGCCATTATGTCTTGCTTCTTCTGGAGAAGTATTTTTGGCTATGTGCATTTATTTTTAAGGTGGTGATGGAGAAAAGAGTATGCTCTAAAAAAGAATGGTTTCTTGGCCTACCATATAAAACATTTGCACCTGAAACAAGACTCTTCTCTGAGAGTAATCAATCTTTAATAAAACCATGTTCCTAACTACTTGAGCTGATAAATAGTGAATTTTTTATTTTAAAGAAGTCAAGTTTATTTTATGTCAATTTTCTATTTGCCCTGTGTAAGATCTATTTAATTACTTTATTCTATCTCTGTGTTCAAATTAATCAGATTCTGCTACATATTGGTGCTCAAATTAGAATAAGTCTTTAATCAACTGTGTTACCCATGCCTTGGTAGACTAGAGTAGAAAAGCTACTCTTGGCATACTGAAGATGCGTGCATTTTATTTTCTATTGTAATTTAAAAGTAAAATCAGAAATATTGATTTCTACTTGACTGGAGAGATGATTTAGTTTGAATATCAGTCTGATCTTAATCAGGTGAGAATTAATTGAGTCGGAGGTATTAGATATTCAGTGATGTTAACTGAACCATGATCAATCTAGAGAGAAGCTTTCTTTTGTACTATGTTAGAATTATCAAATAGCTCATGCACTACAATGTAAAATAATCTTTTCATGTTCATCCTTCTACTTCTTGTCTCATTAAATGCACCACTAAATTCATTGGGAACACAGACTAATCTTTAAAGTAGCAAGCTAATAAATCACAATTTAATAGCATATTAAAAGCATAATAATTTTGTCATAGAATGCTATTGTCAGAATTTCATAATGATGTATTTTTTAGTGTCTAATTTTAAAAACCAACTGATTAAAACTCCTTTTTCAAGTATACCTGGGACTTTCATAAAATTTTAGTTTTGCTTTTTTGTATATTCAACATTGCAAGAGTAAGTGAGCAATACAGAATTATTTTAATGTTTATTTCCAGAAATAAAAATAGAGTCTGTAGCATTATATTGGTCTGAAATGTGGCATGGGCTTTTCATTTATTTTAAGAGTGTGATAGCAATATCATAAGTGTTGTGAAAATATAAATGGTGAGATAACACCTCCATAGGACTTGCTCTTAAGTAGTAAAATTGTAAAGTCTTTAAATAAACTGCAGCCAGAACTGAAAGGATCGATTTGCCTTGTTAACTAGAGATACTACACTTATCAAATGTCTAATTAAATTTAGTAGAACATGTCTTTTATTCTCTTTTTTCTCTTTAAAAAAGAAATTTTGAACCTATGTATGAACTAGGCAGACTGTGTTATCGTTGTAGGGTTTATTCCATGCTGACAGTTGGTATGACCGGATTAAATTAAAGGACGGTGGACAGCGTAACTTGTGATGATGTCACTTTACCTTGGAATAGTGCTTTTCACTTGGTAGAGATGTGATGGGAATAGTAGGGTCCACATATCTGTATATTTTATGGCAGAGGATTGTCCATATTTGAATTTGAGAACAATTAGCATTTCATGAAATTAAGCCATACATGCAGAAACATCCCCAGAGTGTGATGAATGATCACACTTAGTGAGATGTGGAGGGGTTTCCCCACCCAATTGTTGCTAAGTAGTAATGCCAGGAAAAGGGCTTGCTTAGAGAAAAAAATGGGAGAGAGAGAGATGAGATTTTTCACTTGGCTCTTCAAAGCCAAAGCTTCTCTTTTCTGAACTTGACTCTCCCCTCCTCTTCATCCAAAACCTTTACTTTCTTCTTCTTTTTTTTTTTTTTTAAAGATTTATTTATTCATGCATACAAGAACTGGGGTAAAGGCCAGATGTGCAGGAAGGTGAGAGGCTTCACCAGAGACAGAGCAGGGAACAGAACAAGCAGACTGAAGAAATACACTGCTGAGGGGAGCAGTGGGTGTGACAGGAGAGGTCTGCTGCGCCATGTGGGCATCTCCCTGGCTGGCCGGGATCGAACCTGTGCCGCAGAGGTGGCGGACAGCTTCACAGCACTGCACTCAACTGCCTGCACCACCAGGGAGGCCCTATTCTTTTTAAATTACATTTTGTAGGAACAGAGCACCAAAATACAGTACAGACTTGTTCCTTCAATTCTCTGTCCCCAGACCTGCAGTTTTCCTTTCCTAAGACAACCATGATTACCAGTTTCTTACATATTCTTCTACATCTTGTGCTTACACAAGCACCTATCTATACATTTATCTACAGATACATTAATATATAAAGTATGCTCATGCACATGTTGGTGTGTATGTATGCTTTAGCAGAATGGTGACATTAGTAATATACCCCTTCTCACCCACAATATTTTCACTGAGTCTTGGAGACCATTCTGTATCAGTTTACCTTTTTTAGTGGCTGCATAAGTATTTCATAATATAATATTTTTACTTTGGCTGTTGGTGTGACTGTATTTTTTAAAAAAAGATTTATTTATTTATTTATTTATACAAGCACTGGGTACAGTCAGAACCACGGGTGGGTGAGAGAATTCACCAGAGCCAGAGTGGGGAGCAGAACAGGCAGAGTGATGAAATACACTGCTGAGGGGAGGGCGTGCGAGATAGGAGAGGTCTGCTGGCCATGTGGATTAGCTCCCTGGCAGGGGATCAACCTCAGTGATTGGCAATAGCCTGACAGCACTGAGACCTTAAGCCTGCGCCACCAGGGAGGTCCAATTGTGGTGTTTCATCTTTGAGGAAGAAAACTTTCATTAGTGTTAGTTCATCTTTTTTTTTTTTTTTTTTTTTAAAGATTTATTATTTATTTATACAAGCACTGGGTACAGTCAGAAGCGCGGGAGGGTGAGAGAATTCACCAGAGCCAGAGCGGGGAGCAGAGCAGGCAGAAGGACCGAAGTACACTGCTGAGGGAAGCAGCAGGCCGCAGGAGAGGTCTGCGCGCCATGTGGGACCCTCCTGCTGTGGCCGGGGAGCAGCCGGGGATCAAACCAGCCCTGCAGAGACTGCGGGCAGCTTTGCAACCCAGCGCTCAACTGCTGTGCCACTGTGGAGGCCCGTGACTGTTAGATTTAAAAGAAATCCTGAAAGCGACTTTTAATCATGTCAAAGACTACCTTTTTACTTACATAAAAATATTTTTTTTGCTTCAGTTAAGACAAGACAGGATGGGGAATGATTAGTAATAACTCTTTCTCTAATGATTCCCTACAAATGAGAACATGATTTATATATTCATTTTTATTAGATAAAAGATACAGGCATAGTTATTTTTGAACTATTTGAATTTAAATAACTATTTGTCTTTATGGGTGCTGTTTTTTAAGAAAGATGCCAAGTTATTTCAGAACCTTTTTGGAGCAAAGCAAGGTGTTATACTTTGACAACCCAGCTGATTATGGGGAGTATTTATCAATAATCTGGAAACCACACCAAAAAAGGAAGAGGGAAGGGGGTATGTTCACAATGGTCCTGTCCTAGGAGAAGGAGAAAATAGGAATGTTATTTTCTATAGTTATTGATGAGGAGGTGGCATTAGACTTGCTCTAGTGTTTTTCTGACTATAAATTCTCCTGTGACCACTGTCCCAAAACACATACACACCCATCTACCCAGTAGGACTAGCTATCTGTGGGGTAAGGAATTTTGTGTCACCCTAAATACCAAGGTAATATCAAAAGTACTTCTTGAATTAAGAGTTCAGATTCTTTCTACTCTACTATTAGCTTGAGCTTGTTTTTTTCCTGTGGTAGTGATAGGATGTCTGATTAACCCCCACTTAACTCAGACATCATACAAAATAAAAATGATAAATTTAATATTCATTCAATTTATCCAACTTTGAATGCCAGCTAAGAGGTTAATTTTATATGATTACACTTAGTATTTCCTTATATATATTACTTAGCCAGGTATTTTGATAGGCTTTAAAAAGATCAATGAATGGATGGATATGCCCTAAGGAAATAAGGACAATTATTGAGACTTAAATGATCATAAATTTCAAATCATGAAGCAATGCCATTTCATCACTAGCTGCCTGTTTGCCTCGCACCTGAAGTGTATGGAACCAAAGATTTCTACACCTGTGTTGTTCAATATGTTAGCCACTATCCACTAGTGACAATTTAAATTTAATTGAAATTAATTAAAATGAAAAATTCTGTTCTTCAGTGGCATTAGCCACTTCTCAAAGGCTGACTAAGTGTGGCTAAACGGCTAGGCTGTTGGAAAGTACAGAGAACATTTCCATCATTGCCGAAGGAATATAATATGAGCCACACAAAGATTTTTTAATTTATATAGTACCCTCATTTTTAAAATGTGAAATTCATTCAAATGAAGTTAATACCAATATTTTATTTAATATAACATTTCCAGTGTCTTTTCATTTTGCAATTAATATAAAAATTCCTAAGATATTTTACATTTCTTTTGTTCCATCCTAAATTTTCAAGCTCTAATATGTATTTTCACTTAACAGCATTCTTCAGCTCCGACTAATCACACTTCAGGTGTTCAGAAATCATTTCCATATTGCACAGTGCTGGTCTAGAGGGTTATAAACCCAGATTGAGCAACTAAGTATTAGTACTGAATTCTTCCATGGGTCTTCTGCTACATTGTAAACAGACTGAAGTTGGGAACCATATTTTGTATTTAATGAACACTTGATCAAGGAAATGAATGTTGAAATAAAAGCTATGTTTAATCCATCAACAGTAATGAGCAAGGATGTTTAATCTCTAGCTATTTCTAGAAAGCAGTGTCACTCAGAATTTTAACATAAAAACTACTAGGTGACTTTTACTCCTCATTTTAGTAGAAGTCTCAACAGCACTTGATAATAATGACCACTCCATCAAAATATCCCAGAAAATGAATCATCTGATGAACACTTTATATTTTAAAGTCACATTCAGTAATTTACAGTGACTTAAAAAAATGTTAGCAAGGATTTAAACGTAACAAGTCCAGATTTTTAGTCCATGTTTCCCTTGTTTTGAAAGCTTTATACTTGGAATGACCAATGTCCTTTTAATGCAACTAACTGCTCACCATGGACCTGAAACATATCTTTTGGTTAATACACTGGCTGCAGACTTTAAACATCTAGTTGACTTGTAATCCTGGCTTTCCTTATATCTACATCCTTAAAATACAATATTGTTAAAGACTTGATGACCAATAATTTTGTTGAAGAAAGGATGTTCATCTTTTTTTGCTCCATAACTTTAATACATTTTTATCTTTTAGACGTATGAGTACCATAAATACTATTTCCTTCTAAATCCTCTTTGTTTATATGTTGCCTTGGGCATTTGGATCAAGTACATTTCACCACACAAGTGTCATAAAACTTGGAAGAATACTAGCATATATCTTTTAACACAATGGGTTAGCACAGATTCTTGTTATGTAATACCGCTTGAAAGTCCTTCCTCCTGCCAAATGACTAATGGAACGAGAAGACCATATTTCTCTTAATTATTACTCACTCATCACTTCCTGATTTTGAGGAAACTCATCTAGAATATTATCATCTGAAGACTCAGCCTATAATTAATTATGTTTAGATGATCAATTCCACCATCATCAAGTTCAGAGTGCCGTTTATTGGATTCTTTGCATTCAGCCCCTGATTCATCTTTAATTGTGAAATATCTTTTTGTCCATTTTCTTATTTCCTCTATAAATTTATTTTTTTCCTTTATAAATTTATTCCTCTGCTGGAATAAATTACACGAACTGAGCAGCTTGATACAATACAACTGTATTATGGTACATCTAGGTTTTGCTGAGTTAAAATCAAGATGTTAGCAGGAGTGCATTCCTTCGGGAAGCTCTATAGGAAAATCTGTTTCTTTGCCTTTTTCAGCTTCAAGGTGCCTGTGCTTCAAGATGCTTGAGCTTCAATGGGAGAAATACCAGAACAGGGTGATTAATAAACAATAGAACTTCATTTTCCATAGTTCAGGAGACAGGAAGTCCTTGTGGATTAGGGTGGCTACAGGCCTGGCTTCTGTGAAACACCCCTCCCTTCTGGGTTGCTGATGCCATCTTTCTGTTCCCGCATTGTGGAGATCAGAGAGAATTCAAACTCTCTCACACTATTATAATACCAATGATCCCTTTAATGGAGATAGTAGAATTTTGGGGAGACCTAAGCATCCATCCAAAACAACACACCCTTGTTTTACTTATTTTGCCATCTCTGAAGCCAACGGGAAAGATAACGTGTGTATGACCTGCTTACACCAGCACTTCTCATTTATACTCTTCTGCCTCCCTCTTCCACCTTTATTTTTTTTCAAAGATTTATTTATTTTTATACAAGAATTGGGGTACAGGCCAGAGATGTGGGGGGTGAGAGGACTCACCAGAGACAGAGCGGGAAACAAAACAGGTAGACGGACCGAAGTACACTGCTGAGGGGAGCAGCGGGTGAGACAGGAGAGGTCTGTCCCGCCATGTGGGTTTCTCCCTGGCAGGCCGGGAATGGAACTCGTGCTGCAGTGGCTGCAGATTGCCTCATAGGTTGCATCTTAACCCCTGCGCCACCAGGGAGGCCCCCTCTTCCACCGTTAAGGACTCTCTTAATTGTTTTAATAAGTTACTATTATCAAGACAGTATTGTTTCAGACCCATAGCTAACTGCCTTCAGGATAAGTCGAATGTTTCACAGGTCCCCTGGCTGAACATGTTGTAAACTCATTGTCAGCTCTATCCCATCTCCCTCCCCTAGCCCTACCGGAACCTGCTTTTCTTTTTCTGCTCTTCTTTTTTAAGTCATCAAACTTCATCATCATTCACCTAGCAAGAAATGTAGAAGTTGTCCTTGACTTTGATCTGTGTATCGTCATAGCTCATTATGTCCTAAGTCCTGACAAGTTTCAGTTGTAGTAATCTGCTCTCTTCATTCCCATTTCTTGATGTTTGAACCCCATATCATCTCTTGCTCAGATGATTGTACTGACTTCCTAACTAGTTTTCCTATTTCCTGCCTTCCCTTCCTGCTCTTTACTTCTATGCAGAAGGAACTTTTTGTGCCATCCACTGTTCAAAAACCCTTCTGATGATTTCCATCGCCCTTAGGACAATGCCTAAAGGTTTTAATACTGCCTGTTGGTCATAATTGGGTACATACCTTTCCTTCCTCACCTCAACCTCCATCCCACCTACACGCACACATACACACCCACACACCTGCATAACCAAATAACCTCAGATGTCCCGTTGCTTCTAAATTACCCTTTGTAATACATCCTGCCTTCTTGCCACTGTACCTTTTCCTGTGTTGCCTTTGTCCGAAACATTTCTTCTTCCACCTCTTTAGTTTGCTCAGTATGGATTGTAGCTTTAAAGTACTTCACATTGGAAGTCCTCCTTGGATGGGTTTGGTTTCCTCTTTGTGCTTCTGCACCGCCCTCCTGGCCCTTCTCCTACTAGAACAGGGGACAGACTCAGCTCTAGCTCTTTTTAATTGTGTGTCATCCTGAGGGAATGTTGATGGCTCCCATATGGCAGAATTCCCTCTCTGTCTTGTTCAGCATGCAGACCTCAGGCCCTGACATAGTGCCAGGCACATAGTCAGTGGTTTGAAAATGTTTGTTGAAAATTTTATGAGCCTATAGTAAAGTATGAAAGTTTGTAAAAAATTAAAATTTTAACTCAATCAGTTCTGATGAAGCCTGGTATGTGGTAAACGCAGCAGATGTGAGCTATTATTACTGGTGTTACTGTCACAAAGACAGGAATGTAGGTTTTTTTTCCTTCTATTTTGATAAGAAAAACAAAGATATTTACATAGGATATCTTAAACATTAAGGTAACAATATGACTTAGCAATTTCCCATGCAGTGTGTTGGAGATTTGGGCTGGCTTCAGCTCAGTGGTTAGTAGGGGAAATGTATTAGAGATTTGCCTATTTGCCTTTGGAAATTAAAACATTTTTAAAGGTATGAATGCAAAAGCCACTCTTTCAGTGTATGTGTTCTTTAAAAGGTGCTTTTGTTTCTGCCTATATTTTTTTCTATTTGAATTACTAATTTTATTGATTTCTTGGGGGAAAAATCCCACAAAATTCCTTTGGTTTTGTTAGAATGTTTGTTGGCAAATGCTCATTGATACATTTTTTAATCAGCTTCTCATCCAGTCTGGAATTATTGATAATATTTGGCTTTGTTGTTTGAATTGGATTGATTTCTCTTTTCAAACATCAAACTATGAACTATCAGTGACTCAAAGGTTGCAAAAAGATCCATAGTTCTGTTACCAAATTATAAACGAGTATTCATAGAGTCAGAACTAATTACAAAATCTCTCACATGAACTTCAGGAAATACTGTTCAAGCTGTCGGTTACACAGAATCATGCACTTTGCAACCTTTTGATGTTGATTCCTTCTGCTGGGCAGTCCTGAGAAGGAAGAGGACAAAGGCCTGTCCTCATTGTCTGTGCCTTGCTTCAGGTCTGCAGCGTTGTCTTTAGACTGGTGAGCTCAGAACTGAGGGTGACCTTCTGTTGTCTCTGGTGCTTCCAGAGAGGGTGATGATTACTGCAAAGCTCAGCCCTTAGACACTGTCTTCAGGGTCCCAGCATTACACTGTGAACTATACAAGTCTTCCCTTAAAAGATAATCTTTTCTGAGATCAGTTACTTCGAAGTTTTAATTTATATTGTAAATCTAAAACTGCAGGTACCTTTGTATGGGGGAAAATCTTATTAAAAGGCAGCACCAACCAACCTAGGCCCCCAAATTGTATCTTTTTCAGTTCTATATTTTTAAACCTTCTTATGATTCAGTAACTGGGTCAAATGATCTTTATACATTATGTTTAAAGTACATCTCTGTTTCTATTATCTAGTTCTTTATAAGGAAACAGTTTTATGCTTAAGATTTTCAGTTTGTAAGGTTGATGACATATTATCAATTTAGAGTAATTTTAAAATCTGCCCAACTGCAAGACCTTTAGTAACTAAAATTTTTCCATTTAGATAAAATCACAGTTCCAGATTTAAAGGTGTAACTATAAGGATAACACTGTAGTTACAGAAATAGTACACAGAACTTATATGTTAAAATTTGAAATTATGTTCTTATCTGAATATACTTCTGCTTTTTGTAATGTTGGAAAAATACTTTCTAAAAACTTTACTACTTAAGGAAATAATAGTTGGAAAGTTAGAAATAAGTGCTGTATGACGGTAGTTGTGTAAAAACTCCTAAATCTAGGCTTTCTTGAAAACTATATATTAGGACCTCCCTGGTGGTGCAAGGGGTTAAGCACACACAGCACTGTGAAGCTGTCCTCAGCCTCTGCAGCACAAATTTGATCCCCTGCCCACCAGGAAGCAACCTCCATGGCACAGCAGACCTCTACTGTTTTGGCCAGGAAGCAACCCACATGGCACAGCAGACCTCTCCTGTTTCGCCCACTGTCCCCCTCAGCAGTGTATTTCAGTCAGTCTGCCTGTTCTGTTTGTCTCTGGTGAATCCTCTCACCCTCCACCCCGCACCGCTGGCCTGTACCCCAGTTCTTATATGTATGAATAAATAAATCTTTTAAAAAAACTAAATTAGTAGAGATATAAAACGGAGTGAGTGGTTCTAATCAGACATCAACCATTGGAGTTACTTATTTTTTGAATTTGGTATGTATTAAAATTGTCATCTTTTTGAATGCTTTAGGTAAGTGGGTGACTGCATTTGCAAAAATAATAATGTTTGAAATTAATCAAATGAAAAGTGTAACATATTAAGTAGCCTGATATGCATATTTTTACATACAGCTATTACTCTATAAATTCTTGTCCTCAGCTTGATTATTCATTTTGGGGTATTATTTCAATGTTAAAATATAGTCAGAAGTTCCATAAAACAAATAAATTAGAATAATTCTAATCTGTTATTTCTCTTACTACCTTTATACAGAGGCTCCCCAGAAGTTTTCTCTTACATAGACTGGAAATTATATAGACTACTTGTACTTAATTATAATAGGGTTATTTTGCCCATTATCTTAGACTAAACTTACGAAGGTTTATCTCTTTTTCCTGGGTTTACTTGACCCAAATATTATTATGCACAAAGAATATTTTTTCTAAAGATTATTTGTGCATACAAGAGCTGGGGTACAGGCCAGAGATGTAGGGGGGTGAGAGGATTCACCAGAGACAGAGTGGGGAACAGAACAGGCAGATTGACTGAAATACACTGCTGAGGGGAGCAGCAGGCGAGTCAGGAGAGGTCTGCTGCGCCATGTGGGTAGCTCCCTGGCTGGTAGGGGATCGAACTCATGCTGCAGAGACTGCAGATTACTTCATAGTGCGGTGCTTAACCCCTTGTGCCACCAGGGAGGACCCCAAAGAATATTTTTACCGGTAGTTTATAATATGGTATTAAGTGGTTTCTTTCACAGAAATGAGGTTTCACAAAAGAATCTCAAACACAGTTTAAAAAGTCTTTAAGCATATTTCCTTAAACGTTGGAATAACTTTTAATAATCTCTCTAGTCTTACTAATTTCTGAATTCATTTTTATTACCTTAAAATACACCAGTGAATTAAAATTTATTTTCGTAGTTTTTAATGGTAATTAAAATTAAATCATCTGTAGAGAGAATTTGTTTGTAAGCTCTTTAACATTTACCATAACAGTGCCTCCCCTGTGGCGCAGCACTTGAGCGCTGGGCTGCGAAGCTGCCGGTGGCTTCTGCAGCTCCAGTACGATCCCCGGCTACCAGCAAGGGTCCCACATGGCACGCAGGCCTCTCATGCCGCACCCACTGTGCCCCTCAGCAGTGTAATTTGTCAGTCTGCCTGTTCTGCTCCCTGCTCTGGGTCTGGTGAATTCTCTCACCCTCCCGTGCTTCTGACTGTACCCAGTGCTTGTATAAATAAATAAATAAATAAATAAATCTAAAAAAAAAAAAAATTACCATAACATTGAAAGAGCAATTTAAATTGGATTTGTTTCAAAATACCACTTTAGAAGTCAGTTGGCAGTATTAGCAGCATCACTATCATCTGAATGTATGCTAATATGCTATGAAAGAATGATCCTCATTAAAATCTTGTTGCTAAACAAGTGACAAAAAACGTTACAAACAGCTTGAGGCTTCAGGCCAGTCACAGTTAATCCTGAAGAGATTTGGACAAGTGTGAAAATCTATAGACTGTGCCTTTGATTGTGATCAGAACACATAAGTACTATCAAGCATCAGTTTCATACCACAGACATTTTTATTCATTTAGGGAAAATGAATCTTAAAATAATGAAGTTCCTAAGCATTTTTGTTACGGATTTCTCATGTAAAAGTACTGGGTTTATGAAATCCAGAATGTGACTTTTGATAATTACCATTGTTCATGTTTTCCATAAAAGGGCTGGAGTTTGATAAACTAGAATATTTTCATTAGACAGAATTCATAATGCTAATGGTCTTTCTTCCAGACATTGAGTGAACTAGTCTGGTGGAGGCCTAGTGAGGTTCAAGTAGGGTAAGGTGGTGTAGGGGCATCAGCCCTTGTTCATCACCACTGGCAAATGTGGCAATTTTCTTAATCCCTTTGCGAATTTAATCACTTCTGGATTAACTTTATGTACATAATTCCTTTGAGGATTGCCCATGCCTTAATTTTTATTTGTGATCATAACCATGCTTCTACAAGGGCAGATCTCAATTATCATTCTATAAGTAGAAAAATTAACATGCAGGAATAAGTAGACACTTCATAGTGAACGTTAATAGACTTGTTGATCACCATGTGGCCACCCCTCTGGGTCTACATAGGGAGCTGGCTAAGTCTGTTTTGCCTTCTTGAGTTGTAGGGGTCTTCAGTGACAAAGAAAATTCCCTTGTTCTGATTTTGCCCATGTGCCCAGCTTATCTACACAGAAAGAAACCAGAACTTGTATTTTAGAATAAAAAAGCTACCCAGTTAGGGGCCTCCACTGGTGGCACAGGCAGTTGAGTGTAGCGCTGTGAAGCTGTCCACAGCCTCTGCAGCGCCGGTTTGATCCCGGCCAGCCAGCGAGGGTCTCACATGGCACGGCAGACCTCTCCTGTCGTGCCCGCTGCTCCCCTCAGCAGTATATTTCGTCAGTCTGCCTGTTCTGTTCCTCGCTCTGTCTCTGGTGAATCCTCTCACCCTCCTGCGCATCTGGCCTGTACCCTGGTTCTTGTATAAATAAATAAACAATTCTTAAAAAAAAAAAAAAAAAAACTACCCAGTCACATACAGGAATCAGAGAGCAAAGAGTGGATACTGACATCGTGAACTACAGGAAGCTAATCCTGTGTGTCTTTCAAGTGGAGAATTATATGTCACCCATAATTTATTGTGATTATACACATTAAATTACTTGAATTAAAGTCTGCATCTATTGTCCTTTTTCCTGATCTACTACGTAGCCTTCAAAATATGCTGCCATCTTGCAGGTAGATAGAAATATCTGTGCTGTAGGGATGTTCATGAGATTTTTGTGCATTTAACAAATTGTAATCATTTCTAGTTTCCTTTTTGTTACTTATTATAGTATGTGTCTTCATGGAGACTCCTAAAATTACCTACTTGGTTTAAGTAATCCTTATAACTCATATTCCTTAGTGACTGAACGGATAATGCATAGCTCAAAAAAAGAGATAGATTTTTAATTTTTTTTTGAAGAAGTTAAGAATATTCAGAAAACATTATTCCAACTTGTTTGCGAAGAATGAAAATTTTAGACATGACATGGAAATGGTTGGGCTGCTTACAGCACATTGGAGGCGGCACAGCCTGAAACTAGAGCAGCCGGTTGTCTCATGAGGAAGGACCAGAATAGTTCAGGAGAGTAGCTGCAAAGGGTGGGGAGCAAAGCACACCATCCGGTGGAAGGGATTAGGTAAGACCTAATCAGACTCAAAGCGAACACATGGGGGTAGCAAGTGGCCCTGCTGGGGATGGGTTTCACCAGACTTTTCTGGATTGGTGATCCTGAGAAGGCAGGATACCCGAGGGGCCAGTGCAACTTGAACAGCAAACTCCTTCCCTGGGACTTGGTCTGAAAACCATTTGAATTTTCTGGGGCATGCAAGAGTTGACTCAAGAATGGAGTGGAGCCCTGTTATCAGAAGTGAAGGCACCATGGCCGAGTTCTCTTAAGTAAAGGGGGTACTTTGATATCATAAAGACAAGGCATGCAGACTGGACAGCAGATGTCCAAGTCTGGAAACAACTCTCCTCTTGTTCTTATGTGTTTCTTCTAGAATATATTGTTTTTACTCTATTGGGAATCCTGCATATTCTCTCCATCACCAAAGTCTTCGTGAAGCTTCTCACTCTATCTCGGAGTCCTCTGTCCACTCATTTCTAAAAGTCAACTACATTTGTCTTACTCTGCCTTTTCTTCTTGTGCGTGTCTTTTGGGGAGCTTCTTTTTGTGCTGAGCACCATGTAGATGGTAGATGTTTAGAACAGAATAAACATCGTATAGAGTTGTTACTAATTATGTTGACACAATGCATATTTTCCTTTCCAACTTTTATTTCAGATTTTACCAAATGTTGCAAGGCCTCTGGAGTGCTTATGGTAGTAAAATGCCGGAAAGAAAATTCTGCACTGAAAGAATGCCTAACTGCCTAGTAAGTAGCTACTCCATTTCTATACTTCTGTGTATGTCTGTGTAATGTGCGCAGGTAAGAATATGCTGTTAGCTCACTACATGTCTGTCATATAGTCTGTATTTCCCCTCACCATATCCATAGTATTGTTGGCTAAATCTGAAATTTCAATTTGCTGAAGATTATTCTAAAATAGCAACATAAAATGTTTATGAAGGAGCTTTTTCAGGTTATATGCCAGTATTGTATCTGATTAAAAATATGAGGTCAGCAAGCAAAAATACATGATTTTTTCACATGATTTCACAAATTCCGTCTCATGAACAGGTTGACTTAGAGAGTATATTCTAAACGAGTTAATATTTATGTGGGTAACACATTGCTACAGGGCCTGGCATATAGTGGGCATTCAATAAATGTTAGCTTGATTTTTTAAAATTTTTTTTTTATTAGTTTTTGTTATCTGAATATTCATCATTTGAATAGTCTTCCATCCCTTGACCCCTGGAAACAGAAGGAAGAAAGAACAAGTCTTGTCCATCTTGGGAGAGTGGCTGGTTTGGGTGGGAAAAGACCATTTCTGTTTGTTTTGAAGAGAGAGAAGCAGCAAGAAACGAAGAATATGGCATTGGCTGCAAATAAATAGTTACTAAGAAAGAGTTTTATTTGACCAGTTTGGAAATTCCTTCAGATTCCCTTCTCTCTCTGACTCTCCTTATAATGCTCTTTTTCATTTCTCCAACATCTCTTCCTACTTCCCAGCCATTCCTTCTTTAACTTGTTATATAAAGTTGTTGATTTCCTAGATTCTCTTCTCATTTTTAAATCATTGGATGCGTGAATTGCATTCTTGGCAATTGCTTCCAGAGGGCATGACATTTCTCTGCTTCTCTTTTCAGGTCCAAAACAGAACTCAGCTCCTTCTACTCCTTGTGCATTGTGTGTGTGTACACAGTTACCTAGAATCTAGAATTTTCTTTATCTCCTAACTCTTACTGGTCATTTCCTATTGATTTCATGTCTTAAATCTCCTCCAGATTAATTTCCTCCTTTTCATCATAACTGCTCCTTACTCATCATTTCTTGTCTGAATTACTGTAATTGCTTATTTATTGGGCGTCCTGCCTCTCACCTTGCTCCCTCGCTTTATTTGCTGCATACTGCATATTCATCTAAGACACCAACTGATGCTACAGTTGCTCTGTTAATAGTGCCTTCAGGGTCAATTTTCTTAGTATGGCATAAATGAATCATCCACAATTTGACTCTTACCCATTCCAGCTGCATCTCAGGACATTTCTCCTGTGTGCGTAAATGGCTGCAGTGGTACCAGTGCACTTGCAAATCTTCATGCATCAGTTTTTTCTCATCTGTATGCCTTTCCATATGTCCTTCTATTTAGATTTCTATTTTGGTTGGTCCTTCAAATCGCAGCACAAGCATGCCCCACCTCTTCCCCATGTTTCCGTGATGCATTGGGCCATACTTCTGTCGAAGTTGTGTTCTCACTTGGATTGCCGATCTTGTCTGCTGTTTACCACACTGGGCTCCCTGTGGGTAGGAGCTGTGCTTCTCAGTGCTGGGACAGGGCTATCCAGAAAACCACTATAGTTTATGTCCTTTAATTTATGTCTCCTAAAGATGAATGTCTGAATATTATTAAAGTAAGCTTATATTAAAGGTTTACAAAGTGATTCACTTTAAGAGATTTTTATTTCCTTATTGTAGCTATCAGGATCCAGCCTTTTATGAAGAATGTAAACTGGAATACCTGAAGGAAAGGGAAGAATTCAGAAAAACTGGAATTCCTACCAAGAAAAGACTACAGAAGCTTCCCACAAGCATGTAGGCAAATGTTCAAGTGATACTCATGGAAACCACAATCACCTAAAAAGTTGGACTCAAGAAAGGGGTTTTGCTTTATCCTAAATTATGGAAATATTAAATTTTATCGATAATAAAGATTTATAAAAATTGCAGTGTTAAGCTTATTAAATGGAATAGAAGTACATACTGAAATGGGGTATGCTTGCCTAGTCATTATGGATATTTTATTTTTCCATGACTATAGTTCTTCAACAGCGCTAGTGATTTTTAGGGTTCCATATGGGTCTTATTCTCTTCCAATGGCTAGACTAACGGCTAATCATGAGAACCAGAAGTTACTAAAGGAAAGCAGGAATAGACAACTTTTAAAGGTGTTAATAATTAGGCAGCAGAACAGTATGGTTATGAGCCAGAATCCTTGTACCACTATTAACCATGCCACTGTAGAAATTAATCTCATGCAGTTATTGTGAGGAATTGCAGGCTGGTCAGAATGCACATAGAAAATGCCCGAGCCATGTTAGATGCTCTTGTTTTACTACTAGTAGTAAGGGCCTATTTGGAAACGTACATTATCCATCACTTATTTTCCTGACACCTTTAATGGAATTTTGTGTTTAATGGAAAACTTCCTAAAGTATGTTACTTTACTGTTGATTTGGCTATTGAAAATATTTCAATTTTTCTTAAAAAGAAATCATAAAATTAACATTCTGTAACATAGTAATGCTTTGAGGAACCAGTTTAAAAATTTGTCTCAATGCAATAATTTTGGTTTCAGGTTGAGCCGTTATATTAAAATTTTTTTCCCTGAGGGCTGTTCAGTCTCCACCATAAACATTGTAGACAGTTTCCAGGTAAGTAAATTTTGCATATATTTATACAATTTTCAGTGAAAGCACTGACAGAAATTACTAGCTGCTAGGAAAAGATTTAACTGTGGCCCCAAATCCATGGCAAACATTTTTTTTTTTTTAAGAAATTGGCTATATTAGAGCAAATAGTAAATAGAACTCTAAGGAACCAATGCAGTGTTCAGGAGCCATACTTCTAAGTGAATCTGTCAAAGAACTATTTTTTTCTTATTTGAAGCCCAAAGAAACCATATTTTCCCAGGCCACAGATCAAAAGGAGTGAGATTACTAGCGCATACAAACAGAGCACATATAGAAACTGGAGATCACATAGCACAGAAGCAATTAAGCATATATTCTTCTATTAGTCTAGTACTTACATTAGATATTGGTGTATCTTCTAGAGCACAGGGGTTTAATTCTTGTTTTTAATGACTGAAAGAAAGGGTGAAAGTTACTTTGAAAATTTAGTGAAATGTATAATCTGGCCATTTTATAAATTTAGTTTGAATCAAAGGGGCCAGCTGTGAAAAATTCATGTGTATAGATGTCACTTTCCCCATAGGTACTAGGCAAATTAGGTTACACAGTATAAATAATATGTTTATCCCTCTTTATTAGGTCAAAAGCTAAACCATTCGTCATAGCTTTCAAGACATGCATGCCTTTCCTCACTCAAGTCTGCTTCTTGACTGGTACATCAGCCTCAGTTGGGTCTTGCTTATTCGTGTCTCTGATGTTATCCTGGTAAGTGATGATCCATAGATTTTTCTACCCCTTAAGCTAACCCTTTTCTAAGTAAGCTTTTTTTGATAAGATCATTACTGTGTTTCCACGTGATTCAGACCATCAGTTCTTTACATATGTATTCCTCTCCCTCTTTTTTGGGGCATTCTAATGTTTCATTTATGCCTGTTCTACTTAAGAGTTGTTCTATTTTTGCAAGGGAAGCCTTCTGGAGCACGTTTCAGCTAGTAGGAAAGAAAGTAATACCACATTTTGCATTTTAAATAATTATAAGCTATAGATGGCCCATTTCTTATTTTCTTTTTAATCTTCCCTAGGACAGAGAATATCATAAAGTATACATTTTTAAATTTCTAACTGGGTCTAAAAAAATTTTTTTTTTCCTTAAAAAAAGAGAGCAGGGCCTCCCCTGGTGGCGCAGCGGTTGAGCGCTGGGCTGCAAGGCTGCCCGCGGTCTCTGCAGCGCCGGTTCGTTCCCCGGCCGCCCCAGCCACTGGTGAGGGTCCCACAAAAAAAAAAAAAAAAAAGGGCATAATTTACCCAGCACTGTAAGCTGTCAAGAACCACCATCACTGACTTTCTAGCTTAGCTAGCTATTGTCACCCTACTGTTTAACTGAAAAAGCATTTTCTCCACTCAAAAGAAATTGATTTAACAAGATACATGTCTGTTATATGAATTAACAACTACCAATTAGTACCTGAATATAGAGGCAAGGACAATATTTCACACCCACTTCAATTTCAAACAAAAATAATTTATTTTAATTAAACAGTTTCTTGGTATTGTTCAAACAATCAAGCCATTGTTCATATAACTTTTCTTTGCAAGGAACGTTTTCAACCTGGTTTTTAAAAAAGGCCAACTGGTAAGCTACATTAGAGATTAGATATAATATACAGCCTATGCAGCCACATGAGAAATAGTTCCTGCTGCTTTGTTATTACACAGGTAGTTGCTTCCTTCAGCTAAAGCCTGGAGTCTTGTATTTGTTTTATGCATATTGGATTTTGTTCTATTACTTGGCAGGAGATTGTACTCCCTCGAGTCAGTTGTGTTCATTGGTCAGAATAAATTCCAGCATCTGACACCAATTCCATTAATCACAGACAAGCTCGAATAAGTGAGTAAGATAATAGAAAGACAGAAATATCTGGTGAACGGTGAACATTATGTATGTATGCTATTCAGTTAATATACAAGAGATCTGAGATACTCTTTTGAGTTCAATATATTTGAAACTGTCTATCAAAGGGATAAAGGTCTCGAAATACTTTATCTCAAGCAAACGATGTATGTACCAAGTAATACGTTTTATTACTAATGTTCTTAATACCACCACCTTGAAAGAATTTAGATACATTCCATGTGAAGCCATTCTTATAACTTCCTTACTTGTTTATAAATGATAGACAACTTAGAATCAGAGCTTGGGAATTCCATGATTGTACTTTATCAATACAGCACAGAATTTGGTTTCTAGAAAATTCCTAATTCACCTAAAAGTCCTTCCCAATGAATAAAATGTTACATTTCAAAACAGGGTCTAACAATATAGAAACTGCTCTATATAGCAAGCAGCTGCATAGTTACATCTACTTTCATATTTTCACTAAGGACCACTGAAGGGAGAGACTAGACTGAAACCTCTGTGATGCTCTTTCTACTTGATGTATAGAATTATAATAGCTTATTCACACACTACGTAATTTATCAGCTATGTCATCACTTTTTAAAATTAGGAAAGTTGGCTTCCATGATCAGGTTATATTAAGTTGTAGAATTCAAATTGCAATTCTAAACTGTACCAACAACATTGTGATTAAAAAACTATTTTAGACCTTAAATTTTGAAACACAATAGCATACAGATAGAATAACCTAGATACTATTATTCCACTATAATATTTTTCTTAACTTTATGCTTTGTACAGTCAACAGAAATATAACCTATTCACATTTCCACTTGCTCCTTTATGCAACTTACATGAATTTCCTGTCTTTATTTTTATGTATAGATATTTAGGTTTTACATTTTGTAAAACCTTATCTAAAAACTTTACTTTCCATTCTTCATGTGAGGCAAAATTTATATAATTATCAAAGGTAGAACTGTCTTTATGAAACACCTAAGAGTTTATTAATTTATTAATCAGTAGCATATATCTGATTCTTTGTCACAACATGGACCTGGATGGTACTCTTTCATACTGCAAAATCAGCTACACAATATGGTACAATATGTGCAAATGTATACGCTGAAGAACTACAAAATTTTAGTCAAAACCTGCTTTCAGTTTGTTAAATAATTTCTTGAGAACCATGAAGGGAAACAGCATCCTTAAGTCTTGAAACCTCTTGAGAATTAATTCTTATAAAGGCAGTTTTGATTATGTTGATCCAAGTAATGCAGTGGTGTCAGGTTGGGTAAAGGCAATGTTTTATTTTTAGTTTCCCCAAAGGCTGTATCACTTGATTTAGGAGGACTTGGGAACACCCAAGAATTATCTTCGAGAGAATTTCTGCTGTAAGAGTTGTGTTCCTGGAAGTTTGTACCATCATGAGGAATGGAGCGCTCATTATCTATCCATGATTGGAGAATTGCTTTCTCTGACAAAACCTTTATATCTCCTTGTAGAGGGGACGATGTGGTATGACAAAGAGTTTTGCCATTAGGTGAGAGAGGGAGGTGTCTTTTGTATGTTGCAGTAAAATTTGTCAAATGCAGTTTTGTGCTGTCTTTCCCAAGGTCCTCCATGCATTCTGGGGCACAGGCTGAAAAAGAAAATACAGGCTAAATGTCAGTTGTCGTGGCAAATATGATCATAAAATGTCACTTATTCGGTGAATTGGAGAACCAGAAATAAAAGATTTCAAGAGGCAGCATGGCGTGGAGGTAGATGACAGAAGATCTGATTCTAATTCTGGAGTGGCTATTTAGTAATATTGTAACTACGTAAGTCACTAAACTGTTCTATATGTCTCCCCTGTCTGAAAACAGACACAGTAATCCTGTTCTACCTTCATCACAGAGCCAAGGAATTAAAATACAAGCAAAAATCCCATCACTGACTCCTACCGTGGTTAAAAGCTTGCAGACTGTATAATGTGTCTGCTTTTCCTAAGTTTTAGGTTTTTATTTTAGTTAAATATAAATTCCTTTCTTTATTCAAATCTTCTTTCCATATAGTCCAAAAGTAAATCTAGAAATAACTGAATTGGTGAGACCCCAAATGAAGCTTTAATATATTTTCAGAGGCTTCGTATAGATAAAACCACTTGAAAAAAGCTATCAATTGATTTTTGTAAAACACATAGTAAATTCCAGTTTTCCTATGGCCAAGTAAAAGAAAACAGAAAAATATGTTCAATACACAAATTATGGCTTATATATTCGGCCTACAGGTCATTAAAGATAGATTTATCCTAAGTCCAAGAAAGATACGTGCAACTAAAGCTTGCTACTATTTAATTTTAGAAGAGATTGAACCACATTACAAAACAAAGATTATTGCCTTTTCTACTGGGAGGGTGGATAGGGGTGGGGGAGAACTGGAAGCAACTGCTCAGCTTCTAGAAAAAGGTGATATAGGTCAGGAAAAATAGTGGCCTAGTCTCAACTCTGTCTACTCAAGAAAGCAGTTGAGTTCTGTGGTGAGGGGTGGTAGCCTTGAGTTGCCACCACTGTAGGAAATGTGCTAGGAAACTGAAGATTCAAAGCAACAGATTTATCATTTACCAGCTCAGAAGGGACATATGAGTGAAGTATTAATTCATAGTTCACTTGTCCTCAACACTGCAAATATAGAAAGAACATTTTCTCCTTTATTATTCTTGAAGTGATGAAGACACACTGAAAACTCACTGCAAATTAATCAAGTCCCTTTTAAGACAAGTCTTATCTCTACTATGAACTTAATTAGCTGTTTCATACCTGACTGCTGTGAAGCCTGAGGACAACTGAACGCGTTAGGCGCTGCAAAAACACCGTATTATTTTGTCCGCTTCATAAGTAACTCACTAGAAACTGAAAGGACTTTTGAATTTAGTTTTCTTTACCAATTTGCCACTAGAAAACACTTCTGAGAATTATTTATAAAATAACCATCTCTTTTCCCTTCTCAGGGACAACCTGAGATGCAAATGATGACTTAAAACTTTGTAGTGACTTTTTTATAAAAAAGACATATTCCTTTAAAAAGCAGACTTTAGGGCGTTATTATTTATGTTACACACGTTTTCAGAAATAGAACTACTATCTAATAAAAGGTACAAACACACTGATTTTTCTCTGAAGTATAAAAATAGCTTTGGCAAAGTAGCCACTGCTAGTTAAAACAAAACTCAAACATTTTAGTCAGCTAGGCAGTTAAACATGAAGGTAAAAGCAGTGAAGATTTTGTTTCGTTGGTGGGGAAGAAGCCTCCATTCTAAACAACTTGTGGGAAAAAATTTAAGCTTATAAAAAATGAAACCCAAATAATGAATCAAACTTCTGTTTTTCAAAACAAACTAAAAGGTTAGGTCTTGCTGTACTCTCTAGCACTGGAATGAAAAATAGCCTTTGCTGTCTTTTTTTCAATATATGAAGTAGTTGTGGTAAAAGGTCAACTAGAGCAAACTTAACACCTCAGCCTTTTACATATAAGCAACACTTGGCTGAGAAAAAAAAGCCACAAGGGGAAAAGAATACAGTACTAAAGAAAAAACACATCAGCAACACCTTTATGTGTGAAGTTGACCAGTATGAGACTGAAGCCAAAGCACAAAATGGGTTGACTATGAACACTGTGTACACTTTGGCTTATCAAACTCATTTGATGAGATTTGGTAAGATACAAGACCTAGTTGCTCTTCAAGCAGTTTGGCTGGAACCAGTGGTTTCCAGCACTGACTTAACCTTTTTTTTTTCCTTCTCTTTAAAGATTTACTCATTTATGATTACAAGAGCTGGGGTACAGGCCAGAGGTGTGGGAGGTGAGAGGATTCACCAGAGACAGAGCAGGGAACAGAACAGGCAGGCAGACCGACGTATACTGCTGATGGGAGCAGCAGACGAGTCAGGAGAAGCCTGCTGTGCCATGTGGGTAGCTCCCTGGCTGGGGGATTGAACGTGTTGCAGAGGCTGCAGACATCTTCACAGCGCTGCGCTTAACCCCTTGCACCGCCAGGGAGGCCTGACTTACCTTTCTTGATTGCAGTTGAGGTTTTCAGTTTTCTTAGTAGTTCAGCTTGTACTTGAGTCACCAGATGTAAATTAGACATCTCTCTCTTCAGTTCCCAGTATGCATGTTGTATATTGTCACTGAAATAGATTTTTATTTTTTTAAAGTCATTTTTTTTTAATGGACCAAAAGGGCAATAATCTTAAAATAAGAATGAACCATATCTATTTCTACTGAAGTTAATTTTAAGATGTAGGTTAATCTTCCTCATTTAATTGAAAGATGTTTAATTAGGCTATGATAACAAGTGAAAAGATATTACTCATAAAAACAATTTCTAGCAATTAACCGCACTATTTAAACAGAAGGGTATTACCAAGAGTATTTGAATGAGGTGAAATAATAATTATGTTTGTGAGTAGATTTAGATACTGAGAGTGTTATCCCTTGAAGTTTATAGTTAAACAAAAAGTATGAAATGTTTTTTTCATGTGATTTCATTATTATTAAAATTACACCTATAGAATGGGGGAGTTAACCGTCATTTGAATGCGATGACATCATTTGTACTTAAATTTAAAATTTTTCTTTATTCTTGGATATAATACCAAAAGTATTCTAATGAGTTTATCATTCTCTTCTCAGAATTAAGATTTTATTGCAGCCAATAATATGTAGTGTCCTGCTTATATATAGTCAGTAGTAGTGGTATCACATGATATTATTCCTGTATAGGTTTAAATTTGTATTTACCTTCTGGTTGGTTTGACATTGTGAAGTAAAATGATACATCAAATTTTTGAGTGTATACGCAGGTCCACATTAAAATAAAACTTTGGTTTCTTGCATTACATTCTTACATGTTTGTGCTGTATCACTCACTGTTGCTTACCAATATGACATGAGAGCACAAGACATGAGCAGCCACATGACTTCCTAGCAAGGAGAAAGAAGCTTCAGAGAGGATTATATGAAACAAGTAAAAACTTTACAAATGCTTCCTATTTTTATAATCAAAATTATTTTAATTATCTTAATCAGGTAAGTTATTTTAAAGCTAATTTTTGTAAATTTCATCTTCCATTGACTATTCTTAGTTGGATATTCATGATTCCTTTAGGTTTTAATTGCCAATTAAATTTACCAAAATCTTCAACATGTATAAGAATATGTAAAATTTTAAATTAAAGTACAAATGATGTCATAGCATTCAAATGACCATTTTCTCCCCCATTTTATAGGTGCAGTGTAATTTTAGTAGCAATTAAATCATGTGAGACAAACATTTCATACTTTCTAACTATAAACTTCAAGGGATGACACTCTCAGTATCTAAATCTACTCACAAACATAATTATGTATTCCCTCTCATTCAATCCATTCAATACAAGTGTTAGGAAATAATGATAAACTTTATATTGCTTTTCAGAAAGACCTACTTATTTTAGTCCATTGTGTCACTCATTAACCACCAGTCTATTAAAAATCACAATGCTTTTTGCAGGCTTTTGATAGGTGTGAAATAATTACTTAACAAAACTTAGTTAACCACCTCTACCTCACCAGTAAACATCTAAAATGTATGCTACAATGAATGTTTCACATAAGAACCTGTCTTAAGTGTGAAAAGAGTTGTTGGTTCCTTGGTGAAACTCTGGGCATTCAGTATGCTTTCCAGAGTTACATTACATAGCAAGAAATGTAAACACTGTGCATGTGCTAATTCATGCAGACAATCATGATGTGAATAAGAGTTTAAAAACTTACTGGCATGAGATGGTAAATCAGGACCTGACTTGGAGAAAAGCAAATACCCAAGGTAATATTTGGGTACTATCAATAATTTGTCAAGCATATTTATTTTTCATTCAAAATAAACATGTAAGATAAAGATAATTGCTATAGAGGTATTGAATCAGTGCCTGATATATATAAATTCAGTTTCATGAAGAGTGACTATAAATTAGGTTAAACCAGAAACTAGCAACAAAGTTTAACGTACTTCTAAGTCTTTTACCCTTAATGTCACCTCAGTTGAAGACACAGATCAAACTAATTTTGGATTTTTCTAAGTATAAGCTCTCCCTCTAGTGGATAACAAAGTAATTACAGTTACTGTCAAGCACTGTAGTCTTAAAAGTGTTTAAAATTTAATTCTAGGTGAACAAAATATTTAAATCATTACTCAAGTGCAATTAGAAAAGGTTAAGATGTTATCTCACAAATCTTTTAGCAGGCTTCCAACTAATCATTACTTACCTAGATATTTCTGAGTCTGTATCAGTTTCCCATATACCCTCCAACTGGGAGTATAAACTTAAGTAAACTTTTGTTTTAAATGCTGTACAAGCAAATTTCTGATAATATATGTAGTTGTCATAAAACTACTTAGATATTAGGATATAGCACTAAAGTATCCCAAATGAAAACACAAAAAAATAGGCGAACAAATAAAAAGGGATGGTTGCAGTGGTTGAGAATTTGGTATGTGGCAGACACTTCACCCTCTTTCTCACACCGCTTTGGCAAACTGAGTAACCTCATTTTATGCATGTGGAACCACGTTCAGGATCACTTACTTGAACATGCTGCTTTTCAAAGCCACCTTTACTCATCTACTCTCATGACTGCTTACTCCCCTTTGGGGTAGCATTTTTCCTAACATTCACTTACCAGGCACCTACAACATGCTACACAATATGCCAATACCACCTTCTTGACCCCATGTAAAGTTACCCACCCCCTGAATTTTAAATGTAATGAAATCTGCTTGCTGCATCAAAAGGGATACATGTCCTGCTTACAAAGCTCGTGTAAAAGCCCAGTTTTCTTAATTGGCACTATACAGTCAACTCTAATATTAGTGTGTATATAAAAATGAACATTACTTACATAAGAAAATCCACTAACTTGAGTTTTAACTTTAACCATACATATTTTTCTTTAGCTTGTAAAAATTTGAACTATTAAATCCACTAGAAAAAGTAATAGGAAAGTATGGGGTAGTCTTAGTTTCAGCACTATAGACTAAAAGATATTGTATATTATCAAATATGATTGCCCCAAACAAATGCCTTCCGAACATTCTGGATTGCCTGGCAGAACAAATAATAATTTTATACTGCAGCCCCCACCCCCCAAAGTAAGTTAAGAGAAGCCAACTTGTTAGGTTCTATTCTGTTCTGCTTTATCCCATGTTTTTAAAATGCTTCTCTTTACTCACAAATTTTTGTGCCTAAATTAAACATAGCAAAGTTTAGAATTTAAATTCTATGAAGTTTTATTTATCTTATACCTCTATCTGGCTTAAGAACTGATGGCATCAACCTAAAGCTAACACCAAAAACAGCCCACTGGCAGGACATTGATGAAATTTCTGCTGGATAGGGCTTTACTGTTAATTCATGTTATATACACTGAGTACCTATAAAAAGCCTCTAGTACTAAACTAAAAAGTTCACTCTGTATTAGGGAAATGGTATATACAATACCTCATTTGCACGACCAAGTGATATACAAAAAAAGCTTTCCCCAAAAAGAGAATTTTCCAAATAAATGAAAAATAATCCTTAAAAATATCTAATTGTTTGGGGGATATCACCAAGATGGTGGCAGAGGATGTTTGCTCATAGGATGAACCACTATTAGCAAGGAATGGGATACCACTGAGAGAACCCCACAGTACAAAGGTGAGGCTGAAGCACCTCAGTGACTAACACAGACTGCATTAGAGGAGAAACTGAGGAGTTCAACACATAGGTGTAATGGATGGCGGATGAAGAATTACATGTGGACGTGGTGGTCTGGAAGTGCTGAGACAGCAGGGCTACCAGCCCAGCCAAAGACACTGAGGAAGGGTAACTGAGACAGGGTAGCAGCACACACCCTTGATTACCTAAGTGAAGCTGAAAATGGAGAAAGTGAGGTACTCCATAAGAAGGCTAGCAGCTCCACAAGGATGACACAGAGCAATCAGTCTACACTATATTTGCAGTCCCCCACATGTTGGGATCTGTACTGGCACCATTTAAGAGCCGCCGTGAAGTGTACCGATAGTGGATATATTGCTTAATCTCAGCACTGGGATTCCAAAGAGCAGGGACAACAGCTTGGCCATCCACAGGAAGACCTATGCCAGCATGTCCATGATGGCAGCTCGTTACTCTTCATGTCCCTCCCCAAACCCCCTGACACAGGCAGCTACTCATGTGCTTGAGGCATTTAGAATAGCATCAAAAGGCAAGAACCAAAAAAGAAAAAAAAAAAAGCCATAGCACCACCTGCTGGAAAGCCTAAGCTGCTCAGTGTTAAGTGGCTAATCCAATTTTTAAAAGGAAAAGCCATGATAACTTGAAAGCAGCAAAATGGGCAGAGAAAAATAGAACGCCTAGCAACTTGAAGTCTTTTAATACCCTTTTGACTTACTGAATTTTTTTCCTGCTTTTTCAAAATTTAAAAGTTTATGAAAATGACAAATATAACAATCATTAAGGGGAAACCTTCACACCTAGACTGACAACTGAAAAGACAACTGACAAAGACAACCTTAAAAAATAATTCATGTGCAAGTATATTAGGCACTGTTTAAGAAAAATGTAAAAACTTTCTTGCTATAAATTTAGATGAAAGTTGAAGATATAACTGAAATACTATTCAAATGGCAGAGCGGAAAAGTTGTAACAGTTACTAGATGACCCGCATGGCCTAAAATATTTACTGCCCGTCCTTTATAGAAGAAGTATAAGAGTGGCTGCATTGTATCTCCTAAAATTGATCATCTCTCTCAATTAGGCTTCTGATAGAAATGGAATGAAACAATTCACATTTTTACTTCAGGTCAGTAAACTTTGGAAGTCAAATGATTCAACAATGAAGTCAGTTAGGTAGTATTTTTCTTTGGATGGCAGTATATGTGGAGAAAGAGGATGATACCACAGTAGAAAAGAAAATCACCAAATAATTTAAAACATAGCACTTAAATTACTCAGGTAAAAATGATATATTTTGAGGGAAAAAAAGGTTAAAATAACATACATGAACTCCTGATAGCTACTTTTGTTTCTACCACAGAGCAAAGTTCTCTTAAAATTCATACTATACCAAAGAATGAAAAGGTGGTTCAGGTTTGTTCTTAAGACAAAGGGTTATTACAGTATGTAAAACTGCATAATCCTTCATGTACAAAATCAGAATTTATTATAGAATATTTCTTTACAGCTAGTTTTCTAAAATTCAATCTAAAATATTTTGAATGGTCAAAAATTTTAAGATCACAATATACACCTTTTCTCCTACTCAAGTGTAAGCCTATTATTAAAGAATAGTTAAATGTTTTTCATGAATATACTGTGATCGGAGTTCACATGTGGTATCCAACAAGTGTCTACTTGTTTTTAAGCTTCATCCTAGCAGAAATCTAGGTATCTATAGGAAATGGCCTATGGAAAACAAATTTTTTTCTTTGAATGCTGAAGAATGTTCATACCTTGAAATGCTTAATCTTTGGAGATCTTTGCTCTTCAGACTGTCTTCCTGAGATGGAACCTGTTATTCATTTTTTAAAAAAGTAAAAGTTGAACTAAATCATTCTATTTATTCTCATCACTTTATTAAGACATTTCAAGCTTTTACAGAATATATCTGTAACTGTATAGCATAAAACTAGACTTTACATTAAATTTAACAGAATACCACCAACCTATACCAGTTATTTTTAAATCACTTCCATTTATTTAAAGTCACTAATGCTTTGATTTTCTTTAAAAAATAAAACTGCTCATGAAAAAAAAAAAAAACCTTAAGTCTTTGAAATGTGAAAGAATCAGATCATAAGTATTTTTTTAACTAGTATATTCTTACACTTGTATGTGCAATAGAAACCTTATTTTTAAAGCCAGTGGTATTTTTGGGTAGGAAATTATTTTCTGGCTACCAACTAATAATTCAGAAACTCTTGTTTGAACTATCACTAAGCACAAAAGTCTCTAATATTCTAAGACATGTCCCTGACAGTGTCCTTATAACAGTGATGGAATAATGGATCTGCTTAGTGCCATATGTGGCAATTTCATATAAACAAGGGCCTATGGCTACAAAATCTTGGGAAATATCGCTCAGAATAAACAGGTTCTTATACTACAGAACTTCTCGCAACTTTTAGTATACCCCAACATATTGTGAGTCTCTAAATGGACTATTAATGGGTACATTAGACATCTAATCCAACTACATCTTATTCTTGCAGAGTTTGTTATATTTCTTTGGCCTTACAATCTGTTTTCTAAAAAGATCAACCATTTTGAATATAAGTGGCTAGAAATTTGGGGGGGGATCCAGATAGTCTAAAAGGTCCATCCTGGAACCTACCAAGAATTAAAGGAATTCACCAAGTGCTTAAAATAAAAACAAATACTGTTATGTCCACGCAGGATACTATCTCACACTTCAAAATGTATTATAAAATGTTTCACAAAAAGTACGATCTTAAAAAAATTATGGTGTAAAATATTATGGCCACATGAGATGTAAAATTATAAATGGTTTTTCTCTCCTTGGTTTTTCGTTTGATTCTCATATTTAGGAGGACTCTGATTAGCAACATCTCTAAATAAGACTTAAAAGACTAGAACATGAAGATTTCAACTTGGAACCCTTGATAAGTAGATATTAGGCATTTCTATTCTTCCTGGTTTCATTGCTTAGTAATAGCTGTGAGCATGTTTTACTTTAAATCTTCCACCCACCCACCACATAAATTCCTATGGAGATGGAACAGCTTAAAACCTTAAAACAAAAAACAACAAAAAAACCACGAACCTTCCCCTTATCTCACTTTGAATTGTTAAAGCTTCTTTGTATCTCAAACTCCATTTCATTAGCTCAATCCCCTAGCACCATCTAGTGGAAAAGAGTAACTAGTAATTAGGAAGTGAAACTGCATGAGCATGACCTGGCACATGCACCACACACACAAAGCATTGCTTTTCTGCATTAACCTACCTTTTTTTTTTTCCAGACATTCACTGATTGAATTTATTGTATGTGAGGCAGGGACTGTTTTATTTATATCTCATTTAATCTTCATTTAAAAATAGGCATTTAATGTTTACTTTTCTAGAAAACAAATTCCAAATGGTTAAATGACTTTCCTAATCTAAGAGTTAGTCACACTGTAATTATGAGGTGAGTTTTTAATTCAGTGGTATTGCTTCCTACTGTATAAAGAATATCCATTATATATAAATGCCATCAAATGATTTCAAGTAGAATGTATACACTGACAACTGTAAGTCAAAGCTCTTACGTGCAGATCTTTTCTTGCAAGTTTTTTTTCAAAAAGATGCTTTCTGGGCTATTGTGACTGGGCTTATGTGACCAGATGCTGGAAACCTTTTCAGGAAATTGTGGCATGTAGCTGTAAGATCACAGTTGGGAAAATCAACTTCAGATATCAAGTAGAATAAAAAGCATTTTGTCTCTAATTGACAATTTTTGTTTTTCCCCTTTTTCAGGTCAGTGGAAGGGAGGGGGGCTTCAAACCAAGTTCTCATTATCCAGCGGAATTCATTTATTCAAGGCCAATGGAGGACGCTTTTTTTATTCTTAATGCCTGGCTCATTCTTAATGAATGGTCATCTTTGATAACTACATTATAGAAGAGAAATGTCAAATGTCAGCTCAACTAAAGACACTTGGGACGCAGGGCAGACTGCGGGCAATCAGGAAATATGGGAAGTAGTTCCTTTTTCAGTTAGTGGCAGAGGAACTTGAGGTAAGTGACACAGCTCCTCAATAGTGTTAGAATGCTCTGAAGGACAAAATGGTTGAACTATGTAAGTGCATATGACATAGATAATTGTTATGACTCCAGACTAGTAAGCTTTCCATTTTCTGATAACTATTTTAAACCTTGTGTTTTGGTGCATTGCTTTCACACATTCCTGCTTCTCTATCATGTCTTCTTTTCATTCTCAGAACTAATTGTCATCACTAATCTGCAAAAACATATCCAAGCTTGTTAGAATCCAATGGGAAGTATTAGTAAACATACTCTTGGTGAGAACCTGAGAGGCAATTTGTATTTTAATGGATGACTAGGTTAACCACAGTTTAGCAGTTAACAGGATTTTTAGTTTTTACTTGTGTTCCCAATTCATGAATTCCATATAATTTGCTGAAATTAAAGTCGCCCTGTATTATATTTCTAGATGTTTGTGAACTCTGCAAAGTTTTCTTCTTCTTTTAAAGAATTCTAGAAATCAAGTCACTCTTATGATGTCTAAATTAATCAAAATACTAGTTTAAATAATATGGGAAACTTAAAACCTGAATTATCTTTGAACTTTTCAGAGAAGTAGTAACTCAAGGAAATTGAAAGAAAGGGAATGTGAAAGAATTGTTTTAATAAACTGTAAACTTTTAAAAAATTACTTTATTAAACAAAATTATTTAATTCTGAGTTTATGCTAACCAAAGTATATCAATATTAGCAAAAATGATTAAAGGGAAATATAAAAGAACTTTTCAAAGCAAAATAGTTTTATGTGAACTCTATGGTTTTAATAGTTATAAATCCTACATATAATCCCCACAGAATATTGAATTTCTCAATTTAATGTTGTAGTACCGTTTGTTTGGCTTTTTGTAGCTCTATTTTGAGATCGCTACATTCTTTCCTCATCAGTTCCAGTTCTTGTTCCAAGCCATGGATCTTCAGGTCACAGCTCAACTTTTCCACCTCCCAATGTGATGAAGGTGGATTTAAATTCCTTATCACTACAAAAGGGATGGACATTAAAATTTTTATCTCTGCCTTTTACATAAACTGTAATTTAAAATAAATTATGCTGGTAAAGTATAGATGATAGAAAAATTGATATAAAACATGCACAATTAATAATATTTGAAAAACAGTAAATACTTTCAAAGATCTGTTACTGAGAATAAGAAATCTAGCATCTTGTTTTAGAATGTATTCATCTCCCCTGGTTCTTATTTTCTATTTAGTTTAAAATACAAATTTGTTGGTCTGGGAACTTAAAAGATACAACACTAATAGCAAGCATTTTCTAAAACTGTAGACATCGATAATCTATTAATTTCAGGTTAAGATAATAATGAAAATTAAATGAAGTGAATAAACTGAAGCACACTCAGCAAACATTTGGTCCCTTCAGAGTACTAAAATATTTGACCATCAGGCCTAGAACATGTCAGTACAATTTTATTTATAAATATTTCATTGTAGTAATGCAATACAACTGAGTACTAACATCCTTGACTTCTTCACTCTACCAAGAAAAAAGCCCTCACTAGCTACCACAATAGGTATCATCTCAATACCCTAACAAAAGATCTATCAAAGACCCATTATTCAGTTTGTCTCATCAGAATGTTCATGGGAACTGGTTAATACCCATATCCCCCAGACTTAACTTTTAACTTTAGTATCTATCTCACATTTTAAGAACCTGAGAAAATTAAAAAAGTAAAAAGCAATTATAACTATTCCATGATAGTGTGTCTAACAGTGAACAAAAATTCAAGAGGAAGGAAGAGCCAGAACACACTAGTAGGTAAGAAGTTTTGACAAAGATGGAGTTTACTCCTTTCTTCCTGTAATTCCTATACAAACTAGTACTGAATAACAACCCTCTTTTTTTTTTTTAATTGCAGTTTATATCTATGGAAATGTTAAAAGGAGTTAACACTTCGTAAAAGCAGAGCAGAAAAATTAATGTAAGTCTAAAAATTAAATAAGCATTAGAGATATAGAAAATTGATCATGGATATAACACATGAATGGAAAAATGTATTAATTCCATTAGAATATTTATAACAAGTAAGTGGCATACCCTGCTGAGTTTCCACCTCTGTCCTTAGCTGCAGGAGTTCTACTTCTTTAGATTGTAGCTGTTCATTCAATACTTTCAAAGATTCAGAGTTGTCTTTATTCTAGTTAAGTAGGGAAAACGCCAAATTATATTCAGTAAAATCTGTAAGTTGGTATTATATATAAATTTTCAGCTAGATGTTTAAAAAACTCATTCTAGCCCTTTAAAAGAAGAATGGGAAAATAAAATCCTGTTTCTTAATTTCTCATGTTCATGTTCTAACTCAGGACGTAGTATTCACTGTTTTTTTTTGACACAGTGACTAATTCTACCATGTAATGTTTTTTTCAAAATCAGTGGCATCAGATGTATTTAAGTCCTAAAAATCATTACACATTATTTATTTTGTATACAAATAAGTTATAAGTATTTACTATAAAAATTTTTTACCTTGATTTTTCATTTTTAATTTAATAAATGTAAATATTTCTTATTCCACTTGTAAACCTCTTAAAGGAGAAAACTCATTTGCAATATTCTTTTCAAGCTAACTTACCATTTTGTCCAGTTTGCTCTTCAAATTATCTCTATCAATGCAAACTTCTCGATATGCATGATAAGCCTTGTTTACTTGTTCTCGTCCCACAGAACTTGTTTCTTCATCTGATCGAGCTCCTATAAGCTAATGGCATAAAATTACAAAGAAGAGCTTTAGAGGCATTCTGCGCACACACACAAACTAAATCAGTTTTTTGATGACTACATATCTTACTTTAATCATTGTATTCAAAGATAAAGCCTGAACTATAACTGAACGTTTTATTTCCACACAATTCTTTATTGATTTATTAATGAAGTACCATTGTTTTACATTCTTGTTAATATTTTGACAGCATAGGATATCTCCCCTCAGGTGCTTCCATATAATTATGCTTTATGAACAATATTTAAAGTCTTCTATTTTATGCTTTTATCAGTATATTACATGTTATAGTATTTGTGTTATATTAACCCATCATACTAAAACATAGTGTATTATTCTTTTATAGTCCTTAGGTATTTTCCAAGTCAATAGTATTTAACTTCCCTCAGAAAATGTATCAAGGATGGGCCTCCCCGGTGGCACAGTGGTAGAGCGCTGGGTTGCAAAGCTGCCCGCGGCCTCTGCAGCGCCGGTTCAATCCCCGGCTGCTCCCCGGCCACCGGAGGAGGGTCCCACATGGTGCGCAGACCTCTCCTGCCGCCCGCTGCTCCCCTCAGCAGTGTACTTCGGTCCTTCTGCCTGCTCTGCTCCCCGCTCTGGCTCTGGTGAATTCTCTCACCCTCCCGCGCTTCTGACTGTACCCTTTGCATGTATAAACAAAACAAACAAACAAGCAAACAAATAAAGAAAAACATGCCTCTATTAAAAAAAAAAAAAAATCTTTAAAAAAAAAAATAAAAAAAAAAAAAAAAAAAAAGAAATTTAAAAAAAAAAAAAAAAAAAAAAAGAAAATGTATCAAGGTAAGGTGTTTCCTGACTTTTTATGAAATACATGTGCTAGTTCATAAAATATTATTCTAGAAAAGGAATTACTATGACTGTTGGTCAAAGTACAAAATATTTCCAGTATTAATTATACCAAACCCCATTTTTCCACTTTAAAACAAAGATACAAGTTCCAATATGTTCTCTTTTCTCACTCTATCCCTAGATGGCACAAATTTATTTAATTGCAGTGAAAGTAAATTAGTATGAGAAACTATACCCATAACACAGAATAGAAAGGTCTGGATCACTCCCCTAAACACAACTAAAAAGAAAATAAAACTAGAATCAAATTAGCTCAAAGGAAGATTTTATGGTTCACTGACAGAGACAAAGGACTTGTTGGAAATTCTGTGCTGAAGTTGGTGGCTTGCGGGGACAATGAGCAAAGCAGCAAAGGAGGTCATGGGGTAAGATGGTGGGACAGGCCAGTGGATGGCCACTGGTCCTCCCAGGCCTGAAAATATTACCGGCGCACTCTTCTGGAAAGGGAGTGAGGCAGAGGGTGCACATAATGCAGAACCAAGAGTGCCTGCAGTTTGGGGACTCCCTCCCCTCCCACTGTAAAGAGCAAAAGGAAACTTGGCAGCAGTGGTGGAGAGGACTGCTCTGAGCTGAGTTGTGGGAGTTGGGCTGCAGGCAGAGCAGGTGGGAGAGACCTCTTCCCATTCCCTAGGAAAAGATCTAAGGGAGAAATCCACAGCACCTGGGAGTCTGGGTTCTGCTGCCTGGTGGTAGTGGCCTTACTAGGTAACTGAGACACACAGTTCACAGTTAGCACCTCATGCCAGGCAAGCAGCACAAGGTTGCCCGTGTCCAGCTACTTGGGCTCTGCTTGTCATGTCTGGCACCCCTTGCCAGGTGACTCAAGCTTGGTGGAGCGCAGATCCCATAACACAGAAGGGAAGAGCAAGGAAGTGGGGCAGGGACATAAGATCCCTGAAGCCCTGAGCAGAGCTTGCTTTGGGGGGGGAGAGAAGAGAGGAGGCTGAGGCAGCCAAAATTAGCCTTTCCTGTCTCCAGGAATGAGAATAAGTCTCCTCACTCCTCCACCTACCACCAAGGTAAACAAAGACAAGAAACAAAATCAAACCCACTGTGCCCTAATACCCGCCCTCCCCCACCCCACCTCCCTGCAAAAACAAAGAAGTCAACACATATGCCTAGGAAATAAGAACATCTGGACACAAGATGGAAAAAAGAATAACACTTTCAGCCCTGCTGAAGGTATTATTAAACATAATGTTCTTGGAGCTGCCTCCTTTGACAATTTAGCACAACCATGGAAGACAGGAAAGTATTTAAATTTCAAATACTTTGTATTATTTAAGTGATAGAAAAATGAAGATAATGCATAATTACCTTTTCTTCCAAAAACCTTATTCTTTTCTTTAAGAGAGAATTCTCTTTCTCTGAATCCTTAAGTCGCTTTTTGATGTCTTCATATGCAGTGACAAGGGCAAAATGTGAAGCAACAGACTCATCGCCTGAATATATCGAAACTGGAATATCTCTCCTTTGGGCTTTTTCATGGTTCAGAATGCAGATATCATCTTCTACCAGTGCATCCATGACAGCTATTTAAAAGAATGAAAATATTAACATACAAATGTTTCATTGAATAAAATGAGCAAAATATATTTAGAATAATGTGGTTACTGGTGAAGATGTTTAAAAACTCCTCCTTTTATAGGTAGTACAGCATAGTATTAAGAATATGGACTCTGAAACCAAACTGCCTAGGTTTGAAATCAAGCTCTACTACTTAAGTTTCTGTGTGAGTCTGGGCAAAGTGATTAACCTCTCTGCCTCAGTTCCTGTGTCTGTAAAGCACAGGAAATAACACCAACTACCTCACAGAATTCTTAAGAATACTGAGTGTTGGTAAATAAATAAAATAAAGCATTTAAAACCAAAAATCTATAAGTTTTATAAAAAATTATAAAATACAATTTTCATTAAAATGATAAAGGTTTTAAATGCTTTTACTGATGTCTTTTTTCAGCATATCCACACTGACAGAAAGGTATTAACTTTCATAGCTTCCCATACACATAATTGTTTGTTGTACGTCATAAGACGAAGGAATTAACATTTGGGTGCTTACTATGTCCTAGCACCATGCATGACATTCTTTAAACATTATCTTATTAAATTCACTTAAATAATTCTATGAGCCTACGTATCCTCTATATTTTATAGGAAAAGACTGGAGAGGTGAAGTAACTGCCCAAGTTAAAGCCGGCAAAAAGTTAGCTCTGTGTGAGCAGAGCTATATTTAGCTCATCATTGGGTCCCCAACTCATCATTACATGGAAGTTGCTCAATAAGTACTGGCTATTGAAAGAAGAGTAGCTAGATTAGCAATCAAATCAACCCCTGACTCTGAAACCTAAAGAAGTCCAATCCATTAGTGAACAATAGACCTGCTCTACACATTTACTTCACTGTTCTATTCAGCATTACTTCTCCAGCTCAGAGTTACGTTCCAATGGAAAACACTTTGGAAGGCTAAACTGTGGCTGAGCCTTTTAAGAACTCACAGGGAAACCAGGTTAATAGGGATTGCAAGTCTTAAAAGAAGCGAAAAAAAAAAAATCATTTAAAATATCTTTGATTTTAAAATAATACACCAAGTACAACATTTTAAAGACACTGAATAGAATTTCATAAATCTTAGATTAGTAATTATTACTGAAAATGTTAATTTAGTATTTCTTACTTGAAATAACATTTTACTGCTTATTATAGTCAGTTACTGTTAAAAATATTCTGACTGAATAAATCCTGTCCACTTGGTTGAGTATTAAGATATTATAAACCAGCTGAATCCATGTTTCATTATGCCTACTGTTCTCTAAAGTATCTGATCTCCCTTTTCTGGATTAATCAATACTTGTAAAGTTCTGCTTTATTTCAGATAACATGAATTTAGGGTTTTGTGCATTTTTCTAGGTCTAGTCTTTTATCATTGTATTTTTGCTTTTCTGATTTTATAACTGAAAATTTACAGTTGCGTTCTTTTTCTTTTTTAAAAAAAGATTTATTTATTTATTTATACAAGCACTGGGTATAGTCAGAAGCGCGGGAGGGTGAGAGAATTCACCAGAGCCAGAGCGGGGAACAGAACAGACAGACTTGACGAAGCACACTGCTGAGGGGAGCAGTGGGCATGGCAGGAGAGGTCTGTCGCGCCATGTGGGGCCCTTGCCTGGTGGCCAGGGATTGAACTGGCGCTGCAGAGGCTGCGGGCAGCTTCGCAGCCCAGCGCTCAACCGCTGCACTACCAGGGGAGGCCCCTATAGTTGCTTTCAACTAATGTCAGAGTTTGGAGTGTCTAGTGATTGTTTATACCTAGGAATATGGGAAAGATAGGTAGAAACAAATGTATATTCTCTACAAGGTAAAACCATCATTCAGTCTTCACCAATATCAATTTGAAAATTTATAACCATATAGGACTACTCGTACTCTTAAATTAACTAACTCTTGCTGCTTCTGGTACAATCCACAGTTTCTCCTAATAATGGAGAAAGAATTTAAGTTTTTTCCTTACAGGGGTTTGCTTTTCCTATCTGGATTCAGTATATTCTAAAATAATAGCAAACTCCACTTATAATACTGCTATTTAAAGTCCATGTATTTCCTTTTCAAAAAGGAAGTATGGGTTAGTCCTATACTGTAAACTACCAGTAATTATATGTAAGTCCACAGAAGACTCTTTCACAGACATATGTGAATAGCAGAATAGGTAAACAGTAGATAGCCATTAAGTGGTACGATGCAGTTTTTGAAAGAAGAGTAAAAAAAGGTAAAATTGTGCCTATCTTAGCTAATTTATATCCTAATACCCAAGTGAACAAGACTTATCCAGCTAGAATATTTTTCTAAATATGGCTGAAAAACAAGAAATAAGCCTAACCTGCTCTACACAGTCAAAACAGATGTCCCGAAGTTTATACAGTTTAAGAACCAAGCCTTATGATTTTGCTTTTTACTACCTCAGCTGTATCACTTTCTGTTCATTCATTTTTATCATGAAAGTCATTACTCAGCAAGGAAAATTCATTGTGGGAAGAATATTTACATAACATTTGTAAAATCACAACCAAGTGAACGAAATTATTTGTATTAGTGTTTTATAAATAACATACTACTTAATTATTGTATTAGTGTTTTATAAATAACATACTACTTAATTTTCATAACTGCCTACAGGCAGAAAGTCTTCATCATACCCATTTCACAGACAAGAAAATAGGAAAGGTTAAGTTTAGCCAAGACTAGGTAATGATTACATAGTACAAATGGTTGGGTATCAAAGCTTGAGTACTTTTTCTCCCCAAAGAATCTTTTACACACTGAAAATTCATCAAAAATTATAAAACTAGGAACCCCTTAGATGAAAGGGAGTATTCAGAAATAACAATGTCAAATTTTACACAATATACTAATCAGTCACTTAAGACAAAATAAGTACTCAGACTGGCTTATGTATTTATATTAGCTCTCCATAATTATGTAACAGCCATAGCTCTTTAATGATAAAAGAGAAAATCCACTAACGTCAGAAAGAGCCATAATTTAAAAATAACTAGCATTTAAATTTGTTGTAAAATTAAAATTTTAGTGTCTGTGCTTACAAAATAAATATGAATTATGCATTAGAAATGTTAATTTTTATATTAATACTCTGTACAAAGTACACTTCCAGAGATTAAAAACTGCAAGGTTAGAAAAAAAAAGATCATAGAGAGGTACCAAATAATACAGTGCCAATTATATTGATCAGAATAATGAAAGGAAAACTGCTGGCAAAGTAACAAAGTAGCTTTCGGTTTTATTGTGTATGCAATTTACCTTTCCTCAACCTTATTTCTATAAAGCGAGCTGCAGTAGTCGGCTTTACAGTAAATTAAAATTTAGTTATATAGTTTTGTTGTAATGCAAATGTTTCTTCATAGGTACCAAAGTATTTGGCCTCAGAAGTTTGATATTCTGGATAAATGATAAAAGCCTGACTGGCTATAACTATACTCAACAAACTACATGAAACTGGTTTTATTATTTTAATATTGGCAAAAACATACTCTACTGTCTCTAACTTCATTTACTGTAACTTAAAATAACAAACTTTTGTTTACATTGTCTTTAAAAAATGAGTACCTTGAATGAAATATTTCTAAGATTAGAACTGTCAAAACACTAGACAATATTTTAAATAGTCTGGCAGGAATAACATTTGTTTTTAAAACCTAACAAATGTCAACACTATCCAAAGACAAAACTAAGTGGGGTTCGTTCAATTAAGAAAATCATTCTACGGGGACATGCCACAGAAGAAATCTTTTTCAAGAATATTCTAAGAAACGGGAGATGACCTAGAGTTGTATTTGACAAAGGTGTGAATCATTGTCATAAAGCCCGTGATGGCAGAAAGGGGCTTGTTCTGAATAAGACACCTGTTTCACCTTCATGGTTCTGAAAGAATTTCAGGAACTGATGACAAAAGGCCAACGCAAGACTAAATATTATAAAAGATGCTCCTATTGCTCAGGAATTGCAAAGGCTTGGGGAGCTGTGAACCAGGCAACATTCTTAAAGGCCAAATACATATGAGAAATAGGTTTTGTTCATCTGGATGACCTCAGACTACTGAGCGTAGGATAGTGACATAAAGAAAAATTCCATCACACAAGCTTACCTGTTTTTTCATTATGTTCTACCTTTACTGTTTTAACATGTTGCTGACAGACTCCTTACCAGCAAAAAGATTGTAACTCTGAAGGCTCAAATGATGGCTAGCATTTTTTAGCAATAAAGTATTTTTAATTACAATATGTAAATTATTTTAGACAAAATGCTAACACATTTAATAGACTATAGTCTAAATAATTTTTTATATGAAAAAAATTGTGTGCCTGGCTTTATTGCATTATTACCTTTATTGCAGTAATCAGGAACAGAACCCACAATATTTGAGATGTGCCTTATTAATCAGAATTATTTAAAAGATCATCTTTGGTACAATCAACATTGAGAGGACCCTAAGCTGAGATATGCTATATTCTGGAGTATGAAATACTAGGAAACATAGGAGTATATTTTGCCATCAAGTTAGTATTTTTCTAGGAATAGGTATGATTGTGCTGTCATATTTTATCTTCATAATGTCTATGAGTTATAGATCAATTACCATAGGCCAGTGAATAATGCTTCCCAATGCATTAACTAATTTATAAACAAAATCTTAAAAAATTAAACACCTTATCTACAGCTGTGTAAGTAATGATGAACAAAGTTGGAATATGAACCCAGATAACTTGCCTTCTGTATTTTGTGCTCTATCTTCTAAAGACAACAGAATTCTAATTTTCCCAAGAAGAATAGGGATAAGGCAGAACTCACTGGTAGAACATGGCCCTGAGAATCAGAAATAGGTATTCTAGTCTATAATGTGCCACCTTAACTATTGATTAGTTTACCTCTGTGTGTAAAATTTTCCATCAATAAATCGAAAAGGTTGAAAACATCACCAGGATGCCATCTTCCTAAATTATGAGATTATAATTTTAATCTCAAAACACAATGGCAACTTAAACCGAAAAAAGGGAATTGATATTTTTGCCAGGAACTGAGTAAGAGTACATACATTATTAGAAGTCCATACCAAACTTGGCTAGACAGGTATCTCCCAGCATAAATGAGGAAACTTATAGCTCAGATGTGTGTGGTAAAATCTGCCTATAATCGCACTAGTAGGATGTAAGACATCTAGGGTTTGAATCAGACATACTTGGTAGGCTCTCTAATTCTGCATTGCTTCATGATCATCTTTCTACTTCTGTAAAACTATTACTGTACTCATTTCATAAGATCAGTCAAGATACTATGAAGCAAGGATGACATCTTATGGAGGTCGACAGACCAACATTTACTCCTCTTTCACTATTTTTAATAAAATAATTAAGAGCAGGCACAATGTAACTTGTTTGAAGAAAGGGTCATCGGTGCCTTTTCCCCCCAAGATACTGTCACTGAGCCTCAGGAGAGCAATACCTGATAATTTAGTGACTGCCCAAAACGTATTCAGTATTAGAATACGGTATGAAAAACTCAATGTTCATTGTTTTATGGTCCTTCTGAGTATAGAAATCAGTTTGGATGGCTTCTTCAGGGTTGGCATGGTTCTTATGAAGAGCAGTCTAGTGCTTGTTATTCCTTTTCCTAAAGCAAAGCATTTCAATGTAACTGGGAGCCTTTTATACACAAAGTGTTACTGGTATCATCAGTAATTATTTCCTAATAGTGACAAGACAATTGCACTTCAATGCAAAGTACCCTAAGAATTTTTTTTTTAACATTACAATGGCTGTGTTACTTCCTGGATTATGAAAAAACTTCATAATTGTAACTATGTTCTGTGTTGGTAATTAATATTTACTCACTCTTCATGGCATGCCAGGCAGTGTGCTTTGCCTTTTAGAAAAGCTATCTCATTTGCTCCTCATAACAACACATTAAATCTACATAAGAACACTAAGGTAAGCAAAAATTTCCTCATATCACAGGTGGGGCAACTAAGGCTAGCAAACTTGGTGCCTTGGAGAAAGCATTGCTCCCATTTTTGAGAGGAGAGAAATAAAGATTTAGTCTCTTTAGACAGTGTTATGTGAAAATGTGGAAACTCAGCAGTCATACTGATTGTTAATATTCTGACTTGATCCAATGCCTTTCCCATTATACTGTACCAACATTTTAATATTAAAACTTCACATTTCTATATAGTTTCCCTTTACAAACACATTAAAATTTAGTAATGACTGAGGAATGCAACATTCCTAATTTACAGATGTCTGGAGTGATCACGAGTTAGGTGACTAGACAGGATTTGCTTTGAGAACCGGAACTTAACGATGGCTCGAGATCTTGCTCAATCCAATTTAAAATTCCAACAGTGAAAAAGAAACTTCTGTGATTCTGAGGCAAGGGTCCATTTCGATGCTAGGCCATCCTGGATCGTTTGTGCATATTTCCAACACCCTGGAGTATTTTATCACCCATATAAGATTCCACTTGCAGTTTTCGTGAGCTTTTTCTACCCCTTGGAGTACTTGACTTGAGTTCCTGCAGGTTCTAAACCTACCTTGCAGAGAGTAGCCACTAGACCAACGATCAAAAAATCACAAGATCACACAGGTTAGACACTGGAGAAATGAAGGATACCTGCTGTTCGCACCCGATAACGCAAGGAGCTCGGCTGAAGTCCACTGCTCGGATAACCAGAAAGCAGAAATAACAACACGTTCCCTCTTTCGTTTCCGATATAAATGCCGTCTCAGAGAATGAAAGTGAAAGCGCCCCAGTAAATGAGGGAAGAAAATGAGCAACAGGGAGAAGAGAAGTGAAGCCTCCCCGCCCCCCCCATGGGCCGGGACGGCCGGGGCGGGGGTCACAGGGCAAAGGCCGCCCCGGGTGGGCCTCCCTCCAGCCGGCGGGAGCGCGGGTCTGTGGGCAAAAACGACGCGTCTCCTCGGGTCAGCAACAGCAGCGACGGCTGGTCCCAGCCCTGCCCGCACCCCCAGACCGGCCCAAGCGACTCACCCCGAAGACGGGCTCCGTAGGGCCGCCCCCCAGACCGCCGAGTTTCGGTTCCCCAGTGTTTGCAAACGCACGGAAAACAAACCGGGTCGCCAGGGGTCACCACGGGCTTCCGGTTTCCTCGAAGACGCCGCCGCGGCCCCAGCGCCCGCAGCCGCTCCGGGGACGGCGCGGAGGGATTCCCATTTCCTTCGCCTCGGCCACGCCGGGAACGGCGCGGCCCTGCCAGTTAGCGGAGGCCCAGAAAGTTCGGGAAGGAAGGGCGAGCGGTCGCCGGCGAAGGCCGGTTACCCAACAACACGCGCGCGGCGGCCGGGCCCGCCCGCCCGCGCCGGCCTAGTCCGCAGCCGGGCGCGTCGCGCGCCTCGACGGCGCGGCGGACCCGAAATTCTGTGGCGGGGCCCTGGGGAAGGACGAGCCGCCGCCGCCGGCGAGCGGACTTCCGCTGCCCGCGAGCTCGACGTCCGGGCGGTGCGAGCAACCGGAAGTCAGGCCCCAGGAAGCGGGGAGGGCGCTCGGGAAGGCGCCGCTTGGGTGAGAGAAGGTGCGCGCCACGTACTACGTGTCCCGTGAGCCTCCGCGGCAGGACGGGGCGGGGCCTCGGCGACGCCGGGAGGCGGAGGCGGCGCTGGGTAAGAGCGTTAACCCTTCCCGGCGTGTGGGCCGGCGGCCTTGCTCCGGGCTGACCTCGGGCGCGTCCTTGTCATTCAGCCTCGGGTCGGCGTCCCCGCGCCTGCGGGGGGCGTGCTGGCTGGGACCCGTGGCGCCCTTGCGGGCCTGCGGCGCGGTGGTCTCACGGAGCTGGGAACCGGGGAGGGGGCGCCTCTAGCCCCGCCCCTGCCAGGTGTTCGGTTCTCCCGGGCGGACCGTTAGGTGAGCGTTGGAGACGCGAGCTCGGCGAGTGGCCTCAGGTCCCGTGGTCGTTAGTACGCTGCTCTCTCCAAACATGTGAGATCTGTAGAATCCAGGGCAGAGCTTTGGGATTTGGAGGTTGTAACCGGTCGCCTGGGAATTGCTACCTCGGTTATTCCCAGGTGACAGGTATCCCTGAGCTAATTCAATTTGTTGCCGTCTCTAGGATCGCAAACGGGGTAGCCCCGCAAACTCTAGGACGAGTTTTGGCTCAGGGAATACAGGAAAACAACAACAACAACACGGTAATTATGGAGAATTCATCACTAACCACCAATTAGCAGTAATGACCCCCATCTTTTTGCGTTGTATTTTGTTAACTAAGGCCTTAAGTACTACTTAAAGTGGTTTTACTTATATTGGGAGATGTTTTCGCCTCGTGTTTTAATTTATAAGCCCGACTTGGTGGACTCAACCCAAGAGTTTGAAGTGTTTTTATTGTTCAGCCTCTCTTTTTGGTTGAGATTTAAGCCAATGAAATCTTGTTATATGCTACCACGTCGATGATCTTTGAAGGACATCATGGTAAGATTGACTAATCACAGATGATCAAATACTGCATGGTTCCACTTATATGAGGTATCTACAAAAATGAAGCTCATATGATGGTTGTTGCTGACAGTTGAGAGGAAAATGGGGAGTTGCTATTCAGTAGATTCAGTGTTTTAATGGTGAACTATGAAAAATTTTTGAGGATCTGCACAACAGTGTGCACATAGTTAACATTGTATCCTACACTTAAAATTTGAGTGTAAATTTCGTGTAGCCTGAAAGATGACAGCAGAGTGAAGACACCAGCTCACCTCTGTTTACGGACAAATTCAACCTTTGATGACATGAATGATTATTGAATACATCAAGAGCAATAGCACAACAGAAAGGGAGAGGAAAAATTAAACCGTTTAGAGTGATACTGGGGCAATACAACTCACGAGAGGAAAGGGTAGTTGCCATCAGGATCCTCTCTGCTGATAACGCACACGCGCGCACACACACACACACACACATACACACACACGCCAGCATTGGGGATATAAAAGCCAGAAGTTCCACTCGAGAAAAGGGTGCATAGACTTGTGCAGCACAGAGGGTTCACCACTGGAGAACTATAGGAGTAAGGGTGCTGAGTGGTGAATACCAGCTTAACTTGTCCCCCTCAAACTAGAATAGATGAAAGTGATCTGGTGGAAGAGCAAGATCAGCCAGATCAGGTCACCTGCATTTCCTCATAGAAGAGGCTATTATTTGCACACCTTGGCTGTGATATGTGAAAATACTTCCCTACTGCCAGTAGGACCAAACCAAGACAGTAATTGAATGTTCTTGTTAATCAAAGATTGAAACACCTAAACGGTAACAAGATGCACAAGGAACCCAGGGTAAGACTCCATGATCAAAAAAAAACAAAGAAAACCGTTACTGACTTGTGACCCAGTCTCAACTGTCATCACCACATACCACTCCATGTTGCTTAGTCACAGCCTGGAGATCAAGGGTGGCAGGAGAGTGTTCATGACATTTTGGAGTAGGAGTGGGCTTTGGGGAGGGAATCACTGTGGAACCCCACCACACAATTTGGGTACCTGCAACACTTAAAACTAGGAAGCTTGTACCTTTGATGCTTACTGGAGGTAACCTTTCTGTACCCTTGTTCCCGTTTCTTCCTACATATTACCCCTTCCTGGCACCAGTAATCTGGCAATCTGAACAGATGCAAAGGCATCAGTCTATGAAATAATAAACATGTAAAGAAGGGTAGAAAACCTGGGATTATGCCCAATAAAACCAATGTATCAAGATAAGAAAACTCCCTGATGCAACCCACAGAAACTAGAAGTGAAGAGACAGAAAAACACCGCAGATGTTGGAGGAAGAAAAAATCTGAGTGATGACTCAATCCAGCAAAAGTAGAATATACCTGATGACTTTAAATAACAGTTCTACCTATGCTTGCTGAGTTAAAAACAATGGGTGATAAAACAACACAATATAGAGAAAATATGAGACTTACAATACCTAAATATACTGTAGACAAATTTAAAAATACAATAAAAGCCCTCAGTAGTATACAACAGCAAGTAATGGAGAGAAGCTGCAAGCTTGAAGGCACAGTGGCAAGAGAACACACAAATAGAACAACATGTAGAAAAATATTTAAAAAATGAACTCTGTATAAACTCTTTGGGGAAACCTAGAAAGAAATAACAACTGGGTCGTGGGGGTTCCAGAAGGAGAAGAGTAAGACCCAGGCATGGAAAATTTGATTAAAGGATTTATGAGAACTATTTAACCATCTTGATGTGGAAAATGAAGCAGATGTCCTGATCCAAGAAACCCAGAGTTCCAAACAAAGTAATGTCAGAATGTCATACTCTAAGACACATTATAATTAGTATCATACCTTTAAAGTTAACATTCAAGACAGGAGTAAGGAACTTCACTGAAAAGCAAAAGTTAAAAATAAACTCATGCTATGCCAGACATGAAAGAAGTACTAAAGGGGTTATTAATGAGAGGGGGAGGGAGGGGCGGGGAGAGAGAGAAAGAGAGAGAGAGAGAGAGAGAATCTTATTAGAAATGAGAGAGGAGAAATTACCACAGATATTATAGATATGTAGAAGACCATAACAAATCACTGTGAACAGCTGTACAATAAGAAATTTAATAGCCTTAAAGAAATCGACAAATTTCTAGAATAAGATAGTTTACCAAGGCTAAGTCAGAAAGAAATAGAAAAGTTGAATCAACCTAACACAATCAGAAATTAAAACAGTGATCAAAAATCTTTCCCAAACAAAAGCTCATACAGTTCTATCAAATATTTAAAGACTGTGTGTCCCTTCTGTTTAAATATTGCTAAAAATCCAAGAGAATGCTCCCTAACACACTTAATAATGTCAAAATTATCCTAATACCAATGCTAGATAAAATCAGCACGAGAAAATTACAGCCCAATATCCCTGATGAATATTGAGGTGACATTTTTTCAATAAAACACTAGCAAATCGAATTGAACACTACATTTCAGGGATTATACATTATGATCAAGTGGGATTTATCCCAGGAATGTAAGAATAGTTGATAAACATGCCAATGTAACACATCAACAAAAGATAAAAATCATTGAATATCAATAGATGCAAAGAAAGTATTTAATAAGATTCAGCACCCATTTATGATTAAAAAGTCCAAACAAGACAGAACAGAAGGCATCTACCTCAACATATAGAGGCAATATATCACAAAACCACAATTGGTATAATACTGAATGGTAAGAAACTCAAAGCTTTTCCTTTAAGATCAGGGACAAGAAAAGGATATGCACTGTCACCACCACCTTAGTTTAATATGGTAGAGGTTTCAGCTAGAACAGTCAAAACAGGAAATGAAAAGAATCCAGGTTGGAAAAGAAGAGATGAAGCTACCCATATTTGCAGGTGATACGATACTACATATAAAAAGCCCTAAAGTTTTCACCAAAAAGCTATTAGAATAAATGAATAGAGTAAAATGACAGGTTACAAAATCAGCATATAAAATGTATTGCATTTTTATATATCAATCATGAATGAGAAGAAAAAGAAATTAAGATAAATTCATTCACAGTCACATCAAAAAGAACCAAATACTTGGAATAAGGTGAAGGACTTACTCAATGAAAACTACCAGACTTAAAACTTCATGACATAAGGAAATGGAAAGATATTCCATACTCCTGAATGGGGAGAATTAATATAGTTGAAATGACTATCAAAAGCAGTACATAAATTTAACACATCCCCATTAATAACCCAAAAATATTCTTTTAAAAATTGAAAAAGATACCTTAAAATTCATAATGCACCATAAAAGGTTTTATTTTGCTTTTAAAGTTACCCTAGAAGGAAAGAAAAATGGAGAAAACCTATCACCCTTAAAGTATATGCTAAAGCAACAGTAATTGAAACAATATGGTGCTGGCATAAAAATATACACAGGATCAATGGAACAGAATCGGAAGTCCAGAATAAATTCATGTATATTTGTGTGTGTGTATATAAATATATATTATATATATATATATATATATATATATAAAATCTCAATACTTAACCCTTTGCACTCCGAACCATTCTGGACATTGGCTACCAGCTACTCGACGCTACTTTGTGGCGGAAACGTGCATTTACAGACCCTCATATTATTTAGTATAATTTTGGAACCAAGTAACGTATTATAATGATATTGGACTTATATGAATTGGGTGACATCGAGGAATGTATATTTGCAAAAAAACCAATATTTTATTGTTTATAATTTTGTACTGTATGATAAGTTTTTTAACACTCCCCAATATGCGTAAACAATATCACTATCACTGCTGTCATTTTGTTCTACAGTTAAGTCTTTCTAACGTGTCTGTATAGAGGTCTATCTGGAGCTCATCTTCACTACTACTTGTGTCATGAGACTCATTCGTGGTTGGACGCTTTGCCATTGTTCTAATAAAAATATGAATAAATGCATGGGTTGAAAATTTCTAATTGTTATTACTAACTGACAAGATGATATTTACCAAAATAGCTTTCATCTAACAATTTATTCACTAAGAAAAGAATCACTTTTCCGATTTTCTCCTCGTTAGATCTATGTGCACTGCTCGAAGCTTCAAACCAAAATGAGCTCAGCTTTGAAAATCTTTTCCTCCAGATGTAGACTTGTTTATTTGTAATTATATATCTCACTATACAGTGCGCGCTATGTTCGAAAACCGACCTTTCTTCTACAAACTCCCCTTATCGCTCTTTTCAAGTGGCGTTGCGAAGTGCTCGGACCGTCGTGAGCACGCATCTCACGTTCTCGTCCGACACAAAACCCGCTAACATTTCTTGTATTTATCTTAGTAATTTTACGATATTTTGATTTAATTTCTTGTGCCATTTCAAGATAAAACTTCAGGGAAACATGCATGTCTCAAAAAGTTGCGTTGAAATAACTCAATTCCCCATAATCACTAATAAATTGCAATGTCCCCTGAGAGGGCACATCCAAGTGATATGCTAGAATTCCGATGTGCCCTGAGAGGGGACAGCGGAGTGCAAAGGGTTAATTCATCATAAAGCATAGGAGACTAACAAATGCTGCTAGGAAGACTAGATGCCCACTTGTAAAAGAAAGAATGAAGTTGGATCATTAATTTCATACACAAAAATAAATTCTAAATGGTTTAAAGTCTTAGATATAACATACTTAGATTAACAACAACAGGATACAGTAATAAGATTGTATAGAAGAAAACATGATACATTTTATGACATCAATGGTAAAGATGTTTTTGGAGACTGGACTTCTACAGTAAGGGAAATAAAAGCAAAGGTGAACAATTGGAATATCTTCAAATTAAAAAGTTTTGACACAATGAAAGAAAATACGAATAGGTTAAAAAGACATACTAACTAGTAGAAAATATTTACACTCTATACAACTGACACTTTACACAACTCAGTCTTAAGGAGAGATGAAATGTTACCATTCACAGCAAACTGGAAGGAGTTCAGGGAAATTGCATATAGAAAAGCAAATCAGAATGGCAAAACAAATACTGGACATTATAAGGGTCATTTCTTACTGCATTGAGCCCTTAGTCGTAATGTTATCTCTTATTTTATGGAACTCTTTTATCTGATATCAATTTAGTTTTTCTTATTTTATAAAACTTTTGATTGTTGTTTTTATGCTTGTCTTCCATCCTTTAAGTCTGTGCTTGTCTTCATCGATAAGATGGGTTTCCTAATAAACAGCGGGATATTGAACTTTGTTTTGAAATCCATTCAGCCTCACTACTTTTTAGCTAGGGAATTCAGGGCATTTATATCAATATTTAAGGTGATTATTGAGACAGAAGTCCTCTGCTGTTTTGTTATTTTTTTGTTTTGTAGTTAGCTTTTTTTTTTTTTTGATATCTTCCTTTTGTGTTTTGTTTAGGTTTTATTTCCATTGTCTTATGTGTTTCTTCTAATGATTTTTGTTTGGATGTTCTGCTGACCTTAGTATGTGATGGACTATTTCTATGTGGTCCATTGGACATGTGGTCTCATTGTTATGTTCCTCTTCCTCCTCTGTGTTGTATAATTTAGGTGTCTGTTAACACTGTATTTGTTGTTCTGTTCTTTGTAATAAAACCCCTTTAGCACTTCTTTTCATGTGGGACTTGGTGTTGATAAATTCTTGGAGTTTTTACTTTTCACTGTAGTGCCTTACTACCCTTCCTTCTGTTTTGAATGTTAGTCTTGCAGGGTAAAGTCTTGGAGGCTGGAAAACATTTTTTTTGAGTTCTTTAAGTATCTCCTGCCATTCCCTTTCCGCCTGAAAAGTTTCCAGTGAAAAGGTCACGGACAATCTAGTTGGTGTTCTCTTATAGGTTGCTCTTTTTCCTCTTGATGGTTTTAGTATTCTGTTGTCATTGATTTTCAACAATTTAATTAGAATGTGTTTTGGAGTGTGTCCGCTTAGTAGTATTTTGTTGGGCACTCTTTGGGCCTCTTTGATCATGATGTCTGGTTTGTTTCCCAGATTGAGATCGTTCTCAGCAATTATTTATTTAAATAAATGTCCTATGTCTTTGTCTTTCTCCTCTTCTGCTGCTACCCCAATGACATGGATGTTATTTATCCTAGGTTATCTCAAAGGACTCTTAGATGGTTTTCTTTTTTTTAATTCTTTTTTTATTTTGTTCTATTTATGTGTTCTCCCATGTTGTGCTTTCAAGCTTATTAATTCTCTCTATCACTTGCATTTTTCTGCCATCGAGGCTCTCTGTTGTATTTGTAAATTGTAGATACATTAGTTTTAATTATAAAAATCTCACATTAACTCAGTTTTTTTGTGCACCTGTTTTACATCAGCCTTTTTTTAAACGCAGCAGCATCCCCTAAACTCATCAGGCACCTTCTGCAGTGTTGCTAGATTGTCTTCTCTACAGGCCCTTTGCCCCAGCATTTGTGATATGTTTCTTTGTCTTTCCGTTTTTAGTTTTTATGGGTTGTGTTAGGATAGATGTTCAGGCTGTTGCCTTTTCACCTGCACAGGCTGCCAGAGAACTGGTACTGCCAAAGGTCAACAGGTAGAAAGGATCCAGGGCAGTAGGGCACCAAAGGATCGCCTCCAGGGAGCCTCAAATATTCAGGCTTCCAACTGTGCTACATTACCAGGGTCGGGGAGCCTTCCCTGGGCCAATTCCTGGGCCTAACTGTCTCATGTAGTGTCGTGCCACAACCTATCACCTGTTTTGAGCACTAGATAGAGCGGGATTACAGTTGAGACAGGGTCTCCAGCTGGGAATGACTTAGTTTTCTAGTACAGAGCCTTTCCCTGGGAGCTTGCACCTATTGTTAAGATCCAGATGCTTCAACTGTAGTTGGTGAAAGCATTCAGTTGTCTTGGTTGTGGCCTTGGGTGGGGGTAAGACGGGTTTTTGAATATCACAGCCTGAGGCTGTACATCATAGCCTCTTCTTTGAGGCCACAAAGGTAATTCAGCTGTTTGTGCTCCAGCTGTTCTGTACTGGGAACCTCAGACTTAAACCTGCACATCTCTTTGTCCTGCTCCTATAGTTCCCAATAGTACACCTTCTGTCCTGGATACCAACTCTGTGCACCCCCATCTTATCCACCATGGTGTTGGGTCTCCAAAGTCGCCAATGTGGATTTGTGCCCTTGAATCAGCTGCTGTAGGTGGGCCTTACATAACAGCTGCCCCTCCCTCAAAGAAAACTGGCCTAGTGGGATTGCAAATACTAAAGAGTCTCTGAAGAGCATCACAGTGGGCTCCCAGATGTGTGTTAAATTGGAAGCCCAACCCACTGGGGACTTTGAGTTTGCTGCTTCTGCTCTGGGTCCTGACATGTTAGCCACAGTGAGTCCGCAAGAACCCTTTAAGGACTGTCTCTTAGTTTTCTGGGACTTTGACGGTCTTATGGGCATAGGCCTGTTGGATTTCAAAACTAGTGTCTTGGCAACCCATCTCTTAGGTGGAAGTCTTAAAAGTTGGCCCACCATACATGGAGTTCAAATCCTTTGTTGCTCACAAAGAACAAATGTGAACATTTTTCCATGTCATTAAATCTGTATACTACTTAAGCTTAGGCATGATTTTAGTTTTGAAGCTGAAATTGTATTCTTTATTTACTCCTTAATTATATACTTAAATAGTTTAATGAAATTCAACGTAAAGTTCATAATATTTTTCCAATATTCTGGTGACTCCAATATTGGAGTCGTTAGATGACATTTGTTTGAATTTTATTAATGATTGTTTTAGAGAACTTTAGTTGTTTCTTTGTAGGGTGTAAGAATCCAAGTTATTTCTGTTCTCAACATGTCATGTTTAATTTGCAAATTTAGGTGTTGAAGAAGCATGCTCAGAGTTTTGCATTATGCAATTTAAAATTAACTCCATATTCACGTTCTCACTTTAAAATGACTTAATGATAGATGCCGCTTCTTAATATTTGTGTACTGATTCTTGAAATTTTGTAATCACTGGAATCCAGAGTAAGAAAGTTATTGCTCTATTTATTAGAATTATGGCATTTATTTCTATAATGAGGAAAGTAAATGACAGTGTGTAAATTATTTTAATAAGTTGAAATTCTATAATTATATTAATTTGAGATTATATTTTCATATCTTGTGGCTTAAAGGAAAGATCACTTTAATTGAAGACTATTTTTCTATAACATTAGTGGGAAAAAAATTACCTTTAAGCAAGTCAGCTGTGTGACTTCCATTCAACATAGCTTAAATAATGGCCAATTGAGAATGAGTACATATGGGAAGAAATACTAAACTGGTCTAAAAAATTAAGACTCTCATTGTTCGATCTCTGACTATGATTCTTTTCCACTAATGACATTATTGTATTTGATAGGCTGTCTAAAGAACTTAATTTTAGTTATTCTTGTTGGAGCTTCCTATAAGTCTAAATATTGAATCAGTTGTGTTACCCATAATCACCCAGAATATATCTTAAAGCATATATATATATATATATATATATGTATATATAACTAAGGTATGGAATTAGCATTTAGCACAGTTTGTTAGATTTCTAACTATTTGTTTACTGTTCCTTTGAACAGTTTTAAAGCTGCAGAATATAGTTGCTGCAAAGATATCTTTCAATAGGCCAATAAACATTTTTTAAAGTTATACCGTCATTTCTGACTTTGGATGAAACCCATGAGTTAACATCATTTTTTAAAACAAAAGGAAAATATTAAGTATCTTGGAGCTGTGGTAGATACTATGCAGTGTATCTGGACAAGAAACTCTCCCTGCAGTTATTACCTGTCACATTAACCTTATGTCTTTCCTTCAAATAGGCCAAATCCTATCCGCCTCCACACCCCATCCCACCTTTCAGGGCTTTTTGGGGGCTGACAGTGTCTTTAATTTTTAAGTCTTGACTCAAGTGTCATCTTTCCCTATATACCTACTTTGACCCTCTCTTCACGTCTCCCATCAGATATATCTTCCTATCAGAACATACTACTTATTTCCCTTCAGTGTTTATCAGCATCTGAAATTATATGATGTTTATTTGTTGGTTTGCTTTTATCTGCTGTACACCTTCCTTCTTAATGGAAAGTTAACTTAAACTTGTGTCTGTTTTTATTCATTGCTGTTTCCTAGCACTTGGAACTTTTGTGCAACACGACAGGTGCACAGTTAATATCTTTTGAGAAAATGGGTGATTGAATAACTGGGGAAACATTTATGTTCCCTCAAAATGCCAAGTTTGAGGAACTGCATATTTACAGAAGACCCGATCTCTTTTGTTCAAAGGATTATGTATTTTTAGATTAAATGTAATTTTCTTGAAAAATCTTGATACTGCGTATTTCATAGGAAAGCTGAATGCTGCTGTAATACTCTTAAATCCTTAAATCTCCTTTTAATCAATTAAATTAAGGCACTTTGAGAGGACAGAGATAAGATTAATGGTATGGTAACCTTACATAGTTTTAGTCCTTTTTATTGAGAAGCAGTGGTTGAGGGATTTTTCGAAGATGACTCACTATACTTGTTTTCTCACTGTAATAATTCAATCATGTGACTTGCCACTAGATGTATTCAGCAATTTTGAATTAATGTTTTGCCCAGGTACTGCATACTCGAACTTTACTACTAAAATATTAATCAGGGCACACTAAACTTTCTAGTGTAAATACCTTGAAGGAGGAAGTAATTCCTAAATATACAAAGAAGTAACTTGACTGCATGTTGCATCCTGTGACACCTTCCTCTATGTTAATATTTGATAAGGTGTTTAACTGACATGGGAATTTTAGACCAAAACCAAAGCTTCTATTTAAAAAAAACCATACATGTCTAGTTTAACGGAGCTTATATGAATGGTACCAAAGCATTACACATAGTAGCTATTTTGTTTAAAGATTTTCTTTATGCATATAAATAAATTGATATAAATATATAGATATATGATCCAGCAATTGCACCCCTAGATAACTACCTGAAGAATACAAAAATCACTAATGACCCTTGTGTTTTACTTTATTATTTCAACCAATCTCTCTCTTGGTTGTCACAGACCCACCCTGTGCGTGTTATCTGACATTGGTAGGTTTAGTACAAACTCCTTGGTAGTATAGAAGTTTCTTCTGTGCATGTTTTGTACTGTGGCTTGCGTCTCTTCATTTCCATCTGTCATCTTTCATGGAAGGAGTCCATATAGTTTCAGAAGCCTGGGAATACTGCTTTAAGATAATATAGATATAGATATACATATACATATACATATACATATATACATATATATGTATACATATATATATACATATATATATCTTCTTGGAGACATCGAGATGTACTCTTCTGTAATTTCTTGGCACTTAGTGGGATGAGGAAACTCTAGCATGAATTTAGTCATCTATTTAAGATAGCCGGTCTTCAAGATAGCCACATTTTAAAATTTAATATATTTTTTAAATATTTATTTTATTTATTTTATACAAGAACCCCAGGGTACAGGCCAGATGTGCGGGAGAGTGAAAAGATTCACCAGAGACAGAGTGGGGAACAGAACAGGCAGACTGACGAAATACACTGCTGAGGGGAGCAGCGGGCACGACAGGAGAGGTTTGTAGCTCCATGTGGGACCCTCGCCATGTGGGGTCGAACCGGCACTGCAGAGGCTACGGTCAGCTTCACAGCGTGGTGCCCAACCACCTGTGCCACCGGGGTAGCCCCCCAAAAAAATTGATATATTTTTAATATAATTTCAGATTTAGAAAAATTTTAACAGTAGAATAATTTATACTTATTCTGCACCCAGATTTCCCAAATATTAACATTTTATTACATTTGTTTTATATAGCTACAAAAGATGTGGATAACTACATACACACACACACACACACACACAAGTAAGTTGTAGTTGGTAGTACTAAAAATGCAGAATAGGGAACTCCAAAAAACTCATCCCACTAAAGCAGTGAGTAAAGTGGCAAAACTGTTAGTTTTTTGAATGCTGTTATACAATTTTGGAATAAAAACTTGGCAATACCATGGCCTCCCTGGTGGCGCAAGGGGTTAAGCACCACACTATGAAGCAATCCGCAGCCTCTGCAGCACAAGTTCGATCCCCGGCCAGCCAGGGAGAACTCACATGGCAAAGTGATCCTCCCCTGTCTCGCCCGCTGCTCCCCTCAGCAGAGTATTTCAGTCAGTCTGCCTGTTCTGTTCCCCGCTCTGTCTTTGGTGAATCCTCTCACCCCCCACATCTCTGGCCTGTGCCCCAGCTCTTGTATGCATGGATAAATAAATCTTAAAAAAAAACAAAACAAAACAAAACAACAAAACTTGTCAATACCTACAAAAGTGCTTAGTAAAAAAAGAAACTTCTAAATTTCAGTAAATGAGCTTTATGACATTTGTACTTACCTATTATTTTGGTCATGGTTCTCTAAGGAAACAACCCAACAGGATGTATATTCATGGAAAAAGGGCAATTTAAGGAATTGCCTCATATGATTGTGGGGTCTCAACCAGTCCAAAATCTGATGCACTAGACAAACAGGTTGGCGATGCAGAGAAGAGTTATAGTTGAAGAGCAAAGATCATAAACTGTCAAAATTCGTTTTGCTTTAGGGAGGTCAGTCTTTGTTCTATTAAGGCCTTCACCTGATAGTATGATGCCCTCCCACATTACAGAGGGTAATATGTTTTACTCAAAGTCAATTAAATTATCTGTTAATTTCATTCAAAAAACAATTTCACAGAAACAGCTAGAATAATATTTCACCAAATATCTGGGAACCATGGCTCAGTCAAGTTGATACATAAAATTAGCCATCATGCCCATTCCCCAGTACACAAGAAACCATGGGAACAGCCACTTGCATTCCTAGTGCAGCTTTTGCTGGTGGTAAAGGGGTTGAATGCACACAACGATACAATATTTACAAAGAATAAGCAGTAAACATGATCCTTTTCTACCACCTGACACTTCAGTGTGATTTCCAAAAACAAATTATGTTTATTATTAAATGGCCATAAATGTAGTTACCATCAGTGACTTACTTTTGATGAAATAGTATTACCATACCATACTATTACTACTTTTTTTTTTTTTAAAGATTTATTTATTTGTACAAGAACCGAGCTACAGGCCAGATGTGTGGGAGGGTGAGAGGATTCACCAGAGACAGAGGAGGGAACAGAACAGGCAGACTGGCTGAAATACACTGCTGAGGGGAGCAGCGGGTGATACAGGAGAGGTCTGCTGCACCATGTGGGTATCTCTGCAGCCAGCTGGGATTAAACCCGCACTGCAGAGGCTGAGGGACAGCTTCACAGTGCTGCGCTCAACTGCCTGTGCCACCAGGGAGGCCCTACTATTACTACTTTAAAGGCCCTTGTTGCATATACAAAATATTCTTCTCAAAGTTTCTACCAATTTATACTATTATCAATCATTTGTGGGAATTTGAAATAATCCTTTACCATTTTGAAATGACAGATATTATATGATTTTAAACTTCATTAGATTGCTATGCAACTATTTCACATTCATCCCATTAGTACCCCTATCTCTGTTTGCTATTGTAGTCCTTACCTCTCATCTCTGTATTGTGATTTTTTCATTATGTGACCTTCATAAGAATAAAAAATTTGAAGTGTGAGAGTACTGGGGGAATTGCCAAACTTGAATGTCCATAGTACAAAAGCATTTTTATTCCTTTTGTGTTCTCAATTATATATGTGTGTGTGTGTACATATGTGTATATATTTAATTCACCTTTACAACATCTCTACAATATAATTTAACCTCCTTAGAGGTTAAATGACTTTCCCAAATGTTATACAATCAGTGCTTGGTAGACTCTATACTCTTCTTAGACTTTCTGACTTTATATGATAATTCATATCTGCTATAATTAATTGTATTGAAGATAGTAGTAAAAACATCATTCATGAAAGGTGATGAAAGATATACTAAGGTTTCTAGAAGGGGATCATAGGCAATAAAGAGCACATTAAGGTGATTAAGAGATGTTAGTGATTGACAGGAAATATACCTTTTAGACTGATAATATTGCCAAGTTCAGGGAGTTTATATATGTACCAAAGATATCATAAACACTAACAACCAGCACATACTGCAAAGCAAGTATGGTTTAGTAAGTCTCAGAACTGTTTTGACTAGCCATGTAGATGAGTGAAAAGGTAGCTAGTGAAATTGGACTCTGAGATGTGGTTAAAAAGAACATAATAGAGGAGCTGATAATCGATGGGGGAAGAATAGATAGAGGATTTTTGAGGAAGAACAGCTAGAATGGACATATCGTAAAATGTTAAAGCAGGACGACATTTTAGAGATCATTTATCTCTACTCTCCACACACTACAGATAAGAACAGAGGCCTTCTTAAGAATACACAGCTAGAAAGCTGCATTACCAAGATTAGAAACCATGTTTTTATTCTAAATCTAGATCTTTTTCTACTCTCTTGAATATGAAATTTTAAACCATAGCAATAAAGTTATTAATCACTTCAAGTTCTCTTTGGAAGTAGATAGGTCCATTGTGTAGTCTTATAATCATTGATAAGTTAGATATGATCTAGAAAATGGAAATGATGAAAACTGAAAGTATAATGTTGAAATGTGTCAACTCTGAAGATGGTAATACAGATAATATTACTTTTAACAAGTCTAGAAGAATTGTACCATGTTGAGTAGCCTGTGGTTAGAAACAGATATGCTTCCTATAATAAACAATGTTACAGAATGAAAGAATAATGATAAAATTTTTTTGTTTGGAAGAACAATCATTATTTTTCTCATTCACATAAAAACAGTTTCTATTGTAAGTAGTCATTTTATCTTCATGCCTGTTTTGTATGTATTTATTCACAGTGTCTCATTAAATTCTGATATTATATAGAACTCCTTGGCTATGTTGTAACTTTACCATCTGGGATACATCAGTCACAAAATACATATACATTATAATAAAAATTGATGCTTCACAATAATTCATATTGGCTATATTCCATCTTAAAGACCTTTGTTCTGTTGTACAATAAAACTATGTAATATTTCTATAGAAGAACTGATCTAATTTTTTTAAGACTCTGCCATAACATTTTAAAATAACAGTCATGATTTCATACAGAAATCTTGGGAGAATTATATACAATCCACATGGACTTTTCTTATTTTCTTTAGCTCATGAATTTCTCCTTAGTTCTATAAATACCTATAATATTTGTACTGTTTTATGTTGTTTAGAACTGTTTAGTGGGGTTCTGTAGACATTGGTGGTCTCTTTAATTTTACTAATAATGCTTTGTAATGTGTTGCTATAAATAAAAATGTGTTCACTAATTCATTTCCCATCTGTTAGGATATTTATCTAGTTATGGATGTTCCAAAGAAATATAGGCAAAATGGAACAAAATTAGGGCAGTCATATGGAAAATTACTGGAGGTCAAACACAATTTAGACATTTGTGGGTCAATACACAGAGAACAATGTTTCCATCATCAACTCATTTTTGCTGAGATACAAAAATAATGTCCCTGCCCTCAGAAAGCTTACAGTCTAGTTTCCCACCACTGCAAAGTAGGTAGTGTTTAGTACTATGATATGAGGCAGACTGTTGTAAATACTGGAAGTTAAGAGAATTTAAAGGTCAAGCAAGGTGAAATTGCTACTGCTTGGCTATATCCAGGAAGACATCTTGAAAGATGTGGTATTTGAGGTGGACTGTTGAAGTAGGCAATTTGTGCATTATGAAAGAATAGGAAGGTAAACGTGAGCAAAGACAGAACACACTGGATGTGTTTGACAAATATCAAATAATTTAAATTGATAGCTTGAAATACTAATAGAAGAGTACTAACAGCCATTTAATAAGCACCTGCTGTGTGCTGTGCTGTGCTGTGCATCATGCTACATTGCTTATATGCCTCATTATATGAAACTTTTAGACCATAAGGTACGTGCTAGTGTTATTGCCACTTTCCAGATGAAAAGATTTTGCACAAAGCCATTCGGTAATTAACATGATGTTCTTAGCTCTTAATCTAGTTCTGCCAGTCATAAAACTCATGCTCTTGACCACTACACTACAGAGTTATATTGTAGAGATTTCAAATACAGAAGTGGGGAACTTATTTTCAATTATGTTGGCAATGGAAAGTGATATTTTTAAGGGGTTATACAGTTGACTTGATATTAGTGAATTGAAAGAATGTGGGCAGAGAAATTAGACTAATGGCTAGTAGGCTATTTAAATTGAAAACATGAGGAAATAGGTATCTTCAAATGTGACCCTGGGAGACATTTGAGCCTAAGTAAGAGTAATGGGGATTAAAACCATTTTGAAGGAAAAAAAATCAAGTTCGTCCAAGTTCTGAGTGCTTGAGGAACTTACAGGTAACAATGTCAAAATTATTTGGAATGTTGGTGTGAAGGAAACAACTTGAGATGGAGAATTGTCATTCTATGTTATTTTCCAAACTTAATTTTTAAATTTTCTCAGTTCTCTGGATCTGTATATTAGCTACGTTTTGAAATAAAATTGAATGCAGAATTGGCTAAAGCAAATCTTATGGTTAGCATAGGTTTGCACTTGTCAGTATTTTTATAAATTGAAGTGCGGACTATTTAGACATAATTTTATAGGATTTCCTTCAGAGACTCTAGCACTCTCCTGACCGCATTCTTTTTCTCCTCTTAACTTGCATCTTCTGTATGTGACGGTAATTTTGAAAACCAACAAAGTGTTGGAGAAAAAAATAATAGAAATAATGAGAATCTGGCTTGAAAAGAATAAGTATGTTATAATCTGTATTATAAATTCTATTAGCTTGGATAAACTGTGTCAAATCTGAAATACCAAGAGGTTTAAGTTAGATGCAATTGAGAATGAGTATCACTATTTAAGTAATAATGACATTTTCTTAGTGTTAATTTATCTTCTCAGTATTATCCACTATGAAACCCAACTTCCGAAGAATATCTAAAAACTTTATCTACCATTTAAAAGTAATCTTTTAATCCCCTTAACATTTTATAATAGGCTATCATAGTGGATTTTCCTAAGCTTTCCGTGATGTGCTGCCATAAACTTTGAGTGCTTTCTCCTTTATCACAGCCTGATGGTTGCAAGACGAACAAAATCCTAGGTATTGAGTGACAGATAATTCTTTCATATTTTTTACTCTCTAATTATTTGCATTAATAAATTATCTTCAATATGTTGTTTCATTGTAGAAATATTTTATGAAGACTAGTTCCATCTAGATAATATAATCTATAAATCCTATTTAAATTCCACTCAGTACATTATAATATGATGAAATAAAAGAAACAATATGATAAACAGTGCTATCATGAATATATTTTTGGTCTTTGTATTTGTAGGTTGACCTCAAATTATTTTCTATAGATTCATTCGCATGAGTGTGATTAAGAGGTCAAAAACTGTGAACTATGGTTATTGAAGTATGTTGACAGATTTTTTTTTTCAAGCAGTTTTTTGTGGCTCTGGGAAGGTATGTAACAAGAGAGTTCCAAATATATGATTAACCCACTGCTTCTGTGAACAGTGATTTTTACTTTAATAGTGATATTTATTAACTTACAAATATAGTATATTGTAGTCTGCCATTTAAAATAGGTTTTAATTTGCAAAATAAGTTGCTAATCATTAATTTTTTTATTTTTATTAGTTAAATTAATTACTAATTATGATTTAGTATACACATAACTGAATTTGAAGGTGAAAGTTGGGGGGATAAACTATGCCTTTCTAACTTTTAATATGTCTAAAATTTTCATAATGAAAAAGCTCTAAGAAAGGTTTTCCAAATCACTTGAATGAAATAATGGATAAAAGGCAAACTTATATAAACAAAAGATTCCTTTAATTATTTGATACAAATTTCAAATTTTCATATGGTAAAATATATTCTTGCATTTGATTTCTGTAGATTTAGGAAAATGATCATGAAGTCATGCAGTATCTCTATCTCTGTCTCTATCTCTCTCTATCTCTCTCTATCCTAGAGGCAGTAAGATCTGCCTAGTTGGTAAGATCACAGAACTTGGAACCAAATTGTCTGCATTTCAGTGCAGACAATTTCAGCTTTCCCATATACTATCTTTGAGTACTTAAGCAAGTTATTTTTCTCAGCCTCAGTTTTCTCTCTAAAAATGATCTAGTATACTTAGGTTGTTGGGAAGATTATACAAACGGTGTGCTTAAGGCACTGGGAATAATACCTGGCTCATAGTAAACATTTCAATAAGGCTTAGACAAAAAATATTGACTACCAGATATGTGTAATGTAGTAGATTAATAGCATTGTAATTTACCTCTACTACTCTTCTGCTCTTTCATACTTTTAATATTTTTAATTTTGCATCATTTTAAGCCTGGATTGATTGATACTTTTTTTTTTGTTCTTTTGTTTCTGGGTAGGTCTAATCATAACATGTTAAATGTGTACAGTGTTTATAGAATAGAAAGTGGGCATATAATGTTTCAAGGAGTTATTTCTTGTATTTTCATTTGAACTCTCCCTACTTATATTCTTGAATCCTTATTCTTTTATTTTCCAGATTTAATGCATTTGTGGAAAAGAAAATTTGGGATGGTAAGAAAATAATAGAATATTATAACACTGCAATGGATTCCTCAGTGGAAAACAACATGTATGTGAACAAAGTGTGGGTTCAGTGTGAGGATGAAAGTTGTCTGAAATGGAGATTGTTGTCAAGTGAGGATGCAGGAAAAGTTGATCACAATGAACCTTGGTACTGCTTCATGAACACTGATTCAAGATATAATGAGTGTTCTATCTCTGAAGAAGACTTTCCTGAAGAGTCTCAGTTTCATCAGAGTGGATTTAAGATTGTCTATTCACAGCTCCCTCTTGGAAGCCTGGTTTTGGTAAAACTACAGAATTGGCCAAGGTAAGATTTTTGTTATTTTGTAATAAACTGTTGTATAGTCTTGCTGAGTTTTAAATCTTAAAAACTTTCAAAGAATCAGCATTTCTCTGTTTGTCTAATTTCTTAATTATTGACTTCAGACCTCATTTTTTTTTTTTTAAATTAAGATTTATTTATTTATTTATACAAGCACTGGATACAGTCAGAAGTGCGGGAGGGTGAGAGAATTCACCAGAGTGGGGAGCAGAGCAGGCAGACTGATGAAGTACACTGCTGAGGGGAGCAATGGGCACAGCAGGAGAGGTCTGCGCGCCATGTGGGACCCTTGTGGTGGCTGGGGATCAAACCTTTGGTGCAGAGGCTGCAGGCAACTTCGCAGCCCACTGCTCAATCGCTGCGCCACCAGGGAGGCCCCGGACCTCATTCTTTTCTCCATTTAATTAGGTTTAGTTATATTTCTGGTTTCTAAAATTGGAAATTTAGCTGCTTCAAATCCTTGTTCTTCTTGATGTAAGTAATTAAAGCAGTGCATTCCTCTCTAAGCACTACTTTAGCAATAGCCTACAAATTTTGGTATGCTTTGTTTTATAATCATTCTGTTTGAAATATTCACTAATATTGTTGGTGATTTCCTCTTTGAAATGGGCTATTAAAAGTGTACTTGAAATTACAAAATTTGGGGGTATTTTTAAATTTCTTTTTAGCTTCTAATTTGAATTTATTATAGTCAGTTTCATAAAGTCTTATTTTATGGCCCATCATGGTCTATTTTGGAAAGAATGCATACTTTGTAGTTGTTGCCTAGTTGTCTAAAAGACATTTTCTTTTTAAATTTTTGTATGTTTATTATAATATATCTCAGTATTTCCCCTTTGGGGTTGATTTCTACCATTATGCAGTGTGTACTTTTAGTATACAAATGAGAGGGTTTTTTTTAATTAAAAATTTAAAAGTCATAAACAATTTAACCTGTTTTGATTTTCTCATTTTGGGACTTCTTTTATCACTTAAGATGGATCATTTTTGGTTATCTTTGATAATATTTTTTGTCAGCTGTTTTTGTATATTTTAATTTAATTGTTTTCCTTTTCCTTTTATTATTTCTGAAGTTACTACCAGTTGGGCTTGTGTTTTTCTTGTGTTCCTTCCAGTTTAGTCTTTATTGAAAAAATTAAAAATTCTTCCCTGAGCTTTACCTTCATTCTTTTCAGATTTTCATTTTCTCCGATTATCTATTTTTCAGCTTTTTCTAATTCTAATTCTAATTTATTTTTTCCCCCATGATCTACATATTTTCTTTATTTATCTTAGCTCAACTTGATATCTCAGATACAGCTCCGACCTCTTTTAAGGGGATGCCTTCTGGCATACTTTAACTTTTCATATAGGGATATTTTTCATTTTTATCATAATGACTTAATATTTGATTCTACTATGATTCTTCTTGTGTGCACACATAAAATGAGAATTTTTTTTCTTTGAGGAAAGGAAAAACAGTCAAAATATTTTTTTTTTTCAGTCGCTTTTCTTTCTGTTGTTCAGATGGATCATTTCTATTGTCCTATCAGTAAGTTCATTGATGATTTGTCGTAATCATTCTGCTGTTGAGACTCGTTAAACTTTTTTTTGATTATTGTGTTTTTAGTTCAGATATTTACATTTGGTTCTTTATATCTTCTATTTATTTACCAAACCTTTAACTTTTTACCTTTTGTATTTTTTAAAAATATATTTTAGTAGGCTGTTTCTGCTGCCTCACTAGAAGGATTTGAGGGTGGATAGATACCTCTTGGTTCCTACCAGGTCAGAGTGGAAGTCCAAGTTCTCCACTCAGCCTTACCTGATTCCCTGGGTAGGGAATGGTTCTTGAGACCCTCTGATCAGTATTGAAAAGAGGGCTCCACAGACAGCAGTGAGGGCAGGAAAGGAGTCAGAGTTTATTGAATAGCAAAAGAGTAAGACAGAGAACTCTGGGGAGACCTCTCCGGGCATAAGAGAGGCTCTCTGAGGTGCTGGCGCTAATGCCTATGTATGTTTTAGGAATACGCATTTTACAAAGCTTTCTCATGAATATGAAAATTAATTTAAAGAACATTTATTTGCATTAACATACTGTAATCCAAACAGTTTGATAATAAAATATGCCTTTTTAGATATGGTATATAAATTTCCTTTTTAATAATACTTTAGTAATACTAAAAAGCAATACTTTTTAAATATAGTATTTAAATTTGTAAATTAAGTTCCTCCTAGGTAATTTTTTATTTAAACTATTATTCGATTATTGCATTTTGTTTCTTAAACAATATATTTAAAATGTATATGTGGATGGAAAACTTGTCTTACCGTCAGTCTCTGCTCTTGGGTCCTTTCCAGTGATTTCTTGGAACTATAATCTTTAGTTATTGGTGATGATTCCCACTCATGTATTTTGTTTTCCACAGGCAAAGAATAAAGCCCAAGTAAATTCTGATTCCCTTTTAAACACCCAAACTAAAATTTGAAAGCATCAGTCATGTGCTTCTCACTGGGGATAAATCCATGGCAACTGAAATCATGCTTAAGCTTCAGTATGTATTGAGTGCCATAGCAGTACACTATCTTGTTAAACCACTGGCTAGAAAACATGTAAGACATCTGTTTCTTCATGATATTTTTGCCTTTCCTTTGAAGTTACTTTTTTGCCAAAAATCCCCTTACTTCCCCAGTAGATTTCAACACCTGGTATTTATTTGACCGTATTGTATTCATACATTTTACCTTTCAGCACCCACAGATTCTAAAATCGATTTTATGCTTTCCTCATAATTCCAATGCCATTCCATTGACATACTTCTACTCTGTCTTTCCATCTTTAATACCCTACATAACATTTCAGAATTTCTCAATATGCAAGTGAAAAATCGAGATGTATAAGTGCACAATGTGCTATCACCATTGACAGTTTGGAACTCAAATTGAGGTCAGAGTGAGGGTAAAAAATGGACATCAGCTTCTTCAATCATAACAAGTCAGAGAAGATGATGGATGCAGCAGCTGGAGAGAAGTAATCATGTTTTCTGTATCTATTGCCTCTGCTCAGCTTTTCCTGCTGTTTCATATATTCCTTTTTAGCTGGGATATACAGATTAGGAGTCAGACAATTCCTCTGCACTGCCTGAAGAAACACTAAAGTGCTCCAGTTATTTGAATATTTGACAGTACTTTTCATAATTCATCTAAATCAGCATCAATATTTTCTACAGTATAATATGTTTTAAATGAAGAACAGAACTTTTTTATTGGCATGAAATTTTTTTTAGGCACCATCTCTATCATTATTTATATTTTATAGAGTAATAATTTAAATGTAATACTCTTGGGCCCAATAGATTTGATGTAAAAAGTAGTTATATTAGTATTTATGTCTGAAAAGTAGACACACATCTTATACATAATAACCACAAAATCTCTCTTTCATGCATTAAGTGTTAGAAATCCTAAGACTGTTTTGTGCTGAACAGAGCAGGTGCTACATATAATTTGATGTTGCTTGGCAATAATCCTTTTTAAAATTGCTGGGAGGTGCAAATTGCCTTGTATTAAACATGAGCTCCATATATTATACAAAGGTTTAAAGAAATAAAATTTAACAATTATGGTTTTGATACTTTTAAATAGTTGTTATTCAGATTGAAGATTTCCAATAAATTGGTCTCCTTTGCAACTGCCACTCATTCTTAGATGTTTGCCTATTGAAGTTTTTTACTTTAGTGAATTCCTTCAGAATGTATATTTCCAATGTAGGTTTAAATGATAAACTCCACTTAATATTACTGTACAGACCAATAAGAGTCACCAAATAGTAATGATACTGTGATGGGAAGCTGAAAATAACCACATAGTCTTCCTCATTTAGGTCTGAACCCCAATTTAATTTTCTGTTGTAACTTCCAATTCATCTAAAGAATTTGTTGTTTGGGGTTCCAGGTAGTATGAGTCAATGATACAAGATGATATAAGACTGCCCTCTTCTCCCTTTCCCCTAACAAGAGAGGTCCAGGAACCATAGGACTATGCTCAGCATCTAGGGAGCAATCAGACCCCTGCTCCATTCTCAGACCCCTGCTCCACCATCCCTAGGGACTAGTGCACTCACGCCATCACTTCCTGGCAGCTATACTTGGGACTTGGCAACTTTTCTGGAATCACGTTTTTTAATACTAAGCATGAAATATTTTTATTAGTTTTTTTGTTTATCATGTAAAAACTTTTTAATGGTTCATTAGGATAGAAGCATTTCTATATTTATGACTTTTAATATCAACTGATAATTGAATAAAAGATTAATAATATATAAATTCAAGCAATTTATGGATTTTATATTTTCATGATTTCATATTCTTTATATCATGGCTTCTTTTAGTTTTTAAAATTATCTGAATACTTTGCCTAGTTTCTAAATAATTACCTAAATGAGGAGAAAAATATTTTTGTGTCAAAATATTTTTGTGTCATTCTTTCTACTTCTCAATTTTACCAGTTATCTTAACATGTCTATAGTTAATTATTTTGCTAGAGCAGCCATAACAAAATATCCCAGATTGGGGTAGCTTAAAAACAACAGAAATTTTTTTTGTTCTTACAGTTTTGTGGACTAAAAGCCTTGAGATCAAGGTATCAGCAGAGTTGACTTCTTCTGAGGCCTCTCCCTGTCTTACAGATAGTGTCTCTCTTTGTGACTTCATGTGGTCTTGCCTCTGTGTCTCTGTGTGTCTAATCTCTTATCATAAGAGATTAGGGCCTGCCTTTAACTTAATTACTTCCTTAAAGACCCTATCTTCAAATAGAGGCATAGTCTGAGTTACTGGGGTATAGGACTTCAACAGATAAGTTTGGGGGATGGGAACACAATTCCATACATAACAATGACACTTTACAATAGTTTACTTTGTCAAAAGGTGTAAAGTGTGTGTTCCTTTGAATGGTGAGCAGCCAGAGTTACTAAGAACCCTAGACAGCTGTTTGAGGCATTTTGTTTAGTAGAAGGCAGAACTATTCTGGATCTCCTAATTGGAACCTCACTGTCACTCTTCAATGTTGCAAACTGTTACAGTTGTTGACAGTTGTACATATTTTTTAATGTTTGGGCATATTAGATACACATATTTTGGATTTTGATCTATAAAATTCTGCCAGATTCCCAGTGTCCTTAGTCATAGCTTTGTGACCTTATTTGCTACCTCCCTTCTTCCTGCTTTATTCTCTGCAATAGTAGGTCAGATTCTAGAGAGATTAGTAAAATATTTAGAACTTAGTCAATATATATAGTATATTTTTGCCAAATGGAAAAATAAAACATATCAAGGAATTTCTGTAGTTTTATGACTAGAAAAAACGTATCACTGAAGATTTTTTCTTCTCTGTAAAAATCCATTTTATTTCTACTATTGAGAATTCTACACAGTTTGGTCACCTGTCAAAGTAGCAGATAGCATAGAACTGCTGGGCCCTATTTCCACTTTTCCCACCATGATTATAATCTGTAGATTATTGCAATCTGATCTACCGGTGCTCCATTGGCTGTCCTGCCTCTGGATATGCCAGCCCTTTCCTACCCTGTCAGAAGTCTTGTCATGGGTTAACATTTTAGTAATTAAGCATTCAGATTGATTCGAGTTGATTCGATCCGCCATGATTCTAATAAGTTTTTTTTCCTTGTATCTTTCCTATCAGTGATACTTAAATGTCACTTATTGACCCTGGAGATCATTCTTTTGTCTTGCAGTTCTTTTTTTTTTTTTTTTGTGGGACCCTCGCCAGCGGCAGGGGAACAAACCAGCGCTGCAGAGGCTGACGGGCAGCTTTGCAGCCCAGCGCTCAACTGCTGAGCCACCAGGGGAGGCCCTGTCTTGCAGTTCTTTCTTATAGCTTATGTATATCTTAAACTTGTGAGTTTTTCAAAGCTTTCTGTATCTACAAAGATATAACTGATTATTTGTATTAAATGAACATCCTACTTGTAAATGATACAAATATGAATATGTTTGTTTTTTAAAAAGTTACTAAAATGCAAAGGAGAGAGTTTAACATTATTGTGACAAATGTATTGTCTACCTGTTTTAAAGCTTCAAAATAATTAAAGATATTTTCTTTTCAAAGTTGGCCAGGGATACTATGCCCTGATCCTTTTAAAGGGAAATATGTGACCTATGACCTGGATGGAAATGTTGAAGAATATCACATAGAATTCTTGGGTGATCCCCGTTCACAATCATGGATAGGTGCAACGTTTGTTGGACATTACAGTATCACATTTAAGGTAGGTACAGTAACATTGCAATTTATTCTTCTTCCATTTTTTTAAAATTATGATCACTTTTGTCTCCAACCCTAAAATATATGGTTATTTAACTTTATATTATATAAATAAAGTAGCATGTACTATTTATACTCAATATTCCTGTTTTTTAAACCATTCCTTATATCCCTTTGACCCTTCCTATCCTTCTTAATGTCAAAATTCTCAATTTGTTAGTGTCAGCTAGAATCATCTACTTATGTAAATGTCAAATATTTTGTCTTTGTCATTCTGACCTGCTTTATTATGTGCAGTTGCCCAAATTCCTTCCATTTTGTTATAAATGGCAACTTTGTATCTTTCCTTATGGCTGAATAGTGTTCTATTATGTGTATATAACCACATCTTGATCTAATCTGCTGTCACTGGACATTCAGGTTATTTCCAGATCCTAGAGATTGTAAATAATGCTGTAGTAAACATTGTAGGGCACATAAACTTTTGAGTTGATAGTTTCATATTCTTCAGATAAACACTCAAGATTGGGATTTATGAGTCATATGGTATTTCCATTTTTAGTTTTTTTTTTTTAAGATAAATCCTGATCATTTTCCAAAGTGGCTGCACCTGATTGAGTTCCCATCAATAGTGCATTAGGGTTCCTCTTTTTCTGTATCCTTTCCAGCACTTGTTGTTGGGGTCTTTTTAATATGTGTAGTTTTCATGGGGTGAGATAATACCTCATTGTAGTTTTAACCTGTATCTCTCTTATTAAAAGTATCTATTGGTCTTCTTGATATCTTCTCTGATAAATTGCCTTTTTAGCTCTACTGCCCATTTACTAATTGGATTATTAATTTTTAATTGTTAAATTGTTTTGTATATCTTGTCACTGTGAAGTGTTCAATAAGTTGCCTTTTTGTTTTTAAAGATTTATTTATTTATGCATACAGTACGGGGGTACAGGCAGAGGTGCGAGGGCTGAGAGGATTCACCAGAGACAGAGGGGAACAGAACAGACAAACTGACTGAAATACACTGCTGAGGGGAGCAGCAGGCTAGTCGGGAGAGGCCTGCTGCACCATGTGAGTTGATCTCTGGCCAGGGATCGAACTCGTGCTGCAGTGGCTGCGGTAAGCTTCATAGGTTGCATCTTAACCCCTTGCACCACCAGGGAGGCCCCAATATGTTGCCTTTTTTAAAGTCTACTTATATTTTCTGTCACTATGTAGAAACTTTTTAATTTGAAGTCATCCCAACTGTACATTTTTGCTTTTATTTCCTTTGCCATAGAGGTCAAGTCTCCAAAAACATCCTTATCATTGATTTTAAAAAATGGATTGTCAATGTTGTCTTCTACATATTTACATTGCAGGTCATATAGCTAAGTCTCCAATTCATTTAGAGTTTATTTTTGTATGTGGAGTTAAGAGAGTAATCCAACTTCATTCTTTTGCATGTATCCATCCAGTTTTCCTGGCACCATTTGTAAAGCAACTTTCCTTTCCCTGCTGTATGGTTCTGGCTCCTTTATCATGAATTAAGTGTTGACATTTACTTGGATAAAATAAATATGGATTTATTTCTGGGATTTTGATTTTATTCTATTGATCCCTGTTCTCTTTTTATTCTAATATCACTTTTTTTAAAAAAAAATATTTATTTATTTATTTATACAAGCACTGGTACAGTCAGAAGCGTGAGAGGGTGAGAGAATTCACCAGAGGCAGAGGAGAGAGCAGAGCAGACAGACTGACGAAGTACACTGCTGAGGGGAGCAGTGGGCGGCAGGAGAGGTCTGCACGCCATGTGGAACCCTCACCTGGTGGCCGGGGATCGAACCAGTGCTGTAGAGACTGCGGGCAGCTTCGCAACCCAGCGCTCAACCGCTAAGCCACCAGGGAGACCCTAATATCGCATTGTTTTAATTACTGTTTAAAGTCAGGTAATGGAGTGCCTCCATTTCTTTTCAGGATTGCTTTAGCTATTTGAGGCCTTTTTGATTCCTTATAAATTTTAATATTTTACATTCAATTTTTTGGACACTAGTATTTTGATGGGAATACATTAGGTTTATATATAGCTATTTGTAGAACAGTTATTTTAACTATATTGATTCTCCCCGTCCATGAGCATGGGATGTCTTTCCATCTTCTATGGCATGATCTAAATTGTTAACTACATCTTGTGATTTTCATTGTTAAGTCTTTCACCTCCTTGGTTAGGTAATTCCTAGGTATTTGTTTCATTTTGAAGCAGTTGTTAATGGAATTATTTTCTTAATTTCTTTTTCTTCTCATTCACTGCATCTAAAACTGTAACAGGATTTTGTATGTTGATTTTGTAACCTGCCACTTTGCTCTATTCATGTATTGTTTCTAGTCGCTTTTTAGTGTGGAGTCTTTAGGATTTACCACATACACATACACACACACACACACACACATATGATCTCAGCAATTATTTCTTTAATATTACTGTGCCTTTCTTTTCTTCTTATGGAACACCCATGATACAGATGACATTTCTCTTTAGGTTATTACAGAACCTCCTTACACTGTTTGCATTTTTTTGAAATTATTGTTTCTCTTTTGTTCTATTTGTGTGTTCTCTGCCACTGTACTTTCAAGCTCACTGATTTTTTTTTTCATTAACTTGGCAAGCATGGTTATAACTGCTATCTTGAACTCCTCATCAGACATATTCCACAGTTGTACTGGATTGAGACTTTTTTCAGGTTTCTTTTCCTCCAGAAATTGTGGTATGTTTCGCTTTCTCTTCTTTTGTAGTTTCTATGGATAGTAAAAGGGAGTTGCCTTTTCTTACTTTGATAAATTGGCATTATACCCCTGCTAGGTTTTTTGCCCAGCTTGTTTAAATGCTTTTGTACCTATTGAAATGACCAGGGTGCTGGTGCCAGCAAGGGGTAATAATAGATAGGAAGGACCAGCTGCCATTAACAGCTGGTTCATATGCTCAGCACACAGTAGAAAATCAAATACTGAACACCAAGTGTTTAAAGAAAGGGAAAAATGTAATATCTGGAAAGTACTGATCAGGATTGTGGGAGGTAATCCTCAAGTATACTACCCTAACCAAGGGGCTATTGGTTTTTTATAGGGAGGCTTTCATTCCAGAGAAGCAGGGAGGCTATGGGAGTTATTTAGGGAGGGTGTTGGTTCTGGAATTTGTTGTGCATTTGTAGACACACAGGAGCCATGACCAATTTAACTAAATAGCCTGGGTTTCATCATCTGTGTAAAGGCTTACTGATTTCCTGAAGAACAAATTAGTCCTTATCTCACAGCTGCGCATTCTTTGGTACACAAACAGAAAGGGAGGTTAATGTGTGTCCAGAGGATTGACAGTCTGAGGCTTTGTTGGGGTGTATAGATTAACCCAGGATGTGCTGGGTCAGTGTTGGGCTCAGTTTCACTAGACACCATATGACTGAGTGTCTAGTGAGGATCAAGTGTTCAAACTTCCTATAGCGCTGTGGCTACCCAAATTTTGTGGTTGTGATCATATTAATCCTTTCCCTATGTCAAATCTTTGGCCAAAATGTCTTATATATTCTCATGCCAGTGTTGAAAAATTGATGTGGTATTGAGTGATTACTATACTTGAGATAAAGTAACAAGCCATTAATTATTCACTTTGCTTTTTGAATATTTAGTCGTAGTCTGGGGTGCTTGTTCCTGTTATTAAGATCCAGGTGCTCAACTCTGATTCGTGTAAGTATTTAGTTGTCTTTGTCTTGGACCTGGGTAAGCATAAGGCAGGTGTTTCACATATCACAGCCTCAGGATGCAAATAATAGTATTGTCTATAAGGAGACACAGGTGTTCTTATATTCTCTCCCACAGGTTCAGGCTCCAACTGTTCTAGTATAGGAGTCTCAAACTCAAGCACTCTGTATCCTTACTGCAGTAGTCCTCCAGTGGTGCACCCTCTTTCATGCAGGCCAATTTGGGTGTCCCTTTCTCCAATACAGTGTGCCTAGTTTTTTTTTTTTGTTTTTTTTTTAACTGCTGGTGCGTGTGTGCCCTTGAGTTAACAGCATGGCTGCTCCATATAACAGCCACTCCTTTCTCTGTGGGTTGTATGCCCTAGTATTGCTCAAAATACAGTTTAACTACAGTTTTTCCTGCCAATTCTGCTCAGCATTCTCCTGATGTGTGCAGTAGTCAAGCTTTCAGGGGTGTTGATTTGTTTTGTTATGATTTGTTTGTGAACCTGCGGAGGAGGTGAGTCTACTGTCTTCACTCTGCCACCATCTTGCCAGACTCTCAAATGTCTTTTTAAAGCAGTTTTTTAAAGGAAATAGAGATATAAAATTAGCTGTGGGATAATTTTTAAATTTATTTTTCTAAAGGCAACACAGTATAATTCAACTTTGGACTGTTCATACCAATTTTAAGATCATCACATGACAATTTTTTAATTCTCTTGAGAAGACTCTAAAATGGTAGCCCTCACTCACAGGGAAAATTAATTATAGAATTCAAGCAGATTTTCAAATTTCAAACAGAATATTTCATTACAAAATCTTCAGTATGCTTTTGACTCCTTAAATTCCTTCAACTTTAAATCACATACTACAGTTGATGAATAGCCTGGACTCTTAGGCTGATGAGACTAGGTGAACTAGATGATCCATACCACTTTCCAAAATGGCTTCATCAATTCACATTCCTACCAATCTTGTATAAGGGTTCCTCTTTCTCCAGATACTTGCTAAGATCTGCTGTTAGTAGATTTTTTTAAACCATTCTCACAAGTGTTGGATGATATCTCACTGTGATTTTGATTTGCATTTCCCTAATAAGAAGTGATGATGAACATTTTTCATATATCTAACCTAATAGTAATCAGTGCCATTGAATACAAGCTTAAGGTAATTCTTGTCATTTTTTTTTTTTATTTTTTTTTTTTTATAGAGGCATGTTTATTTATTTGTTTATTTGTTTGTTTGTTTGTTTTGTTTACACATGCACTGGGTACAGCCAGAAGCACGGGAGGGTGAGAGAATTCACCAGAGCCAGAGCGGGGAGCAGAGCAGGCAGAAGGACCGAAGTACACTGCTGATTATGCATAATTTGCAGATATTGTTGATAAAGCTGATGTGTGATTTGAACTTAATATTTATAGTATGTTTATTTTATTGGTTGTATGGAGTCATTATAATTTTTTTGGACATAAGTAACGTACCCCAACCAATATTGCTTGGTCTATAATTTTCTGGTTCTTTCAATTGCGAGGAAAAAGCAGGTAGTTCACCCCTGATTCTATGATGTTCCTATAGTATAGATTTTTGTCTATTATGTGAATGGATTTGTTTTTCTTCTTTATTTTAATAGTCAACCTACTACTATATGTAGGATATTTCTGTAGCTATGCAACTGTATCTTGGGGTAGATAATCATTTGGATCTTTATCCATTGTATTATGGAGTCGCCTATATTTTCTAAGGGAAATGGAAAGGAAACAATACCATATTGCTAAACTTGAGTTTTACAACTCTGATAATTCTGTTTCCTAATTGTGGTGGTCATTAATACAGTTAACCAAAACTTTTCCGGTCTCTGTCTTTCTGTTGCAAAGTGCAATTACACATTTGTCATGCTTGGTGTAGGTGTGGGGGTGCAGTGAGTTGTGAATGAAAGTGATGACTATCTAGGCAACTATGTTCACTCTAACATCCTTAAATATTCTCTCTTTCTCTGTGGCACTGTAACTGGTAATGTTTGAAATTTGGTTTAATACTTTCTCAGACCGGATCATGGAGTGATGCAACACAGTACTGCCCCCCTCCCTTGCCAATAGGTGACAGGTAGGCAGTGTAACAAAATATAAATCCCTGAGATCATTCTAACACATGCACTAATGATCGATAGCACAGTGAGTACAGTTTTTTGTAACCTGCATCTTTGAAGGATCATTGCTGTAATCTGAGTGCTTTTCAGAATATGGCCAAATGACTAAGATCACATTACGCAGTAACTCTAGTCTGTAAATAGAAATAACATAACTTGTTATTCTACAGTAACTTATCAAATAAATTGATTCATTTTCTGTATAATGATAAATATATCAGTAGAAATTATCAACTGATGCTTGATACATTGAATATAAACTTGGCTAGTAAATATCCTCCAGCAGAGGACTCTAATATCTGCAAGCACTATGATGAATCCAGTAGCTGCAAATAGTAGAGTCCACAAATAGTAATCATGTGTTTGCAATCGTATATATGTCACAACTGTAGGGCAAGGATTTGGTAGATTCTTTTCATATAATACTTCAAAGTCTCATAGTTCTCCCATATGAGATCAATTTTCTTGTGCATAAACAGTGATCTAATTTATTCTTGTATGTTTTCCTGCATTTGTACCTACAAAATGAGGACATTTTCATCTTTTAATTCTAATATACATGTTGAATGATGGCAGTCTCTGGTAAATTTTCTCTTTATTTCTTGCTTAATGGTCTACATTGGAGGACAAACATCTAAGCAGAACTCTGTATATTTTGAAATTACATTTTCATTAGTCATTTGACAAGTGATCTGGATTAACATCTATTTAAGCAAGTATTTTGCTTATGAGATTCATTGAGATACAGATTCTCAGAATGCAGCCTGTAATAAGGATTCACAAATTATGTTATAACTAGATCATCAGGCAACATTGCTCTTAGAGTAATGTAGTGAAACTGGATACAAATATATTGAGGCAACTCAGTAGGAAAATCTTACATTTTTCTTGCACCATGATCCTGCTAGCAAATAATTACCAACTATATAATTATCAACCCTAGTATTTTTTTAATCATATGCTTGGTATAAAATTGGCTGTAATTTTGTAATTGGATTAAGATTTTTGTTTGTTATCTAGCATCTTTCAGGTTTTTGTGCTTTATCTATTAATTTTTATTTATTTATTTTTTTGAACAATATTTGCTTCCCCCTACCCATTCAGGTTGAGTCCCCATAGAATTTCCTTCCCCAAAGCACCCCTGCACCATCACCACAGTCTCCTGTTCGCTTCCCTTCCTCCCTCTGATCCCTCTCCCTCATCTTCCCTTGCAGTATGTCTCTGATTTGTAATTGTCTGTTTTTGCTTTGTTGTGTTTTGTACTGTTATTTTTTTTTTACACTGATGTCTTATTTGGTTCCCCTGTATTCCTGTTATAAGTGAAACCATCCGATATTTTTCTTTTTCCTTCTGGCTTATTTCACTGAGCATAATTCTTTCTAGCTCCTTCCATGTTGCTGCAAATGGCATGAGTTTATCTTTTTTGATTGCTGAATAATATTCCATTATGTATATATACCACATCTTCTTGATCCAGTCATCTATTTTTGGGCATTTGGGTTGTTTTCAGGTTTTACCTATTGTAAATAGTGCTGCCATAAACATTGGTGTACAGGTGTTCTTTTGAATCAATGTTTTTGTGTCCTTTGGGTAGATCCCTAGTAGTGGAATTGCTGGGTCATATGGTAGCTTCATTTTTAGTAGACTGAGGAACCTCCAGACAGCTTTCCATAGTAGTTGAACCAGTTTGCACTCCCACCAGCAATGTAGGAGAGTTCCTTTTTCACTACATCCTTGCCAAATTTGTTGTTGCTTGTTGTTTTTGTTTTTTTTTTTTTTGATATGTACCATTCTTACTGGTGTAACATGGTATCTCAGTGTGGTTTTGATTTGCATTTCCCTGATTATAAGGGATGTTGAACATTTTTTCATATGCCTGTTGGCCATTTGCATTTCCTCTTTGGAGAAATGTCTTTTAAGTTCTTCTCCCCATTTCTTGACTGGATTGTTTATTTTGTTTTTGTTGAGCCGAGGGTGCGAGGGTGCGTTCTTTGTATATCTTTGTGATCGGTCTCTTATCAGTTGAATGGAGTGCAAAGATTTTTTTCCCAATCAGTGGGCTGTCTCTCTGTTTTGGTTAATGTCTCTTTGGCTGTACAGAGCTTTTCAGTTGGATATAATCCCTGGTGTTTATCTTTGCCTTCACTATCACTGCTTTGGGTGATGAGTCTTTGAAGATGTTATTGCGATGTATGTCCTGCAGTGTTTTCCCTGTATTTTCTTCTATATATTTTATGGTTTCAGGTCTATGTCCAGTTCTTTTATCCATTTTGAGTTGATTTTTGTGCACAGTGAGAGTTAGTGGTCTAGTTTCATTTTTTTGCATGTGGAGGTCCAGTTTTCCCAGCATGATTTATTGAACAAACTGTCTGTGTTCCAAAGGAGCAAGGAATATGCAATGGAACATGGACAGTTTGTTCAGTAAATGGTGCTGGGAAAAGTGGACCTCCACATGCAAGAAAATGAAAATCTTTCAGGTTTTAACCTGGAGAAAGGTGAAGATAGTTAGAACATATTTCTGTCACTGTGAATGTCTATTTTTGTGAATAATCTGCAAAGAAAACTTTTGTAGTAATGTGTATTAGGAAAAGAATAAAATCCTAGGGTTCAAAAGGCAGGCTCCAGCACAACCCTTTTTGGGTTTGAAGGTTGACTCTGTTACTTACTAAGTGGTTGACCTCAGACAATCACTTACCCTTCACAGCTCTTACAAGCTTCATTTAGAAATGGAAGTTTTAATAATGATTGCTCATAAATTGTCATAGAGGTTAAGTGAGGTAATACATATATTTAGCATACTTTTTGTATAGTATTGTAGGTCCTTAATAAACATTAGTTCATGTTATTAGGTATAAATGCAGATGAAATAATCAGTTAAATTATTAATTTCCTTTGTCTGTTAGCTCACTTTTACAGGATCCCAGAAAAAGCTACCAGGAACAATACATAAGGTGGAAAATAACTTCTTTTCTTTTGACTAACTGCATACATGAACAAATGGCATCATTTTATTATTTTTGTCTCAGCTGAGATAGTGTTCTCAGAAATTGAGAGAAATAGAACTAATTGATTGTCTTATCTTTTGATTCTTCAATACATGGTTGAAAGAGGTTGATGCAGCAGCGACAGCAGCTTTTCTAGTTTAATGTAAGCAGAAGTGCTGTGAACTGTTGAAAGCAGAAGTTAGAGCCATCTTAATTTGACTCCTTGGTGAATGAATAGTCACCAATATCAGCAATGCCCCAAGAGTACTTTGTATTTGTTTGATAGAATTTGGAAGGAGAATAAGAAATATTATCTTTCATGTTCTTTGCAACTGAATAAAACCAGTTCCTTTCCCTATCTCTATTCTGCTTCTTCACATTTATGTATGTTGACCTTGCTGCTCCACATGAATTCTCGAAATCATCTTTGCCATCTACTAACTTCATATTTTAGGAATTTGGATAACTTTGAACTTGTACTAAAGTTAAAAGTCAAAATCCAAATATATGCCCAACTTTACTCAGTATATAAAGGAGGGGACAGGTGGCTACTTTCCATTATCAAATACATGAAAAATGTATTATGTACCAACCAGATTCCTCATATTGACTCTTAGTGGAATAGCAATATTCTTTTCTAAGAAATTCCAATATATAACTTTCTCAATTTTCTGTTAAAGAAACCAGAATCAAATCCCCATTTTTAGGGCAAAATATAACACTCACTAAATTGCCTTCAGAGTCATATCATACCTTAAGAGAAAAGATGTATTTACATCAAATTAAAGAGCTTCTGCACAGCAAAAGAGACAATAACAAAAACAAAGAGAAACCCCACCAACTGGGAGAACATTTTTGCACCCAACACTAATGATAAAGGACTGATCACAAAAATCTGCAAAGAGCTGATGAGACTCAGCAACAACAAAGAAAATAATCCAGTCAAAAAATGGGCAGAAGAGCTAAAAAGAAACTTCTCTGAAGAGGAAATGCAAATGGCCAACAGACATATGAAAAAATGTTCAACATCACTTGCAATCAGGGAAATGCAAATCAAAACTACCATGAGATACCATCTCACACCAGTGAGAATGGCACATATTAAAAAAACTAGCAACAACAAATATTGGCGAGGATGTGGAGAAAAAGGAACTCTTCTGCACTGTTGGTGGGAGTGCAAACTGGTCCAACCACTATGGAGAGCTGTGTGGAGATTTCTGGACCTACTAAACATAGAGCTTCCATATGATCCAGCAATTCCACTCCTAGGTATTTACCCAAAGGACACAGAAACATCAATTCCAAAGAGCACCTGCACCCCTATGTTTATAGCAGCACTGTTTACAATAGCTAAGCTTTGGAAACAACCCAAATGCCCAAAAATAGATGACTGGATCAAGAAGATGTGGTACATATATACCATGGAATATTACTCAGCATTCAAAAAAGATAAACACATGCAATTTGCAGCAACATGGATGGCGCTGGAAGGGATCATGCTCAGCGAAATAAGCCAAAAAGAAAAAGAAAAATACCGGATGGTCTCACTCATAGCAGGAATCTAGAAAACTTAAATAAGGGACCAGGAAAATGAATATAAGAAAGTGAAAATCAAAATCAACAAAAAACTATGAACCAGAGACACTTTTTGGGGGGTGGGGGGCGGGAGGGGAAGGATTGGGGTCAGAATGGGGCGTTTGCAATTGTATGGGGGAATATAAAAATAAAATTTAAGATTAAAAAAAAAAAAAAAAAAAGAGAGAAAGATGTATTTAGTAAGTCTTGTATGATGTGTTTCTTAACTTAGTAAATAGTTGTTAAGAATAACTTTTTTGTACATTCTTTTACTAGGAAATGGGAAAATATAAAACTTATAGTCATGTATTAAATCTACAATTCATATACTAACTGCTTTTCATTAATTTTCCCCCTCTTTTTTCTATTTTAAGTGTCTGCTAGCCAAAAGCCAGGACTAATCTGTCATTCAGGCAAATGCCATCATCCCTGAGCCCTATACAATACTGATTAAAGTAACCTGAACAAATGTATCAGAAATATCACTTACTTACAATTTTGCTTACTCATAGAATGAGTACTGATTTTATACTTACCTATCCTCTTTTTCTAGATCTCCTTCCTGCTCTATGAGTCTATCATTAAACAAAATCTGAGCATCTATCTGCAATAAATATAGCTCTTGTTTTCCCCAAACCACATATTCCATTAAAAAAAAAAAAGAAAATGTGGAATACAAAATAGCCAAATATTTTAACTTTCTTTCAGGTTCACATCTTTCTATACTTAAAAAAAAAATACTGTTGCTTAAAATCTTTTAGGCTAATCCTGACTTTTTTTAAGGCTGATGGCAAATGAATACATGCTTATTTCATGGTTGATTCAACCCATATATTTTTCCTAGTTCTGTTTAAAACCCCTAGCTGAAGCAGGCAGCCTGCCTAGAGCAGTGGGAGATACCAGCACGTCTTAAAAATTATGTGTTGACTCAGCACTCATTTGGTGCCCATACTTTATTTCATGAATATATACTAATGCTTCTTGATCATTCTACATATTCAGGTTTACAACTCCTTGCTTACTGTAGACTTAATGATATGTTCAGTATTGCCACATTTTATTTGTAAATAGAACTCCCATGGAAATAGAATACTACAGTCAACTCCTTCCTGTAGTGAATAGAGTTCCTACCTCATTTTCTTTGACTATAGAAATCAAATGATAAATGTTTATATTCTGGTCATTTATGACATTGATCACTGACATTTAAAAAATATTTTTACGTTTAAAAATATGTTTTATATAATCTGTCTCCTGTGATCTTCATTCATTGTTAAGAAAATTTAGGTTTAGATTAAGTGACTTGCCTGAGGTCACACAGTAGCAGAACTGGAACTCACACCCAGGTCCTCTGATTACACACTCCTGGCTGTTACATTATCTGTTGATCTACTTGAAATCTATATCAGATCATCTGCTTCCAATGTTCATAGACATACCAAATTTATAATAAGCAATCTTTTTGTATACTAGAGAATTTCAAAGTCCTTTTTATTGATGTCCTGTTGTTAATTCAGCTAACTTGATTAATTAACTTAACCTTTAATCAGGAATTCTCAAAGTTGGACACAGATGTGAAAGCTCTTCATGTTTAGTTCATTGATTCCTAAATCCTCATGGCTATCATTAAAACCTAGGATTTGTTAAGATTCCCTTGTAACCTTAACAATAACTGCTTGTTATTAATATAAATGTTGGCATTATGATGCCAGGATTTTGTTTTTTGTTTTATTCTACTGTTCCTAATCATGCTCATCATCACATTCTCTCCCACAGAGCTCTTCAAAAACATGTATTTCTATAAATAAAGCATACAGACAAATATAACACCATAAAAATAATCTTAGGCTCTAAGAACAAAGTGATTGTTCTATAGGGGAAGGGGGAGAAGCAGGGTAGAAGGTAGAGAGCACCAATTTGATAGTAGGAAGTGGTAGTAGAACTTTGATGGTAGGTGCAGTATGGCATAAACATATATGGAGGTGTGTGCTGTACTCCAGGAACATATGGTTTTGTAGCTCAATAATAATTAAACAAATCAGAAGTGCCTCAGGAAATTAAAACAAATTAAAAAAAAAAAAGGTATATATTCATTCCTAAACCTCCATCCAAGGGTGTATTCTGGGACTCAATTTAGTTCCTCACTGAACTTAAGAGTCACTATATAGCAACTATTTACTTGTAAATACCTACTTTCTCTTTGTTTAATGAAATTGATGTGTATTATTTTTATCATGCTTATTTTGTGGAATATGTGAATGTCTTTCTGAGTTTGTGGTGCTAAGGAAGCCAGACAAATATTCAGCAAAATTGGCATGTTAGACTACCCTGTCCCATTATATAGTTTCTCTCTTTGTTATTAACTGATTTTCTTCGTATTGTAACTGCTGGAGCCCTATCTCTTTCTTCTCTCAAAATTTGATTTCAGGTCCATCACACCAAGTAATTGATGTATAGGTTATATAAAGATTGTTCTCTAAAGGATGTCAGTCTAGATAATAACCCAGGCTAGGGCTCCTTTAAAGCCAACCAACCAGCTACAGAGTGTAGCAGTTGTCTGTTCCATCCTGATAGGAAAAGAACTTTAGATATTTAAATTACTTAGCAGATATATATTAAAGTCTGAATTAATGATACACTAATTGCCTGTGATTTGCTGACTTATCCTTTGTTGCTACTCTATCTTAAACTGCTTGACTTCTACTCTCCCTCCAAGGAGTACTTAGTGCCTATATTAGTGATCCCAATATTACAAGTCAACTAATGAATCATATTGTAAAGATTTGGCTCTCAGATTTCCTTATTTTTCTTTTTTTTAAACCTAATTTTTCCCAAAATACTCATTGTATTCATTCCCAGTATTATCTGTCTGACAAAGAATTAGTCTGATATAAAGGATCAAGCTAAACCAAGCTAGAACTTTTTGTGGTCAGCTTAACTGCTTCACACTTTCTGGGGGTGTGGGGAATGAGGAGATTCTAAATTATATTAACCTTAAAATTCTGTCATAATCCCTACTTATGACTATGGAAACTTAAGCAGAGTAGGCAATAAGTTATGTATTTAGAAGCAGTATTTGCTTCAAGTGTTCAATAATTTGAATAAGCTGTATATATTATCCAGAGTTGAGTATGAAAATAATGTGGACTTGTGCTAAAGATGGCAGGTGAGACGGGAGGCAGATATGTCCTAGAAGCCAAGAACAGTGTGTGGCACATACAGGTGTCATGTGACTATCTTCTAGTTTGCATCAAAGGAACAGAAATACTCTGTCTAGATTACTGGTAGCTGTTGCAGAAATCCAATTTAAGGAAGACAAGATATCCTTGTGATTAACTTTCTACTGAATCGCTTTAAGTGAAAACTATCTGCCCAACAGAGGAGAGGAGAAGAGCGATAACTTTAGCATGAGAGTAAATAGAATGATGCATCAGTGTGATACATGGTTAGAGTCAGTGAGATCTACATCATGTTTGAATGTATAAATAGCAGCAATTGACATAAAGCACCAGGCAGAGTACTTTATAATAGGTAGTAGTGTAGATCCTCAAACATTATTGAAGATGCATTCCAAAGGAAAATTGTTTTGCATTTCTTTGGATTATGAAATCTGTGATTTATAGTCCCATGTTTCTAAAGGCATATTATGTAAAAAATAACTTAAAGTAATGATCAGTATTTGAAGTTATTTCAAAGAATTTATGAAGCTCAATAAATCTAAGTACTTATGATTCTGGTTTTCAAGATTTTTTTTTAATTTTTTAAAAAAATATTTATTTATTTATTATTACAAGCACTGGGTACAGTCAGAAGCATGGGAGGGTGAGAGAATTCACCAGAGCCAGAGCGGGGAGCAGAGCAGGCAGAAGGACAGAAGTACACTGCTGAGGGGAGCAGCGGGCGGCAGGAGAGGTCTGCGTGCAATGTGGGACCCTCGCCAGCGGCCGGGGATACGAACCGGTGCTGTAGAGGCTGTGGGCAGCTTCACAGCCCAGTGCTCAACCGCTGTGCCACCAGGGTAGGCCCTGGTTTTTAAGATTTTTAATATATGCTCAACATTGTGTTCCAAGACAAATTTTCTGAATTGTAAGTACTTATATTGCAATTAAATTTAATATTAACATAATCAAAATTTGAATTGAAAATTTTGTATTATAGATGCTGTCATTATAGTTACTGCATTATGATGCTCTACCGTCCCCCTAATAGGTGATATTGAGGAATAGTTGATTGAATTACTTTAGTTTTAAAATTAAATACATTTTTTATATAACATTTAAAGCAATTGAATTTAGACATATTTTTTAAGAGGAAAATGCTGCTAATATCAGGATAAATGGTGGTGACCATAACATTTTCTAGATTTGAATCCCATATAAAGAGTAAAGTTCTTTATTATCTTAGAATTAATATCACTATATCATAATACAAGATAATAGTATTTATAATTCTCTTTAGCTTTTCTTGGGGTTGTCATATAATCCAGCTTTAAAATATAGAGGTCTTTCATTTTCATCTCTAATTTCTTGATTGGGTCTTACCCATTCCATGCCAAACAATAGAAATGTCTATTTATAGTAGTCAGTGAATTTTGTCTGAAGTTCTATAATTATTTGTGACTATTATGGCCTCAGAAGTCAACAAAGCAGAAAAAATCCAAGTGCTTCTTTTTTTTTTTTTTAAAGATTTATTTATTTATTTATTTATTTATTTATTTATTTATTTATACAAGCACTGGGCACAGTCAGAAGTGCAGGAGGGTGAGAGAATTCACCAGAGCCAGAGCGGGGAGCAGAGCAGGCAGAAGGACTGAAGTACACTGCTGAGGGGAGCAGTGGGCGGCAGGAGAGGTCTGCACGCCATTTGGGACCCTCCTCTGGTGGCCAGGGAGCAGCCGGGATCAACCTGCGCTGCAGAGGCTGCGGGCAGCTTCACAACCCAGCGCTCAACCACTGTGCCACCGGGGAAGCCCTCAAGTGCTTTTTGAACTGAGTTCTTACCCTTAAGAATAGATCAGAGATGTTATTCATGTAACCACATGGGCTGGAGAGAGTGATGTGCCCTCATTCTTCAATACAATACCATATATACCTTTCTAATTTATGTGAAACCCCTCAAATGATTGAGGTGAAATTTTTTTTATCATCCTGGTTGGATGAGAATGGTCGTACTCAGTTTTATTTAGCAAAAATAAGATAATGTGACATTGCTTACACATTCAAGTTGAGGAGTAAGATTTATTCAGGTACAACCACAAGTTATACCTTAATTCTTATGTGGAGAAGCAATCCTAAAATACAATGAAACAGATGCCTGATTGCTTATTTCCCTACACTGGCCTTACCTGTTGGACAAACTCACATTATTCTTTTCCTTGAAGTTGCCATTTCATGTTAGTATGTGGTGATATTACACACTTTATTCAGTGAGTCAAAAATTACTGAGAATGGATAATCAATTTCCTCCTTAAACCCTGGGAAAGGGAAAATGATATTAAGACTTTCACTTTATCAGTAATTTCTGGTTCAGACAAAAATCATATAATCATTTATCAACTTTTCAAATGCGGACACAGGAATTTTCTCAGATTGTAGGACACTATGTTTCCTTGACTAACAATCTGTTTAGTCTCAAACCTCATCCATGTTCAGAATGTTCACGTTTGTTCATTTATCAAGAATAATTTTACTGACCCACAAATTTTTATTTACACATAAATTTTAGACTGCAGTTTTTTTCTCTTTCTGTAACATTTATTTTCCTTCCACTTTAATAAAACTGAGAAATTTCAAGTTGCCAAACTAATGTAAATATGAGGGACAAAATTTTGCTTCTTGGGATCAGAGAATTAGCTAGAATTTGATGCCAGCCCTTTTTTAGTCTCATCTGAGTCTCATCTGTTCATAATCCTTAAAAATTTGTTTAAGAGCCACCTTGGTCATCATCTTACATTTGAATGTCTGTTACGTACTGCTTGAGCTTGAATTCTATTTTGAGTAGTATTTAGTTTAAAACTTTCTTTACTAAATTGGAAGTTATCTATTTGACCTCAGCTGGAAAGGTAAGTGTAAATGTTTTCATTGCCTTCAAAAGATAACTGTTGTTTAAAAGAAAGAGTTTTTGCCTTTGTTTGGGCTTGTTCAAGACAGCATTGTTTCTTTTGCTAACTTTTTTTCCACGATGTAAGCCTTCGGATTGAACATTTATCTCACTAAATACTAAAATATTTTTAAGTTTAACTTAATCACAGTGTTATTACTATAATTCATTCAAGCATAATGTTCATTCAGCCTTCACAAACTTTGTCCTAGTGCATGGAATGAATCTATTATGTTTGGCAAAATGCTGCGTCTTTCTTGTCAATCAAGAAATCTTTCTTTGGCAGATTCCAGTTGCAGGATTATGATAATGTTTATGAAGGCAATTACAAACACCTTTTTGATAGCTTCTGAAGAAGAATTCAATTTAAATAAATAAAAATCATTGAAAAAATACACACACACTCATTTAACCAAAAGTTTTCTTTTAGTTAGGGGAAAAACTGATTGCTTAGGTGGGGAAATTTAGATTTTAAAAAATATGCTGCATTGCTGCTGCTGTTCAATATTGTTCTAGTAAAATTGGCTAACATAATTATCCAAAGAAGTACACATACTAGAAAGGAAAAAGAAAAATCTTAAATTATCAGCATTAATAGATAATTACTTACCCAGAAAGCCAGGGAACTCAAATTGGAAAAACATAAATAATGGAAAAACTATTACAAGCAATAAGAATATTCAACTATGTGTCAAAATTTAAAATTACTATAGAAAAGTATAACAAGTTTGAAGATATGAAAGGATAAAAATTTCCATTTATTGTAACAGTAAAACATATATAAAACATTGGATTGAGTTTAAGAAGCACGTACAAGATGTGTATAAATATTACTTTAAAATACTACTAAGGGACAGAAAATAAAACCTGAGTCGATGAAAAGATATGATCTTCTTGGTTTGGAAGATTTTATATGGAAAGATGTCATTTCTCTCTATTAATTTAATGCCACCTCAATTAAAATATATATCCTGAAATTTGTAGGAAAAGTAAGTATAGAAGAGGAATTAGGCCTAGAAAATATTAATTATACAGTAAAGCTCCAGTAAGTAAAATAGTTTGGCTCAGTAATTTGACAGGTTAACAGGACAATATAGAGAGTATAAAAGGAAAAGCAAAAGTACTTGGTAATATAGTTAATAATTATTAAAGGAAAGTTGTATTGTTTAGTAAATTGGGTACAAATGGCATGCATGCTACTAAGGAAAAAAGATAAAGTGGAGATGTACCTTACATCTCACATTCAGTTTATTTCTGGAAGGATAAAAGATTCAATTGAACAAAAAAAGAAAATGCAGCTATAATAAAAGATAAATTATAAATAGGAGAAGATATTTTCAACACATAACAAAGAGCAACTTTTTGATATATAAAAATCTTTTATAGATCAATAGGGAAATGAATAAAATAAATATTAACACATGACTCAGTAATTCCATAGAAAAGAAAATATAAATGAACTAAAATGTGGAAAAATGATGAGTAATTTCTAGGGATCTAATGTATAGCAGGGTGACTAATAATTAAGAATACTATATTATATACGTGGAATTTGCTTAGAGTAGATTATAAATGTCTTCAACACACACAAGTCAATTATGTGAGTTAGTTGACATATCAATTAGCCCTATAATGGTAATATTTCACAATGTTTACGTGTATCAGGTCACTCATGTTGTACTTCTTAAATTTTCACAATGGTATATACTAGTATCTCCTACAATTGGGGAAAAATAGAAAAAGTTGCTTGCAATTACTGAATTTAATAAATGGAAATAATAAAAAAGAAATATTTCCCCCTTAAATATATTGGCAAGTTTGGTAGTAGAAATGTTCCCTGGGGTGTGAGGAAGCATATTATTTCTGGTATTGAAAACTGTGACCATTCAAGAGTAATTGTACAGTAGCTTCCAAAATTTAAAGTGTATAAATATTAAGCCTGATAATGCAATGTCTAGGAAATTATCCTTCAGTCCATTTTCATATGGACATAATGACAAGTAGAGAAAAATCTTTATGGCAGCATTATTTCAAGGTGCATAATATTGGAAACAACCTGAATGTCCATCACTGGAGCGAGCCTTCCTTTGTGAAATAAATAATGCTACATAATAATGCTACATAATGAATGTTTATGTGAATATGCATTCATCTATTGTCTCATTTTCTTGGTTTTCTCATACAGTTTCTTGGCTTTAAATACAAGATGTGTTTGATTTATTCCTGAATTCTATCAGCATTTCAGTTTTCTCTCCTGAATTCCCTTACCCAATTGCTGCTGGGTGTAGCCATTATGAAGTCTTAACAGATATCTCATACTCAACATGTCTAAACTCTAATATTCCCCGCCAAATCTCACTTCCTTGACAGTAAACTCCATCCTTTTGCCCACTCAATCCAAAACCCTGGAGTCACCTTCTTTCTCTCACAAGTAACTTTAAGTTGGTCAGGATTTTTTTTGTTCTCTCTTCAAATTTTATCCAGAATCCACCAATTTTCACCACAGTGACTGCTGTTAGTTATTCTGCTCCACATCACTGTCATTTCTACCATTTTGCCATGGATTACCGTCCTATATCTAACTTGCCTTTGTATGTTTTGTTCTCATCACAGTAACCAGAACGATTTTCATATTTTTTTCATTGTATTTTAATTTGTGATTGACGTTATTTTTATTAGGATATAATTGACATATAACATTAGGTTCAGTTGTATAATACATTGATTCAACATATGTATATATTTTAAGATGATCACCAAAATAAAACATTACATGAAATCAAATGTTCTTCTTCAGCTCTGCAGTGGCTCCTGTTTCACTCAGTGTAGCCAGAATTCCTACATTAATGACTTGTAAGGATTTACATGATCTGGTCTTTGTTAATTTTCTGATATCATTCCCTATTATTCTCCTTTTTCCTTATTCAGCCCCAGCCACAAATGGCTTCTTTGACACATCTTGAATACACTTGTAATCTCCTACCTTAGAGTATTTTCCTCTGCCTGGAATGCTCTTTCCTTGAATATCTACATAACTCTCTGACCTCCTTTAGATCTTTGCTCACTTATCACCTTTTCAAGGTAAGACTATTACCCTAACTTCTTTATTGCCTTACCTTTTCGTTATTGCATAGTACTTAATGATCTCTAGAATGTACTGTATCCTTTCCTCATTTATTATACTAAATAAGATTGTCTGTTTCACTGGTTAGAATGTAAGCTTTGTCTGTTTTCTTCTAATGATAGTATCCCAAGGATTTAGAATGTTGACTCAATAAATAAATGAGGCAATCTAAAAGACAAATAGGAAAATTGTAATTATTCATTGCATTCTGTAAAAATAGATAAATTTATGTAAATCATGTAAATGCTTCTAGATGCATCCAGTCCCTGTGGAAATCTATGAAAAATATCTTTGGGAGAAGTAATTCCAGGGATAGGTAGGAACGCACATTTAATACTTTCAGAATTTGCACATATTACTTTTTTTTTTTAAGATTTATTTATTTGTGCATACAAGAACTGGAGTGTAGGCCAGAGTTAGGGATGAGAGGATTCACCAGAGACAGAGTAGGGAGAAGAAAGGGAGGATTTACTCCCCAGAAATACAACGCTGAGGGGAGTAGCGGGTGAGACAGGAGAGGCTGCTGCGCCATGTGGGTCAGCTCCCTGCCCTGGGATCCAACTCATGCTGCAGTGGCTAGTGATAGCTTGATAGCGCTGAGACTTAACCCTGTCCCACCAGGGAGACCCATGCACATATTACTTTTTTAAAAAAAGTATAGTTAAAAAATATAATGTATAGACGAACCTAATTCTGTAAGTGCCAAAATTCCTTATAAAATAATCTTTATTTTTTGTTACTTAGAAGCTGTTTAATTACATTACCACTAGGTGGCACATACTTACTGATAAATTCTTAAGAACTAGAACCCAGATTTTAAAAAAAGTTTTCCAGTCCCTCAGACTCACCAAAGTTTACTTTAGCTCTATATTGCATTTATTTTTCTTAATAAATTCCCCGAACTTTAACTTTTAATGCTGTATTAGCTTTTGGACAATTTTTCAGTATCAATTTTATTAAATATTTGAGTTGCAGAAAATATCTTAAATCTGCAAATGCTAAATTTGCAAATATTCTTAAAATAGTTCAAATATACAATGTTTATAAAACTATATTTGTCTTCTTTTCAACTTTTTTTCTCATGAAATAACTTAATGAATGAGATATACAGATTTTGTGTACAAAAGTAGATTTTTATTTGATTATTGCATCATTGTTTTTATACCAAATAAATCATATACAATTCTTTCCACCTCTCCACCCTTAGGACTATATGTAATTTAACAGCCATTTCCTGAATGCTTATATAAAATGCATTGAGAATTGGTAAATAGGTACTGGGGATGCATTATTTGTCAGTGAATAAAGAATCTGATCATTTGTTGCTTAACTTTCAAAACCCCACAATTTTGCTATATTTTAGAATAATAAGAATGAAATAACAATCAGATAGCAGAGTCTAAAATATATTGTATACTGCTTCAATTAGATTTAGTTCCAGACAATGACTAAATCAAGTGGATATTAAAACAAAATTATATATTAAAAATAAACTTTTTATCTGTAATTCTATACAGCCAGGAAAATGCAAGAATAAAAAGAAAAAGTGGTATGAAAGTGCACTACAAGAAGCCTGCCTTCTCCATGGATATTCTCATGAGCAAAGATTGGAAATGTGCTGCCTATTAAAACATGGTATATTCACTTTTTATTCTTTACAACCCCAAATCAGGATTTATTCAGATGTATGCTTTCAAAAATGTGTTCACACATACATAAATTGCTCTCTTTCTCTTTATAGGAAGAGTAGGTCTTTGTCTGCTGAAAAATCATTTTTGATGGATTACTAGCATGCATTTTGCCCACTGAAACTATTTTCAATGACTAAACATACACTCCGCTTAAATGTAGGGATTTTAATTAGTGTTTCTGTCATCTGCTTTGCTGTTAGAATATCTACATAGGTCCTCTTTTGTATTTCCAAGCACATGTTTCAAAATCAGAAGACATGGCTTTAAAATACAATCCTGGGGTAAAAACTTCACTTGGATAGGCTATGCTATTTCAGAACCAAGTGTTTTTCAAAATGTTTTATTTTTAAATAAATTCAAATAAAGGATGAAAATAATCCAATTATTTTTAATTAGGTGAAAAATGTTAATGTTTGAAGACATTTTCAAAGTTCTTGAAACACAAATATTGTGCTTTATAGAGACCTTTTTATATGAGTTCATAAAGATGATAGTATTATTTTTATATCTAAGAAAAATGTCACAAAATTGATTTTCAGTAAACTTAAATGTTTTAAAATATTTCTGCTTAGAAATATCATAATGCTTTTTTACTTTCTGATGCCTCTTCTCACTTACCACTTTTAAGTTCTAAAACAGAGTGTTCTATGGGAGACCTGGCTGACTGAATTTTAAAATGACTGATTTTTTTTTCTTTTGGAAAAGTTTAATACATATATTTTAAAACTTATACATGAAAACATTTTCTTTGAGGTCAAGTTTAAATATTAACTCAGCCACCTAAGTTTAGATTTTAAAGTAAGCAGGTAGGTTTAAAAGGAGTATAAAATGAATGACAACTATACTACTATGGTTTACTCTGAGTCCAGGAAAAGAGACATTTATTAGTACAAATGTGATTTTATTCCTTGTGCTGAAAATATAATGTCTCTGTTTATTAGCAATAAAGGTTGAACTTACTCTATTGTCATAAATACAATTTTATGTCTTGCATGGACTTATAGTATATTTCTCATATTTAACCAAAATAAACTTTGAAATATTGTGTTTTTAAGACATTAATATTTGAAGTAATATAGTCATTTACTTTTTAAAGTTACATTACAGCCATTTTACATGAGCAGTAGAACTAAGTCTGCTCAATAAGGAACTAAGTCTTTGCCATTATTTGCACCAGTGTTTGTATCCTGGTCCTTTGGATCCTTGCTTTTCCAGAGATTGTGGAGAGGGTTTACTTCTGATAGGCCTTGTAGCAACAAATCATTTACTTGCTGAAAATCTGATGCTTTGTGCATGTAAAATTTGATGTAAGTCAGCCTGATTATAGAGAACCATACACCTGACAGACTTATTTTGTCCCTGAAGTAGCCAAAATTCAGGGGCATGAATAACTTCAAGGCGTTCCATCTCTGACATAACAGACTCTCACTATTCACTCTTCACTGTTTCCAGAATAGACAATTTAATCCTTGTATCTGCTTAGTTCCCAGGATGATTCTGGCATGTATGTATTCAGCCTCTCACTTAATCCAAAAGCAGTTTTGAGAAATAATTTGCCATTATTCAGATACTTTACAAGGTGAGTAATTTAGACCATTTAACCCCAGCAACTTTCAGGATTTCTTCATCCCCAAAATAATTTTGTTAACTTTTTGTAGCCTGACTTTTTATTTCTTCTCAATCTGTACCTTTCATTTTGTTTTTTATGTTACTGCATTAACTGGGAGTTCTAATATGATGTTGAAAAGAGTAGTGAAGAAGGATTATCTTTGACTTACTCCCCTCATCTTAATGAAAAGCTTCCAATTTCTTAACTATTTTGTTGCAGGTTTTTTTGTAGATTTCCCCATATCAAGTTGAAGAAGTTTCTTTCTATTCCTAGTTTGCTGAATGGGTGATGGATTTTGTCAAGCACTTTACCTATTGATATGATGGTGTGACTTCTCTTTCTTCTAATTGTTACTGAAGTACCATACTGTAGTGACAGCATAGGGTCCACCCTCACCCTTCACATTTAGTCTGTTGATTTTGAGTGTTGAAGTGGACAGGGCCAGTGTACCTGGGATACAACACTAAATATTTCATTTTACTCTTTTTTTTTTTTTTAAAGATTTATTTATTTAACAAGCACTGGGTACAGTCAGAAGCACAGGAGGGTGAGAGAATTCACCAGAGCCAGAGCTGGGAGCAGAACAGGCAGACTGACGAAATACACTGCTGAGGGGAGCAGCGGGCGCGGCAGGAGAGGTCTGCGCGCCATGTGGGACCCTCACCAGCGGCCGGGGATGGAACCGGCGCTGCAGAGGCTGAGGACAGCTTTGCAGCACAGTGCTCAACCGCTGCGCCACTGGGGAGACCCCATTTTACTCTATTTTAGCTTGCATAATTTCTGAGGGGAATTTGGATGAAATTTTAATTTTTGCTCCTTTATAAGGTAAAGTGTTTACCCCACCCCTCTGGGCTTCTTTTCAAGATTTATTTATCACTGATTTTCTACATCTTAAATATGAGATGTTTAGGTATAGTTTTTATTGGCATTTATCCTACTTGGTGTTTTCTGAGCCTCCTGAGTCAGTGATTTGGTGTTTGACATTAACTGATGGGAAATGCTCTGTTATTATTGCTTCAAATATTTCTTCTTTTCCATTTTCTCTTCCTTTTCATTTTAGAATTCTCTTTACACTTATGTTAGACCTTTGTAGTTGTCCCATAAATCTTGGATATTCTTTTCTTTTTTTTTTCAGCCTTTTATCTCTTTGCTTTTTTAATTTTAGAACTTTCTATTGTTATATCCTAAGTTCCAGAGATTCTTTACTCATCTGTGTATACTAATGAGTCCATGGAAGGCGTTCTTTATTTCTGTTACAATGTTTTTGATTTCTAACATTTCTTTTTTACTAATTCCTAGAATTTCCATCTCACTGTTTATGTTACTCATCTGTTCTTGCATAGTGTTTACTTTTAACTTTAGAGACTTCAGTATACTAATCATAGTTGTCTCAAGTTTACTATCTGGTAATTTCAACATCTCTGATATCTGGGTCTGCTTCTGATGCTTATTCTATCTTCTAATTGTATGTTTTTGTTGTTGTTGCTTGCCTTTTAGTAGGCCTTGTAATTTTTTGTGGAAAGATGAACAGGATGAACTAGGTAAAAGGAACATATGGCAAATTGGCCTTCAGTAGTGTAGTGAAAGGTCGTGGGTACCTAGGGCAGCACTCTATAATCCTACAATTAGACCTTAGCCCTGGACTTTGAAATTCACAATTGCTTTACCTCCCTACCCAGCCCCCTCATCTCTTAGGAGGAACATACAGCTAAATGAGGCTGGTGTTGGATATTTCCCCTCCCACACATGGAACACTAAGCCCGCCTGAATTTGGGTATTTCTCTTCCAGCAAGTTTGTTAGGCTCTGAAAACAAAACAAAATAAAAAAAACCAATTGACTAGGCTATGGTAAAATAGTTTCCCTTGAGGGCAGCTCTTATTAAGAAGAACTGAATGTTCTGATATGTTCTAATGTATTTCAAAATGGTGACATTTTTCCTCATAATATTAGAAGGGCAAGAGATTTTTCTCCGATCTTCACTGTGGCAGTCTTATTAGAGCTTCTAGAGGTAAACTCACAAAAGTGTGTCTCCCACTCCCATGACTGTGTCCCTCTAGAGTTTTTAACTCTCAGGCTTGCTCATACTGAAGCTCCAGAAGCGCATTAATTACAGTTCATTTTTCCTACCCTGGCACTGGTTGCAGGGAAGGTTTGTGCTCCAGTAAGTTGTGATTGTTTTTATTTGCCTGTCTGGCTCTCAAAATTTTGGGGCAGTGATTTGCTCTGTGACCTCAGTTCTCTGAGGGATCTAAGAAGAGTTATTGATTTTCTGTTTATTCAGCTTCTTACTTGTTAGGACAGAGTGGACAAAATTCTAAAATTTTCACGTAACAGGCCAGGAACAGTCTTCTGCCTTTTTAAGAAAATGCTCTCAGTTACATTTAAAGAAAAGCATGCAGTTTTTCTGAGGGCATGAAGGGACAAACTTTAAAAAAATTATTTGAAGAAGAGAAGTCATTGGTTTATGTTATTATTTGTACTCATCTCTAATATGGTTGTAAATAAAATACTTACATCTGTTATGGGTCATAAGGCATGACCTCCTTTATTCATTTAAAACTTATTCATTATCTGCCTGCAGCTCCTCCTTTACACTCTTAAGAATATGATATGGCTGAAGCGCTAAAGAGGAGTAAAGGCCCTTTTAATTATCCAAATCTACATTTCCTGTTAACTGCTTTTCACTCTGTATGTGAGGGTCCTACATGCAGAGATTTCTGAAGGGAGGAAATTAAACCTTTCTCACTAGGGGAAATTCAGCAGTTAGAAAGTGGTTAATGTTGCTGAAGTCAAGCGTAGACCTACTATTATTAATAGGGAAATTGCTAGTGATTTTAATTTTTTTTTAAGTATTATGTCAGAATTTCCCTTTGGAATTTGAAAATCAGAGTGATTGTTGCCACTCCCTAAACATTCATTGGGAGATAGTTCTGCAATTTTCGAACATGAAAACTTTCTTGAATAACAGTTTGAATGTTTTCGTTCCCAGTTCATTTCCCTACTGAAAAGTTGACATAAGAATGTTGGGATTTAATACTGAATAGTATCGGGTATTTTAAACTCTTTCAAAGTAAAAAGAATGAAGTGATTTTGAGGAAAAACATCAAATTTCTATTTACTGCTCAATGAATAGTCAGGATGTATTGTATCCAATTTGAGTTTTTGAGCTTCTTTTTGTACAGTTTTAACTATTAGTTAAAATTGATTGTTCATTACAAATGTTATTATTACAGGTCTTCAAAAGAACAAGGAGAATACAGCAAAGCTTATGCTATCGTGTAATTACTATTAGATTTCACTCGGTCCTTTTATAGGTGTAAAATGCATTATGGGGCTTCAATGATCTTTTTTATTTATCTTGAAATATTTTGCTGTTTTATCATTATTCATCACTTATTTACAACTATGTTAAAAAGACTAAAATAATAAATAGAAAAATTATGGGATCATTTAAAAAGATAATACAATGGTGAAATTTATCATCACTAAACTATTCTCCCATTGGCTAAGGTGTCTCTCTTTCTTTCTCTTTCATACACATACCCCTCTCCCCAAATATCCTTATTAGCTCAAATGGTAGAGAACATCATTATTATTTCCTAAACATTGTTCTAGGAGCTTCATTTATGTAGATTATATTATTTTAATCTCACAATATACTAATAAAATATTATTATTCCTTGTTCATAAATAAACTAAGGATGTGAGAACATATATTGTTTTATATCTTATGTTCCTAGTATATAACTATTGCCATATAAATGTAGTATGTGCTTTTATATAATGAATTACATTGATTTGTTTACATAAAAATATTTTTTTCTCCAGTCATAGTTTTGAATAAAACACATGTGCATTTATAAATTAAAAATAATATTGAACACCTAATGCATGTAAAACATGATCCCTGCTTTTGAGGCACATTCTAGTCTTTCAGAGTACTCAGACATATGTAGACTAACCATAATATAAGGAAGTTCTGTGACCCGAGAGGAAAATGGATTTGTAAAAGAAGTTGGTATTTTTCCTATTTGGAGCAGTCAGCTGAGATGACAGATGATCTTACCCATTCATAATGGAGAGAAAGTGTATGCCAGAAGAAAGGATTATTTCAAGAATACAACTGAAAATAGAAGACAGTTTATATGTGGCCAGATAATTATAAGTATAAATAAAATCTACTGTGGATTTCCAAGTTTTATGCTAATAACTTTTTTCTACTGAAAAATTTGCTATTAGATACTAGGCATTTATTTGCTAATATTCATGGATATTTGTTCTGTTTGTTTTATATGTTCATTGTGAATTATAGTCCTATATTTATAAATTGTACTTCTTTGTATTTTTCTTTCATTTTAAATATAACCCTAAAACTTTATTTTTAATGTCCATGCTTCATTGCCATATTAGTTTATAAAACATATTTATGAATAAATATATCCATATTATCCGGTTATCTAAATGAATAATTTTTAAAATGCCTTGCTTATCATGCAAAAATTTTTTCCTGATGCACATGCTTTTAAGCATACATACCAAAGAACACATACAAAACTAATTTTTTTTTAAGATTTTATTTTATTTATACAAGAACCGGGGTACAGGCCAGAGGTGCGGGAGGGTGAGAGGATTCACCAGAGACAGAGCGGGGAACAGAACAGGCAGACTGACCGAAATACACTGCTGAGGGGAGCAGCGGGTGAGACAGGAGAGGTCTGCTCGCCATGTGGGTTTCTCCGAAGTCGGCGGGGATCGAACATGCACTGCAGAGGCTGTGGACAGCTTCACAGCACTGTGCTCAACTGCCTGCGCCACCAGAGAGACCCAAAAAACTAATTTTCTACATTATATTTGATTGATAATTATTCTGGCTTTAGGAGGAGTACAATAAGAAAAATCCTCATTCTTACTGACTCTTTCTGTGAGGCACTGCTTGACAGCTCAGAGAAAGGGAAGTGGCAGACATCCTGGAAAGATTAGGGTCTTGCAGTCACGTGGGTCTGGCTCCACAGCATGATCTCAGGCAAGGTATTTAACTTGTCTTAGTCTAAACTTCCTCAGCTGTGAAGTGGGAATGGATTACATACATTGCAGGAATTTCATGAGGACTAAGTATCTGTTTATATAAAGTTTTTATCCCACATCTGGCACATAGTAGCTGTGCAAGTGGAGGTAACTGGGATTTAATTCTTGATTCTGTATAGTCCAAAGCATACAAGCTGACCAGACCCTGATATAGGTATGTGTTGCTTAACAACATAAATTAGTTGACAGAGAACATATATGCCAGTGGTAGGTGTGTGTTGAACTGTACCATCTAGCTTTGTGTAATCACTCTCCATGACTGCAAGTGACTAAAGGACAAAATAACCTAAAAATGCATCTTTCAGAATGTATCCATGTCATTAAGAGATGCATGACTGTAATCATATATACTAGATGCTAATTTTACATCCAGCCAGACAGTAAGATTTAAGGGAGGCAGGCTTGTCAGATTAGTATATGAATCCCTGGGTTGGATTGGATTACTCTCTAACCAACTCTGGAAAGTTCACTTTATTTGCATTTTGGTCAAAATAACCTCTGGAAACACATATCAGAGTATAAGAAAATAATAATTGTGTAATTTAGCACGTATTTGAACAGGAGTATAGGCATTTTTGAAGCAGCCATGCTTTATTATTTTGCAGATGAATCCAAAGCAGATGCTGAAGTTGGTGCAGTGGCCAAGAAAAGGGTAAGCTCATGCTTAATTATATAAAATATACAGACTTCAAATTCCACTTGATTAATACTATTTTAAAAGAAAATGAAATTAATATTTAAAACATAAATGACAATTTTTGTCTCTGTGTTACTGAGTATATATGTTTCCATTTTAGGTTGATACTAGAAATTTCATATTTGTGATTATATATATCAGTGTGTTATAGAATTACCAATAGAAATTAAAACAATAGAAAATCTCAAGTTAAAAAAAGATGGTTTTATATAATTATAATATATATTATGTATCTTCTACATGCTCTTATATGTTAATTTAATTTTTTATAAATTATGTTATTGTAGTGGAAAATTTTAATAATTAAAACTCAAGTCTAATGTGTACTTTACCTTAAAGTTAAGAACAATGTCAGCACTTGAATGCATTTGCTAAACCTAGGATCCTTTTAATGAAATTTTGTAAAGGTGACAGCATTTTGAAAGAATTTTAAAATTTTAACACATTTTTCTATAGACTGCATGCAGGGAGATATTGAACTCCACTTGCAGAAAAAATTATGATAATATTATAGCATGAACCTTCAGATTTTCCTCAAATGGCAATATTATTAACAGGATACTACTGACAAAAAGTCCATGCTTAGAACAAATTCTTCTGAACAAATAATATGTTGTTGTCTTAAGAAAAAAAATTGTGATCGAAAGGAAAACCTACTCTGTGATATTTCATGTGTGGAGTGGCGGGGTTGGTGCACTAGGGACCCGGGGAGGTTGAGTAGTTACCTGGGGGAACATAAAAGAGATTTGGGCACAAGCTTATGGATGAACAAGCAATGAAGTGGCAACATTTTGGTATTCTGAATATGTACATTGTGTGAGTCCTTTTAAAATCAGACTTTGTTGTATTCTTTTGCTTTTTGACTTACTAAAGGGATCTGGACTTTTCACTGGCTAAGTAATATTGATATGCCTTTGCAGAAAGGAATTCAATATCACAGAGGACAAGGTTGCCCTTTGAAAAAGAAAGTAAATAGGACTGTGTGTATGTCAAAAGTTTTGGACAGGAGGAAGATATGAGGTAGCACAGTGTTGGTAATGTGGATGGAATTGTTTATTTCAGGCTCTGCTGAAGGAAATATAGAATAAAAGTTTTAAGTGTAATAACTAACATTTCTATATATTGCTTTATTTTTACCAGCAATTCAGAGTGAAGGCAGTATTGTCCCTCAGATAGTGCTATTCACAGTGTTCATGGACCAGAGTTGGTCTGTGAATTATTTGTTGTTTATATGCCATGGAGAAATACAAAAAATGAGAGTAACCATTTACAATCTTTTATAGTAATTTGACAGGGTAATTTTTAATCTGTTGAATATAATAATAAAATGGTCCTTGTATTTTGTATGTCTTTTTCTTTTATTTCATTTTTTTCTTAGTGACTATATTTTGTAAAAGTATTGATTTTGGACAGATGTAATAGGGGAAAGCTGGTACTATATCACAAATAGTTTGAAAGACACTGTCATTTGACATAGTTCAGGAATTTGTGGGAGTGTTTGGGTTGTAGTAATTCTGAAGGCATTTTTATTCAACAAAGAACTAAGAACATGAGATGTTCTGCATTGCACGGAAGAAAACTGTATAACAAGAGCTGTCTAATATTTGGCATGAATTTTGAATGCCCTGCTGGACTCAACAAACTACAAATATAATTGTATAGTGATTTAATACACAATAATACTGAAACATAACATGTTAGGCAGAAGGCCAAGGAATTTAGAAGGCTTATTATGGAGAGGGAAGCTGAAATGGAATAAATACACTGTTCTTGATATCACTGAATAATTTACTTATTCTCTACTCAATATATTACAACATTTTCAGCTATATATTTAACTGTAAAGATAGAATTACAATTACTAAGAAACAACAGCAAACATTTACAAATATGTAACAAAAGATGTCATATGCCTTTTAAGTCTTAAATGAAATATTACTAAATGAACAAATACATGAAATGTATTTACCTCACTGAATTAAAAAATAAACATTAAATATATTGGCACCCTTTATATTTTTAAATAGTTTATAATGAGAAGAAATTATAAACATTACATATTGAAGTTATTTTTGAATAGTGTTTTGTTCAGTAGGTTGTATTTGAATATTCTCACTCTAATACTGTACCCCATAGTCTATCTGAAAATTCTTTATTACATCTTATATTACTGTTTCTTTTTTTCATTTTCTTATCAAGATACTATTCTCTGATTTTTGTTCTTCAATCATCCCGTATCTTAGCACTGAGAATTTATTTCCTCAGAGGGAATTATTTGCCAAGTCCATTTGAGAGAATATAATAATTCAGCAATCTATAATTTATTTTGGAATATTATCTCCATTTTAATGAATTTATTTTTACTCATCATACATAAATAACTGATTTGTTACTACTTAACCTAGAAGTAGTTTCTATTCTTTTGTCTACCCCTGCTTCTGTTGGTACACTTTCCTACAGCTCCTATACACAATGACTGTGACCACCTTAGTTTAAGCTTATATAAATTTCATCTTATATCCAAACTTTTTTTTAATGTTAGATAACTAAAATTTTTTTATTATGTCTCGACTCCAAATACTATTTTGTCAGTCCCTTGATAACTCTTGATGTGTTATGACAACCCTTAGGGTGTGGTCATCATTATAAGGTCAAAAGTTTATTTTTTTTAAAGAAAATTTTATTTATGCCTACAAGAACTGGGGTCTAAGACAGAGAATGGGGGCGGGGAGGGCGTTATTAAGAGGATTCACTGGAGACAGAGTGGGATGCAGAACGGGGGGATTTACTGAAATACACTGCTGAGGGGAGCGGCAGATGAAACAGGAATGGTCTGTGCTATGTGGGTCAGCTCCCTGGCCAGGGATTGAACTGGTCCTCTAGTAGTGGCTGCAGATAGCTTCATAGTGCTGAGACTTAACCCCTTGGCCACCAGGGGGCCCCCAGTATCAAAAGTTCTACTATCACATCCACAGAGGTAAAAGAGGGAAAGAAGTACAAATACTTTGGAAAAGAAATTTACTGTAAAAGAAAATGCGAATTTTAAACTGCACATGTCACTTTATTCACATTCCACTAGCCAAAATTTAATAACCTGCTCATACCCAGTAGCAAGTTGGGTACTGAGACAAGATCCACTTCTAACTGAGCCAATGAGGCGGGAGAATTCTAAAAGGGATTGCTACAATAGGGTTTAAGCTTGTTAAAAGGCAGAAAAGGAGCCTAGATTCTGGGTTAAAGTTAGTGATTTAAGAGTTTTATTTCGGGCCTCCCCGGTGGCGCAGCGGTTGAGCGCTGGGTTGCGAAGCTGCCCGCAGTCTACGCGGTGCCAGTTCCATCCCCGGTTGCTCCCCGGCCACCAGAGGAGGGTCCCACATGGCGCGCAGACCTCTCCTGCCGCCCGCTGCTCCCCTCAGCAGTGTACTTCGGTCCTTCTGCCTGCTCTGCTCCCCGCTCTGGCTCTGGTGAATTCTCTCACCCTCCCGTGCTTCTGACTGTACCCAGTGCTTGTATGTATAAACAAACAAACAAATAAATAAATAAATCTTTAAAAAAAAAAAGCGTTTTATTTCAAGATAGAGAATGGCATGCTTCAAAAATGTGTTATATATACCATGGAATATTACTCAGCATTCGAAAAAGATAAACACATGCAATTTGCAGCAACATGGATGGAGCTGGAAGGGATCATGCTCAGCGAAATAAGCCAGAAAGAAAAAGAAAAATACCGGATGGTCTCACTCATAGCAGGAATCTAGAAAACTTAAATAAGGGACCAGGAAAATGAATAACTATAAGAAAGTGAAAATCAAAATCAACAAAAACTATGAACCAGAGACACTTTTTGGGGGGTGGGGGGCAGGAGGGGAGGGATTGGTGTCAGAATGGGGGGGTTGCAATTGTATGGGGAATATAAAAATAAAATTTATTATTAAAAAAAATGTGTTATAAAAAGGGGTCACTAGATCTGAAAAACATTAACACAGACTCTTTCATTTGACCCTCACAATTTCCAGTTGGAAATAGGTCTTACCATTGTCGTTATTACAGAGACTGACCCAGAGTTGTCAAGTGACTGACAAAATAATATTAGAGCCAGGGTATGGATCCATTTCTGGTGGTCCACAGTACCACAACTTCCATTTCCAGTTCTTTGACTTTCTAAATCAGATACTGAATTACTTACTAGTATATAAATCATGTATTATGTTTGATTCTTCAATAATTTTGAACTTAATGCTTATGAATGGATACATTTTAAAACAATTCTTCATCTGTATATTGCTTTCATTACAAAGCATTTTCACAAACATTGTTTTTCACTTCAGACCCTTGGGCAAAAGGCAGAACATGATAACACAGTGCATGCTCTGAAAGGGATTTGGCCATTGCTGTGCATCGAGTGTGCAAAAGAAGCACACTCTTCTTCTCTAATAAAATTTTAGGAAAAGAGAGTCTTACTGGATTTATGCAAATAAAAACACTGACATGGGAAATATGAATACTTACTAAAAGTAAACATTTTTGGTGTGTCAGAGAAAGAGAAAGCAAATGTTTAGTTATGTTCATAAAATCTTGTAATTTACAACTGCTATAGATCATAGCTCAAAAATAGAGATGTTTTCTAATAAAAGTAAAACAAAATATTTCAAACAGACAGTTAAAATGATATTCGTCCACCATAGTTCCTTAGTCTGAGTTTTCCTTAGGTCCTATTAAGGATTGGCAAGCTAGGCCCATAATACAGTTTAAGTGTTAATTTCATTTAATAAGATAGATTTTATTCTTCTGTGCAGTTTGGATCTGTGGATACTAAACAGAATATTTTTAAATACTGTTTTATAAAAAAATATAGATCAACAAAGGAAAGCTATTGATGTGAAAGCAAAAGATAATAATAGTGTGATGTATTAGTGCCTATAAAGTGCCAAGAACTACATATGTTATTTCATGTAATTCCAGCAACAATTGGGTGATACATTCATTATTGTCTCTGGTTTATGAATAAAGATTATAGTCATCGGAATGGTCACCACTGCCTTAAACACAGTGTAAACGTGGATGATAAAAGGGAATAATTATTTCTCCAGCCCTTTATCCAGGCTAATCTAAGTAGTCTAAATTGTATTTATTTATATAAACAAATGTGCATATGTACATGCATAAATACTTTGTGGTTATTTTGTTTTTACAACAATAAGATAAGTTATTCCATGGATTTAACTACCTAGATTACTATATGCTGATCTGTTTTTAACATCTTCATAGCATACTATATCAGCTATATCAGTTTTAGTTAACTAGCTTTATGTTGATGAATCTGTGGGTGTTTTTATGTTGTTTGTGTTTTGCTGATGCCTTAATATATATCCTTGTGTGTGTGTGTATGTGTGTGTGTGTGTGTATATATATATATATATATATATATATATATATATATATCTCCTCACATTTTTGCTGTTCTACAGGATTGAATCCCAAAGTAGGATTGCTAGATCAAAGCTGGTAACAGTGTCACCAATGTCCCTTGAATCATGAAAACACCTTGAGGAATGAGTTGTTAAAGTTGTGTGGAAAGATGTAGATTGTCTCTACGACCCTTCCTGCTTTAATATTCCAGGAACTATAAAATATTTTTAGTAGCTGAATAAATACTTTCAGAATGTCAAAGGACTTGTGCAGGTCAGAGTAAATATCTGAGTCAATTAGCTCTAGAAATAAATTTAAAAAATAAGGAAAGAATGAAAATAATGTACAAGGAAGACAAGTGGATTAGCTGATGGTGTGGCCTATTGTTTATTCTGAAAGACATTTGAATATGTATATGCTTAGGAAAAGCATATTGTGCAGGAGAGAGTATAAACTTATGAATGAGTCAAATCTGCCTTCAGGATCTTGTTCTGCTATGTAGTTGTTGTATAACCATAGGCAAGTTAACACCTCTGTACCTCATTCAATTAATTTCTGAAGAAGAAGAATAATAATGACATTTTATAATTGTTATAAAGGTTAATGTGAAAAGAAATTATCATAGCATATAGTTACTATATTTTAGCATGCACTTGTTTAATAAATGCTAGTACTTTTCCCCTTAGGAGGAGATAGGAAGTAAGGATTTAAATCAGGCTTGTAATAACATCATTGTTCCATTAAATAATTAAGTCTTTTGTTCGTCTCACATTTTGATTATGATTTAATTTTTTTTCTTAAGATTTATTTATTTATTTATTTATTCAAGCACTGGGTACAGTCAGAAGCGCGGGAGGGTGAGAGAATTCACCAGAGCCAGAGCGGGGAGCAGAGCAGGCAGAAGGACCGAAGTACACTGCTGAGGGGAGCAGCGGGCAGCAGGAGAGGTCTGCGCACCATGTGGGACCCTCCTCAGGTGGCCGGGGAGCAGCCAGGGATCGAACTGGCGCTGCAGAGGCTGCCGGCAGCTTCGTAACCCAGCGCTCAACCACTGCACCACCGGGGAGGCCCTATGATTTAATTTTTTAAAGTAGTAATGCTATAGCTGGAAAACATAATTTTTCAGATCACCTAAATGCTTCACATTAATTAAGCCAATTCTTATTAAATGATGCATTTATTTAGTCATTTCTATATACATATACACGCATATATGTGTGTATATATGGGTACATGTATACACATACATTTTTATATATATTTATAATACAATTTATTTATTTGCATTGCTTTATTCATAGAGTAAAGTGCCATTAATGTAATGTTTTCATTTATATAGTACATCAAACTTTTTCCCTAGTGTTTTGTGATTTTTTTTTTTACAGAGGCATGTTTTATTTATTTATTTGTTTGTTTGTTTGTTTGTTTATACATGCACTGGGTACAGTCAGAAGCGCGGGAGGGTGAGAGAATTCACCAGAGCCAGAGTGGGGAGCAGAGCAGGCAGAAGGACCGAAGTACACTGCTGAGGGGAGCAGCGGGCGGCAGGAGAGGTCTGCGTGCCAAGTGGGACCCTCCTCAGGAGGCCGGCGAGCAGCCGGGGATCGAACCGGTGCCGCAGAGGCCGCGGGCAGCTTCGCAACCCAGCGCTCAACTGCTGCGCCACCGGGGAAGCCCTATTTTTATTATTTTTAAGATATTTTAAAATTAGGTAGAATTTGAGAAAAATTACAGATATAAGACATCACTAGTTTTAATTTCATATTTGTAAGAGTAAATATTTTTAATAGTTTTACATTTTTTTCTGTGTATGTATAAATATGTACAAACAAATAATTATACTTTTGGGCCTCTCGTGGTGCAGCAGTTGAGCGCTGGGCTGTGAAGCTGCTTGCAGCCTCTTGCAGCACTGGTTCGATCCCCAGCTGCCGGCGAAGGTCCCACATGGCGCGCAGACCTCTCCTGCCATGCCCGCTGCTCCCCTCAGTAGTGAACTTCAGTCCTTCTGCCTGCTCTGCTCCCTGCTCTGGCTCTGGTGAATTCTCTCACCCTCCCACACTTCTGACTGTACCCAGTGCTTGCATAATAAATAAATAAATAAATAAATAAATAAATAAATCTTTTAAAAAATAATTATACTTTATTAACAAAAATAGAATCAACTGAACTCTACTTTTCTCTCATTATTTTGGATATTTTTTCAAATCAAAGATTTACCTAATCTTATGTGGCTGCATAATACTCATTTTATCAAAGTGTCCTAACTTATTGAATATGCTCCTCAGGATTATTCTGAATTTGCAAAACTACAAATAACAATGCAGCAAAATCATTGTATTCAAATATCTTTAAACATTTGTGTAAATATTTCTAAAGGAAAAGTTAGTAGACATGACTTGTTCCTCCAAAGAACAAACACATTTAAAATTTTGCAAAATAGCTAAACATGTTCCACCAAAACAACTAACTAAATAAAAAAATCACCAAACGTTATTGTACCTACACAAGTATCGTCATTTGCTTAAGGGACTGTCCAAACTGCCTTAACTTGCCAATTTTAGTTGTTACCAGTCTTTTTCTTTATAATTTGTTTTGCTTTATTTTAAATATAAAACAAATACATTAATGTTAGGGGGAGAAATCAAGGAAAACAAAAGTGTATAAATTGGAAAGTTCAAATCATTCTCCCTGTCACCCAACCTCCAATATTTCACTGTATTCAAATATAGAAATAAGCATCAAAAATAAATACATTTTAATACATTTCTGTAAAGATAGCAGCAAAGTAATTACTAGAAGAAGAATTGCTGGAGTAAAAGCTGTGGGTTCTTAAAAAAAATCTGATCATCAACACGAAAAATTAAGAAATTGTTTTGGATTGAAATAAACTAAGGTGGCGTAGCAACCAAATGGAATGTGAGATCCTGGCTTGAAATCCTGAAACAGTGAAAGGACATCAGTGGAAAAAATGGTGAAATTTGAATTAGGTCTCTAGTTTAGTTAATAGTGTTCTATACATGTTAATTCCCTGGTTTGATAATTATATTATGATTATGTCAAGGTTAGTATTAGGGAAAGCTGAGTAAAAGAAGTAGGGGAACTCTTGTGCTATTTATTGTCTCTATTATTTTCTGTATGAAGGAAGTTATTTCAAAATAAAATTTAAAAAGTTTAGTCAAATACTAGCAAGTTTCTCTGCAAAACACTTATATCTGAATACACTTATCAATGTGTATTGATTTTCCCACTATCTTGCCAGCTTTAGATACCATTAATCTTTGCATATTTGCCAAAATTTACAAGGGAATAGATACATCATTACTCTTTAATTTGATGGAACTTTTTATTACTTAGTGAGGTTCAGCATTTTTTATCTATTTTTGGACATTATATTTCTTCTGAAAAAGTATGTATTCATACCCTGCCCATTTCTTTAATGGTTATTTTTTTTTGGATTGATTTGTAAGGTTCCCTCTTTAGTTACTACTATTTTTTCAATATATTGCAAACATTTTTTCCAGTTTTCATTTAAAATATTCTGTAGCTCTTTTGGTATACTTATATAGTGATTTTTTTTTCTTTTAGGGCTTTAATGGCAATGCTTTAAAGACTTTCATTAATATAGAATGTTTATAGAATGAAATAAGACCAGTAGCTTACAACACATAAAAATTAACTCTAATTGGATTAAAGACTTTGATGTAAGACCGAAACTATAAAATACATAGACGAAAACATGTAAAACACCCCACGGCATTGGCTTCACTGGTATCTTTGTGGATTCATCTCCAACTGCAAGAGAAACAAGAGAATATAAACATATGTGAGTATATCAAACTAAAAGAGCTTCTGTATGATAAAAGAAAGTGTCATTAAAACAAAGACACCTACTGAATGGGAGAAAATATTTGTACATCATACATCTGACAAAGGGCTGATATCCAAAATCTACAGAGAACTCATACATATCAACAAAATGAAAACAAAGAATCAAATCAAAATGTGGGCAGAAAAGCTAAGTAGGCACCTCTCCAAAAAAGACTCCAAATGACCAACAGACGTATAAGAAAAATGTTCATCATCTCATACTAGGAGGGAAATACAAATCAAAGTCACAATGAGATACCATCTAAGGCCTATGAAAATGTCCCATATCAAAAAGGCCAGAAACGGGGCCTCCCTGATGGCACAAGGGGATAAGCACAGCACTGTGAAGCTATCTGCAAGCTCTACAGCATGAGTTTGATCCCTGGCAAGCCAAGGAGCAAACCACATGGCGTGGCAGGCCTCTCATCTCGCCCGCTGCTCCCCTCAGCAGTATATTTTAGATTCCTCTCCTGTCACATGTTTTGGATGGTTTCCTTAGAATAATTCCCAGTAGAAGAATTAGTGGAAAAGGGATAGAAACTTAAAGTGAATTTGTTATACACTTAGCAGTAGTGCATGCAAATGTCACAATCTTCCACAGGTATTATAGTAACAGTACTCTTGCCAGTTTACATATCATACTTTGTTGTTTTAATCTGCATTTCTTTGGCTTGAGGCAAATTGTATATGGGTTCTTAATATTATATAAGCTCTGTTTTATAATAATAATAATAATACATTAATTTTTTGTCATAGTTTGATATGCTTTCAATGTATCATTTTCTATATTTTCCCCCTCAGAAGATGAAAGATAAATACTTGCTTGTGGTCACATATACATTTATGAGCTTTTTAATTTATTTAATTATTTTTAATAGTACAAACTTCTTCATAGCTAATAGTGTAGAGGAGTAAGAGGGAGGACATCTAGAGATAGACTGTTGAGGTGTCTGTCATGTACTAGCTCTATCCCTTGCTAGTAGTGTGAACTTAAGTTAGCTGCTTAACTCTCTAACCTCTCATTTTCTTCCTGTTAGGTGGGAAGAATGAAAGTATTATAAAATAAGGATTGCTCTGACGAACTATGTAAAGCATAGAACTTAGGAAACACTTCAAAAATATTAACTATTATTATGGGAGTATGGATTTATTTTTAAAGGTGGTACAAGGATTGGGTATAAAAGAATATATGTAACTTTCAAATGATGGAGTGATGGAGTTCAAGACATATTACCCCACAATATGGCACGTATGCATATGGAATATTTCAAGCTGAGGGAATTTGTGAAACAGCAAGTACAGGAAGGATTTGCTGACCTATCCCTGAAGCAGGTCACAAGAACTTCATGTAAGAGGTGTCATCCATATACTCAGAGGAAGGGAGACTTCTCTTCAAAGAAGAAACACAAAGAAGAATCTGGAACAAAGGAACAGACCTGCTGTTTGCCAGTTTACTACACTTAGTTCATACCCTTTCATGTTGTCTCACATTTCCTCATTTCCTCACAACTTTCGTTCTTTGTTAAATCTAGCATTTATGTCTCTCAGGTTGTCTTTGGCCTTCATTTCCTGATGAAGGCTCCTGTCTCACATAAATCTCATATTAAATAAATTTCTGTGCTTTTCTCTTCTGAATCTGTCTATTGTTATAGGGGGCCCAAATAAGAACTTAGAAGGATAAAAGGAGAAGATACTTTTCCTCCCCTACAATCAGGAGTTATCACAATACTATTTGTTGACTAATAAATAATCTTTCCCTTACTAATTGTTTTAAATCTTATTTATAATATTTAATGTACCTTTTTCATAATTTAACACAGCATTTAACATGTCAAAAAGATCTCTTTGTTTCTGTTCCTGTGTCTGGTCTTAAAATGACTACCAAATAGCCTTTTTTTTTTTTAAAGATTTATTTATGAACCGGGGTACAGGCGTGTGAGGGTGAGAGGATTCACCAGAGACGGAGTGGGGAACAAAACAGGCAGACTGACAAAATACACTGCTGAGGGAGTAGTGGGCAAGACAGGAGAGGTCTCCTGCACCATGTGGGATTCTCGCCGGCCGGGATGGAACCCGCACTGCAGAGGCTGCGGATAGCTTCTCAGTGCAGCACTCAACCACCTGCGCCACCAGGGAGGCCCAGTTGCTTTAATTTTTTAACTTTAATGTGTGGATTGGTGATCCTTCATTACCCTTTGTATGTATATATGCAAATATGCATTTTACAATTTTTAGTATATTATGATGTCTTGATATTTTTGAAAATCTGTCTGGAGAGGGACTGTCCCTCTCTGGGCTAGCCAATTCTTAGAGATAGAAAAAGGGCACATCTTTCAAATGAAAATCAACAAATCCCAAACCCATATCCCCCAACCATCTTATCCAACTCTCAAACACCAAGTCATTATTTCTCCAGCCCTAAATTGTCTCAGGGCCAGATACAGGCAACTGGAGACCACTCTATAAACCAGAGCCCTCCAGAACTGTTGAAATGAGCCAGTTCTAAACTTTTTACCCTATCTATTTGTATTCCCATGGAAACCTCAGTAAAGACACAATTTAAATAGTTTTAACACACAGGTCACTTTATTATTAGTCAAGTCCCAAGAAATATTCTGTTAAGATAATGATTGTATGTGGAAAATCCATGTGCTAATCAGAGAAATTACATGTTTATAATTACTAAATGCACCCATGTGGAAACTTAACATTTCCTTATTAATTTTTCTTTAGTTTTTTCTATGTAGAATTTTATGTGTTTACGTAGAATTTTACATGTTTATAATTTAGGCTATCCAATATATTACAACTAATTTTAAAAGGATCTCTTTTTCATTTTGTTTTCTAAAATTTTTTGGTTTCTATAGAGAAATTATGTGTATATCTGCATTCTTCCCCTAACACTTTATTTTTATTAGTACCAGTTGTTTACTTACACTGCATTCAAAGGCAACATTAATCACCCTTCTCTTGATTTATACACGTATGAATGAGGAATTTTGGTTCTTGCATTTCCTGGTGAAAAAATATTTTTCCCCAAAATTGTTACAGAAGCTCTACATAATAAGCAGGAAATTTTCACTAGCCTTATTGCAGCATAAGCTGCTTGTATTTTATGTCTAGCTGTCTGGATACTTGTGTTAGCTAATAAGCTAGTTAATAATATGGAATTCATATATTGCAACTCACTTGGTTCACTTAGCTGTATGTGCATTTTCCCCCACAGATAAAGGTTATGATAGATCCCTACTGCTGGCTCCTAGCTCCAGGCAGAGAGAAAACCCTGAAAAGAATATAAGTAGAGGAACCCTTGGGAAATGTCACTGTTAGGCTTCAAAGCCTTTTTAAGTTTCCTTTCAGGGGTCTCCCTGGTGGTGCACAGGGTTAAGATCCAGCACTATGAAACTGTCCACAGCCACTGCAGCACAAGTTGGATCCCCAGCCAGAGAGGTGACCCACATGGTGCAGCAGACCTCTCTTGTCTCGCCCACTGCACCCCTCAGCAGTGTATTTCAGTCAATCTGTATTTCAGTCATTTTTCAAAATGTTAGTAATTAGTTATATTTAATTGTGTGATCCTTTTAATTCTTTTATGTAGTTGAAATTTAAATACAGTGAAATGCACAGATCTTCAGTGTAATTTCTTGAGTTTTCTCATACACCCAGTAACTACCATCCCTCATCAAAATAGATTTTCAACCCCACAAAAAAGCTTTTTTTTTAAAGATTTATTTATTTATGCATACAAGAGCTGGGGTACAGGCCAGAGGTGCAAGGGGTGAGAGGATCCACCAGAGACAGAGTGGGAACAGCACAGGCAGACTGACTGAAATACACTGCTAAGGGGAGCAGCGGGCGAGACAGGAGAGGTCTGCCATGCCATGTGGGTTTCTCCCCGGCTGGCCGGGGATGGAACTTGTGCTACAGAGGCTGTGGATTGCTTCACAGTGCAGTGCTTAACCCCTTGCGTCACTAGGGAGGCCCTCAAAAAAGTTTTCTAATCTAAATTTTAAAATGTAAACACACTATGACGTGCATTTGCATTCTCAAATACATATAAATATAAACTACTATAGAAAATTGTCCATTTATTACTTTCAATCATCAGTGGAAACCTTAACATAGGAAGTTTTCTTTATACTAACTTCAATTAACTTGTGCTTAAAATCTGCAGAGGAAAACTACAACTGCAAAGTAGAAACGGCCTTCTAGGGGAGTGATTTTTAACTAGGATTCTGTAGTAACTTAGTAACTAAACCAGCTTGATTAGGTTGCAATTTATAGAAACTCTATAGGATAACTATTTGAAGTAAAATATGAAAATTAGACTAAATGGATTTGTCTCAGAGAATCAAAGCCTTTCTATACCATTGATGAGAGCAAGTGAAGATGCCTTGATGCAGAGAACCTATTTTCTGCTGTGAATATTTACAGTTGCTCTTCAAATTTAAATTCTACTTTTGGACTATACACTAACTTTTTTTTTTTTTTAAATTTCACTTTCAGTTCATGGATGTGACTTAAATGATCTTCTAGAGTTCCAGTCAGATGGGCAATAGGAGTGGGAGGAGCTAGGGAGAAGAGCAGAAATGTGCACCGGGGTGTGTGGGTAGCAGAGTTGAAAACTGTTTTTCCTTTCCTCAAGATTAACAAGTTTCCAAGAGTGAGGCCATGCTATTCTTCCAAGTTCACAGGGCTTGTAGTGGGAAAGATGTTCATAACAGTTGGCTAAAAAGGGAAGCTTTTCTTCACAGGACTACTGGGCTGCCTGTGGTTGCCTGGTTGCAGTTTTTGAGGGGGTGCTGCAGAGGTGGAAGTGGAAAGGGGTTTTGGTGGTGCCTTCCTAAACCAGTGATTTGTCCCAGTGCAGAGCTTTATCTGAGAAAGTGAATGATTCAGTGATGCAGATTAGGTGCTTGCTAAATGAAAATTCATGTTTATCAGTAATTTTCTCCCTACTTTAAGAAGTGTTTTCATTTCTGATTACTGAAAAGCAAACAAGTATCATATTTGAATGTCACCATTTATAATAATAGATGTTTTGTGTTAATTTTTACATCTATATTTGTAATTCCAATTTAAAAATTCACTCAGGATAGTCATTTTTTGGAATTTGAGTTTAGTTATATTTAAAATCTGATGTTACTGATTCCAGACATTCAAAACTTTCCAACCAAAACTCTCCATGTTTTCTATGTTGCACTTTAATTTTATGTCAGAAGACAATAAGAAGAATTCTACAAAATGTAATTGCTTTCTTGTAAAAGATAAAAACCTTTTTGAGTGCCAGTTACCATATGAAGTTTCCAGGTGATATCTTTTGTTATTTGGTACTAAAAATTGTGATATGCAGCTTTATTCAATTTATTTTGCTCACTTTTTTCATTACAAGTATAATCCTTTCTCTGTGATCCAGAGAAACTTAAGTCATATCTCCCAAATCAAGCTACATACAAAATGAATCTGAGTTTGTTTTAAAGTTTGGATTATTTCTTATTCACCATTACTTTCCTCATATCATACCATTGAGAGCAAAAACATTATTACTGGTTGATGCTGAATAGTACTTAATATGACATACAATAGAAATTTGAATAATGAGTATGTATTTTATAGATTGTCACTATTGCACCAGACATTAAATGATTTTTCCATGCCTAATAGTAATAACTACTCCTTTCCTATTCACAAAAGGAAGATGTTATCACTGGAAAAAACACAATGCAAGTGAAAATTAGTGGAATTTAATTATATTAAAATTAATCTATAATTTAATATTTATAAACATTTGGTTTCTTCCTATAAGTCTTTTGACTTTCCATTTATGTCAGACCTATAAGTTACTAATTTTTAATTCTTTTAAATTATAATGACTCTGAGGTTTTATTTATCTTTATTTTGTGTTTTGTTTTAAATATATTCACTTTATTCCAAAAAAATAATTTGCTATTTTGTGAATGTGTGTATTGGGTACACATCTTACATCTGTACTCGCACACATACTGGGAATCATAGTCACCCATATACAGCAAAGGAAGGTGTATATTCCACATCCTTCCATGAATCTAAGTGCAAGCATTCTTTTTCAACCTCAGAAATCATCATAGTTGATAAAGACTTGAATCCAGGTGAAATTTTTAAAAATTATGAATTGTGAAAATTTAAAAAATTTTTTGAATTGTGCTACTATGTAGGGTCTGCCTATTCCTGTGTAGAAGAGAGATCTTTGCATTATGTGCAAGGTAAATATTCAGAACATTTGACAGTAACCTGCAGGTTAAAGAATCAGGCTAGTTATACTTACTATTGAAGTCAATGGCAAGAAAAATGGTAAACCAGATAATGAAGCTCTCAGCATTCATTCTTTGTCTAGAAAAAAAATGTAACTAACATGGAGTGTTCTATGTGCATCAACTTTTTGGAATATAATCAAAATTTGTGGATATTAGAAAGTCTTCCTTAGAAACCTTATCTTCTCCCAACAGTCTTCTTGCTAAAATATCCAGTGACTTTAGAAAAACACATGCACAAATAGGAAATGTTTTCAGTAGGCTTGGATTTTTTGACAGTCTCTAATTTGAGGCCAAATGATCTAACTTACTGGCTTCTTTCAATAGACAAACAACTGTGCCATAAATTCTGCTTTTTGTGGTGTTTTTCCCTTCTTGGACACTTGTTTCAATTAGCCCTAGTATTATTCTTAGGCTCCGTATAGATATGAGTGAAATCCCTCCTGAATTTCTGTGTTCTATCCCTGGGATTGATAAAGACAATTTAAAAAACTAAGTGTAAGACTAAAAATGAAGCACATAACCTTAGAGTTCCTTGAAGCGTGCTATAAGTTATCTTCAGCCAGGATTGGGAAGTTATAATGAAGGTCTTTCATGCCTTATATTTATGGTGGTCCAGTGGTCAACTTCTGTTTTTAGGAAAAGTAGTCCCCTTGACTGAACTCACTGCCTGAATACAGACTCCAGTGTTTTCTCTGGTAATCCCCTCAGAGCAGAGAAACCCACAGTGCTTTAGTGTGAACTTACAGTGGCTGAAGAGATAATGCAGGGGACAAAAGGGTATCTAGGCCCCATATTTCCAGAGACTAATCTCTGATATTGTCTGAATTTCACAGGAATACTGAACTCTGCTCAACATTAACTAGACTGAAGCATGTGGTAGTTGATTGATATTTATGAAAGAAATACTAGATTTGTATTCCTCTCTGATAAAATCATGTTTAATATAGAGCTAGAAAATGATTATTTTAAACCTTTTCTTTTTTCAAAGAAGTGTTAAAAGCAGGCCTCCCCGGTGGCACAGCGGTTGAGCGCTGGGTTGCGAAGCTGACCACAGCCTCTGTAGCACCAGTTCGATCCCTGGCTGCTCCCCGGCCACCAGAGGAGGGTCCCACATGGCACGCAGACCTCTCCTGCCGCCCGCTGCTACCCTCAGCAGTGTACTTCGGTCCTTCTGCCTGCTGTGCTCCCCGCTCTGGCTCTGGTGAATGCTCTCACCCTCCCGCTCTTCTGACTGTACCCAGTGCTTGCATAAATAAATCTTTAAAAAAAAAAAGTGGTAAAAGCAATCATTATCTAGGCCCAGATATTCAATTATTTGTACTCTCCAAATATTTACATGAAGCAATAACCATTATTTACAATGCTGCATGAAATTAATTTTCATCCTTATTCCAAGCATATTTTCCCAAGAGATATCCAAAGGGAAATGAGGATATTTGTTTTTCCTCCTGTGTGATAACTTTTGACATGGAATTTGTGTATATTATCAAGGCACAGAAATTTTTGGAAGTCCTGTCAAAGTAGGCAGTGCTTTTGTGATTGTTGACTGACAATCTTGAAAGAAGTTAAAAACACAGTTATATCTTCAATGAGCATTAAAAAAAAAATCAGAATTTTATGTTCTCATACTTACTACAGCAAACAAACTTATTATTCTTGTTAAAAATAAAAACGTTTTCATTTATTTATTTTTTAAGATTTTTTTTTATTTATACAAGAACTGGGGTACCGGCCAGAGGTGCAGCGGCAGGGCGTGGTGGGGGGGGGGAGAGAATTCACCAGAGACAGAGTGGGGAGCAGAACAGGCAGACTGACTGAAGCACACTGCTGAGGGGAGCAGCGGGCGAGTCAGGAGAGGTCTGCCATACCATGCGAGGGTCTCCCCAGTTGGCCGGGAATCAAACTTGCCCTGCAAAGGCTGTCCACAGCCTCACAGTGCTGTGCTCAACCCGCTGTGCCACTGGGGAGGCCCACATTTTCATTTATATGAATTGTGACTTAAGGAAATGGGCAATGTCAAATCAGTTTATGTTGATTATATGAATCTGGAATAAAAACAGTTCTTAAGGTTTTTCTGACCTTTGCAATGAAAGAAATTCTACCATCTGCCATTCCAGTGAGCAATCCTAATTGTCATTAAATATATAAAAATTTATATATATATTTAATAAATGAAAGTCACTCTTATACATGTAAATCTTTATTTTTTATATCTTAACAAGAAAGATTTGATGCTTGCTTTGGTTTCTTTAAAAAAAAAAAAGATACATATATAGCATTATATCTGTGTGGACACACATGGCTTTGACCAGCGCCTGGATAACTTATGTTTGCTTAAGAGTCTTCTGACTTAGCCATTTTTAGCATTATTTAATAAAAAAGAAGATTCCCCAAAAGCAGAATGGCCATTTAATAATAAAATATTTTAGTAAGGATATACTTTATACCAATCTCTAGTAGATAATAGAATTGTCAAGTGACTTACTGATAGTCATATAGCTAGTAAGGGCCAGAGTTTGCATTCAAATCCTGATCTTATCATTCCAATTCTTCTTCATCACATCTTACTTTATCAAAGACTTGGAGCACAGCACATTGTGGCAAATATTGACAAGTTCATTTTAACCTCTATGGACTATTTAACAAAGTAGAAAAATAACTTATTGTCTCTAACATAAATCTCCTGAATTTATAGTAGCTGTTTCACAATATTTCTTTTCATACCTATAAAATAAATTGTACTTTGTTACTTTAATCTTATTCCCTTTTAAAGCCCTTTTACTTCATATGCAAATATGCATATAACAAGCTAAATTTTTTTTTTAAGATTTATTTATTTATTTATACAAGCACTGGGTACAGTCAGAAGTGCGGGAGGGTGAGAGAATTCACCAGAGCCAGAGCAGGGAGAACAGGCAGACAGACAAAATACACTGCCGAGGGGAGCAGCGGGCGGCAGGAGAGGTCTGTGTGCCATGTGGGGCCCTTGCCTGGTGGCTGGGGATGGAACTGGTGCTGCAGAGGTTGCGGGCAGCTTCACAAGCTAGTGCTCATCTGCTGCGCCACCGGGGAGGCCCACTTAAGCTAAAATTTAATAACAAGATAAAATAATAGCTTTACATGCTCTACAGAAGGAGATCAGCATTTGAGACTATGATATGCCTGTGTATTTTACGTATATTTTATGTACCATATTTTTATATACCACACACATACACAGTACTGAAAAAATATTTTAATATTGCCTTTAGGTTAAAGACCACAAAAAGAGGAACACTTAGTCTTTACATCATATTAATATGAATTCCCTGAGTGTTTTACACAACCTTCCTTGAATGATTATTAAGGTATTTAAGTTGTTTAATAATGCTTTGAGTGTTATTAAATTCAGCCTTCTTCTCATTATAGTTAATGCTTTTGAATGTACAATGTGACTAGCACTCTGTTAGGTGCTAAATATTTACAATATTGAAAAAATTTTACCTACTCTTGTAGTCTAGAGGCTTGATTCAAGATGATTAAAATCAACATCAGTGAAACAAGAAATTACTGACTTTAGCAGATTAAATTAAGAAGAAATGAAACAAAAGAACTTAACATTTGGAAGTTACATTGAGGTTCATTCAGTCTTAGACACTGCGGATTAAGTTTATAATTTTTTAAAATGTCTAAATCTACAACAATGACATCCAGAATTGACAGTTACAGTAATACCATTTTTTATTATGATGGTATTTGTGTTAATCCTGAATTTTTCTCAACATTTATTCATTAATTTATTCCACAAACACTTCATGTGCTCCTGTAGCGTACAAGGTATGGCATGAAGAAGGTATATTAACCAGTTAAAACTTTGATTTAAATGATGTAGATCATAACGCATTGTGGAAAGGTTCATGGGAGATGGAATAATACATATGTAAATTGGTTGCAAATTTTAGTCATTTGGGGGGTTTTGATTTTTTACTTTATTATATTTTAATCAATGAATGGGTCTGTAAAATAGATGTTGTTTTAACATTTGTTTAAACTTTCTTTTTGACCCAATGGGTGATCAAATTTGTAAATGTTTCAGACTTGAAAACAGTATGAATTCTTTAATTCTTCAGTGTTGAGTTTGATAGTGTTTATTAGATTGTTCATTATTTGTGTTAATTGAACTCTATTTCTTTACAAACTTTTGTGTTCTCTTTACTATTTTTTTAATGAAAAGTGAATTAAAATATCCCATTTTAAACTCACCAGTTTCTACATGTAATTCTGCCTGTTTTCACTTTGTATGTTTTCAGGTTAAGATTTTAGATATAATCAGGTTTAGGATTATACTTTCTGGATGAATTATTTCTCTTGGAATTAAATAATAATGACTTTTTGTTTCTGATCATGCTGTTTGTTTATTATTATTATTATTTTTTTAAAAATTTATACCATAGGTTTTTTATTTTTTTTAATTAAAGATTTATTTATTTATACAAGCACTGGGTACAGTCAGAAGCACGGGAGGGTGAGAGAATTCACCAGAGCCAGAGCAGGGAGCACAGCAGGCAGAAGGACTGAAGTACACTGCTGAGGGGAGAAGCGGGCTGCAGGAGAGGTCTGCACACCATTGTGGGACCCTCCTCCAGTGGCCGGGGAGCAGCCAGGGATCGAACCCGTGCTGCAGAGGCTGCGGACAGCTTTGCAACCCAGCACTCAACCACTGCGCCACCGGGGAGGCCCTGCTGTTTGTTTTTGCCTTCACATCACTTTTTATACTGAAATATTGCTACATTGGTTATAGTTATTGTTACTGTTCCTTTTGTTAATAATCATTGGTGTAATATAGCCTATTTCCTTACTCTTAACTTAGTTCTAAATGATTACATTCATAAAAATATACTTTTATAGAGATAAGATATCCACTAATTCACTTTTTTAAAGTATACAATTCAATGGTTTTTAGTTTATTCACATATGCGGCCAATAATACTAATTTTAAAACATATTTTCATTATCCCAAAATGAAACCCCATATCCATTAGCAATCACTGCCCACTTCTTCCCCCTCACCAATCTCTGGCAATGACAAATCTGCTGCTCTCTCTCTTTGGATTTGTATTTTCTGGACATTTTAGATAAATGGATCATACATGTCTTTTATTTCTGACTTTTATCACTGATTTCATTTTTTTACATTCATACATCATAACAATTTCAAGATTCATCCTGAATTTGATTTTTAATCAAATCAAATTTTAACTTGAAGTTGTAGTTTGTTTCAGTACTTCATTTTTTTTAAAGGCTGAATAACATTCCATTATATATATACCACATATCACATAATATGTAATCTACCCATTGATGGACATTTGAGTTGCTGCTACTTTTTTATTAGTATGACTAATGCTGTTATGAACATTCATGTTCAGTTTCTTGTGGGGTGAAATGTTTTCATTGCTGAATCATGGTAAATCTACATCTAATGTTTTGAGACTACCATTTTTACATATTCACCAGCAATGTATGAAGTTTCCAGTTTTTCTATATCACTTATCTTGTCTTTTCTCAGACATTAAAAACCACAAACCCAAGGTCTTTTTATCTTATCCTGGTATAAATTCCTTGTGGGCTTCATTCAACTATAGTTCCCACCGATATATCTTTGCATTCCACGTTTCTGGCCTCTGAATATTTCTTTTCCTTTCTTTAAAGGTCATATATGTGTTAAAACTTTGAAGTTGTTTTCACTTAGTATTTTTTTGTAGTTGAGAAAGTGAGGAAGGGGCCATGGAGACAAAAGATTTGTATTGGATCAGTCTGCCATTTAAATTTGTGTAGATCACTGCAGTTGCAGTTACTATGAAGTGGGTGACTTAGAGTTACAGGTATTGCTTAGGTTAGAGGCCAGAGTTTCTCTTCTGGGCTAAATTTCTCAGCCTACATAGCACCCATTATTATATAGTCCCTTGTGAACTAATTCATCTTTATTTTTGTTGTGATTTTACAGATGCAAGTTTCTAAAAATAATACTGAAAAGAGAAACCCCAAATTTAGAAAAAGGAAAAGGTATGCATTTTTAAATTAAAAAGTTTTATGATAAAATTTAAATATATATGTGTGTATATATTATATTCATTATTAAAGCAAATCTTTTTTTATTTTGCTCATCTAAGAAACATTATATTTTAAAATTTCCAAAAGGATTTAGTAAAGTGATAGGTAGTAGTGTTAGAACTGTGGAGAATGTTTTCTGTTTATACAAATTTATTGAACCAGAACTATCAAAGATTAGTATCAGGTGATCAAACAGATGAAAAGCAGGTTTCTAGTTTAAAAATAGGTAATGCAAACTAGCAGACTTCATACTAAACTAATAAGCCACTGATGATAAGTTTAATGTTTATCATTGAACCTGCCATGTACTTTATTTTTTTAATCAATGGTGATTTGTGCTGGGTTAAAAGGATTCCTATTCAAAGACAAAGATTGACCCTAATACACAGACTTTCTCTTCTTCTTTGTACTTTTTCAAAAGATGAATAATTAAATTTTTAAAAGGGACTTTCACTGTCTTATCTCAGTTACACTTCACAGTAACTCCATCAAATTGGCAGGGGTTGTATCATAATTATCTCCAATTAAAAGATGAAGAATATGTGGCCTAGAGAAGTTAAGTGGCTTTTTCAAGATCTTATAGTTAGAAAATTTATTTGAAAACATGTATTCTGACTAAATAAGAAAGAGTGTAACGGAAAAAGCATGGATTTTTCAGTCTGTTAAAGTTTACTTTTGTCATGATCTACCATTTATCTATGTTGTCAAATTTTCTAGTTTATCAGAGCCTCAGTTTCTTTATAAACCATTACTTAGTAGGTTTTTTGGGAAAGGATTATATGAAAAAGTCCACGTAAGGTACTTGTTAGATAGTTAGTGCTTTTCACTCAGTGAAGAACTTAAATCAATTTATTCCCCTTTGGTTTTTTCATGATACCATGCTGTCCTACTTACTTTATGAAACAACCAATAAAAAGTACCCTAAGATAAGAAATATATATTCCTACACTGCAATTACTGATGAATATACATGAGTGGTCATTTAAATATACGTGATTGATCTTTTGAAACTAATCTGTCATTCTTTTTCTAGGAAAACCATTTTAAAATCCTCTTTTGAAAATATTTGTTCAGATGATGCTTTATCAAAGGAAAACATGGGTATGTGAAGGCCTGCTTTTAGTTGTTTCCCTTATATTTAATCTCACCAAATATCGTTGTAATCATTTGATAGGGGGAAAATGCTGTTTTACATATATATTTATATAGATATATGAGAAGCATAGTGGGTAATTTTTGGTATTGATTCATATATCAATGTTTTTCAAAATTGTCTTTCTATTTCCTTGAATTAAATTTTCTCTGTCTTTACAATATATTTAATTTTTTTTAGATAAAGCTCCAGCAATTGTGGGAGAAAATATAAGCATCAGTACATTTCAATTCAGACTGCTCCACTCCAAATTTATTGGGGTCCTAGGGTGCAAAAGAGAGAAAGAAGAACAGTAGCCTGGGGCTTCCCACTGAATTAATTGCCATTGGTATTAGAACACAGTAGGGTGAATATGGGATGCAGGGAATAGGTTTTCATTTTCAAAAGCAATGTACTGATAATGTACTCTTCCTAGATCATCATTTGTCCTAAAAAGCAGGCAAAGGTTTATTTGCAAGATGGAACTTTGGCATCAATGCAAAGAGATTTTAAAGCCCATTAAATCCCAAGAAGTATTTGCGCCATATTCCCACTTCCGGGTAGACATTCCATATCCTCTGGTACTGCATTTCAATTGATGTAATAAGTCATTAATTTATAGTGTCATACATGAAAGGAAAGCAGACAGAGGAAGGATGGAGTAGTTATTTAGAAAAAAGAAAACCATTTGCTCCTCTCCTAAACCACTGTAAAATTCTGTTGCTTCTCTTTTTTAAACACATTCTGCTAATTAAGTTTCCTTTTCTTGGCTATTTTTCCCTTTGCCTCACATAATCATTTCAAATATGCCTGTGAAAAGGCAAAAGTCAGTTTATCCCTGCACAGACTTCCCACTAGGAGCCCTAGCACTGCAGTTTAAGGTTCCAGTGTTAGAATCATTGTTTCTTTCAACTCACATAGACTACTACAGAGGAAATCTTTTGCAGCAAGGATTCTAACACAGGAAATGACTCTTAGGTATAAATAAGTGACTACATCTTAGTAGTTATCCATGAAGCCACACATCCTGTATGGCTCTAGAAACACTTAAGTAGTCAATTGTTAAAATACTTAACCAATCTAGTCTACTGTGTTCTTTGCAAGAACCGGGAACATTCTGAAAAAGTGGTTCTTTTGTAATAGTTTAAGTGTCCTTAATATTTTATGTCCTACCCAAATTTCTTTGGATTTCTTGATCCAACTCTAAAATATTTAGTTTCTACTTTTTAAAAAAATTATTATTTTTATTTATTTATGCATACAAGAACTAGAGTGTAGGCCAGAGGTGTAGGTGTTGAGAGGATTCACCAGGGCAGAATGTGGAGCAGAATAGGCAGATCTACTGAAATACACTGCTGAGGGGAGCAGTGGGCAAGATAGGAGAGGTCTGCTGTGCCATGTGGGTCAGTTCCCTGGCCAGGGGATCAAATTCAAGCCACTGTGGCTGGCGATAGCTTGTTAGCCCTGAGCTTTAACCCCTGCACCACCAGGGAGGCCCATATTTAGTTTCTTCTTAAAGTAGAATCAATTCTAGATTAACTATAGAGGGAAATTATAGCATCTTCTTCTTGAATCTCTGCCATAATTTTTGTACCCTTTTTCCTTACTTGTAGGTGCTAAATAAAGTCTCCTATTAGTATGCTAACTTTACTGTCTACCATTTCTTTTTGGATTTTATGATTGTTTCTTTCTCTTTCTCTATCTCTCTTTATATGCTGCTTAGAGATCAGGAGGAGAGCTAATTAAGTGCAGCTACTTTACCTCTCCCAGTAACAGATTACTCATCTGAAATAAAGAGAGGCTGTAGAAGCTTTCTAATCCAAAAAGGAAAGAACCTGTTTTTGCAAATTAATAGAAAAGCTGAGGAATCATTGAATAATTCAAATTGTATGCTGATTACTGTAAAAAGATTTAATCTAAGAAATAACTTTTTGAAATATGTTTGCATTTGAGGAAAAATTGCAATCAGGAATATAATTTATATTTATTATACCTGTAACTCATTTTTTTTTTTTGGTGTTTAGGGACATCTATGATGATAAAATAATAGCAATAATAATGATAACAAACACCTGTAACAACAATAACTATCTTCATGGTTCAAAAAACTTCACATATATGATTTTATTTTAATCTTACAAGAGCCCTATGAGGTAAATATGGGAGATATTATTATATCTCCCATTTTTCAGTGGGAAATAGAGGCACTTCAGAGGTCTAAGGTCACATAGCTTTTAAAAATTAATAAAGTGTTTGTTTATTTCCTTAGTTCCTTTGAGTACCAGGAAGCTGAAAACTAAATTTATGGGGGTTTTGGTATAGCACTGCTCGTTGGTCTAATCTTGTTAAAAATGCAATTATTATCCTTTGAATCCCCCTTAATGAATTGATTTTGATTTCTTTAATCTCTGAGTCTTTCTCATTAGTTTTATTTTGTTACTATTTTCTGTTGGTAAATACCTCATTTCTTAGAGTGGACAATACATAAAAGTTTGAATAAATAAAAGACATATTACCCATAACCAACCACATGGATTAACATTCATTAATAAACTAGCAGAGTATGTGTCCGTCAGTCACCTGAGTTAGGTTACCTTGGAGGAGGATGGCTAATGTAGGCAAGAACTCGGTTATGGGCTGAGTCCTAGAAAAAGCATGAAGGTCTTGAGTCCAGGGTCACGAAGTAGAAAGGTGACAGGGAGAAAGGTGATAGCCCACTACTCAAGAGAAACTTTGCCCACCTACCCTTGGTTTGCAGTTACCTTTACTCTCTAGACTAGAGGGGTGTAGGGTAAAGAAAATATCAGGCTTTTCTGCCCTTCCGCCATCAGGATAGATGATGGATCCTTGTCCTGAATGCATGCCTGATGGCGGGCACCTGGAATAGGGTGTGGGCATAGGTAGATGGGATTCAGCTGAGCTAAGACTGTGCTTTTAAGGGCGGCGTCACGGGGGGACGCCAGCAGCAGCAGCACCAGCAGCAGCAGCAGCCGCCGCAGCCGAGAAGCAGCAGAACGAACGCTAGAGAGCCCAGATAGAGTGAGGACTTGCTGGGGGCTGGGAGGCCTGCCAGCCTCCCAGCCCCCCAGCCAGCACCCCTGCCTGCCATATGCCTGGTGAACCCCAAATAAAAAACCTGCAAAACTACTGAGGACTCTGACTCCTCCTTTACCCGATCTGCATGGGATCAGAAAACCTGCCTTGTGCCCTGTCCTGCCCCTTACAATTGGCGTATGTCGGCAAGATCCATGCAGACGGGTATTGGAGCCCTCCGAAGACCTGGAGGGACTAAGGAGAACAGACTTTGCCTGTGACGACGCTGGAGGCACCATGGCGGTATAGAAGATGGATACGTCCACGAGCTACAGGATGAGACCTGGCGTGAAGGAGACGCCCGAAAGGACCAGCCAACGACACCGGAAAGGACCAGCCAACGACACCGGATAGGACCAGCCAACGACACCGGATAGGACCAGCCAACGACACCGGATAGGACCAGCCAACGACACCGGATAGGACCAGCCAACGACACCGGAAAGGACCAGCCAATGACCCCTGAGGCAGCAGGCCATTGCTGAAGCAGGGAGAGGCCAATGGACTGATAGACTGATGAACTGATGATTTTGGACTGACAATCCCGCCAGAAGGCGGAGGACCTTAGCAGGTTATGTTTATTTTTTGAGAATCTGGGGGTGGCCAGTGGGCCTAGATGGCCAAAAGCAGCCTGTGTATGCCCAGTGGCCAGGTGGAGGAGAAAAGCCAACTAAGGTGGCAAAAGCTGGTACTGATGCTAAGTTGAGAAGCCCTAAAGCGGCTGTTAAGCAGCCTGGGTATGCTGAAGCCCTGTGAGTCTCGTAAAATCACCTATGGGTGATGCCCTGCTCATTCTTGAGTGAGGGTGAGGAGCTGAGGAGGCCGTCCTTGGGGGACGGGTGGGGAATGTGGCTTGGGGTGGAGCCCAAGCCAAATGCAAAGTTTGGATCCCCAACCATGTGCTTGTGCAGTGGGTTGGCTTGAGAGCAGGGGTCTGTGAGTCGCATGGGTGGCCATGAAGGCCGAGTGTTGGAGCGACTGCAGACAGAAACCCTGAGGGTTGGCGATTACCCCCAACAGAATAAAATTGCCAATCCCAGAGCTAGTGCATCCTGGGGGTGGATGCTGTGTGTGCCTTGTAGCCGAGACTACAGCCAGAGAAGGCCAGGAAGCCTGACGGCTCCTGGTGTGATATAGCAGATGCCGTGTGTGATTTCCCCTCCCTCGCATGAGCAGTGCCTTCGGCAGCAGATTTGGTGGCTCATCTGCTGGTACCAATAATTGTCTTTTGCACTTGGTTGGTGCCCTGCCTGGACTTATTTGTGTTCTGTTGTATTTTGTTATGTTGTATTTTGTTATTTGATGTATTTGCTTTTGTGGGCCATGGCTGCATTGTTTGTTTGCTTAGAAAATTGTGTATATATGTATAGACTGTATGGCAGAAAACCCTGAGGGGGTGGACTGTAGGGTAAAGAAAATATCAGGCTTTTCTGCCCTTCCGCCATCAGGATAGATGATGGATCCTTGTCCTGAATGCATGCCTGATGGCGGGCACCTGGAATAGGGTGTGGGCATAGGTAGATGGGATTCAGCTGAGCTAAGACTGTGCTTTTAAGGGCGGCGTCACGGGGGGACGCCAGCAGCAGCAGCACCAGCAGCAGCAGCAGCCGCCGCAGCCGAGAAGCAGCAGAACGAACGCTAGAGAGCCCAGATAGAGTGAGGACTTGCTGGGGGCTGGGAGGCCTGCCAGCCTCCCAGCCCCCCAGCCAGCACCCCTGCCTGCCATATGCCTGGTGAACCCCAAATAAAAAACCTGCAAAACTACTGAGGACTCTGACTCCTCCTTTACCCGATCTGCATGGGATCAGAAAACCTGCCTTGTGCCCTGTCCTGCCCCTTACAAGGGGGGAGGGGAAGTTAGCCTCATGCTCCTCTCCTCAGATGCATCTTCTTCCTCTTTTTTTCTGTCCAGGAATAGAACTCCCCTTCTAAAGTATTTCAATCTGTATTTTCCCCATCTCTAAGTTTAAATTGTGAGCACAGAGAAATGGTTGTGATTACTATATAACAGAATGCCAAGTGTTTTTTCCTCATTCTCTATTAGAAGGCCTTTGAAATTTCAACATGAAATGGCTTAAAAACTTATTTTAAATGACTTTTTCAGCATCAGCTTTGAGTTAACCCATCCAGTAGATTATATAAAGGGAGAAACAACTTCTCTACACATTTAATAAAGAAGTAAGATTGAATAAAATTTCATAAACATACTTTTGAAAGCTTTAAAAATAATGGCGGATTTATTGAGACAAATAGTTATTCTCTGAAATGGAAAAACAACATTGATTTATTTTTATAAAAATTCATTTTTAAAAGCTACATATGGACTTCAGTGTGAGTGATCCTCCTCTTCTCCCCTTCAAAAAAAAAAAAAAACCCAACTTTTTCTGAGTGATAGAGCAGCTGTAATGCTACCACTTTACTCTCAACAACAAATTGAAACAAGTCAGGGAAACTACAGGATAATCAGTATTGATAGAAGATGATTGGTCATGCAATCAGCAAAGGCATTCATGCTGTCTCTATCTTTGGAGGATATCAATGACCAATTTTGATAACCTAGTTTGTAGATTATAGTAACTGCTCTTTCTTGAGAATTATTTTTGAACTCTATGTGTTTACAACATAGAAATACCCATTTAGAAAAGCAAACCTCCTATTGCTTTGGAAGTAGAATTTGGCACCAAGCAAGTTGGTGTTATGAACCTGGTTGATTTATGAATTCACCCATTACTTTGTCTGCCCTTTGATGAAAAAGCAGTATATATATATTTTTCAGATCACTTGAAAATGGAGAACCTACAATGCCATTTGGCAATGACATTCATTATCAAAAACTGATTGTATTTTAGCCTAGTCTTAGAAATATAAAGGTATTTGTGTGCCATTTTCCATTTGCAGTATAGCTCCATATTCATCTTCTCAACAGTGCTTTAAATGTCAATGTCAATTTCTGTAGACTCATTGTAAAGTAGAAAAGCACACTATTTGTGAGTGAGACTGGGGAATCAGTGTGAAGAAAACTGCAAGTAGTTGTCTGTTACGTAATAGGCTACTAAATGAGAAATCTGTCCTAGCAGAGGTTAACTTCATTAACAAAATTGCTTCAAGAAAAATATACATTCCTCCAGAAAATCCTGAGTCATTAGATATGGGCTTGCATGCATAGTTTTAATAAACTCTTCAAGTGATTCCTATACCCACTAGAATTCGAATGCCACTGTTCTAGAATGTAAGAGTTCATACTCTGTGTTCTGAGGCTTTAGCAATTACCATAAAACACAGATGTATGTGGAATACAACTAATACACCAATTACAGTTTTTGCAAAAATTATAGTTTTTGTTTATTAAGTATAAGAACTGGTTCTAAGGTGGGGAATGTCATAAAAAAAGATTGCAAACTGTTTTGAGAGAAGTTTTTCATAGAGAGAAACTAAGATTGACTAGAGAGATGGCCAGAAGGCTCATTGGTCTGTGTCTATTCTCTTCAATCCCTGGCCCATAGTAGGCCCACAATAAATGTCTGTTAATTGTATATGTAAATACTTGGGACAAGTAAATATTGACAGAAAAATCATTTTTATAAACAAAGTTGTTATTTAGTACTGAAGCAATAACCAAAGAAAAACTTTCTTGTAACCTCCCATTACTTTATAGAACACTATTATTTAATAAATGTTTAGCAGAATTTTTGTTTTATTAATTTTAATCAAATTTTTTGAGATAATGTTGATTTATAACATTGCTTTAGGGGTGTGGGTTTACACCTGTTCAAATGTATATATTCACATCACATCCACCACTTAAACACCAGTAATCCTCATTATAGTCCATTGGGTCACCCACCCCTACCTATGTCCCCTTATAACAGAATTTTTTAATTTCCTTTTATTAAGTAATAGGTAAGAGAAAATTATCAACAAAGAAGGTAATAAGAATGTAGAAAAGAATATTAATTCTTTTGAACTGGAGGGAACAGAGAATAAAACTTTTTTGCATTAATAATGTTTTTACCTTTAACACTTAGTTTACAAGTGAGTGTTCTTGGATATGTTCATGTTAGTGGATGTACACAGCATATTCACTCTTGCTAAACATTATTGGTCAGAACAATTTTAAGTATGTTCCACAATTAAATAAAAAATTAGTATTATTACTAAAAGTATCTAGTTTCCATATTCATTAATATTTCAACTCTAAAGAATATGTCCTACTTGACTTTCTTTTCATATTCTGTGAACTTTCAATTGCTTTACTTAGTGTGATTTTGGTGACCTGCCAATGAATGGCATGTAATAGGAGGTGCTATACCAGATTTTTGAAACCAGAATGGAAGATGGTAGGGCATATATTTGTGGCCTTTCTCTTTGAATCATGCTGTCTTTGGAAGGACTTTTCAAATGCTACATCTGTCTGTATTAGGATAGCAGGCCTTTCCTTGATCTTTCCTTCATCAAGCACCTATAGCAAATGAAAATATTTGTTTTATAGAATTGGGAACTCAGTTGCATATTGTTAGTCAGTAGTTGAGTCTATGGGGTTATAATAGCCATTTATTTCTTTGGCAGGGGAGATTATTTTATTTTATTTTTTAAGATTTATTTATTTATTTTATTTATACAAGCACTGGGTACAGTCAGAAGCGCGGGAGGGTGAGAGAATTCACCAGAGCCAGAGCGGGGAGCAGAGCAGGCAGAAGGACCGAAGTACACTGCTGAGGGGAGCAGCAGGCAGCAGGAGAGGTCTGCGCGCCATGTAGGACCCTCCTCCCGTGGCCGGGGAGCAGCCGGGGATCGAACCGGCGCTGCAGAGGCTGCGTGCAGCTTCGCAACCCAGCGCTCAACCGCTGCGCCACCGGGGAGGCCCAGGGGGAGATTATTTTATCTATCTCAGCAAATCTTGTGAATTACCAGATTTTTTGTATACTTAGATATTTATGTCACAGTAGCACAAACAGTACCCTGACTTCCTAAGTATGTGATAATTTTTAAAAAATCCCTTTGTGCAATTAAGATGTGTTGATATTTGGTATAAGAATAGACTGTCTATAAGAATAGACTCTATTTAGCCACTTATTTACAAAGTTACCAGTCTTAAGCATATAGTTTTAGTAGTTTATAGCTGGGATTGGCAAATTTTGACTCACAGTATACCAATCACTGCCTGTTACTGTAAATAAAGTTTTAGTGGAACATAGCTGCTCTCATTTGTTTATATATATGCCTAAGGTTTCCTGCTAACAGAAGAATTGAGTAGTGGTGACAGAGACTTTCCGGGCCACAAAGTCTGAAATATTTACTCTCTGGCCCTCTATAAAAAAGATTTTCTGACCCCTGGTCTGTAAAGAACATAATTTGATATCCTTGGAGTCTGATTTTTTAAAAATTCACAAAAATATCTAGTCAGTTTTTAATATTTCAGGCATACTTGAATGGTCAATATATAGAGGGAATGTCTCCTACATTTTTCAAGGAATAATTGTAAAAGGTCCACATGGAAGTCCATAATTTTGCACCAAACAGAGGGTGTTGAAAATTATATGAATTTTTTCCCAAAATATTTAGCTTTTATCTTACAACATTTAGAAGATGTCTTCTTTCTAGGTGGTTCACATTATGAATTAGATTAAAATAATTAAGATGTAGTATTTTTACACTGTATTAATGATGTCTCTTTAGTTGTCTCTGAGACAGAAATTTTACTTAAAGAGCTGGAACAAATGCTACAGCAAGCATTAGAGCCCACAACACGTGATGAGTCTGAAGAGGAATGTGAAGAGGAAATAAACATGGAAGAAAAGGTAGTATTGATAGTCATTATCAGGCCTAAATAGAAACTTCAAGTTCTTTAAATGACAGAAATTGTTCCTGAATATACATTTTAATTATATGGAAAACTTATTTCACTTCTGAAACTTTAGCCTTGATTATCATGAGATAAATAAAGTAGTAGCCTGTTAGAAATTAGAATGCATTTATCAGTTTTTGAAAATATACCTGTGTTTGAGCAAAGGCGTTTCTTGGTTTTTTGTTTGTTTGTTTTGTTTTGTATTTTAAGATCCTTGAAGTTGAAATGAAGAAAGACCAAGGGAGGCTCACTGTGGTTATTGGGATGTCACTGCAGGTAGACCTCTTTCCTGCTGACTGTCTTTACAGCTGAGAGAAAGGGCCAGATTAAGAGCAGTTTGTGGGAAAAGCTGCTTTGTCTGGTTCATGCACAGGAATAAATTCTGTAGGACCAAACCTCATTATTAACATATTGGAGGTAGAATTTGTCATTGGAGTATGTTTCACCATTCTTATCAAGTTTTGTTCTTTTTGTTTTTCTTTTGACTAACTGCTGAGTTGAGGAAATATATACTTTCCTTATTCAGTACTTACATATGACAACATCAATTTTGATTTGGCTGATAAATTACTCAGCACATCAGCTCCACATCTCTGCACATCAAATGGTGTGGTATCCTATGAGCTGGTCACTCATGGGCAACTGTGACCTATTTGTTATCCACAAATCACAGCAGAGCATTCCTTGACTACCTACAGACAATAGCCCATATCATGAGGCAGGCCCCAGGGGACCTAGGCCACCATTGACCCTGATTATATGACTAACTCCTTGATGGCATCAGGATAACTCTGCCTGTGACAACATCAATACACACACTTTATTGAAGCGAATGTCACTTGGCATATGGTCACAATGTCCCCTTCTCTGTTCCTTGTAAAACTTTGTCCCCCATTCCAGTCCTGACCTCCAGACCTTGTACTACCATAGTCGCCTGATCGGCTATTATGAGCCTGTGCCTTTTCAAAAATGCCCAAGAACTTCTGCTCGAATAGCAGTCTTGCCTTGCAAACCTGCCCCACGATTGTTGTGTTCCTCATCACATTTCCAGCCACAAAGCAGCAACAAAGTTCCTGTCACAACAAAATGGGAATTCAAAATCCAGGTCATTAAAACCAGTTGGTAGGAACAACAAAATGGTAGGTATGAGACAAATAAGTCTTAAGCAGATACTCACACATGGTGGTACAGCTGTTCCCTAAATAGATCAAGAGAAAAATGGCAACGAGCAGTCATATATCCTTAAAGGTCCAGCCAGTCATGCACTCATTCACCTAGATTATATCATAAGCCTGGAGTCAAGGGAGCAGGGAGGTTTGGAGCACTGGCTGGAATATAATGCCTGTGTCCCGATCTTGCTGCTGCCACTGAGGACTTGTGTAACTTGGCAAAGTTGCTTATCACTTGCTTCAGAGGATTGTTTTGAGGGCTAAATAAGACAAACCAGAACTGTTTTGTGTAGTAACTGACAGCTGAGGTTAACTATTATAGAAGAGAATTGACAATGGCAGTCACTGGAGAAAATAAATACAAAGATATTCTTACTTTAACTTTTCCTGCATTCTTACTTTGAGAAGCTACTTATTGCCAAGTCTGTCTGTTTTCAGATGAGGAAAAAGGTGGATTTATAAATGAGACAGTTGTTACACACTTTGTCAGAGAGTGTGCATGATTGCTTTTAGAATGTAATCTCAATCGTGTGATTTCATTCAGAACTTCAATAAGAATATAAAGATGATTCTTAAACACCACTTTTATTGAGTTGGAAATCAAGAAAATGCACAACATTTACAGTTAAGGATCTCAATGTATTAGAAGAAAATAAAAAGTTGAGAGCTCTGAGTTGAAAAACATGATAGTTTTTTTAATCAGCACCATTGACACCAGCTTGTACCTCAATTTGCATGGACCTGGTAAATGCAATTTTTCCAGAACTCCTGTTGTTTTAAAAAACCTGTTTTATAAATAAAGATCTTGTCTTTTGTAGAACAAGATCTATAGACATATATCTTATATACATATAGTTAATATACAGTTATTCTTTTCTAGCAATTGCATGTTTTGTTTGAACACCATATGGTTTTGTGCAATGTTTTTTCAGTTGTTGCAGTTTGTCTTTTCAAAAATACAGCCAGGTTGATTTTTATAGAGGTGTCCTGGAGCTTTTACAGCCACAGAATTGGCTTCTATTTTACCATTATAACTAGTAACATTATAGAACAGAAAATTACTTCTGATTTTTATTTCTTGAGGTAAAATACATAGTTTTAATACATCACCAGGAAGGAGCTTGCCTTTTGTTTCAGATTCTTGTAATATTTTACACTTTCAAAAGGCATTTACGAATTGTAAAAATTAACCATTTTAACTTGCTGGCAGGCAGGTGAGTGCCTCCTGCTGACTGGTTCATAAGCCACTGCACACTGAGCTTTATAAGTCTGGCATTCACACCAGGTTCAGGATATTTAGAGCCTTGTTCGTTTTAAAATGAAGAGAATAGCAGTGAAACCAACTATCAAGGCTGGAGTAATTTCTAGTTTAAAAGTAAAAAAATGATTGCCTCAGGAATTTTTTTCCCCTTTTCTTTTTTCTAGTTAGTAGGAAAAATTGACATGCTTCTAAAGTTAACTCCACTAAAAACTGAAGATGTGTTTTGTTTGTAGGAGAAAGTGTTCTAATATAACTAAACACACTAAAAACCTCACCTGGTAGTTTTAAAGTACTGAGCGTGTTTATTTGCTGAGCAGATATTGTTTGATCTATTTTCAAAATTGTAGTTTTGATGATGTTGTCATCATTTATGTTACATAGGCGGTTTCCAGTTGATTACCCTCAAGCATTCAGACTAGTGTAGAAGAGTAGCAACATTAAAAAAAAAACAACATAAACACATGAATAATGAGAGTTTATTTATATTTGTTATGGAAATACTTTATGAGATTTTTATTTTCGGTAAAGTCACCATCTTAATTTTGTTCTTCTTTACCTCTATGAATACTGAATGACATACCTTGATGTTGCAAGCAATGGGACAGAATTAATTTCAGATTTTTATAAAATGAATAATTCACAGACTAGATAATGCATATGCAAATAAGATAATTCATGGAATAATTGTATTGGTAGGTACATTTTTGATGAGTGAAAATACTTGTATAAACTACATGTATATTCTTTTTGTTCATGTGAAATTAACACCATCTTTAATGAAACTAGAAACTTGCATTATTTTTACCAGTGTCCTTCCCCACTAAGCGGGAGTAAGCTATTATTATTCATATGCAAAGCAGATATTTATAAGAAGATGATTATAGAAAATGTTACTAATACAGTTTTAAATTATATTCTCTATAAAATTAATTTTGGGAATAAATATTGAAAAGTCACAGAATTAAATGATCACATTTTTCCAAAGCATAAAATTAAAATGAAGAATGGGTACAGTAGGAAAACAGAGATAGGACCACAATAATAAGTTACTTTTATAAAAACACGTTATTATATATTATGCTTTATATAGGGATCATTATTTGACCAACAGCCTAACAGAAAACTCTTTATAATTGCTGTGTTTAAAGAGTTAGTGACTATGTTTTGTTCAAAATAAGTAAGACTGGTCTTCAAGTAAGTTTGATATAGTTCTGATGTTTCGCATGGTTATTTTCACAGTTATCTAAATGCACTCCTGAAGCTCCTGTAGGCAGCCCATTTGGAAACCACTATGAAGAGGACTATCTTGTAATTGATGGGATAAAATTAAAAGCTGGAGAATGTATTGAAAATATAACTGATAAGTTTAAAGAAATAGATGCTTTGATGTCTGAAATTTAGATGTCTATAGATATTTTCAAAAGTTAATTATAATACCTGTACATCTTCATATTTTTCCAAAGTCAAAAACTTAAAATTTTTTAGTGAAAGAGGTTATATCTGTATATATACCAAAGTTGATATTTATAATAACTTTCTACTTTGTATTTTAAGGATATCTATTGTTTTGAAACCTAATCAAATGATATTGATGTTAGTGTTAAAAAAGTTAGAATTGAAGAAATCCTGACATTTGCAATTGTTGACGTTTTAATGGTTTGTGAAATTTACTGCACAAACACATGCTTTACAATGATTACTTCTTAGACCCTTTATTAAAATGTAGCTAACTATTAAAATGGCTACCGGGCTATAATAATTCTTAGAGATAATTCAGATCTAATATACCTAGAGAATGTGTATTTGTAGTGGAATTAAGCTATTACAACATAAAAGGAAACAATAAAAATGGGTTGTATAATAGAGTTGGAGCTTTTCTTAAAAAACTAAAATGTCAATTACATTATTATATTGGAACCAATCATTTCAACCACAGTCCTCAAAACTGACTCATTAATAGAGTCTGTGCAGACCTTTGTAAGATCAGAATTCTGAACCTTTCCTCACAGAATCAGTATCTTTGAAGGTGATGATACGAAAATGAAATTAAAAATATTTAGAGATAAGTTAAACACATGCTCTATAAAAATTCCAAATATAGAAAAATAAAAAGTATATCATGCAATAATACCATTCCCTAAGTTCTCCCCTAAAGCTCCGTTCCTTATGGATTCTCACCAGTAGTTTTAGTGGATGTTTTTAAAGAAGGGAAGTTGGAACAATGAAGCGTTTATTTGGGGCCTGAGGACAGCATCCCAGGGGACAAGAGCCCATGATGTCCTTGTAATAGTGTTCCCAGCTGCCTGGAGATGGCGTGGGGTGGGGATGTAAGTAGAGAAAAGGCTGAATAGTCTAATTCAGATCTCCAAGGCAAGCCAGGTTAGAAGTCAGTCAAGTTCCCACTGGTACAGTGACATGCACATTGGGTGGCGTTATCCCAGCAGTATTTGGTTGAGTGGTGTGTGGCAGCCAGCTTGGTCAAGTTTCTTCCTGGAGGTGGGTTTGTCTGGGTGGCCTCCCCACTCTGTTGACTTTTACCCAAATTCAAAGGGCTCCATTTTCTTTTATTTTTTTTCTCATCTTTTCTCTTCTTAATATTTCTTGCCAGTGTCCTCTAGATCTTGTTTTATGCACATCAAAATGTTCATTCATTCACACCCATTTCTAATTCCAGTTCTGGCTTTCTTTATTTCCATCTCTCTCCCCGGGGACTGGTGGTGGGGAGGAAGCCCTCCAGGCATGTAATAACAAAAACCAAAGTTTGAAGAGAAGGAAAAATTAGAAGAAATAGCATTTGGGGCCTTCTGTTAGTTTAGTGTGCTGGAGTAATATGTGCTGATGAGAAGACAGACCAAGTAGAAAAAAAGAGCTGTATACCGAGCATAGGGGCAGAGTTAAAGATGACTAAGCAGTGGGTTCTCTTGAAATTTCAGAAAGATCACACCAGCAGCAGTACAGAGAATGGTGTGAGGGAGAATAATACTGAAGTCATGGGACCAATTAGGAGATTTCTTCAAAAATTCACGGTGTATTATGAGAGCCTGAATTATGGTGGTGCTGTGATGGAAAGAAGTGGGTACATTCAAGGTAAATTAATACGAATAGATTATTAGGATTTGGAGATTACATATAGGGATAAGACAAAGGAAAAAAGTCAGGGACAACTCTAGGTTTCTGGTATTCACAATGCTGTTCACTGAGGTAGGAATATATACAGACTAGAAATGTGGTGTAAATACCAAATTTGGGCCACACCGTGTGAGTACAACAGAGATTCTAAGCTGTTCATGTTTTGACAAAGCCTGCATTTTTTTTTTTTTAATTTATACAAGCACTGGGTACAGTCAGAAGCGCGGGAGGGTGAGAGAATTCACCAGAGCCAGAGCGGAGAGCAGAGCAGGTAGACTGACGAAGTACACTGCTAAGGGGAGCAGCGGGCAGCAGGAAAGGTCTGCGCGCCATGTGGGACCCTCGCCGGGGGCTGGGGATCGAACCGGCATTGCAGAGGCTGCGGGCAGCTTCGCAACCCAGCGCTCAACTGCTGTGCCACCAGGGAGGCCCAACAAAGCCTGCATTTTAATACCACTCTAAGAACCAGGAATAGTCCCTCAACACATGCTTAAATTCTAAGTGGTATAAGACAATGAAGGCTAGGTTTCTCTTGTTTTCTTCCAGCTGAATTTACTCCACAGAAAAACTCTTCCTCTTTTTCTTGGCAGTATGATTTTATATTTACAACTCAGGAGATGTCTAAAGATGTAATTGATCCCATTTTTTTGGTTACTGCTTAAAGAATCAATTATAAGAATGACTACAGTTATTTTTGAAAGACTTTATCCACAATTCAACATTTACTCTAACCACCTATCTAGCATGTCAGTTAGATCACTTGCAGCTAATTTCTGTTGGTGGAATAGCCAGTGCTCATGAAAGTCAGATTCCATAGGTTTTATCATGTTTGGGATCACTAGAGTGCTAACTTTCATAAGCAGGAAGGTTTTACTTAGAATGCATGCCAAATGCATATAAACACAATATAAGTTTATTGGGAGAATCCACATTAGAAGCATACAGTTCAATTGGCAGTAAAAGGGAAAGTAATGAACCTCTTGGCAAAGCTCAGGAGACTCGCACACAGAGTGGGTAGGGCCAACTCTAGTGTGTTACTGGCACCCGTCAATCTGCAGCCACTGGGGTAGGGGGTACACCACTTCACAGAGCTAGAGTCCCTGGCGGCTCTTGGCAGACCTGGGAGGTTTCAGAACTGTGAGCATGGAGTCTATAAGCATCTAAAATTGCTTCAAATTCAGTGCCTATATTTATACCACTTTTCAGACCACCTGTTAATTTTAATTCAGGTAGAGCCTCTCTGCACAGCCAGGTTTTTATCTGTTCTTGCCTTTCACATGTCTGTTTATAAGTGTCTTCATAAACAAAATGATTGCTTTTTAATTGATAACTTTAAGAGTTTATCTCAGTTGCCCCCCTGTCTCCATCAGTCACGATCATCACAAAGTCAATTAACATGACATTTCTAGAGGATCATTACAATATCAATATGTGACAGCAAGATACTGAAATTTTTGGACTGAATTCATCTCAGCTGTGTATTGAGTTGAAGTCTGGAATTTCCACTGAAGTCTTTGTGCCTTTGAGCGGCTCAAAATGATTCTGAGAACAATGACTCAAGTTGACTTTATCTGCAGAGGACTGTGATTATTGTTGGCTCAGAGCATTTATCTTTGACTGTCCTGCCAGGCCTCTCCCCCGGCTGATGGACTAACATACTCCTTTCAGTAGAACCTAAGGTGACACACCTCCTTTGGGGACTGGGACATGGACTGTGTGATTAGCCGATTTCCAGGGCAGCCTAGAGATTGGTGGCATTCTATATTTATACAGAAAGCCTCTTACTAGACCCAAAGTAGAACATCATAAGGGAAGTATATCTGTTCACCAAGAGAAATTGAATTTTAAGCACAGTAGTTATTCCAATTTTGGTTTGTGAGATAAGGCAATATGTCAGGGCCTTCTGGCCAAGTATTTCAGTTGAAATAAAAGCCCCTCTCTTTGCAATTTGAGAAATGGCTGACATCCTCTTCAGAAAGAGCCAGGTCAAGCCCTCCTAGTCTGCAGCCTCCATAATTTATGGAAGATCTGGAAGTATTGGAATGTAAGTGTCTAGTGAGAGCTGCAAACCCTAGAAGGTTGAGCACCGGCCAAACCTTCTCTGTTACCCAGTATTCCAGGAAGTCCTGGTCCATTTGCCCCCTGCTAGAAGTTGAATTTATGCAGAGATTCTGAGGGATAAGCGAGTGAACTCTCCCTTTATGGCGAGAAAAATGTATACTTTTGATGGGTTAGTCTCTTGTCACTAGTGGAAAATGCACACACATACTTGTAGTGTTTATATGTCTACTACAGTCTTCAACTTCTTAGCTCTGCAAAGGTGGGTAATGGGCCACAGACAGTTAATTCTTCCAGTAATAAATTGAGGCACTATTGTTACACTCTGTAAATTAGTCTAGAGTCTGTGGAAAATTGGGTGTTAGATCTTTCTGGAAGAACTTTTCATTCATAAACTTGAGGTGCTCTCTATAGTGCTTTTGACAGAACCAAATCATTCTACCAGCAAATAGTAGTGTTCTCCAGAATCTTCCAATCCATAGACTATTTACCCAAGGCACTTGAAGAGACAAAGGTGAGATATCAAAAATCCTAGAAATAGCCAAATCCTGCTGTGCCATTTCTTCTCTCTATAATAGGGTGTCAAGAGGAGATTTAGACATAGTGCAATGAAAAATTCTAAGTACTTCTGTAGTACTCTTGATGCCTCTGAAGCAATGTGAGTTCTAGAAAAGTTGATTCATATAGATAAATTAAACCTTAAGGTCCAAGTGGAACATTACATACTTACAAATCTAAATACTGGGATTTTTCTACCCACTAATTGGTTACATGAGTATAATAAGCACCCAAGTAGTGAGCAACATAATCAAATAAAATGGCATACAGAGAGGGGAAATTTTTTTAAATATGTATAGTAAGGTCCTAAATGCATATAGAATCTTTTAGAAGAAGAGAGCTGTTATTATTTTTTTTTTTAAAAGGTCTAAAAAAGGTGTTGGCAAGCAGCCTCAAGTTAAGAAAATAAAACTGTTGGGTTAGAAAATAAAACTGTTTCTTATCAGCCTCTTCAGACAGGAAAAGGTTCTACAATTAAGATACAGTTTGCAGACAAAGATCAAGTCCAAGGCAGAGTTGTTTGATTATAACAGATAAGACAAAGACCAGCTCCAGGTGGCTTGCAGGAGCCTCCGGGAAAAGGTCTGATATAGGGGGGGTGATAATGCTGGAAAATATTACCAGATGACTTTTAGTAGATATTTAAACTGCACAAAAGCTCACACTCCTATAAAACTTAAAGTTTTATAAGATGGTACTTGAGGTCCCAACCTGGATAGAGAAGTGTGTTTTGAAAAAAAAAATGTGATTTTGACACATTAATGAGCTGGAATCACATACATAGAAAATCCACTAAGTTTGTAGAGAAAGTGATATTGCCAACCTGAACTAAAAGAGTCTGAAATTATGAGAAAGTAAGAGACCACCGACTCCCTGACTTTCTGTAGATAGGGAAAACTTCTTAGCCACCAAAAAATAGGTGTAAGTTTCAATGGCCTCCTCAGAAGCAAATGAGGAAGATGATGGAAAAGTCTGTCTCTGAGGACAGAACCAGGATCTGCAGAGAATGCAGACAGGATCTCCCCTCCTAAACACACATCCCTACCCTGCCTTCCCTTCTCTTAGGAACAAGAGACATTTCCTACCCCCATCGCATGGAAACTTGGCTAATTTGCCTGTAGGGATTTCAGAATTACTAAGGACCAACCTTCCTGTTGTGAAATGGGCTGTTGACTGTGATTATCCTGCCCATTTTATACCACTGTATATTGTGTAGGGCGAGGATGGGCCAGTAATTTGTCTTCTCAGTTCATCGGTCCAGTTCACATCTAGATGAGATCTAGATGGATCACACAGTGATTGTGTATAACTTCTGGTTGTCTGTTGATCAGGATGGTGATGGTTTTCATAGAGGAGGGATGTGAGAACATGGCCAAGGGAAGTGAAATATAGTTGATTGAATGCTTAGCCCCAGTTCTTGGTGTCCTCCTGCACTGCATCACTGTCATGGCCCTGTCAGAGAGCACATCACTACATTTGGACCCTGGCATTGTTGGCCTCTTGCTCTGATCATTAAAGTGGGGGCTGAGCTGATGGTGGCAATTTTTAGGGAAGAACTTGAGTGTTTTCTTTTTTCCCTCTTGTACTTATGCCATTGCACTGAGAAGAACACACCCCAGCAAATCCTCTGGTTGAGGGTGATTGAAGAACCAAGAAGACTCAGACCAACAGACCTGCACAATGAAGCAGAGCTGCCCCTGTAAATCCGCAGAATAAAGGATTGCTGATTTAACCCAATGAGCTTTGGGGTGGCTTGTTACACAGCATTATTGTAGCAGTAGTGAACTGATAGACACTTGGCTTTTTGGTCTTAGGAACAATTTCACAAACCAAATGTGGTGGCAGGTTTTCATTTGGTTCTGGCTCTGGAATAAAATTATAATCTAAATGTTTCTGGCCCTTCAGTGTTAGCTGGAGGCCTTTTGCTCAGTAAAATCCTCAACTTTGTCTGGATTGAGCCCAGAATGGCTGCTCAACTGGTGGGGCACAGCCCATTCCCTTTCCAGCCCACAGTGTTGCAGTGTTGAGCTTTAATGTAAAATGCTTCATGTTGCTCTATCAAGGAGGCTCTGTGTGTGTGTGTGTGTGTGTGTGTGTGTGTGTGTAATAAACACCAATGCCATCAACATATCACTAAGGGTTCATAGGAGAGGGTCCCTTCTCCCTTTTAAATATTTTTAGACTATAATAATCACACAGTAGAGAGAGAGCAGACAACCATACTGGTGGAATGTCTCATTTGACAAAAGTGTGCATGTATTTCTATCTTCTGTTCCTCATAACTTCCTTGGCAACTGTATCATATGATTTGACTTTCAGAATCTTACTTTGAGTCCAGATCTAACCTACTCATTTTTATTAAATCATATAGCCAGTGAAAGGAAGCATCAAAATTTGAGCATATTTTTGTCAGACTCCAGGTCTCATACTCTTAATTATTGTCTATATTTTTTAATAATTTGGTTACTAGCTAGGTGGTGACCCTCTAGTTTCCTCATCTGGAAAATGGGGCTGGAACTCTCCAAAGCATTGTGAGTAATAAATGAGATATTTTCTGTGCAAGTACTTTGTAAACCAACTTGATCTTCTGTTTATCCTTTCAGGAAGAAATGGAGTGTGTGTTCAAATACATTGCAATTAATTACTGAGATAAAATGTAACTATTTTTTAAATGATCACTTTAAACCTTACTCTTATAGTACTCCATCTATTAGGCATCAATATTAGAGTTCCTTTTTTTAATCTTTTCTAAAATTAACTTTGAAACCATTTCTAGCAGCAGTATGCGCTCTCTGATGGGTAAGTTAATAGCAAGGTCTGTCTTTAAGGGACATCCCATGGTTGAATTTTAGAAATTACTTTAAATCATCTTGCTTTCTTTAAAGGCATTCTGCTCAAAAAGGAAAGGGAGGAATCCTTAATATTGTTGGGTAGTGGCAGGATGCTGTGTCATTTGGATGCATCCAGTATACGCATGCCTGCCTTCCCTGGGAGTCTGTGTTGGCTTAAGCATGCCCTCCTCCAGCAAGTTGGAATTTGGGACCTTGGAATTTGATTCCAAAGATCTTTTGAAAGCCAGGAAACACACCCAAAAATTTGCTAGAATTAATCTATTTTAGGGGTGGCACTTCTTTTTTGTGAATGCAATTAAATTGTATACGTTTAAAATATCACAAAACAAACCTTGAAATTGGCAGAGGGAAAGGAACAGCAGACGATAAATGTGAATGTGGCCATGTCCTCTCATGTGGAGCGTACAACCTAGTGATGAAAGAATGTAAGCAAATATAGGAGATCCTCGAAGCAGAACGTACATTTGAAAACTGAAAACCAAAGGGCATTCTTGTCCCAGAGAGCTGATTTCAAAATTCTTCAATGTGATGTTTTCAGGTTCTGGTGTCTTCCCCCCGAGACGTGACCACTTCTGAGTCCAAAGTCAGCAGATTGCTTTTGGCCTGGGCTGCCAACAGCCGTTCATGGAGGGAATTAAGTCCAAACCACCCCCTTCCCAGTCCCTTTGTTCCTTTGTGAACTGAGAGGCCAGTGACAATGACAGTGATACCAGATCACTGGGATTCAGAGCTTGCACCAGCACAGTTGTGTCATACCTCAGGCTCTCCTTACAAGCCCCACCATTTTCCTCTCCACCTGCTGTTTAGTTTGCTGGTTGCAGCCCATCACGTCCTGTTCCTCCATAACCACCCCCACTATGGATGAAGCCCGGGTGTGGGGAGTATATATATAGGAGAGAAGTTGCAAGGGACTGTCATAGGTAATGGTTCTAAGTGAGCCAGTGAACTCTTGGCGTGTCTTCACCACAGATGGGCAGGGACGTGCTCTTCAGGGTCGGGAGATGGTGAAGCAGCCTCCAGCTCCTGCCCACAGCCCTCCCCTCTCCCATGGATGTCTGGCCCCTTGTGGCAGCACCAGAGCTGGATATCACCATTAGCCACTTGACCTATGAAAGTCTGACTTCTTCCAAGAGTTAGAGTGTGAGCACACAGTGATGTGTGCAAGGATAGATTATTTGGAAATCAGAGTCCAACTTTAGGAGATTATATGTTCATTACTCATGTGTTAGGTGCTAGGGCGGAGATGGGAAAGTGAAGGAGAGTGAGATGAATTCTGACCACAAGAACAGCTGCATGGAGACCTTTCATTCACTCCTCTTAATGCTTTAAGACCAGCACGACACACTGGGTGGGCACTGAGTCACATAATGATGCACAAAACACACATGACTTCTCTCCCTGGGGAGCCAATACTGATGTTGGGCAGTAGCCTTAGCCTCCCTGTGCCTCACTTTCCTTATATGAAAATTGGGATGACGGCGGTGACGATAACAGAAAATGCTTCTCTCCAGAGCCCTCGAACAGAGTGAAATGAGTTAATACACGTAAACCACTTAGCAAAGTGCATGCATGTTGCTTGTGGTGTAACCATTACTGTGTTTACAGTCTAGCTGGGGAGAGACACCAGCGAAGTAGGCCCAGAATTGGAAGGTAGGAAAATGGGCTGGCTGGAGAGCATGACAGTCACTGGCTGAACAAAGCACAAAGGTGGAAAAAGGCAGGAATGGCAAAAGCTAGCCCAGTGTAGGGGAGAGGAGTGGCCTGGGCTCTCTCCCGCCTCCCCCTGCCAGCCTCTGCGGCCTCCACTGCAGCTTTGCTTTCTTCCCAGGTTTCATCACCCACACGTGATCACGGTGTTGTAAAAAGCACTTGTGAGCATGAGCACGGGCACACGCTCCTGTAAGTACAGACACCTGGGGGGAGAGATGAGGGAGATCGTTGTGAGAGAGGGAAGCCGGGGAAGGAGCGTGGAGATCGCAGGCGTTGCTACTTGCCTCTCAGGACCCCCTGCCTCTCTCATTCCTGGCCTCCTTGCCTGCTGCTTGGCCTGTGTCCAGTTCCCTGCTTCAGCGTCGAAGGCCCATCACCTCTACCTAAGGCCCCAGGATTTATTCATCTGTTTGCCTGAATCCACAACGAAGCTGTGTGACCTGCCCGCCCCGGTCCTGGGACCGGTTGCTGCAAATCCAGGTAACCAGCGTGCAGGGGTGCAGGGTGTGATGGGGACACTGCTGGGAATTAAGGCCCGGCCAGGCAGGCTGGGCCTTGCTGAGGGAGAGCTTTGTGTATCACGCCCAGGGCGGACGAGAGCTTTCTCCAGCAGGGGCCCGGCTTGTGTGGGAAGCAGAGAACGCCAGACTCGCCTGCTGGCTGGGAATCAGGCCACTCTGCGATTTGCATCTGAGGAAGGTTGGGTGGCGGGCAGACATGACTATGCCAACCTGTGCCCTTCTGTCTGAGGAGATCCGTGCCCTGATGTTAGTGCAGATTGTCAGCTTCCACAGCGAGCGCCTTAGGGTTGCCAGCAGGCAGCCCGGGCCCGAAGGTGAGGCGTCTCCACCAAGTCTCAGTAAACTCCCGGCTGCCTGGGAATAATGCGCCACAGCTGCACACTTTCAACTGGCCCAGGGTCTCTGGCTGTCAGAAAGGTTACAGGTACATACTTTCCTTTGTCCTCCATGGAAGCTTAATATCATTTTCTTCTGTTCAAGTCAACTTATAGACCTCATTGCTTCCAGTTCATCATCGCGTGGCTTGAACAGCCTCTTGTCAAGAACACATGATAGTGCTCGCAGAATCGTGTGGAGGACAAACTCATGCATTTTTAACCAACTCCAGCAATTGAAAGCTCTTTGGTGCTGGAGCATATTAATATAACTGTTGGAATCTCCCCGAGAGCGGTCTCTGTGCAGAGAGGAATTCCCAGGACCTCAGTGTGAGTTCCAGGAGATGGGGACTTCGCGTCCCTCCACTTCATGACTCCCCCAGACCACAGCATAGCGCCTTGTCCAGGTTAGAGCATCGGTTCTATTTTATAGAACCATCTGCCATTCTGGCCTGTTCAGAAATGTTTCTGACAATACCTTTGGCTTGAACCTAGGGTGGTGGTTGCGTTTTTCTTCCGGTTCCCCCAGTCTCTGACAACAAACATACACTCTGTTCACTCCCTATTGCTATGATAACGCAGGGTAGTGGGTAGCCAGAAAAAAGCAGTGGCAAACCAAGCACGTTTTGAAATTTGGGCGCCGGAAAGGTTCAGCGGCCGGGTTACTTTCTGCTGGCTTCACTGTGGCTGGCTGCAGACCTGTTAGATCTTGCTAGGCTCGGTCACCTATGGGGCACCAGCCAGCTGTCAGGTGACCTAGGACAGCCTCAGGTACGGAAATGAGGTAACTCAGTTCTGCTTCATGTGCCACCTTCCCACAACGTGGCCCCTCGGGATGTCCCTACGGAGATAGGACAGGAGCCACGGTAAGCACTGGCACGCCAGTGGTTTCCAAGCCTCTGCTGCCATCTTGTTGGCTAGCACCCCGTTGGCCAAAACAAATCACAAGAGTGACATCAGAGTAGGGTGGGGCAATGCCAAAGAACAGGGATGCAGGGAAGGAAGGGACTTGACTGCAAGTATCTAATAACACATGTTCCTTGAAAGGGAAGAGCAAGTTTCAGAAGAAAATGCAAATCGGGCCTCCCCGGTGGCACAGTGGTTGAGCACTGGGTTGCGAAGCTGCCCGCAGCCTCTGCGGCGCCGGTTCGATCCCCAGCTGCTCCCCGGCCACCGGAGGAGGGTCCCACATGGTGCGCAGACCTCTCCTGCCGCCCGCTGCTCCCCTCAGCAGTGTACTTCGGTCCTTCTGCCTGCTCTGCTCCCCGCTCTGGCTCTGGTGAATTCTCTCACCCTCCCGCGCTTCTGACTGTACCCAGTGCTTGTATAAATAAATAAATATATATTTTAAAAAAAAAAAAAAGAAAATGCAAATCACTTGCAATCCTACCAACCACACATAAATCATTATTGACATTTAAAGACATCTTTACAACCTCATTTCTAGGTAAAGGCATACTTTTAAAAGCACATGAGCTACCAATCGTAAATACCAATCATAACTTTCTTAACTATATATTGTGGACATGTTTCTATGCTATAAAATATTGTCCTACAATGTGTTTTTAATAATTGCTTAGTGTTTCATGGTAATCTATCCATATCATAAAAATCTTTCTTGATGGACATTTAACTTCCATGTTTTCGCAATTATAAACCACTCTGCCGTGAACATCCTTATCATTTCACCTTTGTGTATATTCATATTTTTGCTCAAGTCTTTCCTAGAAGAAGAATTAATAAATCAGAGTGTCCGCACAGTTGTAACACTTTTTATGTCCACCATTTATTATCTTCCACCAGGAGTCTTTGAGTGTCTGTTTCTCTGCTAGATTGTGGTTTGGTTTCTACTTGAATTTTATGCTATTTATAACAGTGCATTGGATTAATCTCTGTCTTAGAGAACATTGACTAAGTGACTGTATGAGATAGTAGTTTTTTCCCTAATTCCTCAGAGAGGGATGAAAATTAGCATTAACATAGGTCATAGAGTGGGGCTTTAAAGTGACTGAGATAAGAATAATAAATCAGGCAATTGACAGGGAGAAAAATTGTTAAAAGAAACTGGTCACTTGACTTAGAGGCTAACTGTTTAGTCAAAAATTGTTGTCACTGGTACTCCTAGTGAGCTACTGGCCTGAAAAAACATTTTTTTTAGTTTTGATGGACTGATTAAATATCTAGGAGGTTATATTCTAATTTGGGCAGGGATGGGAGAGTAGAGGTGTTTCAGATTTTAAGGTCAGTTTGTACTGCTTGCTTTTGTTAAGGTGATCAAATGGTTTCCCTTGATAGTTGTATATTTTTTTTGATGTCAGATTACTTTTCTGATTATTTCCAAAATCTACCTTTCTTGTATTTAACTGAAATTTCTTATAATGAGAACATGAAGACGATTTTTTCCACGTTTATTTGGTCTATTTGTAGTTTCTGCTTTTAGTGCCGACAGAAAATCTTGCTTTGGATGATGGTTCTTGCCCTCTGCTAAAAATATTTAAATTCATTCAAAATCATTATTACTACAAAATTTTGACTTTATACACAATGGACTATAGGACCCCTTTCCTGTGGGTTGGGCCTTACTCATAATCCCTTAACCAAGCACATCAAGCAGAGACCAATATGTGTTTATAAAGATTTATGCAAGTAGTAATTATTTAGTAAATAATAAACAATTTAGTAAATAATAAATTAATAAACATGAATTGTTTTATGAATAATTTCTCATAAGTAGTGGTTTACTTATTTAATAAATCCTTATTTAACCAATAAATATTAGTGAATGACTAAATGGAGTTTATATTATGAAAATATGTGGAACAAAAATGCCTGCTCAAACAAACATCAAATTTGTCATCTAACAGCTTTTCAACTACATAAGCCCAAGTTTTCTTAACTAATTGAACTGTGACTGTTTTCATAATTAGCACTTACTTTATACATGGTATCTAGTCTCCAAGATTATTCTCACATGGTGCTCACACATGCTGAATAGGGCTGGCCCATGTAGCCATAAGCTATCTTAAACATAACAGAGATGATCTTCAAGGTCACAAGAGCTTCAAGTCACAGAAGGTCAGAAAAGACACTGTCACTTCTCCCATTTTGCTCTCAGCTGGACCATACATTGGTAAGAACCCAGCTGCATATCATGAGGACACTCACTTGGGCGGTCCTACGGTGAGGTCCATGTGCTGAGAAACAAGCTTCCTGCCAATTACCAACACTAACTTGACAGCCTTTGAGCAAGCTCTTTTGGAAGTGATTCTCTAGCACCCATACAACCTTCATCTCTAGGCTGATACCTTGACTGCAACCTCAGGAGAGACCCTGAGCCAGAGCTCCCCAACCAAAGATCCCTGAGATAATCAATGTTCATCGTTTTAATGCTACTAATCAATATTTGGGTATAATTTGTTTCACAGCAATAGATAGCTGATATAATGTGTAACAGGTGTGTTTCACCAAATAGATTTTATAACCATCTTAAAGAACCATGTTCTCATTCTTCACATGTCTTACATGTTATTGAGTTAATATTAGTCTCAAAAGTGACATTGATGCTCTCCAGTGACTTTCTAATCAAGTCAACAAATATTTAATGCCCTCCAGTCCCTCTTCGAAGAGCCAAGGAAAGTGTTAAATAAAAAGGGATAAGTAAGTGCTCGTGGATAAGACATATAAATATGGGTCAGTTCAATAAAGATGTGAAGCTAAGGGAAAAAAAGAAAACAAAGATGGGGGATGCTATTTTATATATTTGATGTAGGAAACAACATCAGGAACAAATTTTTCAGAAAAGACATTTCTCAGAGCTGTTCATATATCTGGCACAGCATTGCAGGCACAAGTTCAAGGACCAGGACATGGGGGGGAAATGTGGCATATTCAGTAAGGCCAATCAGGCTAAGACTGAGTTCACTATTTGTTGGGGCTTTCTCTAGTAGTTTATTGATTTTCTCACAAGACTGACTTTTCACTGAAATCCCTCTAGCTGGCTTATGGCCCCCTTCTCTGAATTTGAACAGCCTCCACTTTAAACAAAGCTGTTTATGTAAATTAGTCATAATGTGAAACAACAAACCCAACAAATGAGTCACAATAGGCGATTTTTTTTTGTAGCCAGAATGAAGAATTAGAAAATTCACTGATTGCAATGTTTCTTTCATTACTTCTGTGACTTGAAGCTTTCTGACTTCATTAAAGCCATTAGTGGCCACCAATAAATTATATAGGTCGCAACACAAGTATGTTTGAATGTTTCTGACATCCCAAGGAAATAATCAGGCTTAATCAATATATATTTATCAAGACATAAGGTCTTGAATCGACAAGTAATTAGCTCTTCCAAGAGGAGAACAAATAAAATTCTATTTCTTGAATGTTCTGTCATTCTGTGCTGTGGATTTCACCTCTTTCCTCCTCTTGCTGAAAGAACACATGTCACAATGAATCGAATGATCACTGAGTAATGAGTTCTGTTCTGATTACAGCATGTTGGTGATCATAAATAAATGAAATTGTGTTTGCCTTTCATAGATAGACCTCTGAATTTTTAAATCTCACATTTCACCTCAGATAAACAAGTTTATCCTTATTTTAACAAGTAAACATCATCTGAGGAGCGTAATGTAGAACTTAAATTCACATTTAACATTTTAAATTACCATGTAAACGAGTGCTCCTACATGGCTCTCCTAGGGCAACAGCTGGTGTTCTCTCTTATAAAGCTGACTGGTTCTCCTTTTTGCTTTCTCCCTTTTATAAATATGATCTTGACTAATTAATTATTTTATTGGAGCTTCCATTCAGGAGAGTAGATTCAGAGTGAGGTATACATAGGGGAAAAGGGGAGTGAGATAGTTTAAAAAAGTCAAAGAGAGGAAGTCAGATTGACAGATGTAAAGACAGAAAAATTCTGTAGCATAGCATGGTACATGCATGTGTGTGTGTGTGTGTGTGTGTGTGTGTGTGTGTAGGGGGAAAGAGAATGGAGACATCACCACTGAGAGAAAGGGCAACTAAAGACTAGGATTTGTTTGTAGTAGATTCTATTATTTTTCAAAAGATTGATACTTAAAAAAGTAATTGTTTTTCCTCTTAAGTAAAAATAAGAGACCATTCTTATTATAAGAGGCAAAATTCTGGAAATAACTAAAAGGAAATGTAGTTAATTAATAGTTTACTGAGAAACCTACTACCGTACATTTGTAACAAAGCAAATTAATTTAAAATACTTGAGGACCGGGCATATAGTATAATTTATAATTAATTTTTCTCAGCTCTAAATGTGTATACAATATAGCATAGGTTATGAAAAAAATGAGCTCCTTAAATCTCTAAAGGATTTTTTATTAGCCTGGTCATGCATAGGCAAAGGTTTTTGCTTTTTTTAATCTTTCTTTGTGCTTATTTAATTAATATGAATTATTTAAAACATTGAGATACTGGGTTATGATAACAATTTACCTCCTTCCCCCAATTAACTTTGATGGAAAGCAAGCAAATGAACTTGCAAAATGAATAGAAATTTTAATCTTTCATACAAGTTATTTCTCAGGAATTCTAATGCCAATGATTTTATAAAATTGGCATAAATGTAAATATATGCTGAAGTCTATTCATGTTAAATTACTATTGGAATTAAGGACATTCAAATAAATTTTTTCTATTGACAGAATTTCTAGAAATTGTTTCTCTACGTAGCAAGAATTCAATATTCATTCTCTGGAGAAATGATTAGTGGCAGTTTTTAAAGAGAATTCGAGGATAATTTTTTTGAAAAGAACATATCCAGCAATGCTGCAAAGGTTTTAAGTAAAACAACAAACAAGCAAACAAACAAAACAAAGCAGTAAATCCTGATAACTATTTCCCCCAAGGACTCCTTCCTTGTGAAAACTCTGTTTCAAGGGACACTTAATCTGTGTGTTCCTGATTCATTTATACACCTCAGAGCCGTTTCAAACACCAACACATCTTATGAACCTTTTTATAAGTCTTTTCAAAGATATTTTTATTTGAACTAGAAAGTCATGTTTTGTTGGCACTAAATGGAGCTTGGGGTGCGAGAGAAAAAGTTGGTTGGAGCCCACAGAGTTCAAGTGACTCTAAACAAGGTCAAAGCCATTCTTCCAGCCTCAAATGAGATTGAAATAAAGAATAGAAGTGTTCACTGTGTGACTGCCTGTGTGAGCCAAAGATTTAAAAAACAGCAAAAGGTTCTCTGAAACCATTAAATATCTAAGATCTTAAATTCGACACAAACCACAAACTAAAATAAGTGGGATTTCTTGAACTTCATCTATATACATACGTACATGTGTGTAAATTTGGAGACAAATTTTTTTGGCTTGTGTTTTGTTTTTGGCTTGTGTATGGCTGACCACCCTAGTTGCAGCTTTCCCCAGAACCAGAGATTTGGGCTCAGGGGTTCATTTGGCAGGTGACGGAGGCAACATACAGAGGGGTAAGGGGAAGTGACACAGGGCCTCTGAAGATGTGTGATCAGCAGGTACCTCCATGGCAAGGGGTACTCTGTGCTGCTGGGGGCACTTTGGAAGCCAGCATGGGACACACTCCTCAGACTTACCCACTCAGGGGCTGAGGAAACTGGGATGTTTCTATCCCATTGCCCCCTGGCCAGTGGTTAAGGGCTAGTCCTGGAGCATGGTGATTCCCCACGCATCTGGCCTGCTTCTGGTCAAAGCAAAACAGACTGAGTTGGTCAGGACCAAGGTGCCATGTGGGTCATGGCCAACTTCTACTACCTTGACACAGATTCTTTTTCATTTGGGAATAACTGTAGAAGGTTTTTGGCAGAGAATCAAGCCAAGCTCTAGCTAATCGAGTTTGTTAAGATCAATTTTTCAAACAAAAAGACTATCTATGATTGTAGTAATTGGCAGTGTGGGGACCTTCATCACCCAGAGTTTAAAAGCCGAACTAAATGTGTTTTGCCTTTGATATTCCACTTTCCTTTCCATGAATGATTTCAGCTATGTTTATTAAACACTTACTATATGCCTGGCCCTGTGTTAGGTGCATAAGCTTGTAATAGAACATTTAATCCCCACAGTGACTCATTGAGATAGGCACTACTATTATCTTTATTTTATAGATGAGGAAACTGCTACACAAAAAAGATGTTGTAGCCAAGCAGGAGTTCAAATTCAGTCTGGCTCCAGAGCTGTGATCTTCCGCACTACATACACTGGCTCTCTAGAGAATCCAGTGGACATGATTTAGCCATTCTTTTTTTCTTCTTTTTGTTTTTATTTTCTAAAATTTTTCTTACATCATTGTTCATTTTTGTACAATATTTAATTTCTCCCCTCAGGTGTAACGCCCATAATTCTCCCAGCACCACATCACCCATGAACCATCACCATGATCCCTGGTGCTCTTCCCTCCCATTTATATCCTTCTTTCTCTCCCTCCCCAGTTGGATGCCGCAGATCTATGGTTTGCCTGAGAGTTTTGTCTCTTTCCAGACCCTTTGTTGAGTTCCCCTACTATTCCTCCTGTAAGTTAAGCCATCTGATACTTTTCTTTTTCTTCTGACTTATTTCACTGAGCATAACCCCTTCTGGCTCCATCCATGTTCACTCTGCTTTTCTTCTCTGGTATCTGAGGTGGTGGTGATTCCTAACTGTATAACAGCTGTGCATAGAGATGGATGCAGAACCCGTGTCCTGCCATGTTTACTTCACAAATGCACACGCTGAGGTTCCAGAAGCTACATGGTTTGTGTTGTAGTTAGCTCATGCTGGGAGGGGGTTACGAGGGACAAATTACCCCCCAGTGGCTTAAAACAACAATCATGTATCATTCTAATGCACACATTTATGGGTTCTTTAAAAGCCACTGGGCTCTCCCATGCATCTGGTCTCATCAGCGGCGGCTTTATCCATGTCTCGTGTCCATCCATGCCACAGAAGACTAGCGCGGGTGCATTCTTCTCTTTCTTCTCTGGGTACAAGCGCAGGAGAGCAAGTGGAAACACAAATGTTTCTCGCAGCCTAGGCTCACAACTAGCACACTTTTTTTTTTTTTTAAAAAAAGATTTATTTATTTATGCATGCAAGAGCTGGGGTACAGGCCAGAGGCGCGGGGCTGGGGGGTGGTGAGAGGATTCACCAGAGACACAGTGGGGAACAGAACAGGCAGACTGACTGAAACACACTGCTGAGGGGAGCAGCGGGAGAGGAGAGGTCTGCTTTGCCATGTGGGCTGCTCATGCTGCAGAGGCTACGGTTTGCTTCATAGTGCAGTGCTTAACCCCTTGCGCCACCAGGGAGGCCCACAACTGGCACACTGTTATTCCCACCTTTCTTTTTGGCCAAAACAAGTTTCATGGCTCAGTACAGACACGAAGGTGGGGGGAATAGGCTCTAATTCTTTAGTGAGAGAAATGACAAATTCATATGACACTGAGAGACGTAACACTGCGAGGCCTTTCGTGCCTTGCACTGAGCTGCTCGGGCAGAGAACTTGGTTATGTTGTTGACCCCACCCCCTTTCACACATCCATTCCTTTGCCCCATCTCAGAAGCAATGAGCAGGGAGCACATTGGAGATGCTCTCCCAGCTCAGCCCATAGCATTGCCAAAGGGTTGAGATTCACAGGGCCCCATTTTAAGATCCAATTTTCATTGACCACAGGAATTGTAGGGGAAGCAAAAGGAAATGAACTGAACTCTGATTTGTTTATCCTGGCAGTCTGTTGTGACAACGGGTCTCTGGTATTCCAGGGTATCCCACAACTTATGCTTGAAGTTCAGTTTTTATTCAAATCCCCAAACTGCTATAATTCCACTGAAGATTCTGCCTGACATCTTCCATGGGGAAGTTCATTCCACAGGACATTCCATAAATGCTGCCTACTTCCAAATTGGGCTTTTATAGCCTCCCCCTGTATCGCCATGTATTAAAACTTGAGTGATGGAGGTTTCACAGAAATCACTAGTAGTCTTAGATTTCTTAATTCTTTGGTGGTAATCCTAGTGCTGGGTAGTTTTCTTCTTAGTGCAAAGCACTGATGATGCCTTTATGGTTCAAAATATTTCAAGAACCAGCGTTTACATTCTAGTATAAATTGTACATCTTAAGCTGACCTATGTTTTTTTCCCTAACTCTCCTTGTATTTTTCTGTAAGTCTGTTTTCCCTCCAAATGTTAGCTCTACTTGTTTCTCAAGTGCTACTTGAACTTTAGCATACAAATCTATATTTTATTTTCAATTTTACCGTCCACCTTTAGCTGAGACTTAACTCTTGTTGCTTATACACAAAAGCACCTTAACAATACATTAGCTCAAGAAATGGTGCAAAGAAACACCAGAATTGCTTAATCAACATGGCAGCTCTATCTGCAAAAGTTAAAAAAAAAAAAAAAAAAAGCCAAAGTAGTCTTGGCTGTATTAGCAGCATCGGCCAATTACGGAATCTGTACAATAAATGGCCAAGGTTATGGCACCCATAAAGTTTAATTTGCATTCTGAATATTACGATGTGTTCACTGAGAATGCAAAGCAGACCCTGCAGGATGTGAGCAGCGAAATTACAGAGCATTTCAGGATTTCTTTGGTTCATGCAAAGGCAGGAGAGAATGGCTTGCTGGTGTGTGGTCAGCAGCAACCTTTGCCTCCTTCAATAGGACATACGGAGCATCAAAGCAGATGGTCCTTCTGGGCTACCCTTGGAGGAGACAGAATCACCAGATGGTCTGATGTAAATTGTGACTGGGTCGCACTGCAGCCAATCGGATTATCTGGGTCATTTTGGGGATTAATGTAGGTGGCCAGAAGATTGATTAGGTTGCCATGATTGGAACCTGCTGGTAAGAGGATGAAAATGATTTAGCCAATTGTGCCAAATGTGTGTTGTTCCAAGGCACCTAGTGGGAAGCTGAGATGGCGTTCTGCAGAGACTCTGAAATTAGATGAGGAGAGGATCTTACTGCTGGAGAATAAAAACATATAGGAGATTATATTTGCAGATCGACACAATGTATAGGAACCCCACTACTATGGGGGAAACAGTTCTAAGCTCGTAAATTGCCCCAGGGCTTCCTCACACTTATCATGCCTGTGTCAGCGGGCAGAGAAGGGAGGCCAGCACGTAGCCTGCTGCCTAGGGCATGGCCACCATTTCATAACCTGCTCTCCCAGGAGTAAGTGAATGGGTTATTTTATATAGACTCTGACTAGCTCTATACTTGTGTGTTGCCTATATCTTGGGCCCTCCGGGACTAACCAGAGTTATTCATCAAGTTGGTTTTGTGTAGCTGAAAGCTACATGGCAGGATTGAGTAATCAACAGAGAATGGACGTTTGCATTAGAAAGCCTGAATTCCATTCAGGCCCTTACCTTGATAGCTTTATTTCTATGAGCCTCAGTTTTCTCCTCTTTAAAACAGGGATTGAAATTGTGATGCATCTACCTCCTGGGGTTTTTGTGCAGTGCAAGGTAGCATGTGTGATAGTGCTTTGTCAAATACAGGGAACCGGTAGTTTGTATTGTCATTGCCATATACAGTCAGCAATCCTAGCTAGACTTCACAGGGACCATATATTTCTTCCCATCATAGTCTAGCTTCCTGATTCATGATAACATTTGTTTATCTGCTACTGAAAAGATTAGTTACTTTGAGCTTATGCCTTGATGCTCTTTCTGTTTCCTCATTAAAAAAAAAAAAAATGGGGCCTCCCTGGTGGCACAAGAGGTTAAGCACAGCACTATGAAGCATCAGCAGCCACTGCAGCATGAGTTTGATGCCCTGCCGGCCAGGGAGCTGACCCACATGGTACAGCAGACCTCTCCTATCTTGCCCACTGCTCCCCTCGGCAGTGTATTTTAGTAGATCCACCTGTTCTGCTCCCCAATCTGTCTCTGGTGGATCCTTTCACCCCACCAACACCTCTGGCCTGTACCACAGTTCTTGTATGCATAAATAAAAATAAATCTTAAAAAATAAATAAATAAAATTTTTAAAAAGTGACTCTAATGCACAGGGCTTTGCTAAAGAATAGCTAATGAATTACAGATTCTGTAAGTGCCAAGCAATGACAACGGGCTGCTCTCAAGGGCCCAGGATCATTGAATTCCACCGCATCCATCTCTTCCACATTCTTTTCAGCTTGGCATTTAACGCCACACTTGTTGACATCCTGGTCTCATCTGCAGAGAGTGGTATAATACAAGTTAACACTTTTGTCATTATCCATTGAGCTGATTTTGAGATTCCTAAGAAGGTTTCAAAGCAAGATCAGCTGGATCCAGTCACAGACGATATTCCAGTTGAAACATGCTCTTTTGAAATGGCTAACGTGTCTACATCTGTGTCTACATTAAAATTCATCATCTAAGGCAGCACTCTCCACTTTTGGGGAGATGTCCAAGCCAGAGGCAATATTTCCACAGCATCTATTTCCATGTCCCTGCTCAGATGACTGTGCTCTTTCTAGGTCCGTTCTATTTTCCTCTTGTCTTCCCTGTGCCTACCTGTGAATACTGCTTTGACCTTTGTCTTCCCTAAAGTAAGAGAATGATAGAAATCTGAGGTTGGAATGGACCTAAGGATCCTCTAGAATCAAACACTCCAAGTACTTGTGTCTATGGCAACTAGTTATTCGACCTGGTATTGAACCAACTGTTATGTCCTACTTCTTGTCTTCGAGTTAAGAGAGATGGTTATGATTATCTTATACTTGGTTTTCAGTCCTCAGTGATTAGTCACAGATTGTTCCTTCTTGATATCCTTCAACCCTTAACACTGTGTTATGTGTTTGCATCGGTTATGCTTGCCTTGGGCTGCACGTAACTGAAATTTAATGAAGCTGACTTAAACATATACAGACCTGTCTTCTCCCAAGTAGGTAAGAACTCACAGCAGTGAGCCATAGCTCTTGTAGGTTTGGTGGGTCAGTGACACTGGGGTAGGCAAAATCTTTCCCACAGATCTCTTTGCTGCAGTAAATGTCAAATGACACCATGATCACATTCAAGGCAGGAAGAGGGTAGCTGCAGCTGTAATGTAACTTTTATCAGAACAATAGCTTCTTTAAAAAAATTTCCATTGGCTTTATGTTTTAATCTCATTGGCTTAAGTGACCACTACCCCCTTGTAGTTGCAACACCAGCTGGAAAAACTGAACATGGGGCTTTTCACTCTGGCATATACTAATAATAAACGACCTCCTGAGGCTACGCTTATTTCTCTCCCTACATATGAGGGCACTGATAGGCAGGAAGAGAGGGAGAATGACTTTTAGGAGGGCTGTTGTCATAGGCTATATTCCTCCAGAAGGTGATCATGATATGTGGTTGCAAACAAAAAAGGTTCATTTAGAAGATGATCCCAGAAAGCATGAGTAGGAAAGTTGGAAAGTGAGAAATAGAAGCAAAGGCAACCAATGCAGCATATACTAAGGGCAAAGTTAGTAATACTGGTGCTCAGTCCTACCCAGGACCTGGATGAGACAGCCAAGAACATATCTCAGAACTGCCCCATCTGAGAGGCACAGAAGCTGGGGCATTTCTCCACCTGCTACCTCCATCACTGGTTGAGGGCTGCTCCCAAGGACAGGAGCTATCCAGAACTGCTGCTCCATGCATGGCTAGGCATCTCTCTTGAGCAGAGAGTGGGGTGCTTGAAATAAGAAGTCATCCGAGTTCTTGGGAATGAGTGCGTGCCCATGGATGTGGACAGGGTCTGCTAAATTACCATCAGGGCCTGGCCCAGTACATAGGAGATGTTCAACAAATACATTAATTCAATGAATGCTTCCTGAGTACCTATTACTTGCCACGTGTCCAGCAAGATATGTGCTAATCGTTTTATTCTTAGAGGATTTTCTTGCTATAAACAAAAACAAAACAAAGGGCATTTGTACCCAGATCTCGATAAACTGTAAAATGTACTTTCCTGGTAACTGTGACCTTCCCCCTTCCCTATTCAATATTGGCATGTAAACTTCTTGTTCCTATCAAAGGACTCAGTCAGTCCTAGAACATCCTGTCACCACACATAGTGCAGTTCTTAGGAAACAAGCTGTTTTATTTAATGAAATGTTTAGCATTTCAGAGTTCGACTTTGTCCTTAAGAGCAGACATTTACTAAATAGTCCATTAGTTGCTTGAAAGAATGAATACTCCTTTCCCTTCTTCCAGGGTGGTGATTTACTGCCAGAAGCTATCTGGCATTATAACCATTGTTCTTTTCTGTTAATAATTAAAATCAGGAAGTGACTGTCATGAATGTAGGTCTTGGCTTCAGTCCTCCCTAAGGAGTCATTCTTAGGTACCGGTGACAGCAGGAAGAATGTAAGCATCCTACCATTTTGGCCAGTTTTGCTCCAGTGTGAGGTTCTCCTGTTCCTACTAGATGAGTCTTATGCCAGTGCCATGACTGTTTTGTTTTCAACTTCTTCTGCTTCCCTCGTCCCTGGCTCTTGATACGTCCCTACCCTCCTTGATACGCTGCAGTGGGTACCGCAGTGGGCCTGATGCCTCTCTGGCATCTATTTCACCCCTTCTCTATTGTACAGCATGAGTTGGATGGGATTGATCACATCCCCAAATCCATGGAAAGGATGTATTGGCTTCCATCAGTCATATTTTTTTCTATTTTCCTGGTCATGGTGATCAGCTTATAGGAGGGTAGGTGACATAATTTAGTCTAGTGTCTGTGTAGCCAGCCTGGGGTCAAAGATGGCACAATAAAGAAAGATCCAAGATAATAATAGTGAAATAAAGCCAGAGTCCAGTTCAATCTGTGTCAGAAATTACATTTTTCTAGATATTTTTGTCCATGAGCCAATAAATCCCCTTTGTTGGAGGTTTTTTTTTTTTTGTTGTTGTTGTTGCTTACATCCTCAAACATCTTTGCAGGAATAAATAGCCTGTACTCTGTTACTGTCTCCAGACTTAAATTGGTCCTCTGTTTCCCTCTGGATCACCTTTTGTTTCTCAGGTTCCAATTCTGGAATCCAGTCACCTGATACCCATGGCCCAGCCAATATTTTCTCAACATGAGACCAAAACTTGACCATAGGAAAAGTCAGACATCCAGCTGACTAAGATCTTCTTAGATGTAGAAAATTACTATAAAACCTAGGATAATTATATCCTGCAGTCGTTCAATTATTAACTCTGAAATGATTGACTTCTTTTAAATACATGTTTATATATATTATATAAATTGTGAGGCAAGGAAATGTTGAATATACATCTAGTTCTGGAATTGGCATTTGGACTTACGAATCCTCTCACTTCAACCCAAAATTCATGTTGAAAGTGAGTGATTAGCTGTGGAATGTGGGAAGTGTCATTTTCGGGAAGTCACATTTAGCAGAGTTCACGTTGTGTTGTTCTCTGAAGGAGAAGTCATCCTATGATCCAGTCAACAGACCATAAGTTCCAGTCAATAGGCTCTGCCATTGGTAAACTACTCTTCAATGCACTCTAAACAGCATAAGGAGAGACAGCCCTACCTGTCCATAGATGAGGGTTACAGTAGGTATGAAGCTAGGGGAAGGGTTTTAAGAACTAGAGTGGGTTACTGAAGGAGGTTTAGGAACATCCTGGAGATTCTTAAAAATAGAACCAGTGCCTTCTCCTGAGTGGGACATGGTTTAATGACGAGTCACTTAAAGTCAATGAAAAATAGAGTCTTAGGGTGTTTGAGGTGTTACAGGGAAAAGCTGACACTTAGTTTTATGGCAAAAGACTCAAGGAAACTTTCAGGATAAATAACACTATAAATGGAAGCAAAATTGGCACCATGTTACAGGGAAGGTGTTTTTTTTTTTTCCATTTTTCTCAACAATCCTATAGAATTTGTGGCCTCTGATATGTCAATGTATAGCTGATAGTAAATAGGTCAACTTTGGTTGAAATATGACTAGAGGGCACATAGATTTTGCTCTTACTTTGGTCATCTTTTGAAGCTTTGCTTGGCATCCTCATATGTGGTCAGAGGATATTTATAGATTGTTTAATGACCTTGAAACTCTTAATTTCAAAGCAGCAGGTACTTCTAATGATTTCTCTGTTAATCATACTTTTTAATTCTATTATCATTTGCATAGAAGAACTCTGGTATAGGCCAGAGGTGGGGGGTGAGAGAATTCACCAGAGACAGAGTGGGGAGCAGAACAGGCAGATCTACTGAAATACACTGCTGAGGGCTGCAGTGGGTGAGACAGGAGAGGACTGCCACAACATGTGGGTCACCTCCCCGTCCTGGGATCAAATCCAGGCTGTACCTGTGAGAGCACTGAGACTTAACTTGTAGGCCTCCAGGGAGGCCCTACTTTCTAATTCTAATTTAGAATCCCTTTCTTTCTCTTCTTTCTGTGGCCACTGACTTTTTCCCACATAAAATGCCACTGTCATTTCCTGAGCGTGTGCGTGATCGAATATCCAGGCCCTTATTGTGACACAGAAATGCCTCCGTCACCCGGATCCAGTCAGCCTTTGTATTGATCTCCCCATATTATGCTCATCCTCCCTGCCTCCTTGTCCTCGTCCTCTCTACCTTGAGCAGCACATTGCCTCCTTTTTATTCTTCCATGTTAATGTCATTTTAATCACCCAGATTCAGCCTTGTGGTCACCTCCTCCCTGACACTTAGGCGGCCCTGCAGGTTCTCCTACCCCCTAGCGCTTATCATAATTTGCCTGAGCTCCTGGGGCTATGGCTGTGTCTTACATTTCTATATTTCTGGCACGTTTCTTAGTGCCTGGCACCAGTCCTTAAGAAAGATGAATAGATGAATGAATGAGGTATATATGCTTTATTTTCTCTCTTAGGAAAGAAGCAATGTATGAGTCATTATACATTCCTGAGAGTTTTGACTGTGGTTGAACACAAGGGAAACCTTTGTGAGAAGACTATGGTTGTCCCTCTTTTGAGCTGTTAATCAAAACCTGAATTTCTGAATTCCTGTGTGATACAAACAACACACCGCCATGGAGTTCCACCATCCAAGCATACTGAGAGATGACCTGGCCCTGAAGTTTATCTAATCTACAGGCAAATAACCTAACTTGATACAAAAACTATGCCCCTGAAGTTTGGGATGCAGAGGTGAGGGCTGCAACAGAAGCAGAAATATTCTTCATCAATGTAATCTAAAGTATACCCAAACTAGACTCCCCTCTAGGGGAAGAATGAATTTCAAGAATGGATCCATTGGCATTGCAGTTCAAATGGAGTCTAATGAGACCTAATTTATATTTATAAACGTGATCTCAATAACCCAAAGGCATGGGAATGATTACTATCCCCATTTTGGAGGTAGGAAATCGAGGTTCAGAGAAATGAAATAATTTAGGTAACTTCCCAAAGTCACAGAGTTACTGATAGTAGAGTTAGGACTTGAAATTATATTTGTCAGACATCAGGCTCGTACTCTTAATTAATCACCTCTGTGAAGCTAAGCCACCAGGGAAAGCAAGATGTGCACTATTTCAGTTCTTTTTATTGATACTGTGTCAACAAAAGCATAGGAAGTTTTAACTATATAAACAAGCTAGCAAGATGTGAAGCATCAAATATTTAAAACTAAGAATCAGGAATATAAGTAAATATGTAGAGAAAATATAATTCTCCTACCTGTGCAAAGAGGAGGTTATTCTCCATGATGGAAACTCTGAGATCAGAGAGAGGCAGGCTGAGATGTTCAAGGTCACAGAGGGGCTGCGGGGGATCTGAAGATGAGTCATGTCACTCTGAAATGCTCTCACCTTGGGTGCTCAACTGTTGGGTGCTGGTAAGGCTCTCACCTTGCCATGGAAACACAGAAGCAACAATAACTTATTTTGCAGAAATGCTGCTTACACCACATGACTAAACTACAAGGTTGAGTGAATGATTTTTGCCAAAGTCAATTTTTGCTCTGGTATTAAAATGAGCTAAAAGTCACATGAACTACACAGCATAACCATTAAGGTGACTACCCTCACAAAGAAAATACCAAGTGTTGGTGAGGATATGGGGAAATTAGAATCCTCGTGAGCTGTTGATGAGAATATAAGGTGACGTAGCCACCAAGGAAAACAATCTACTGGCCCTTCCAAAATATTAAAAATAGAACTATCATATGAAACAAAAATTCTACTTCTGGTACATTCCACCTCCCTCCCCCCCAAAAAAACCAAACAAACTGAAAACCAAGACTCCATAGCAGCATTGTTCGGGATAGCTGATTTATCCAGCCCATAGGTGACTGGAAAGACTCTGTACCTACAATGGTGCTTCATTCATTGTTAAAAAGGAAGAACATTCCACATGCTCCAGTATGGACAGACCTTGAGGACGGTATGTTTTGCAAAACAAACCAATCACAAAAAGACAAATACTGTATGATTCCACTTACATGAGGTACTGAGAGTTGTCAGATGCACAGACAAAAAGCAGAGTGCTGGCTGCCAGGGGCTGGGTTTTGGGTGAAGGAGGAGCTGTGGTTTCATGGGTAGAGCAGTTCAGTTTTGCAGATGAGAAGAGTTCTGGAGGTGGGTGGTGGGGCTGGTTGCACAGCAACGTGAATATGCTTAGTGCCACTGAGCTGCACACTTCACTATGATTAAGGTGACAAATGGAATCTGTATTTTATCACAAAAGTAATTTTTAGAGTGAGTTAGCTAGGTGGAGAGTTAGGGGACTGGACAACACTTGGGTCTTTCAAATGGAAGGGCTTTGATAGACCAGATCAGAGGAAGGTCGCAGGCAGCCTGAGGTTGACGAGGCCACAGGAGTTTAAGGGAGAGGTTGGCCCCACCCCCAGGGCTGGAAGTGCACAGAAGGAAAGGTGTTACATAACCCTAGAATCTGGGACCCTGTGGCAGGAGTGGGATTTTTTTTAAAAAAAAGATTTATTTATGCATATAAAAGCTGGGGTACAAGCCAGAGATGTGGGGGGTGAGAGGATCCACCAGAGACAGAGTGGGGCACAGAACAGGCAAACTGACTGAAGTACACTGCTGAGGGGAGCAGCAGGTGAGACAGGAGAGGTCTGCCTCACCATGTGTGTTTCTCTCTTGCCGGTTGGGGATCGAACTCGTGCTGCAGAGGCTGCAGATTGCTTCATAGTGTGGTGCTTAAACCCTTGTTCCACCAGGGAGGTCCAAGAGTGGGATTCATGATAGTAGGGCAGGGTAAGGGTATCTGGCAGGAGGGATACAGCTGAGGCAGAGAGAGGGAAGAAACAGTCCTTGAACCCTTGCCGTTTCCATCCCTGCCATGGATTTTAACCAGAGACAACTTAGCCTGGGAGGCCGGAAGTAGAGGTTCCTGTGACTCCAACTGAGCAAGGAAAATAGCTAGCAGGAGGAGGAGCAGGTCTGAGAGCAGCTGGCAAAACGCCAGCATGCTAGGCCAAGTGAGATTTCTTTCCCTGTCACCCCCCAAAAGATCAAACTTCTGTAAAGAATTTTTTAAATCTTTCTACACAGACTTGCAAACATTACAATGCTCAGTGATGCTGACTAATTTCAATTAAATCCATTTACCATCTAGGTGGGGCGCATTCATAGTTTGTAGAGAAATGCATTTGAATAGAGGTTTAGCTCTGGGCGTCATTGAATGTTGCAGTTTCTCTCTCTGTAAAGCCACTGAAAGTCTTCCGGAGCGAAATGGCTCACTCTGTAGTCTTGTTTTCTTTCGCTTTACCATGTTAAGCTCAGATGGGATAAAATCGCTATTCCCTTCAACTTGCCAGGGCTCACTTTTTTCCCCCTTTAGCTGGCCACGGTTAGGCAAGTGACCCTTCTCTTTCCAACCTCAGTTCCCTGGGTGTGCTTAGAGTATAATCCTTGTGATAACGGTAACTCTTTGCTAACTTGTCCATTCTTTCTACTAAGCCTGCAACTAAAAAACAAAGACAGTACATGTGCACATATGTATATGTGTGTGCTTGTGTTTATGTGCATGTGTCTGTATGAGTGTGTATGTATTTGCGTGTAAGCAATAGTGTATCTCTGTCACTGGCCACAGTGCCTAATGCTGTACTTCATCTTTCTGAGTAAGAGTACTTCATCTTTCTAAGGAGAGTGGAGAGCAGACATTTGTGTGTGGACAGGAGAAGAGTGAAGAAGACAGTCTCTGAGGGAAAAAACGGAGGACAGGAGGGATTCAAGACTGGGTGGTTTCTTGAGAATGTTGGAGTGAATTGTGGGACAGAGACTAGCTAAGAACAAGAGCTGAAAAGCAGAGTGGTGACTGGTGACACAGCAGTGTGGAAGCAGCAGAGGCCTGGCGGCTGCTTGCTGAAGAGATAGTGAGAAAAAGCAACAGTGGGTGTTTACTTGTGCCTTAATTTCTAAGCAGGTGTGATATTCTTAAAAGATATGAATGTCTGGTTATATCCAAAAGGTAGATATCACCCACTGATGTTTTAAATTTCTCTGCTATAGTGGCCCTTGTTCAATACATCCAGGTGAATCTTTGCGAGTCGACACCCATACTTGACCGGTTTTCTCATGAGCCCATCTATTATGTCTCTGTGGATTTTTCTCCTGTTTTCTCCTGTTTCATATGTATATTTAAATTTGTGGTTTTCTAAAATGCCTCACCTAATTATTTACTGAAGTTGGACATAGTGCTTATAATCTGGTTCCAAAATGAAAAGCAAAGTGTGCAGGAAAAGGACGCAGCCACCAGGCCCTCAATGAAAATGAAAACTTACCATTAAATACTTCAGAGGCTTTCCCGCCCTCATTTGATTTTTGGGATAGTTTAGTGTGCACTTAGCAGGTCAGAAAATGGTTAATATCATTATCTCAGGGTTTTTGAGCTGAAAGGAGCAAAAGGTTCCTCAATGAATAAAAAAAAGAAATGGAGACTCAGACCAGGTGCCCGAGCAAAGTGACAGTTATTTGGCTCCCTGGAACAGGTTCGTGAAATTGTCCCAAGGACGCGATCTTAGTAAGGCCAGGGTGCAACCCCAGTTTCCAAATAGCTTATTCTTGTTTTACTTTTCTGAAGACTAAATTTTCCAAGGTAGATGCAAAATCATTTCTAAGCCTTCACATAAAAGGATTTTAATATTCATTCTCAAACATTTATTTAGTTCTCATCTTGTGCAAGGCACTGCATTAGGTGGGTCTTCTAAAATACACTATATGAGGGAATGAAAGACAATTTCTGAGCTTAAAAAGCCAAATTATGAAAATGTAATATTTATTAGGCACTTGTAAGATAAAAAGGCGCTTGCAGGAGCACCACCCCTGCAAGCTTTACACCTCCGTAAAATTTCTGGCTTGCTCAGCTGATACGAGCATGATGCTAATGAGAGCTGGGTCAGAAGTTTAATTCTTGATCGTTTGCTATGAGGAATGTTAATTCTGACCAACCACGCCTAAGAACCAGCTAGTTAATTCTACAGTTGAGGGGAGTGTGGCTTCTAGAATTAATGTGGCCTAGTGACCACAGAGGACCAGTGAATGGAGACCAGAGCCAGACATGGAGCAGTCTAGCGTGGTCTTCCAGAACTGTCTTCCAGCACAGATGCACCGTGCAATGAGGACTGGGAATGGGAAGTGGGAGGAGGCAGGTTCTGCTTGTGACACTTCTTCCCGACTTCTAACATTTTGTCCATGTGTAAGAAGTTCAAGTAGCTTAACACTCTTAGCCTCTCTCATCTCTTTTACTCTCTCTGTTCCAGGAGAGCTGCCTTATCTGCCTAGGGAATTTGCGAAAAATTTAGTGGACATCTTGGACGCTCTCCTTCATCTTCTGGGAGTTACTGCTTGCCTGGGTGACACTAGCAAAACTCGCTACAACCCTGCACAGCCAGAACTGCGTGCCTTGGTCTGTCTGGGTATCCAGATGGAGAAAGACCATTTACCTACAGATATAACCTGTATGCTCCAAGTTACACTTCATCAGTAATCAGTGATATTTTGGCACCGATCAAGCCTAGTACTTGCTCAGCAAAGTTGGCTTTCTGGAGGAGACAGAGAAGCCAAAGAGGCCCATCCACTAAGGCAGTATTGCTCTAGTATGGCCTGGAGCATGATGTAATGTCCTAGAATATTTCCAGGTGACCCAGAAATTAAAGTTCAGAATCCCTGGGAAGCCTTCTGTCCATAAGCTACGCCTATCACCTCAGCCAAAAGTGTATGTTTGAACAAGTGAAGGGTGGGGGATCCTGCAGTGATTAGGGCTGTGGCTTCATTCTGTTAAACTGCATTGTTAGGCGGAGGTATCAATCAGCAAAGTTGGATAAACAGAGAACTGAGTTTGGCCTTTTTGGTCCTTCACTGAGGGGAGTAAATACTTCCTTCTTTTTTCATTGTTGCTCTGTCCCCTCCCTTCTGAAGTACATTATAAAGAAACTTGCCCTCAGTTTCTGATGGAAAGCAGAGCCTGGGTGAGGGGGTTCTTAAATGCTGGCATGAGAGTCAGGGTGAGTTTGATGGCCCCTACGCTCACCATTAACCTGCTGAAATCACGTTGTGTGATGTTCCCTTGGAGTTTCTTTCCCGAGGACAACAATGGCAGTCTATTTATTGGTTTCAGTTGCTATGAAGTGACCATCCTCAGAAGTGAGGCTGTTGCCCTTAGCTACACATTTCTTCATGGGCCTCATCTTGTATCACACACAGCACCGAATCAGCAGCGAGCCAAGCCACAGACCCTGGTGAAATACCTTCCTGCTTTAGCTGCCTTTTATAAGCAAGGTTGTGGCTAAATCAGCAGAGAAACGATATACATCTTTTTCCATCAAAGTCAGGGCCTGACTTTATTTTAACGCTGTCCTCTGCCCTCCCAAGCAGGGATTTGTTTATTTTTATTCTGCTTCTCTGAGGAGTGTCAGTTAAAACAGCTTTCAGATCATCTCTTTCTTATTTTTTTTTAAAGATTGATTTATTTATGCATACAAGAACTGGAGTACAAGCCAGAGGTGGAGGGGGTGAGAGGATTCACCAGAGACAGAATGGGGAGCAGAACAGGTGGATCTACTAAAATACACTGCTGAGGGGAGCAACGGGAGAGTCAGGAGAGGTCTGCTGCGCCATGTGTGTCACCTCCCGGGCCTGGGATTAAACTCATGCTGCAGTGGCTGCGGATAGCTTTCATAGTGCTGTGCTTAACCCTTTGCGCCACTAGGGAGGCCCCAAAATCATCTCTTTCTTGACTATCCCACCTCACAGGTAGTTGAGAGGACCCCAGGAGACAAAGTATAGAGCACACTATGGGTAGGAAGGCCCTTGCGTCTGTGGTTGTTGTTGTTATTCTCTGCCTGGAGAAAGAAGACTCCACAGGGCTGGTGTCTGTCTGCAAGTCAGGAGTATTTTTGTTTCATGCCATCACATCCCATCTCATGGATTCTACAGATTAGAGAGTTGCATTCAGGCTAATTGTTGAGTGCATTTCTAGTTTGAATTTCATTTGCTATTTTCTGGCCTCTTCACTCCTTGATCCCTCCTTTGTTTTCTGACTCATCTTCCATTTGGAGAGCAATCTTCAAGTTTTCATACTTATTTTCCACAGAGATATACTCTTAATTTATGCAACTTTCCATTATGCACCAACAAGATGCTGGGGGAAGGGTGTCTTTATGTGTCTTCTACCCTGAATCAATTTGCAGTCTTTTGTCTCTTTTTCTTAAGGCAGTTCCCAAAGCACCCCACGTCTGCTGACGTTTGAAAGGCTGTAAAATTAAAGCTACGTAATTATGAATACTATGAAAAAGGTTTTGACAACTTTTGGTGGCATTTAATTCTAGTTAAACTCCTCTCATTCAAAATAATAAGCATAATGTTACTTATTATGTAAATGAGGTGGCAAGGCAGATGTTTTTCATCCTGGTGCATTCACTGGGGATTAATACATACAAAAGCTGAGCAGGAGGGGCCTGTGTTCAACCTGGGAATTTGAATAAGGTTCCAGCAACAGGAAGGATGATTACCCTGGAGCTGATCTGTCCAATACAGGAGCCAGTGACCACATGAGGCTATTTAAATTTAAATCAATTAAAATGAAATAAAATTAAAAGTTTTGCAGTCACATTAGCCGTAATTCATGAGCTTAACAGCCTTAATAGCCACATGTGGCTGGGGCCTACTTACTGAAGAACACAGATAGAGAACATTTTATCATTGCAGAAAGATCTGTGGGACAGGGCTGTGAAGCGCAGAGGCATTAGAACAGAACTAGGGATGCCTGTCAGATTCCTCTTATCAATTGAAACTCTATGCATAAGGTTTCTGCAAGCTTCTCAGAATGGCACAGATTTGTAAAGAGCCAAGAGATGAAGGCATTACAGTCAGGGGCCTGCTGGTGGGTGCCACCCAATAAGCTGGAGCTTCTCAAACTTTAAATGTGCACACACATTCCCTGGGACATGAACATGCAGATATGCAGTCAGTCTGTGGTGAGGCCTGAGAGTCAGCATTCATAATTGACTCCCAAGTGCTGCTGCTGGATTGGGGGCCACAGTTGGAGAATCACGGATTTCCACCACTGATTCCCAGTCTTGGCTGCACATTGTAATTATGTGGGAAGGTTTAAAAACTACTGATGCCTACATCTCACCCACAGAGATTTGGATTTAATTTGTCTGGGGTGTAGTGTGGGCATTAAAGATATTAAAAAGCTCCCCAAGTGGTTAAAATTGGACAACCATTAACAGTGAGAAAGCAAGGCTGTCAGGTTTGAGGACCAAAAGTGCTTGCTGGCTTCACCTGGAAGTTGGTTAGACACGCAGATTCTCAGGCCCAAACCCTATCCTGCTGAGTCATAATCTGCATTTAACCACCTTCCCCAGGTGATTTTGTGTTTGTTAAAGGTGAGAGCTACTGTCCTAGATAGCCTTTTAAAGTGATGATTTATAAATCCACTGCTTTAAAGAAATTCTTTAAGGTAAGAAGTTCTGTTAGTTCCTAAAAATATAGGTGCATATAATTTAGTTCCTTCTTATGCCAAATTATCAAAACTTGTATTAGACTGTCATCACACAGACACAAACTTGGCTGTTTCTGCTTGCATTGTAACAGAAGGTATCAGTAATTCCAGCAGAGGAGAAACTGCACCATCAAATCTCAAGTAGAAGGATAAGAATAAGCAAGACTTTTAGGAACTATTTTCCCATGTTTGCAAAAAATGTAGTATTCAATTAAAATGCTAGTCCCTTTTTGGGTTAATGTCTTGATTTTATAAAATTGTGTGCTTATAATTCATTACCAAAGGTAGACACATTGGTAAATTCTTATTTTTTTTTTAAGATTTATTTATTTTTTTATTCAAGAGCTGGGGTACAGGCCAGAGATATGGGAGGGTGAGAGGATTCGCCAGAGACAGAGTGGGAAACAGAACAGGCAGACAGACTGAAGACACTGCTGAGGGGAGCAGCGGGCGAGACAGGAGATGTCTGCGGCGCCATGTGGGTAGCTCCCTGGCCGGCCGGGAATCGAACTCGAGCTACAGAGGCTGCGGACAGCTTCACAGTGCTGTGCTCAACCCGCTGTGCCACTGGGGAGGCCTGATAAATTCTTAATTTATGAAACTTTTCATTATGCAACACTAAGATACTGGGAGGGGGACCGGCTGAACTATAATCTTGACCCCCAAAAAGTTTCTAATGTCTTTTTGAGTATTTTAAAGGAACAGTGCCAAAGATTATTGTAATGTCTAAAAACCAGGTGAAGACGTATCTCTGAGCGTCTCCAATGTGAATGTTGCAGGAATCACTTGGAGATCTTGTTAAAATGCAGACTTCCCTGTAGTAAGTCTGGGGTGACCAGGGACTATTTCTAATACAGGCATTGAGAAATTACGGGTCCATGACCACACCCTGAGTAGTAAGGGAGTTGATTACTATCAGGACACTTTTTTCGTACACTCTTATCTAAATGACTCAAAACCAAATGCCCTGTTATAAACAAGAAGGATGATGTTGTTGAAACTGCTGATGCTAATTTGAAGCATCTAAAGGAGATATTAAAAGATGAAAATTATTCAGAGACCCATCATTAATGGAAAGCTAATAGGGAAATGAAGTCATTTGAGGCAAAAGCAATATAGTAACACAAATACCTCAGATGACTGGTAGGGCAAAATTTTCAAAATGTTGTAAGCTGTCTGCATGCTTGAAGTAGCAATTTACATGCATAATTAGGTGCAATCAACAGTTTTGAAATGTAGTATATTTTCTGAGCCCATGTTTACTTATGACAGATGCAAAAAAAATCTGTGTCCCCAAAAAATTGAAGGACAGAGAAAGGAAAAATATTTGCACTTAACAATAAGAACCTTTATAAGCACACATGTACATACAGAACAAATTGAGTATTGTTTCTTTATTTTAATATAATCTTCATGTAAGCCTTAAAAGAAGTGCACAAACATATTTTGGAAGTAAATAACAAGCATGGAAGATTAATAAACTTACCAGTCAGCTCTTCTAGCTCCTGTCAGAACTGACATGTAGTTTTAATTTCTACAATGTATAAGGAAAATCTGTCAAATTCAAACCTTTATTGCACAAAACACCATTGACTTTCTTTCTGCCTTCAGAAAGGGCTTCACTCTCTAAAGATACCAAATATATTTTTAGAGCATTTTATATAAAAAGATTAATTAAACAGGCAATTTCTTCCTAAATCAAGATCCTCTGGGTAGTGTTGAAGGTGAAATATTATCAACTTACTATTTTCTGTGTAACAGGAAATAATTGTGAGTATTCACAATGCACTAAAACCTGCTGCTAAGCCCTTTACACAAACAATGTCATCTACTATTATAAAGATACTGTAAGAATTGATTTAGTACAATGTCATGGGGAGGGTAAGAAGCCTAAGTAACTTCTGGAAAGCGGCATAGCTATATTTTTTTGACTGGCACATTACTGCTTAAGGGTCATAGTGCCATTTTAAAAGCAAAGTGAATCTCAGACTGAAGCCAACACATTATATTTTTAACAAGTTCCCAATTTAGAAAATGAGCTTGAAATGTAGGGTTTTGGTTTTATTTCTTTTGAAATTTTAAGAAAAGGAGAATGAGTACTTCTGTCCCCAAACTTTTTCTTTTCTTTCCCAAAGTGTGTTCACATTGCCTTATACAGATTGACTGTCTACACTGATTAAATTAAAGTGGCAATTAATTTCTGTCACACATACAGACAGAGTTGGAGACTGCATGGAAGGATAAGACCTGAAGGTGTGTACTTGTATAACAGCATCTATTGGGACAGTGTGTGTGTTGATATGTAAAAGTTGTCTTTAAGTTAATGCAAAGCAGGCAAGAGAAGAACAATGCAATTTTCTAGTTTCATTAGGCAATCATTATCTGTGATACATTACATGTTAGGGAAAAACACCCTCTGCTAAGAAATGCATGAATAGTTCATTTATCTGCGGATCCATTTGGGGGCATTATGGAACTCAAAGCCCAGAACAATGGGCTCTATTTAATATTAAACAGGTTCTTAATAACCTCGATTTCTCTCCATAGCTGCTCGAAGGTCCCTCCTGCCATGCAGAGTTGCAGCCAGCAGTTCCCGTGAAGTTGTAAGCTACTCCCCAGGACCAAGTCGTGTTAAATATAGAAGTCACCCTGATCACCTGACTGTCGGTGAGCCCCGATTTAAGAATTTCCAAGTCTACCCTTGTCATTTCAGTCTGTCTATTCTATATTTACAGACGCAGCTCACCGCCTGGCTCGGGGTCACCACCGGAACCTCCTGGACACCTGCCCTGCCGAGGACGCCCTTCCAGCTCCCGAGAGCTCCCCACCCGGGATCGGCGGCGCCCAGCTGGCGCCCACCCCGGGGCACATTGCAGTAAATGCCTGGCGGCGACTTCGCGCTTCTCCCTCCGCCTCCCGCATCGACCCTCCACCGCCGACCTTTACGCCAAACTCGGGCGCGCTGCAGGACTCGCGTCCTCGCCATCCACGCGGGGCCCCACCCCTTCCCGGTTCCAGCCCGCGATCGGGCGGGAGGCGAGGGTAGGTGGATTTCCTGCCTGGAATTTGCCGCTGCCTTCTCTTTACTCCAGTTCTCCAGCGCTGCGCGGCGCGGTGCCGACCGAGGAGAGGAGCGGCAGCTCTGGGCTGCACACACGCGCGCCCCGGAGGGGCTGCCCCCGGGGACGCGCTCCGCGGCAGGAGGGCGGGCAGAAGGGGCGCCGGGGCCAGCTGGGGGTGGGGGTCGCCTGGGTTTGGGGGTGGGCGCACCGGCCACTGGCCCTCCGCATTGCCCCTCTCCTTCCAGCCCTCGCTGCCACCCCCTTGCCCAGGTCGGAAAACCCTCCTAGACTTGCTCCTCGGCGTGCGCGCGAGGGCAAAGGTGAGGGGTTGGCGCTTGGGCATTGGGCGGGGGTGGTCGCTGTCCCTTGCACCTGACCGCCCCTCTTCCTGCCAGTTCCGCCCGGCAAATCCCGGCGTTCAGGTTGGTTCTTGCAATAACTTTGTTCGGAAGGTTGGCTGGGAGGGGCGACGCCAGGGCCCCTGGAGAGGCTGGAGAGCAGCGCCGAGGCTCCGGAGGCTGGGCGGAGAGCAAGTCTCGAGCGGCCCCGGGGCTGGGCGCGCTGCTGGGAGGCATCGCTGCTGCTGCTGCTGCTGCTGCTGCCGGGATGCGCTCTGCTTAGCGGGACTGCCGGGGGCGCCTGAAGGCCACCGCTCCAAGGACACGCGGCCACCCGCTCCCTGCGCTCCCCGGCCCAGACGCCGCCCGCGCCGGAGCCGAGCCAGCGAGCGGAGCCACGGGGAGCGCGGGCGAAGGGTGGCAGGAGGGAGGGCGCGCGGGAGGCGGCCCCTCCTCGGCGAGCCATGCGTGCCACGGGCAGCTGAGGAGCCGCCGAGCGCCGCTGCCAAGTCTCCGCTCCGCTTTTGTCTTGCCCTCCAGTGAATGGGAAGATGGAGATGGATGTTGAGGGAGTTTCTCCGCGCCCGGAGCCCATCCCCCGCTCCCAGGGGGCCGGCGGAGCCTGCCAGGCGCAGCCACAGCCGCCCCAGCCCCAGCCCCAGCCCCAGCCGCAGCAGCAGCCGCCGCAGCTGGCTCAGGATGAACTGCCCGGCGAGAGTGCAGGCGCCGAGGACAGCGACGATCCCGAGGCGAGACCCAGCAGCGAGAAAGGAGAGAGCAAGGTAGGTCCACAGTGTCGGCGCTGTGACACCTTTTGAAAGAAACCCACCTTGCGCTCTGGTAGCGGCTGTCACTTTAACCCCGCGCTCCCCCCCAACTCCCTTCCCTCGTTTGTTCGTGTGGTAGTGGGTGTTGCAGATGTGGGGGAGGCGTGAGGTGGAAGGCAATCGGTGGGTGACAGTGACTTTCTGAACTGGAAGGCGTGTGCACAAGTCTGTCCGGGTTTCTGTATTCAGCAGCGTGTGCAGAGAAAAGTCTTCTGGTACCTGTCATGCCCAGGGTAGAGCGCAGCACCTCAGGAGAGCAGCGGGAATAGACCTCTGCTCGCCTGCACATAACCAAGGCTGATTCGGATGATCTAGGTCAAGGGGAAGCATATGTCTTCAGGACCAGCCAAGTGGCTTCCGAGACTCCTTGGAGGTGATGGTAACCTAGGGATGGCAACAATGGCAGCAAACTTTGCCTCATTTGCATGATGGAGAGCACTGCTTACCCCAGCTCTAAGCTCCTGGGGTTCACCGGGCACCCTGCTACCCAGAAGGGCAGGGACCAAGTGCCTGGCAGCAGATGAGCCCTGTAAATCTTTTGCAGCCCTGCTGTGTCATTGTAGACCAGGGGATAGCCACTTCTTATGTGGGGAGAGGAGTTCTTCAGGTAATTGGATTCCAGCAAGAAATGGTTCAAATGCCATTTTCTGCTGCTGATGTGTCTTCCGCCGAGAAAATTGTAAAATAGAGGAAATGGCATAGAAAATAATGCCTTGGTAATGTTATTAGAGTGTATTCGTTACAGCTTTTTTTTTTTTTTCCTGTTCAGAATACAGTCTTCTTTCTCCATGCACACTTGGAGTTCAGTTTCGTGGAAGCTAGTGTTGTTTAGTGGTCTCGGTATAAAGTGTACACATGTGTGTCTGTTACTACATTTTGAAACTGGCTGCTAATGTTGCGGAAAAGTTGGTTCAACAAATCAGACTATTGGAACCAAAGAAAGGTCAGTCACTGGTGATCATTTAAGGAAGTGTATAGGAAAATAGGCACTTCGTTCTGTTAGAGAAGAATTGGGTGTCACCAGGGGCGCCTCCTTGGAGATCGCCTTGGTTTCTGTTAGACCTTTCTGAAGGTGTGAGTGGATTAAACAGCTACCTGAAACATATTGGGATCACACTGACATGTTGGAGACAGACTTACTTAACAAGTTGGTTTTGCAAATGTTCAAGATTGTTTTGCATTCTGAAACTGAGCTAAGAATTGAGATTGTTGTTTATCTACCAAAATCAATATTGTAATTTAAATGGCTATCTACCAAAGAGCTGGGATTTGAACACACTGTAGACTGGGCCGGGGTGCCTTACAAATGCATACAAGATTTACATTGTGAAAACTATGATGAATTTTAATATTCTAATACCCTCAGCTTTCCAGCCGCTCTTGATTTCATGAATATTTAATTCTGTCATGACTGCATATTTACTACTTTAAATGACTGTCTGTGCTCAGTTTTATGAAATAACTATAACTGAGCATCATATTACCTAATTGAACTCTAAGTCCCTTTTGCAAAATAGGTGTGGGGAATAATTAAAATACACAGCCAGTGCTGCCATTTCCATGTTGTTGGTTCATGTGCCCTGAGCATGAGAAATTCCTGCCATCAGCAAAAATCTGTGCTTATTTGTTTCCCTTTGATGCACCATGCAGACTGTCTAATGTTCTCCTGGTTGTGAGGAAGAAGGAAGGCGACGCACTACAAATATTATAGCAGGTGAAGAGAGGACTGAAAGCAGGTTGATTACATTTAGTTAATTAGCATGTGCAGGTAATTGAGTATTCCACTGATGTGATTTGCTTTATGTTTGTCTGCAATTTCTTGAGGTGGAAACAAAATACTACTTTTTCCCTCCAGGTGTTTGCCTTAAAAAATTACGTGGCATCCTTCTCTTAACCTAGAAATCAGCTGTGTTAACCCTTTGTTGGCTCTCATTCTCCAACTGGCTCTTCTAAGACTTTGAGGACAGGCGCTGTGTTTTACATTTTCGTAACTCTTTTTCATCTTTGATGGCTATTAAGGAAACTTATAAATGGATTTTTCTAAGCAAATGCTGGTTTCATTAGTGGGAAGGCCTTTGGGTGTCTGGCTGAATGACTCTACTAAGAGATGAATGGAAGGCAAACTGGGATAAAATGGAATGTGGTTTTACCAAGCTGTGTGGGGTGAGAGGGACGAGATTATCATGGTAGGATTTAAATACAGTAATGTACAAACATTATTGCTGAAACTTTTTTTCTGGAAAAGTTAAAAAGAAGTTGCAGGACCGAGTGTCCTTACTCCATGTATGTTTGCCCTCATGTTATCCATGCAAATGTGTGAATTCTTCCCCTGATCCCAGGTGAGTGATATAGATGGTTTTTCCCGTCTGCTTTGGCTTTATCTTATCATACGCTCTCTTCTTCCTTCTCTGTCTCTTGATCTCTGACACACACACACACACACACACACACACACACCATTTGCCATAATGTTTTGTATTAAAGTGTGTATTTGTGACCGTGACATAAGGTACCCTGACCTTATGCTTTTTTTTTTTTTTTTTTTTGGTTCAGTTCTCATTACGAAGCTTTGGTTCCTGAGATATGTTGTCCTTGTGACTTTGGACTAGAGACTGTGCTGTTGCTTCCAATGCTGCTTCACTGAGGGATGTGACGCAAGCTTCTCCCCTCACCTGCATTCCACCAGCAATGCTGTTCTGAACCATAAGTCTTTTTTTTATTATTTAAATATTTGATTTTATATAATTCTTACATCTTTTTTCATCTTTGCACAATGTATGCATTTTCATTTTGGTTCTATTCCCCATACAATTGCAGCTCCCCCCTTATTTTGACTCTAGTCCTTCCTTTCCCTGTCACTCCCTCCCCCTGCCACCCCCCTGTACTGTGTCTCTGGTTTATAGTTGCTTGTTGATTTTGATTTTACTTTGTATTGATTAGTCTTTTTCCTGGTCTCTTATTTAGGTTTTCTAGATTCCTGCTATGAGTGAGACCATCCGGTATTTTTCTTTTTCTTTCTGGCTTATTTCGCTGAGCATGATCCCTTCTAGCTCCATCCATGTTGCTGCAAATTGCATGTGTTTATCTTTTTTGAATGCTGAGTAATACTCCATGGTGTATATGTACCACATCTTCTTGATCCAGTCATCTATTTTTGGGCATTTGGGTTGCTTCCAAAGCTTAGCTATTGTAAATAGTGCTGCTATAAACATAGGGGTGCAGGTGCCCTTTGGAATGGATGTTTCTGTGTCCTTTTGAACCATAAGTCTTGTGGGGAATGCTGTAGGGTCTCTCTCACCCTGCATGACCAGTATGTTTTCTCTAAAGCCATTTATGTTGAAATAATTTTGGAAGAGTTGCAAAGATAAGACAGAGATGCCCCATGTATCCCTTACCCAGCTTCCCCTCAGTTAACAACACACTACCTACTCCTGGTATATAGAGCACATTAAAGCAAGGTACAATACTATAAGCTAAACTGTCTAGTCAATTTTCGTTGAGTGAATGTGATAACACATTGAAGTTTTCCATTCTATCCTTTTAGGATTTAAGACTTTCTTTACACCTGAAAGACTCTGCGAGAGGGTATCCAAGAGTCTAATTTAATTTAAAGTTGACTCTCCCTCCCTTTTTTCCTGCTGGGTAGGCGAGCTTATGACATGCAAAGGTTGGCATCAAGTTGTGTGGGCCCTATGGGAGTTACAAGGAGGGCAAAGCTCCTGAGTGCTCTTAGCTTTTGGGGAGTGATCGTCTTTTATTTTAGCTGAAAAACATTCCTGCTCCAGGTAAGATAGGGGTTGTCAGTGCACAGAGGACAGCAAAGTCTCAAGTGGCAAGCAGAAGAGAAAAGGCAATTGATAAAACCAAGACAGTTCACTTTGCTGTCTGACCCCTGGGGTATTTTGTTCCTGGCTTGAAAGATTCGGAAAGCCCCTTGGTTTTTGCATTTGTTAACCAAGTGAACTTAATTTCCAGCACAGAAACAGCACTTGCCCAAATGGAGCAGATATCAGCCGTACGGTATGAAGTTAGAAAGACTTGCATTTGGTCTTGGCTCTGCCTCTTAGTAACTGTTAACCTCAGACAAGGGCTAGCTAACCTTTCCAAACCTCAGTCTTTTCATCTGTAATAGTAGTGTCTACTACGGATGATCATGGTTATCACACGAGATAAAAATTCATTCTTGATTCTTTGCTTTATCGATGCTTAATGCTCAGTTTCTAATTGTTAACAATTATGATTATTATTTTAATTACTGAGGGCCATGGTTCTAAAAAGCAGAATGAGTTTGGATTCCAAGTTTACCTAGAATATTTAGTTCCCTAGAAGTTTGTGGGCCTGGAAATGACATTATTTTGCAGTGACATCAACTTGGTGCTCATTGACTGAGTTTTACCCTGTGGGTCTTCAGTTGGCCTTTTCCTGGTGGGTAGGAACTAAGGAAAAATTATCCTGACTTGTCAATTAACTGTTCTTCTCTCATCAGGAAAGCCCAGGAAGGCCAGGACGGAGGGCCCCTATGTCTCAGCCCAGACCCTAAAGATATATACAAGACACTAGTAAAGCAAATGGGGTAGCCCCCCCCCTTTCCATAGCACATTTATGGCTTCTCAGGAGGAGTAGGTGGGAACTTTTAAGATTTAAAAAATGATTGCGTTAAAAAGCTATATCCTCTAGGAATCTTTGGTTGCAAGCTGCAGAAACTGACTTTAAGCAAAACAGTATTTTATTGTAAGGTATAAGATAATCACAGAATCAAAGAAAAATGATAAAGCTTTTTTTTTTTTTTTGTAAACACAAAAGCTAAGGAATCTCAGATCTAAGTAGTAGAAAGTGATGAACAGTTTCCCGAGGGCACTGACATGAGGAGAATAAATTCCAAGCACTTTGTGTCACTGTGCTTAAGAGGCAGATTCCATGGACGGGTTATCTCTTTGGCCTTGCTTGGATCATGTCTCTGCTTCTCGGTCAGGGACATGTGGGCTTTTGTGCTGAAGGTTCTCCTTTGCAGTTGTTACTTACGGTGGAAAATATCAAGGTGCTGTTACCAGATCAAGGAGAATGGATATTCAGGGGCAAAACAAGCAGTACAGCTGCTCTTCTGGAAAATGGGAGTAGGGGAAAGGGAGCTGGTAGAAGGTAGGAGAGGACCAGACAAAGACAGACAGGAACTTAGCTAAGAACCTGGAATATTTTTAAGCCTTATTTTCATACCATTTTCAAAGTGAATACAGAGGGAAATTATGTAATCTGCAGCTTATTTATGTACAGGAAGAGGGGAGCAGACGACTTGCTCCTTATTTTTATTTGCCACATGAGACTTCTCAAATCAGGAAACTGGATTGGAATACCCAGCCTCTTCCAAATTGTTACAGGTGGTACAATTGAGGTGCCATCATAAGGGCTGTGCCCAGAGGCAGAGCTGGCACATGAGGGCTCTTTAGCCTAAGGCATGCATCCAGATGGCATGAGGCCTCTCAAAATCCCCCCTCTTCGGAGAGGATCCATGCCCTCTCTGCCTGACACAGTCACAGGAAATACTTGGAGTCTGCTTCAGACATGCAGAATTTTTGATGTCCCCTCTTATATATTTTTTTCTTTTTTTAAAGATTTATTTATTTATGCATGCAAGAACTGGGGTACAGGCCAGAGGTGTGAGGCATGAGAGGATTCACCAGAGAGAGTTGGGGAGCAGAACAGGCAGATGTACTGAAAATACACTGCTGAGGGGAGCAGTGGGTGAGACCGGAGGTGTAGGTCACCTCCCGGACCAGGATTCAAACTCATGCTGCAGTGGCTGTGGCATGCTTCATAGTGCTGTGCCTTAATCCCTTGTGCTACCAGGGAGGCCGCAGTGTCCCCCTTATAAAATGAAATTAGTGATCCATTTCACTGTTACTGAGCAGCTCATCTGAGAATGAGTGTGATTAAACCCTGATGTTTTAACCCATGTCTATTGGAATAAAACATATTAACTTTTTTTGTTTGCCCCCAAATTAGCAAGCTGATATTCTGCTGAAATCCCTAAAGATTTTTTTTTTTTGATATTGAATCTATGTGTCAAGATATTCCTGTTCTCATGCTTGGGCCTGCCATCCCATAGAGGCAGTTGTGTGAAAGCAGCACTGTGGGCAATGTACTTTTCATGCTGTCCTGGCAAATGTGGGGAGCAAGCTGTTCACCTCCTGAGCACACCAGGACTGGCACACACAGGGCGCTCAACAAATTGCAACTACATTGAATTCTGCCTTGATGTGTCCAAGTCCACATATATTAAGTACTTAGATGCTGGGACTGCAAAGTTGAAAAAGAGAAGCCCCCAGTTTCGTGGAGGAGACATGCTTGTAGATGGATCATGATGCTCTATGGTGATAAGGGCCATCGGAGAGGCAAGGCTCGCAGGGCTGGTGTGGAGGCTGCATGGACAAGAGCCATCTCCCTCAGAAGAGGAGGCATGCAGGGAAGGACTTTCTGGAGGTGGGGAAAGTGTCAGAGTTCAGAAGGGCTGAGAAAGATGCAGAAGTTCAAGTAGAGTAAGTGGAGGGAGTGGGTCCTGCAGGTCAGTTGTCACGATGCCTGCTTGGTGGCAGGACTGGGTGTTTGGACCTTGTCTTATGAAAAGTAGCTGGAGAGAATAGGTTCATGCCTGCTGTGGGAATCTAACACTTTCCAGAAGGGGTCCCCAGATGCGGGAACTTCATGGATCAGTAGATTCACATGGAAGGATCCCATAACAGAGCCTAGAAGTATCCTGTGACATGGCTGTCGTTTGCCCTGAGGCCACACACTAGTATATGGTGAGGCAGGATTGCAGAGGAAGGATTTCAGTGTGCTTGTGCCAACTCTTCCTCTTTCCTCATTGTCACCCGTGACTCAAGGCCGCTTCTCCACAGCCCACCGTGAGTCTTGTAGCCCAAAGTGCTGGGACCACTCGCAGCCCTCAGGGGAAATAACACTACTGGCATTGATGTACAAATCAGGACATTGTTCTTAAGGCAAGGGAGGGCCCCGGTTTTATTTCCCTCTTGAAAAAAATCCTATTCACTTTATAGGTAGAGAAGCAAGAATTCTCCAGTGATGTGGAAGGGCTGAGGTTCATTTACAAGCCCAACTCATTCGCTGTGGTTACCCAGAGGGCTCAGGTTGGGCTAGCCCACTCCCTTTTTGCCCTCCCCCATGCCCAATTAGGTCTACAAGCTATGAGGACTGAATCATGAAAACACTGTGGTCTGGGTCCTCTTATGAATAAAGATGGTGGATACGTTCCCTTTACCATGCTTGAGGGTCATGAAGATTGAATTAGTTGTAGGGTGAGCAACTCCTTCCATCCCAGGCATCCCTAGGTCCCAGGTAAACTAGGACAGGTGGTCACTGAATTGCTGGATGTGTGTAAAGCACCTGGCCCATTACAGACTCTCAGGCTATGAGAGCTGTCACTGTTGAAAGTGCTTCGGGGCATGCGATCCACAAGTCTGAAACGGACTCACCATACATCAGAGCTAATGAGATCCTGTGAATGAGTTCAGCTCCTCCAAATTGATTTAAAAAAGCAGTTCAAAGGAAAGCTCTGGATTTGAAATGGTTAGCATTACTTTTCTGACAAGTGACTTTAGAACTTTTCAAGGTAGACTTCCAAGGTTTCTACTCATGAAGTAAGCATGTTTTCAACAGCTAGCTGAGAAAATGTTCCTGGCTAGAGAAGGGAAGCTACTTTGGGGGCAGTGGCTTCACTTGCAGCACAAAAATCATCTCAATGCGTTTTAAAACAGTTCATAGTTTATAGGGCCTATGTCTCTAAGGACCAGACTCACCATCCCCCCACAAGAATCTGATCTTGTGGGAAGATGGGACACGAGTGGAGTCACTTGAATCTCTGCTCTTCCCCTCTAACGGAACTCTTGGATAAATCACATTTTCTTTGAGTCTCAGTGTTGCCATTTGTGAGATGGGATGATATTTTTACCTTTCAAAGATAAGTCTAGAAACTCAAAATGAATAGTGCATGGGTAGGGCCTCCCTAGTGGTGCAGCAGTTGAGCGCTGGGTTGCGAAGCTGCCCGTGGTCTCTGCGGAGCCGGTTCGATCCCCGGCTGCTCCCCGGCCACCGGAGGAGGGTCCCACATGGCGCGCAGACCTCTCCTGCCGCCCGCTGCTCCCCTCAGCAGTGTCCTTCGGTTCCTTCTGCCTGCTCTGCTCCCGGCTCTGGCTCTGGTGAATTCTCTCACCCTCCTGTGCTTCTGACTGTACCCAGTGCTTGTATAAACAAAAACAAACAAACAAACAAATAAATAAATAAATAAACATGCCTCTATATATAAAAAAAAAATAGTGCATGGATAACCTCTTTTATGAATGAGAGAGAGAGAGAGAACCAATCTGATTTTGTTACATAAATACCGATCTCTTATTGTTTTCTGTGACCTATTTGAGAAATTGAGCAAGAAAAGTATCTCATGAGAGTGAAAGGTGCTGGGGACCGAGTCCATAGAAACCTCTGGAACACCATTGCTGGGAAGGATTCATTCCCTTAGATGACAGTGGGGCTGGATTTGGGTAACAGCTTCGTCCAGAGCATCACCCACGCACCCAGACAGGGATGCCCCTCTGCCTTGCCCCTGGGGTGATAGTAATACTGGCCTTTTTATTGTTATGTGTTTGGGGCTCACCTTGTTCTGCACAGAGCTTTTCCTCAAACCATTTCTTTTGCCTAGAATGCGCTCTTCCGCTCCCCTTCCCTCTCACCCAGTTGATTCCCACGCAGTCTTCACGATTCAGTTCAACACCTCAAGGAGGCTTTTCCTCATTTGAACTTTTCCCTGCCTGCCCCATAAGTCAGGTCCCTGTTGATATGATTTCATCCATTCCTAATTGTATAATTAGCTCTTTGATGTAAGCCATGAGGATTGGGACCAGGCCTGTCTTTTTCACAGTTATTTCTCCAACCCTCAGACAGTACATTTCTTGTAGTACACCTTCAAATATATTTTCCGAAGAGTAAGGTGGGTATGAATATTCATTTTGACACTCTTTTTCGTAGCCCTTGCTTTCTGATCCAGGTGGGTATGTACACCAAGGCAGCCACATTCTTATGGAAGAGACAGACATGGAACAAGTAAATAACTAAATAAATATAACAGATAACACATAATCCATTAAATAAATAATCTGACTCCATGGTCCTGACTGTCTGACTTGTGGGCAAATATTTCGAACCTCTGCTGAACCATATTTTTATAAGACATCAATTCAAGGTAGTAAAGAAATCACCATCATGCAGTCTGTTTTCTAGAGTTGCCATCTATTTTATGGTCTCAGAACCCGCTCCATCCTCTATGTCTTCCACAGAGATTATGGTCTCTCTGTATTTAGGGTCTCTCTTCTACTTCCTCCACAGAGTTTAGGGTCTCTCTCAATTAATGTTGGCAAATAGGAACACATATGCCACCAGCTCCCCTTCCTGTGTCATGTCACACACAGCTCCTTCGGAATGAGTTAAACCTTACCCTTGGAAGAAGGCATTCATTGGGCCTCCCTGGTGGCACAGCGGTTGAGCTCTGGGTTGCGAAGCTGCCCCCAGCCTCTGCAGCACTGGTTCAATCCCCGGCCTCCGGGCGAGGGTCCCACATGGCACACAGACCTTCCTGCCACCCGCTGCTCCCCTCAGCAGTGTGCTTCGTTGGTCTGCCTGTTCTCCTCTCTGCTCTGGCTCTGGTGAATTCTCTCACCCTCCCACAATTCTGACTGTACCCAGTGCTTGTATAAATAAATAAATAAATCTTAAAAAAAGAGAAGGCATTCATTAACAATTGATGGGAGGTGGCCTGCAAGACAAAACTGGTGTGTTGTCACTCCTGGCAAGGCTTTCTCACTTTCTTAGAACAATCTTTATCACTCCCTGCAATTTCTACACCTGTCTGGTATGGAAGTCAGTAGACACATGTGGCTTTTTAAATCCAAATGTAATTAAAATGAAATACAGCTGAACATGCAGTTCTTCATTTGTACTAACCATATGTCAAATGCTCAAAAGTCACAGGTCTAATAGCTCTCTTGTTGGGTGGTACAGATATAGAACATTCCTGTCATTGCAGAAAATTCTATTGGACAGTTAGAGACTGTGACTTGGCCTCTCCTGGCCTTCACCCCCATTCCCAGCCATCATTTACTGAAAACTCTCTGAGATGCTCTGACACCCATTCCTTAGGAAGGGTGGAGATTTTGCAACTTCCCAAGCTTTGTCTTGGTTCTCGGTGAATTACTTACAACTAGGTTTTGAATTACCTTTATTGCATGTATAGATGCTGCTTAGAGCAAGATCAGTTTCAAAAACTTGGGCTAGTAGCTATTTTTACTTAGATGGTCTGCAGAATCGTGGTGTTCCTCCTTGACCACTATAGAGAAACAGTCTGGTGAAGTGGTGCTAAGAGATGGCTTTTCTAATATCCAAGTTCAAAGCCTTTATGAGTGGGTGGTTGAACCACAGGCTCAAGCCCCATTGACACCTCCTCTTTGCCATTTACTAACGATTGTCTTCACGCCGTGGGGATTACTCTGATGATACTTGTCAGAATATACAGGCAGAGAAATCTTGCCGAGAGCCCAAATCTGATATCATCACAGAGGTCCTGTGCTTGCAGCAACCATGCGGGGGATAATTTTCAAATAATACAATGGATAAAGAGGACAGAATTACAAAGCTACACCCATCAGGTGTGCTATTCTTCTTCTCTCCCACTCAATAAAATCCAAGTACGTTATGGTTACGAGTGGTTTCAGGCATGAATAAATAAGACAAAGAAAAGATATACGAATAACCTGATCATAAAAACTACCCTTTCAGCCCTTCTTATACTTTTTTTTTTTTCATTCATGAGTGAGAAAAGTGATCTGTTTTAAATCGGAGGAAGGACTGGGGAGTTAGTCCTAAAAGATTCTAATGTGGGACTCGCTGTGTCGCTGTCTAGCACATTATAGGAGTGTCAGCAGGAAAGGAGATGGGGAGATGGCCTCAGGGTGGAGTTGGTGAATTTCCTCCCTGTTAGCTGGGGATGAAAATTTGAATGACACCTTGAAGTGATTTAAAACTCTTTTATTTACACATCCAGTTAGCTGGGAGGCCCCTAGGCGTCACATTCAGAATGTAGCAATGCATGGGGAAAAAAACAAAACAAAACAAGACAATAACCCACAAAAACAGTGAGCCGAAGAGATGTGAGCGCATCTGCTCCTTCCCAGCTGCAACAGATCATCTGGACTTTGGACTGAGAAGGCAGCTAATGGAGAGAGATCATAATCAACAAAGAGAAAGGCATATGGCTAACCCAATCATAATGACACCTATTTTTGGTATGTTTATGTACTATTCAAACAAGTTTTAAAAATACAGATGTATATGCCAAAAGTTAGCGGTATAGCCAAGGCAACCATAATTACCCGTGAGTCATTACCTTCTTCTTTCTTTATGTTCAAGCTACAGACATGAAGCTGGAGCTCACACCACAGTTGTGTGCATCAGGGAGGGTTCACTTTCCACCATCGGGATGTTGAGGACACAAAGATAGAATCATGGTCTGTGATGTCAACAGCTTCAAATGGCTTGAAACCTAGAGAGTTACCTGTACAAGAAGCAAGACTAGGGGATATCATGTGACCAGAGGGCTTTCATCCACAGCACCTCCTTGCCTGAGCCATCCTGTCTTCCCATGCCGCCCATACATGGCTGGAAGTTGGGTGCTCAGCTCAGGGCCATGCCAGCTGAGTCAGCCTACATGTTGGACAATTTCACGTCCACTTTTTTCTTCTACTTTCAGCTTTCTGGCAATTTTGGGATTCAAAGATCACTCCTCATTTGTGGCACAGTCCCTGAATTCTGGAGGGATTTGGTAAATCTGTGGAATGTCAACATGTCAGATGTTGTTTTGCTGTTGTAGTGTCCCCCTAGTGTAGGAAGAAGAAGGAGAGAATAAAGAAGTCCTTGAGGGAAAAGCAATAGCAACGGCCTAACGCTTCCCTGCTGCTGTGATGTTGGAAAATACATGTGAAGTCTTCCTTTTGACGCTTCAATTTAATTGTGGCCTAGAGCAGAGATTTGCATCTCTGAGGCCATCAAATGTAGAGCTACCACAATAAAGAAACACAACACACTTTGCTCCATGATTTTGTTTTATCTTGTCTCCTTTTTTCTTTCTGGGGTCAGTTGTATAATTGCTATCCTGTAGAAACTAGAAAGGGTTAATTTCATGTTGGATTAAGTACTGAGGTGTCACCTTCTTCAGGACTAGACTGAGCATCTTCTCAGTGCCAAGTAGGTAAAACAGAGTTTTGCGGAAGTGAGGTACCAGCTGAGGATCATATCACCCTTTTAAGAACAGTCTGGCTTTCTGCTGATGATTCATCAGAAAAATGAGCATGGTAATTGAATTGGGGATTTAAAAGGATCACAAGGAAAACAACCACATTCAACTATTGGCACTGCGTAAGAGATTCTGTTACTGTGCAATATGGAAGGCAATGATCTATTGCAGTGGACTCTTTAGCAAATGCAGGCTACTTAGTTCTTGTGCCTTGCTCAGTTACAAGAGGCTGTCTGTCATTGCTGTTGAATTGGGACAGGGTTTGAAAACACTGCATTGAAAAGTGAGTGTCTCTGTGGAGACCTATGATGCCTTCTACATGTTGATTAGATTCTGGGAAGGGAACCTGTCTACTACAGCAGAAGATAGCAGTCAGAGCAGCTAACAGAGGAATTTTCTGAAGAAGGTATCCATCTCCTTTCCAGCATGGCAGTGATGAAAACTGTGACAGGATGTGCAGCCACTTCATCTTGGAACAGATATTGCTTCCAATTATATGGATCATTGGCTTGTACATGTTGAATGAAATGACCACCTGTTGGCAAGTTAAAGGGCTAACTCTTCTCTAGAGCAATGGTTTTTCTCCCAGGGTGGCTTAGTCCGTGCTGTCCTCTGGGACATCCAATAACATCTCAGACAGTTTGGGTTGTCAGCCAAGGGCGGGCATCTGGTGGGTAGAGGACCTGGGGTTGCTACATCTCCTATACTGCACAAGATAACATCCCATAACAAGGAATGATCTGGCCCCAAATGTCAGTGGTTGAGAAACTCTGATCTAGAGAATATTCTAGATCTCTGGTCTTGACTTTATATATAATTAATGGGGATAATATTTTCAGAGGATGGTTAAAACAGGCACTTTCTTAGGCTTTTCCTTGTTACAGAGTTGTCAGGTCTCCAAGTTCTGCAAATTCATCCTTTTGCCAGATATAAGAGATGAGTTTGGGGAGAAAATTCTTTACACCAAGAAATTCAAGTATTGTCTTTACTTTTCACAACTGACACTCACTGAGATGCTTTCTGTTGCCTAGAAGGTGAAAGATGAGAGTTTGCCTCCCTAAAAATAATTTTCTTAGACTGTAACAAAGATTCTCTCTCTCAGCGCCAAAATATATATGCTTCATGTTTCCAAACCAGTGAATTCAAATCCTGTAGCTGTTATACTCTTATTAAATTTTGCTGCAAGTATTTTCTTATCTTGTACAAAATGGATTCATCCATGCTTATGACTTTTCAAATCAGGAAATACATTGTATCCCAAATAGTTTACATGTTTTCTTTTTAAAAACACAAGAGAAGGCTAATAACATTTAGCCCTGTAAAGTATTGGCGACCAACTAAATCAGTCATGTTGGGAAAAAGACAGCTACTTACACTTACCTGGTGGATTTTTAAACTATTTAACAAGGATATGAGCCGAACAGTTTCCACTTTTAAATTTTTTAACCATGAGCAAGGAAATTTAGCTAAGAAGGAAAATTATGTTGACTAAACCCCAAATCTTGAATGATTTAATCTATGAAATATGTTATTTTAACTTTAAACCAAGAAGTGAATTACCAGTAGGTGTGATATGAACAGGGTAAGGTCCCACATTAACTAATCCATTCTGAACTTGGAGGGAGGAATTGATATTACTAGTGAAGTGAGGGGTTGGCAAGCTTTTTCTGTGAGGGGCCAGGTAGTATTTGTGGCTTTGTGAATCCTACAGCCTTTGTCTCAGCTATTTGACTTGGCTGTTGTAGTGTGAAAGTAGCTAGACAGCCCATAAGTTAATGGGTGTGGTCCATTCTGGTACAATTTTGTTTACAGAAACAAGCACTGGTTCCATTTTGACCTTCAGGCTGTTGTATCCCCACCCCTGCTTAATTTAACCCATGTGCCTTTAGACTGGGCAATGTGTAATTTCTCTTAGATTTTTTTTAAAAAATATTTATTTATTTATTTATACAAGCACTAGGTATGGTCAGAAACACGGGAGGGTGAGAGAATTCACCAGAGCCAGAGCGGGGAACAAAACAGGCAGACTGACGAAGTACACTGCTGAGGGGAGCAGGGGTGCAGCAGGAGAGGTCTGCGCGCCATGTGGGACCCTCGCCGGCAGCCGGGGATCGAACCGGCACTGCAGAGGCTGCAGGCAGCTTCACAGCCCAGGGCACAACTGCTGCGCCACCAGGGGAGGCCCTCCTCTTAGAATTTTTGCAGTGATCAGGATTATTGATGGGACCCTAGTACTCTCCAGAGATTCCAAGTTGGAGAATTTTTACAGGTCTACACCCCAACGCCCACCTAAAAGGCAAAAATGACACATTGATTTTGTTAACAAGTGATGAAGTGTTCATGGAGATGATCCCGTAGGTTCTGATTGTAAAACGACAATGCCATTCTTTGATAGTTGCTAGATTTCAGATTTAGTGATAAATCAGGCTGGAAAAGAAACCAGCCCTTTCCAAACAGGATTCCCTGCAGATTGGAGCTGTGCATGGACTGCTGTGGCCCTTACTCAACAGTCCCCTGACATGCTCGACTCTCTCCTTCATAGTATATGATAAGCAATGGCCCTCTCTTGTTTCGCTATATTCTGGGGCTTTCTGATATAGTTTTCTAATGTGGGGTTCTGCTTTTAGGCCATGTCAGTGTGTCAGCTAAAATAACATAAGAGCATGTGGTGGTTCCTGCAAACTGCAAAAGAGAAATGAGCCACCAGAAGTTCCTTGCTCGCTCTTCCTCAGTAATCACGCCAATGTGATCAAATGCCGGGACGCTTCCGAGCCAGCCAGTTGCGATGTGGAGTCAACGAGACATTTTTTTCCCTTCCTCTTAAGTGCCCTCAGTCAAGAAAGATAAAGCTGAAGTAGTTTTGTGTGAGGGTTCTCAATCATGGCATGGGAAAGGCGCAGTGCGCTGTGTACCTGCATGAGCATAAAATTGCCCTCATCTTCATTTTATGTGAAATGTGACGCTCTTAAGAAATAGTGTCTGATTCCTTGAGTGAAATAGCCACTGTGTTCAATTAGCCAGGTTTTCTCAATTCTACCAGTGAGCGTGCGCACGCACGTGGGCGTGCGCACACACACCCACACCCACCCACCCACCCACCCACACACACACACACACACACACACACAAACTTTCAGTTTGTTGTCCACATGAATCAACAAGTAAAATCTTTACTGCCTTATTAAAAAGAGCCTGTCTTATATGTAGAACTGAACTGTTTGTCATATGACTAGGTTGAAGAAACTCAATATAATCTTAAATGATGTCTGACACAGTCTATTCCCCTATTTTCAGAGAGAATTAAGGAGAACTATAGATAGGCAAAGCTTTTCAGCATCAGCTAGAACTACTTTCTATATGTATATATGTGCATATACATGTGTGTATTAGTTACCTGCATTGCAAATTACCCCCAATTTTTTACAGGCAGGGTCGGGGCACCCCAGAACCCCCAAACATGCCCACTCTAAACAGGTTCTGCCATCCACCACATCAAGGCAAAACATACTCTAGTGCATAAGGCCTTTAATGGAAAGGGACTTTAATACAATTAATGTGAAACAAAGAAAAGACAAAGAATATAATTCCTAAATTAAGCACCTGAAATTACTCATCCCCTCATGGGTAAATCCCCAGCCAAAACAGGGTTGGCCCAAAAGAGTCACTGAGGGCCCAAAAGCCTGCTACAAGTCTAAGGCACCTCCTGGTGGGGTCCCATAGGAAAGGGGCAGAAAAGGCCCAGCACATCTGGGACAGAAGGGGCAAAATCAAGATAAAAGCTGCCATTGTTAGCCTCCCCCTGGGTCTCTCACCACATCTGTTTCAACCAGACCAAGATGCAAGTGCAGCGTCTTCATGTCTTTCTGCTCCACGTGCCTCCTACAGGTCTCCTTGCTTTCACATTCTTCTTTCCTTCTCCAGTGTCCTCTCCAGCTTTCCCTCCTCTCTGCTCAGCTCCACCCTTCTTTGGGTGGGGCAGGGAACCTGGAACCTCCCCTTTTCCTGGGGACCACCCTGTCACAATCTAACAGCTCAGCAAACAACAAATATTTATTAATTTACAGTTACATGGCAGCAGTAACCTGAAGGCTTCCCTGTGACCATGTGACCAACTTCTGTTGCGGCCCAGTCATGTGGCTGGCAAGTTAGTGTCGGTTGTTAGTAGGAGGCCCAAGTCCCTCACCAGTGGCCTCTCCCCATGGGGCTGCTTGAGTATCCTTAGAACATGGCACTGGTTTCTTCTAGAATAAGTGATCCAAGAGACAGAAGGGTAGAAGCTATGATATGTTGATGACTTAGTCTGGAAGTCCCACTCTCTGGTGTTTGCAGTAACCATTGGTTACACAGCTCAGCCCTCATCACAGTGGCCGGGACAACCCAGGGGTGTGAAGGTTCAGGATGAGAGTCTTGGAGATTGATTTCTTTGAATAACTACCTGTCCTTCTAGCACTAAGCTAGAAATCTCAGCAAAGGTCTCTCTAAACCTGTGGAGGTTATCACCAACCAGGTTTTGTATACACAGGGAAATGGACATGGGAAACATAGTGTAGATCTGACAGTTCACCAATGTGTTTTGTTGTAGCAGGTAACACCTGTTAAATACACCGGGTGGACAGTGTAGTGGTTACTGCTTGTTCAACTTTAAAAAATTCTCTGAAAGGGTTGTAGTTACATGTGTCTAGATTTTTCTTCATCTCTTCAGTATTGTTGACATTTTGACTCAGATATGTTTGTGAAATCTGTTATATAGGAGGGGCTAACCAGCTGTTAAAAAAAAGAGCTGGTACCTGTGTCTACCTGGGTGCAGGTGTCTCTTTCTTAATAACTCTGCCCCTTTTAAAAGATACCTTCTTGGGCCCCCCACCCCCGGTGGCACAGCGGTTGAGTGCTGGGTTGCAAAGCTGCCCGCAGCCTCTGCAGTGCCGGTTCAATCCCCGGCTCCTCCCCGGCCACTGGAGGAGGGTCCCACATGGCGCGCAGACCTCTCCTGCCGCCCGCTGCTCCCCTCAGCAGTGTACTTCGGTCCTTCTGCCTGCTCTGCTCCCCGCTCTGGCTCTGGTGAATTCTCTCACCCTCCCGCGCTTCTGACTGTACCCAGTGCATGTATAAACAAAACAAACAAATAAATAAATATTTAAATATTTAAAGAAAAATATAAGATATCTTCTTGCCCTTTAAGAACTACCCATTTGCTCCTGTGCAAATGTCCCTTTTTCCTTTTCTCTTCCCTTACTAATTCTGCCATTTTGACCTACAATAAAGCTTCATTTCTAACCCATGTAAGAAAAAAGAGATCTAAAAATGGTAATATCTTAAACCAAGTAAAACCTTATCTTTCACTCATGTTATAGTCCAAGATGGGTATTTCCTAGTCAGTGGTGGCTGTTCTTTCTTTTTTTTTTAAAAAAAAAATTTATATTGCTTTACAATAATATATAAGTTTTGGGAGTACAGCTTTCTACCTTGAGGTGTGTATGTGCCCCGCTCTACCCAACACCATTTTAGGGCTCTTCACCATGATCAAATGGACCTTTCTGCCTATTCCCTTACCCCTCTGGTAACCACCATATTTTTCTCAGAGTCTAAGAGTTACTTATGTCTTTTATATTAGTTTGTTTTGTTTCTTTATACTCCACATAGAATGAAACTATGTGGTATTTGTCTTTCACTTTCTGACTTACTTTGCTTAGCATAATCAATTCAAGTTCCATCCATGTCATCACAGAAGGCAAGCTTTCATCTGCTTCAACAGCTGAGCAGTATTCCTTTATACCTCACCTCTTTATCCAGTCAGCTGTCAGTGGACTTTTAGGATTGTTTCCATGTCTTGGCTGTTGTGAATAGTGCTGCACTGGACAGAGGGGTGCATTTTTTCTTTCCAGATTAGTGTTTACATATTCTTTGAATAAATATATAGGGGAGGTACTGCTGGGTCATAAGGTTTGTCAAGTTTTAGTTTTTTAAGGATTCTTTCTGTTGTTGTACAGCAGGCTGCACCCAGTCACATTCCCAAGTGGTGACTTTTGTTCACACACTAAGTCAGACCTGAACTCTGCCTATCTTTTCCCATCTGCTGTCCCTGAAGGCATCATTTGCATCCAGGCTGAGAAAGCGGGGGAGGGCCTGGAAATGGCACCACTGCTACTTACATTCTGCAGGGGAGATTGTCATGAGGCTAAGACTGTCCAAGGTGGCTGAGAAATGTGACCCCTCCTGGGGCAGCTGCTTCCCAGATGCAAGAGGATCCCCTACAAATAGAGGTCAGGAGACCAAGTGGATTTCGACAGAGGCAACCATCTACCTGATATTTGAGACTTTACAGCTTAGCTTGTCTGGAAACAGTCACACTTTACGAGCCTGGAATTATGAATATGTGAAATTTTATGACAAAAGTTAATATTACTTTATGAGTAAAATGTTTAAAATTGTGAACCCAGTCACACAGTAAAAATTTTAGCAAGAAGCCCATAATTACAAGCACGGTGGCTTAGTGACTTGTAAAGTGTTTATACTATTGATAAGTGGGAGGCACCAGTTTGGTGTGATAAATGTAAGTACCCACCATCCTTTTCCAGGAACATTGTGAGGTCTTCAGGGAAGCAATCCTTCCATAGGGATCAAGGGGTCCTGTTTATTCAGAGTATCCTTGGGTTTATTATGTTCACTGCCCTACTGGGACTCTAATTTGCATAAGAAACACCTCTTTTGTCCCAGTATCAAAGTGGTAATTATACAATCCAGGCACTTCTGAGCCATTGTTGTTGCCTTTGTAATTGTCATCATTGGCAATGCCACTTAGCCAGCACTTACTGGGGCTAGGTAGCCACTAAAGTTTTGCTTACCTATTATCTCATTTAAAAATCAACAAGCAACTATAAACCAGAGACACACTATGGGGTGGGGGGGCGGGGAAAGGAGAGATTGGGGTCAAAATAAGGGAGGTGCAATTGTATGGGGAATATAAAAAAAAAATCTTAAAAATAAATAAATAAATTAAAAAATAAACTGCTAAAAAAAAAATCCCCACTACCTTAGGAGGTGAGTCTATCACCCTCATTTGAACATGACGCTAATTGACTTTCAGATACTAAGACACAGTGATGGAGTTGAGATTTAATTTGGTATTACCCTTGCCCTTCCTTCCATAATGTAGTATATATCAGACTAAGAGCAATGCAGTGTATTTGGTAAATTAAATCACATGCTTCTTGATCCTTAAATCATACTGTGGATATGTTTTCCTACTCCTGGTAAAAATCGTTCCAAATATAGCTGTCTTGCTTCCAAACAGAGGCTTTTTTTTTTTCCCCACGTGGTGCCTTTACATGCTCATAAAATGGTTTCAACTACCTTTCCCCCATCCATTCTTTGAAACATGGGTCTCCTTTGTGAATAAATTTGCAAGCAACATGAAGAAAATGGAGCATTGGGCAGTAACCCTGTTGGCTTTATAGAAGGGAATCCAATCTCCTGTGACAAAGAGTGGCAGGATTGATAATTCTTATGAAGGCAGTATAGAAGGAATTCATCTATTACCAACTTTAGCAAGGTTTTTCATTCTATCCCACACTCCCAACTCACAGGTAAACTGGTAAATGGATTCAGCTGATACGGATTTTCTCATTTGCTGGGCTTGCAAACCAATGTTGTCTTCGACAGTTCTTTTCTTGGGGTAGTCTCATTGAATCAGTCTTCAAAGGTGGTGAAAAGAATAAGCTTTCAAGTCAGCTCTGGGTTGGAATCCTGGCTGAAAAACTTCACAGCCATGTGTAATGTTTGAGAAATGACTTAATTTTTCAGTACATCAGTCTTCAATTGTGTAAGTAGATATGATCATGCCTAAAGATTAAATAAAGCAAAACAAATAAAAATACTCAGTGTATATCAGGAGACTGGTAGGTCCCTAATAGTACTGCTGCATTAATTCGTTCATAAACATTGCCAGCGAGGATATCAGTTAGAGACATAGCAAGCAGCATAAAAGTGAGAAAAATCACTAGAAAAACCACAATTGATTTTTCTCACCTAACAAGTCTGCAGACTGGTGACTGTAGGTGTTGGTTCAGGAACCCCCTGGCATTGGGGCCATAATCTCTGTGGTTCTCTTTGCTTTGCCCTCTTGTTGGCAAGATAGCTTTTTCAGTTTCAGATATTACACACAGGTGCAAAGTGAGAGGAAGAGGGGGTGTCAGCTGCTCTTTTCTCTTTTCAGGAAAACACGGAATTCTGTACCCACACCAACACTGTTGTTCTGATGTCTCACTGGCTAGCCTGTGTCACATGACCACCCCTCTTGGGAAAAGAGCCCCAGGGAAGTGAGTATTTAGCTTCCCAGCTTCAATAGAGGACTTGGGCAAGGACTCTGTTTGTGGTCTCATTGGTGGTAGGGGTAATTTAGGAATAAGGGTGCAAGAAATATAAAAGAGGAATGTGCATGGTGTTACAAAAGCATGGTGGGTACAGCAGACTGTATTGGCATGGGGCTGAGGCTTGAATATCAGCTAGGGAAGAGCAATTGAGAATGATGCTAACAAATGGATGGCAGGCTGGAAAAAATGGGGTGAAATGAGATGTGGAATTGCATGCATTTCATGTTTGGGGTTTCATAGGAAGTTCCTGGATTGTGTGTGTGCGTGTGTGTGTGTGATGGTGGGCATGGTTAGCTGGTGGTGGCACAGTGTTAAGATTGGGAAGATTCTCTAGAACTAGAATTTAAAGGGTCCTGTGCATAGCAGACAGCAGTTTGGACTTTATTTTGCAGCTGGTGTAGGTACTTGACGGCTTTGCACAGGGGTAGAAGGATGCAGTTATATTTTGAATTGGAGGGAGGAAGTTTTGGGTGCAGGTCAGTGATGAGAGGGGAGTCAGCTAAATCTGGGAGGGAAAAAAGAGGAGACAGCAGACACCAGAGATATTTAGATGGGGGAGACTTATCCTGAACTGCTTGAAAAATAAGAGCGACAGAAAAGTCAAGCTAATCCTGAGATGTCTGGCTTGGGTACATGCTGATGCCACGGAGAAGAGAGCAGGAATCCAGAGAGAGGAGCAGGCTTGTGGGGAATGGACGCTGAGTTCTGTGTTCGGTATAGAAAGTCGAGTGGATCATAGGACTTCCTGTGACTGGCAATTCGATTCTAAAGGTCAGGAGAGAGGCGAGTAAAAGGTAGAGAAATAACTGTGGCCCTGATATGCCCTCCATTTTGAAATGCCTACACTCTGATTTCTTTCTTCTCTAAACATTTACATCTAGCATTGTTTGCTTTGTAGAAAGCAGCAAGTTATCTTCCTTAAGAGAGCTTTCCAAAAGGATGATAACCACTAGCATGCTTTTCTTCTACAAAAACAATCTGTGCTTATTGTGAGAAAAATCAGAAAATGTAGAGGTAAAAATAAGCAGAGCAAAACACTCATAACTCCTTCTCCTGAGCAATAACCATTGCCAAGTTCTTCATATGTATTTCTCTAGCTCCCTTTTCTAGACTGTTAGACACACACACACACACACACACACACAGAGCTATATCTGAGTGACAACATTTGGTCTCAGCAGCACTAAACAGCATGATGTGCCATAGCATGGAAAGACTTCTGTGTGAATATTCCTCTAATGGCATTGTCAGGGATGAGTAATATTCCTCTCAAGGCCCATGTAGTTTTAATTAAGTACTCCTTTAATGTGGGACTTCTATTAGTATTTTTAAAGATTTATTTATTTACTTATGCACAGAAGAGCTGGGGTACAGGCCAGAGATGCGTGGAGGGGTGAGAGGATTTATCAGAGACAGAATGGGGAGCAGAACAGGTGGATCCACTGAAATACACTGCTGAGGGGAGCAGTGGGTGAATCAGGAGAGGTCTGCAGCACCATGTGGGTCACCTCCCTGGCAGGGGCTCAAACTCCACCCGCAGTGGTGATGGTGCTGAGACTTAACCCCTACCGCCAGGGAGGTCCACTAATGTAGGACTTTCAGATTGCTTCTAGTTTTTTCCTGTGATGAATGGGCTTCAGTGAACATCCTTGCAGTTAAGGTTAGTGCACTTTAGTAGATCAGTGTTATAACACAGCTCTAGGGAGAATGTTTAGAAAGGCGCCCCTGAGTTGTCTGATACCCTCCTGAGAGTTGTTGATTTTCCCTCTTCCCTCTCCTCCTCCCACCACACTCCCAGAGGGTCACAGAGGCGCCCTGAGGAGTTCTCCATTCATTCACCTTCCACTTAAGATGCCTCTTTGATCTCTGCACATGGTTTATTCTCATGAACCCCGAGGAGCCACCAAGGGAGAACCCAGAAAAAAGGTCACACAGAGCAGACATTCATCCTGAAGCCCAACTTAATCCCAAATTTCTGGTAAGGAAATGGGGGTGGGGGGCCTTGTCATTGAACTGGGATCAGCTTTTATCCTCTGAAATCAAAACAGAAGAAATCTAGAGTGGGTGGCTTAAGTTACCTGCATGAAATAATTTCCTGGGGTGCAGGCTATTCGGAATGTATTTCTTGGGAATCTCATCTGAAAACCTATAAGGATTTTTAGGATCTCTGTTGGCAGAGGTGGTTAGGTGGATTTGTGTTCGAAAGAGTTGCTTTCTCTGTGACCTCTTTGGGAGACGTGCCATCACCCCAAGTTTACTGTACTTTGTTCACGTGATTGTCGTGAAGCCTGTGTCCTGTGTATGCTTGTGTGAATCTCTCTGTAGAGTAGATTGAAATCTGAAGGTATTTTTCCACTTCAATTCCTTTGTCCATGAATAGTGCTTCTCTAAGAAAGAAGATCATTGTTGTTTATTGTTACTACTTTTGTTTTCTTATAGCTGGAAGCTTTCTCTATCAATACAATATGGAAGACCAGGGTTGCATGTAATCTGTATAACCGGGGTTACTATAAGTAACACTGTTTTCAACTGCCTGCAAAAATCACTTCAATTCTAATCTGTGTCCACATTTTTTTGTATTTTGAGTTTCTGTAGACATATTTTCCTGTTTCTTCTTTCTTTGGGGCTAAATGCCTGAAGGAGAAAGTACTCGCAGATAGCCGAATATTTTTTTCTTCTAAATAAAAGATCACAGAAGGTGCCTGAGGAGATTTAAACATTGGGAAAACTAAAACGAACATTTTAATTCACTCTTCTGGGACTATTTTACATTTTGGGGGGCTTTGTGAGCCTCTTCTTTCTTTCCTTTAAGTATTTTGTCAGAATGAACTTAACTTTCTAGTGCTACAGTGAGGGTGAATTGTGATTAATAAATGGAGAAGGCAGGGGTCTTGATTTAGGGAAAGGTGTCCACACTAATGTTGGTTTTCATCACTGACATCTTAATCAAGTTGTGGAAAGATAATTAAAAGGTAACTAAGTTCTTATGTCTTTTTGGATTTCGTGTACAAAATAGGAAAGTGTGGGATGCCAGCTGTGCCCCCAAGTCCCTAGTTTTTTTAAAAAGATTTATTTATTTATGCATACAAGAACTGGGGTATAGGCCAGAGGTGTGGGGAGTGAGAGGATTCACCAGGGACAGAGTGCGAACAGAATAGGCAGATCGACTGAAGTACACTGTTGAGGGGAGCAGCGGGTAAGTCAGGAGAGGTCTGCTGTGCCATGTGGGTTGCTCCTTGGCCAGCCAGGGATTAAACTTGTGCTGAAGAGGCTGCTGACAGCATCATAGGCTGCGTCTTAACCCCTTGAGCCACCAGGGAGGCCCAGGTCCCTAGTTTTTTTATACCCTTGGCTGGATCTGTTGCCAACACTGATAGTGAGTTTGTGGTGCTCTGCTCTTGAGAGTGGTCAGGCTTGGTCAGGCATCAGAGGATTGGACCTTGAAAATAAAGATATTGATTTCACCAAAAAGGGGCCATGTGAAAAATAATTGATCAACTGGGGCCAGTGCAAATATTTACTATGAGGAAAGCAGGAAGCCTGGTCTGGGAAGACCTGTAGTCTATTCCAGCTCTGTGGTCATGGGCAACTCTGTCATCCTGGGCTTTCCCAGGATTAGTTCGACCAGCTCCTTAGAGAGTTAAGGACCCTACGTTTCCTTTTATGGCCTGCTGCTCGTTGACTGGATTTATTTGTGTAAGCAAGACTTTTTCACTTCATTTTCTCATATGTGTGAAAATAGTGACAATAGGAATACTTATTTCCAAATTACAGAGACATTCAAAAAAGCATTCAGTATCAAGAAGTATAAAACTTTAAGTGCTCCAAATGCTTTGAGTACATTTAAGTGTTACTTTTGAAATCACAAAACAAATCCAAATGGGTGAAATGAAGTAGACATTGATGATTAGTAAGTTCCTGGATTTTTAAAAATTGAATCACTAATTGCTGAACCAACTCACAGGAAGTAACTGACTATTTGGTTGAATATCTAGCAGGTAGACAATTAAGAAAAGAATCAGGGGGAAGGTCCTATCTGCTGTGAGTTGACAGCTTCAGGGGAAACTGAAAAGTTGGGTACAATATAGAGTCTTCTAGAGAGGCTTTGAATTTTTTACTATGTTAAGCCTCTCTCTTGATGTTTGTTCATTTTCTCCCCTTAATCAGGGAAATACTATTCAACTCTCTTTCAGAGAGGCACCTGCTCTAATGTGTCCTTTCATAAAGATGCATATAAAAGATGTCCTCTTGTTTTATACTGTGTACTGTGGTTCTCACTGGTTCCTTATTTTATACCAAACTACACTTTTAATATCTACCCATGTTTTGTGTACAGCTGGTTTGCTTGGAACAGCTCTATAATATTCCAAGTGAGCACATACCGTGTTTTACTGCTTCATTTCCCTGGTGGTAAGTGTGCAGAGTGCCCCCAATTCCCAGCCATAACAGGCAGTGCTCCCCTGTGTCTTTGGAGGTATATATTCAGCCATGGATACCTGGATATAGCATATTTGCCTAGTGTAAATAGCACTACATTACTTCCTGGAATGTTTCTGTCTGTTTATATTTTATCAACAGTGTAAGCAGGTTTATGAGAATCATTCTCACCATTATTTGAAATTCTTCTTCTTTCGAAATTGGCCAGCTTAATGGGATTTAAATGAATTTCTCTTATTAATAGTAAATGTGAGCATCCATCTCTTCTAGAATTTGTTAGCTATTTGATTTTCCCCTTCTGTGGGTTTTGTGTGTGTGTGTGTGTGTATGTGTAGTTTTGGATAATATGATGATGTAAGTTTGGAAGAAGTCCTGTTTCTTAATAGATTTTTTTTAAATCTATCCGAAGGAGTAAGCTGTTAGCCTTATTAGGAACTCACTCTTAGTAAAGACAATTAGGACAATCTTTTTTTTTACTCCAAACCTACCCATACTAGATAGAATTAAAGTCTTTGTTTCCACCAGTTTCTAACAGCCAGAAAAAATTTCCAGGTTTCCCACTGCAGCTAATTCAACACTATTAGTGTTAGTCTGAAGTCAGAGGTTCTTAATTTCTCAATTGACTTGCTGCTAATCTATTGGGTAAATTTGTTTAAGATTTTGTCCCTCCATTCTGTCATATTTTAAATACATAATGGGAATAGAAACTTCCAAACCACAGACACACTCAAGCATCTCACATTAGTATTAAGCATGATAAAATGTCCCATTTTCTGGGCCTGCCACTTGAGAAGCTTGGAAGTCATCTTGTCCACATGACAACAAAAAAGCTGAACATTATGCTCAGTGAAATAAGTCAGAAGGAAAAAGAAAAATACTGAATGGTTTCACTTATAGGAGGAATATAGGGGAATCAAGGAAAAATAATAATAACAACAAAAACCCCACAACAAAACAAAACAAAAATAAACAGACAACTATAAATCAGAGACATTCTGTAGTGGAGCGGGAGGGAGAGGGATCAAAACGAGGGACTATGGTGACGGTGCAGGGGTGAATTGGTGGTGGGAATTCTGTGGGGACTACACCTGAGAAAAGAAAGCAAACATTGTAAGAAAAAAGAATAAATAAAATTATTTTTAAAAAAGGAAAAAAGAAAAAAAACCTGAACAAATCGAAAATCAGCAACACTTTTTAGATTCATCAGAGAACTGAGGTCAGAGGCCAAATCAGTGCCACCCCCTACCCCTTCCTTCTATACACACCAAAAAAAAACACACCAAAAACAACCTCGAAAGACAGGGGACTACAGAGAATAACACCTCATCAGAGCTGAAAGCTGGGAGGGAACAAGTACCGGAGTAGGCAAACCTAAATTGTAATTGATGAATTGCTGGAGGCTCAGTATGAAAAAGTTTGAGTTAAAAAGTCCAGAGTTAAAAAGTCCAGAGTGTGGGGGGTGGAAGGGGTGGGGGGTTGGCAAGAACTTCGTTGTAGGATGGCAACCACAATTTTTTGAGTTTTAGCTCCCGAGGCCCTATTCAAGTTCTCACAGTGCAGATGGGAGGAAAATCCCCCATTTCCTACAGAATGGCAGAAAACTAACTGTTTTGAAATATACCAGAAAGTTCTGTTTTTCTTAATAAGGCCTGTCACAAACAAACAAACAAACAAACAACTCCAAACATTTGACCAGAGTCTGACTGATATTCTGTGAAAGTCTAACTCATGTGGGAGAAGGAAGCTTCCCCTTGCCTTCCTGTCTCACGCAGAGGAGTGGGTAGGAACTGAAAGACACAGGGAAAGGCCGTAGCTCAGAGCGCAGGCTCTGTGCAAGACAGAGGCCTCATCGTGCGATTATAGAGTGAAGATCTTCTATAGCTGCCCCCTGCATCCCACCATCGCATCACCAAAGGTCTGTTTACTACAGTTCCTTTTACCTATTACATTCTGGCTGCCTTTCAACAAAATATCACAAGGCATACTATAAGGCAAACATCAGTTTGGAGAGACAGAAGAAGCGTCAGAACCAGACTCAGCTATAGGAAGGAATGATCAGACTGGGTTTATGATTAGGATTAATATGCTAAGAACTCTAAAGGACAAGTAGTCATCATGTTAGGCCAGAGGGGTCAGAGGGGTCATATAAGCAGAGATGCAAATTCTTTTTTTTTTAATTAATTAATTTATTTATACAAGCACTGGGTACAGTCAGAAGCGCGGGAGGGTGAGAGAATTCACCAGAGCCAGAGCGGGGAGCAGAGCAGGCAGAAGGACCGAAGTACACTGCTGAGGGGAGCAGTGGGTGGCAGGAGAGGTCTGCACGCCATGTGGGACCCTCGCCTGGTGGCCGGCCGGGATCGAACCGGCGCTGCAGAGGCTGTGGGCAGCTTTGCAACCCAGCACTCAACCGCTGCGCCACCGGGGAGGCCCAGCCAAGATGCAAATTCTAAGAATAAAAAAGGAAATGCTATAAGTCAAGACCACTGTTAAAGCAATGAAAATGCCTTTGACAAGCTTGTTAGTAAAACTTGCTTAAGTGCCTCTACATGTTATAAGAGCATTTCAGCATCCTTCGGAAATTATAAAACAAGTCTAAACCTTTATTTTGTCTGTGAAAAAAAAATTGCTTTTCACCCAATACATCCCAAGGCTGGTCATGCTATATTTTTACTCTAAACTGTCCAAGGGAGGGAATAGAGACCTGTGAAGACATAGGACACGAAGAGTGTCCCATTACATTTCTGGAGACATGACATACAACTGGAAATTGATTCTGGGTGAAAACAGCAAGTTGTCATGTAGAAACTATCTGATGAAAAATGTTTTTGCTTTAATGAAGATGAATCAGATTGTGGCCAGAAGGATTCTGTTATTTGCCATAGAATTTGGATAGCTAAAATTTGAGAGGTGTGGATATGAAAATAAGAGGAAATAAAATGTTCTAAAATACTAAAATATTTTACTTGTAGTTTATACACCTTTTTTTTTTTTTTTTTTGGTCAGTGTATTGTACCTAATTCTTTTTCCAGAGAAACTTTGCATTTCATGCATTATTGCCACTTGATTTTAATAGACAATACCCATTAAGTATATGTCGTTTATGCAGAGATTGCAAATTAGAGAAAAAGTAGGACAAAAGAAACATATTAGAAGCATTTTATAATATATCAGGGTAATAGCAAGGCACATCATTAATATCATTATTTTTATTATATTTTTAAATGGGACCATCAAAAACAGAATCTTGTGCAACTTGCTTTTGTCAGCCACACTTCATGGGCCTCTTTTCCAGCCATCACAAATAGATTTGTCTCATTCTTCACCTGTTTAATGGATAGACAATCATTTGTTCAACCACTGCCCTATTTATGCCATCACCTATTTATTTGCTTTTAGGGAGAGTGCTTTGCTAAATATAATTACACAATATATCTTTAAGTAGTCATGCTGGTATTTCTGTAAGGTACATTATAATGTGAAATTACGAAGTCATGGATTGTGAACATTTAACATGTTGATAGTAGCTGTCAAATTCTCTCCAAAAAGAATGTTCCAACCTCCTGTCCTCTAAGAGGGAAGTGCCTTTTTCTCACACATTTGCCATCACCCAACATTATAAATCATTTTAATTTTTGTTAATTCAATAGACTTTAAATGGTATTTGGAGGTTTCTGACTCAAAATGGGTGGCTGATGATCTCATTCCCTTTCCATTAAACTTACAGAAAAAATAGCTTTTAAAAAGAATGAAACTATAGGAGAATTAGTAAAGATACTGTCAGTGGCTAGAACTTTTGAAGAATATGTGGAAGATAGAAAACAGATGCAACTGGACTGATGGAGAAAACTCAGTAGAGCCACTATCCAGAATAGCTTAGCCTGGTTTCAACAAAGAGCTGGAGTGGGACATGGAGCAGTCGACAAACATCCTCATTTCAGAGAACTGTGTTCCTAAGGGCTGCACATTTGGTCTCTCCTTTTAGGCCTTATTTAATTTGAACAGCTCATAGGAACAGACTATTGCCCTTGAGCTAAGGTGAGGGGATTGCTTCTTAGAGTAAGTAATTTGTCTTGGGACAGATTCCAGTGAGTCTGTGAGTGAATTGGAGATGTGTTTGCCAGAAATCCCAATCTCCGCACTGGACATGGTAAGGAAAACAAATAGACAATGCAAGTGTCCAGGAAGGAAATATAACAAGAGATTCTATCACAGAGGCAGTTGTGGCTGCCCCCACAGCCACAATTTTGCCACAATGATTGCATTCCCCATGTCCAAGTGCACTGCAGGGTACACAACATCCCTATACTTCATTGTCCCTTCCAGAACCTGCACTCAGCATTTCCATTTAAGGGAGAGATGATTGTGGAAGCAAATTTACAGAGATTAAAAGTAAATTCATGCTACTTCTCCTAAACCTTCTATTTGAGAATATGAATGGACAAGAGGAAAAGCACCAGGAGACAGAATAAAGGTTAACAGGGCAACTCATTTAAATTTAATAGAAATAGGGCCTCCCCGGTGGTGCAGCTGTTGAGCGCTGGGTTGCAAAGCTGCCTGCAGCCTCTGCAGCACCGGTTCAATCCCCGGCTGCTCCCCGGCCACCGGAGGAGGGTCCCACATGGCGCGCAGACCTCTACTGCTGCCCGCTGCTCCCCTCAGCAGTGTACTTCGTTCTGCCTGCTCTGTTCCCCGCTCTGGCTCCGGTGAATTCTCTCACCCTCCAGCGCTTCTGACTGTACCCAGTGCTTGTATACATACATAAATAAATAAATAAATAAATAAATAAATCTTTAAAAAAAAACAAAAAACAAAACAAAACAAAATTTAATAGAAATAATTCAAATGTGGGAAAGATTCAAATTAGTGACCTAATAAAGTAAATAAAGAACTTTCATCCATAAAACAGGTAAGAGTTCCCAAAAATAAGTAGATTTATGACATTCAAAAAAATCAGTGGATGGACTACATAATAAATTTCATGGAGCTGAAGACTGAATTCTTGAAGAAAGAATCAAGGAAATCTTCTATATTGTCTAGTAAAAAAGGCAACCAACATGATTCTAAAGGGAGTTATAGAAAGGATAAAAAAAATGAATAGAAGAGAGAACATGACTAAAAATAACAGAAGAAAATTGTCTTTAGAAAGAGAACCCTAACACTTCATATTGCAAGGTTTCAGTGAGTGAGTGTCCAGCAGAATCAAGGAATAGAAAACCAATAGCTAGTGGAGTGGACTAGTTTTTTGTCCTCCTTTTTTTCCTTTTGGTAACTAACAACTCATCCATCACACACTAGCACTGGCCAGTTAATGCTTCTTAGAGGATCCATGATGAGACTGGGAGAGATGGGCTTACCCCTGTCTGAGATCTATAGTCCCTGAAGACTCAGTGACTGTGAAATAGAAAGTGTCATTTTGTTGTATAAGGAGAAGTTCAGGCTGAGAAAGGACCCAACATGGGAGACCCAGTCTGAGAGATGGGAAGAAAGAGACCCAGACCTAATTACATTGTTTAAACCCTCCAAGTTGCCATAGCTGGGTTTCCATAAAAAGGGAATAGTTTGAGATGGGCTTCGATCATGAAAGTCATGTAATATACTTAATATATCCTAAAGGAATTCTAGTATATGATGATAAAGATGCTCAAGGCTTCTAGAGAGAAGAGGAAACTAATTGCCAACCAAGGTATAAGAATTCGAATGACGCCCTCTCAGCTACACTGGATGGTGGAACATGAATAACCAATGCTTAGAGGGTGGGGGGTGGTTTTGAAGCTATAATTTTTTTATTAAGCCACAGTACCAATCAAGCATGAGGACAAAATGTATTTTTGGATGCACTGGAGTTCAGGATGTTTGTGAAAAGATTGAAATAGCAAATATTTCACCACATGAAACAGGAAAAGACTTAGCAACGAAGGAAGCTGGAAAGAAGGTTAAGAGGTCAGTTGCAGTGGGGACCTGAAAGCATCTTCACTTGGATGTGATTATGTATACCTTCTATTTCACTCCTCTTGGTTCAAAGTGAACAATATCTACACACTTATATAAATGATAAGTACTCCGTATTGGTTTTCCATTTTTAGAAACAACCTATCTGGACAGAGCACAGAAGATGGACTTAATGCTCTAAAGGCACAATGTGTATATATATATATATATTTTTTTTTTTTTTAAAGATTTATTTATTTATTTATACATGCACTGGGTACAGTTGGAAGCATGGGAGGGTGAGAGAATTCACCAGAGCCAGAGAGGGGAGCAGAACAGGCAGACAGATGGAGGACACTGCTGAGGGGAGCAGCCAGTGAGACAGGAGAGGTCTTCGCGCCATGTGGGACCCTTGCCGGTGGCCGGGGATCGAACCCGCACTGCAGAGGCTGCGGGCAGCTTCGCAGCCCAGTGCTTAACCGCTTCGCCACCGGGGAGACCCCACACTCTATATGCTTTGACTGTAGCTTTCAGATGGTGACAGCGTGATTTTCTTGAAACAATTATAAATGAATTTAACTCTTAAAAAAAAATCTTGTGGATTTGACACCTGAATAGAGAAATAACTGATTTTCCACATTAGGAATGTGGCAAAGAGCAGATGGGGACCGATGTATCAGTTGGGAATGTCACTGTATTTGACCGAGACAGTCACCGACTGGTGGGGGATGGTGGGGGGTAGAGTCTAGTGTTTGTACTTGACTCTAGGAAAGTACTTGATTACATCATCCTCATTTTTCTCCCTCCTGAGCACCCTTCGCGACTCAATATTGAATATGTAGTTTTGGTGGTGAAGTGGTTTTGGTTAGATGTTGCATAATGGACTCCCTTTCCTGGGAAAAAGAGTAGAGGTGATAAAAAGATGCTTTTTTAATGGGCTGGTGCTTGAGTCTTAAATATTTAAAAGGAGAAAGGGAGGGAGGAAAAGCTAAAATGTTCCACTTTCATGTTCACCATTTGCAATTGGTGTGAAAGAGCTTTACCTCTTTTCAGAGAAATAGAGTCTAACTTGCAAAGGGCATAAACAGCACAAAAAAGAAACAAAAAATGCTAATTGGTGATTAAAGGAGCAAAGTTCAATATTTTTTTGTACAGAAAAAGCTTGCATTCTCAAGAATAAACATTTCTAATGAGGTCCAAAGAAAACAAGGGTAAAAAGAAAATGGGATAGTAAAGACTTCTTAATAATCGAAACTAACTAGGAAGAAATAAAGTTAGTTTTAAGACTTGATGTATACCAGACAGGTTTGATGGGTTGAAAAATGAAAAAAATCAGCCTAACAACTAAGTTGTTTCTGCCCCATTGAAAATCACTTTCTCTAAATCATCATTTCTCTTTCTCAACAGCTATCACACAGCTATAATTTGATTTCTGTGACTGCAAATATTATAAGAGGTAGGAAATATAAAACCTCCAGGACAGGAAATGGATTTTATTGCGGGCCAGTTTTGGTCAAAGGAGAAACATGCAAAGGAGGAACTCAAGGAATGCTCTATGGGCTGTCGGGCAGGCGGAGTGTTTGCTGTATTGAGAAGACTATGCTCTGGTGCTCCACGTGCGATGTGAGCATCTTGAATTAAAGTCGTAGATGAAGAACATTCTCTAAAACAGGGAATGTTTTAGAAATCGATGTTTTAAAAAAAGAATGCTCCAAAAAACCTACTTCCCTAGAATCAAGTTCCTTAAAAAGAAATAATGTTCTATGAAAAGTCATGGGAAGTAAAATGGGAAAATAGAAAAGCTTTGTGCGGCTCTTAAGTGTGTGTGTTAACACTGCTGGGTGATGATGGAGACTGGCTTGTAAGAGAGAACATTCTGGAGATTTATCAATAATACCACCCAAGATAGCTATCAGGAATCTCTTTATGAGCCTCAAATGAACAAATCTAACAACAGCCATACTTGATTTACACAAAAGTATGGGGTCTATTGAGATAGGGGACCATCCCCCAAATAATAGCTGATATTTAGACATTCCTTACTCTCTGCCAGGCTCTGTGCTAAGTGCTTTTGATGTATCTTCTTTTTTAATTCTCACTACAGTCTTAAGAAGCGAGGGGTCTTTTATAGATGAGGCTTCAAGAGATGAAGCAACGTGCCTAAGATCTCACTACTGTGTGGCAGACTTGGTGTCTGTCAGTCAGGCATAGACTGGGTGGCTTAAACAACAGATACTTATTTCTCACAGTTCTAGGGTTGGAAGTCCAAGGCCAAGATTGTGGCAGATCTTTTGGGTTCCCTCTTTGTATAAGGACACTAACCCTATCATGAGAAGTCTACTGCCTCTAAGCCTAATTATCCTCCAAAGGCCCCACCTCCAAACACCATCACGCTGGGGGGTAGTAGGGCTTCAGCAAATGAACTTTGGGGTCACACACATTCCACCCATGACCCTTGGTTTTTGAACCCAGTCCTACTAAGTTTATTGCCATGCTCTGAACCACTATGATACTATTGTGGCTGCAATGATTCTAGTATAATAAGAAGTATTTTCACTCAGTAAACAGGAATTTTACAGAGGCAAAGGGTAACTAATAACCTCAAGGGCCCACATTTCTTTACACCTTGGTATCAGATAAACTAATAATTAGTAAATAAAAATCAAAATAGCAACTGCAGTTTCTGAGTACTTAATACATGCTGGGTAATGTGATTTACATATATCATCTCATTTAATTATACTATCAACTTGGGAGACTGGAAGTAAAATGATTAAGGAGGCAAGTCAGAGACAGACAGCCTGGCACCCAACTGTACCATTTGCCACCAGGGTGTCTTTCAATTTCCCTGAACCTCAGGGTCCCCACACTGTGACCTTCATGAGAAAGAGAGCTTCAAATTGCTAATTGGAATAATGTTTGGAACATATTAATTACTTGAGCATTAACATTTTAAAGTTATTATTGCAATCTATAGGTGAGAAAACTGAGATTCAGAGAAGTTAATTAATTTGCCAAGGGCTATCAAATACGATCTATATAGCAAAGCTGAGATTATAATCTCTATATGCTTCAGAGCTCAGTCAGTCTTTGCTCTTCAACCCTCTACTTTCATGCCATCCTAGAGCTTGGCCTCACACCTCAGTTTCCTGAGGATCATTCAGCGTGTTTCCCCCCAATTTAAACTCCAGCACAGATATTCTAGGAGCAGGTTGTCCGGTGTGCTGGGCATGTCAAGGTTAAGGCAATGAATAAATTAGGAAATTGACACAGTTGCAGGTGACCCATTTTTAAAGATTGAATTTTAAAGCACTTTGTGTTCCAAGGAAACTGGATTAAGTGGAACTGCCCTGTTTTGCTAAAACATGGACCGTCTATGTGAAGAAGCATTTAGAATATTTTCTTTCCAATGGTGGCTTGTGCATAAATGCATAACGTTAAAGAAGGGAGCAGAGCTTTTAGTGACTTTGAAGAAAAAAAAAACTACAATAGATTGTATAATCCATATCCAAAGCACAGACTAGCATGAAGAAGTACAAATAAAGCGTGTCCTGAATTGTTATATAGGGGGAATCTCTTTGTAAGTTTGTGTTAAAGAGTGGTGTAATGAGCTCTTTATAGGTTAACTCAAATGCCCTTGGGCTTTAATTTTTTTCATTTTAAAAATGTTTGGGGAAAGCATGGAATATGAGAGGCCATGAATTGCATAAATGTGTGCATTTAAATAAAAGGAAAAGAGTCTAACTCACCAAGTCGCGATGTCCAGAATTTCTTGCCTCAAACCTTCTGGGGATCTTGTCACAGGATGACATTAATTTTGTGAATTTGTCACATTCTGGGAACAATCTCAATCGGCTCAGAACACTCATCTGTCAGCACACTGCTACTGGCGTCTTCTCTTAGGTATCGACTCACATACTCACTCACTCTAGAAACCAATGGATGAACGTAAAGGGAGCTCTCCTTGCCCCAGGACACACATCATTAGCCAACCCAAGATCTCCCTCTAGGCACAGACAACAAATTATCATCTGCTGGTTGTGAAGCTGGAACTGGCCAAAATGAGTGAGTTACATGATTTAAAGATTGAGAGGCATCGTAGGCCCAAAAGCCCAAGAACAGCCCTCAGGTTTCTTCCACAGGTTTTTGTGGCCAGTGCCCGGGGATTGCTTGGTGTGACCTTGGGCGAGTCATTTAGCCTCCCTGTGCTTCACTAAGAAGCACAGACTCTAGGAAACATGCAAGTGATTTAGCAAGTACTTGGCTCGTGAGAAACCATGAGGATTTCCCCCTGTTTGCTTCAGATTTTCAACAGGCTCCTTTCTTCCCAGAGCAGTTATCCTGTCTCTTTCAAGGGATGCTGTCCACCTGTGATTTTAAGTTTAACACACAGAAAAACAAAAAGCAAAACATTTTCCCTGACTTCCAAATTCTCATTGTTTCCAAATAACAAAAGCAGTGTTAATGGAGCTTAAAAATTTTTCTTAAGGATGGCCATGGAGTCAAGTTAAAAATTGTTTAGGTTCTTCCAGTGATATAACACACAAAAACGCCTCCTGACAAAGTCTGTGGAAAGGGGACTTGTCTATAGAAACCATCTTTCAACTTCCAAAGGGCTAAAGTATCCACGGGTGCTGTCGTTTTCTTTTTCCTTTTTCCTCATCCTTAAATATTTGTATTGAGATAAAAAGCAACGCCTTTTCTCGAGTTTTCACAAACATGTTTTACTTTCCTATGGAACAGAAAGCAAACATCAGCTGGCTGCGTTCTGCCTCATACTTAAAACTGCATTTGCAGGCAACAAGGAGAGGACAACTGGAACTTTGAGCTGCAGAGAGAGTTGATAACAAATGACACCTGCTTTTGATAACCATAACTGTGTGTGCACCATCAAACGAGGCTGCCTTGGGCTTTAGTTTTTTTTTTTTTTTTTATTAGAAAACAGCATTTTGCATCACTGTTGAGGTCTCCTTCCTCTTTTCCCTCTTGGCCTCAGACTGTGTATGTAGACAGCATTATCTCCTGCTGGGGGTCAGACATTTGCTGGAGAAGTGTCTGAGCCAATCTCTTTTGCAGAAAGGAAAGCTATTACCTATGGAGATGTGGAGTTGGACTCATATTTAGTATTTTATTTTGAACGTTTGGCGACTGCTTACTTGTTTTCATTCAAATCGAGGAGCTACAGTTGCAAAGTAAATCATTTTCCTGTTATGAGTCTTGATTTCCAGTGCTTTCCCTTGACGTTTCTGTGAAATGTGTTATCCTGGATTAGTACAGAATCAGGCACCAATGTCTCAGTATTAAATATCACACAGCTGTATTAACTTTTTATGAGATGAGGCTGAGCTGCAAAACATTATGTGTGGATTTTAGAGAGGATTGTTTCTGACTGGTGAGTTATGATGACTGAATTTTTATCTATAGGACTAGAGCTGGGTTGATCGGATTAATGCATTTTAGGCATATAAACCTGAATTATAAAGAAGGGAAATATGTTCTCATTGCAAGCAATTCTTTGTAGGTAATGGTGTAACTGGATGAGTTTTTTAAGCTATTGAAATCTACTCCGGATGATTGGAAAAGGCTTATATTTCTTGATTCCCCGGGATACTAATATGCATATCTCTAAAAGGAAAAGGAGCATAATGGTCTTGCCAGGGCTGTCTGTAGTTGATGGCGTACCCAGCGCCATCACATCCCGGGTAGCACTCAGCATGATTAGGAGCTGTCACAATACATTTAGCCCTCATCGGTTAGAGAGCCGATCTGGGGCAAAGGTCGTTCTCTACAGCAAAGTGGCCATTTAGTGCTTTTATTTGCACTAATGGTAAATGATAGTTAATGAAAATCATTTATAAACCTTGTCCAAACCAGTGTTTCTCTACTGAAAACGGAGGCTGGCTGCCTCTCCGAAGGACTGTAATTGCAATACGGTGGACGCCCTGTGATCATAATTGGGCTCACAGCTTAATGAACTCTGCATCCGGTAACTCATTTCCACAGGCTGAGAACACAGTCTGAGGTAACAGCCTACCCTGACGGGGGCTCGTCCAGCCGCTTCGTCAAGTCGACCTTTGTCACTTGGCACTTTGAAGTGAAATATTATCACCTTTGAGGTGATGTGCCCAGTCTGAGGCCTCATACTTTTGGATCGTGGTTGACACATACCCTAATGATGATGAATAGCCTTTTCAAGTATACTAGTGGTTTTAAAGGTCATTTAATCTTTATGTAGCAGCTTCATTGAAATTTTATCCTTCTTTTACACCTGGCATTCATGTTGAGGGGCATAGAGAACAGTCATCAGAAGTTGATGAGAAACAATTTAATTGGCATGTCTCTTTTCATAGATTCCAGTTTTACTTCTTAAATTTTTTTCCTCATATCCATTACACTTCTTTCCTAACAGTTGAGGTAAAGTTTCTTCTGGTGAAATCCAGTGCTTGCAGCCTCTTGGGTAGATTCCATTCCATCTTCACCACAGGATGTCCATCGGGATGCTCTCTTTCTTTGAAATCCTGGTGTCTTAGGAGAGAGAATTGTCACCTGCCTGAAGGACTAGTATTAGCATAATACTATTTCTGAAACTTGTAGCAGTCTGCAGAAGACCCAAAAGTTTTGGGTAATTTATACAGAATTGCTAATAGTAACTAACATTTATTGAGTACTTAATATGGACACTCTGGACCAGGCCTTGGACATGAGTGAACTTATTTACTTTTTTAAGAAACGTAGGAGTTCCTTAGGGTCTCCCCACTTTACAGATGAGGAAAAGAGGAAAGAGAAGTTGACTTAATATGCCCAAAGCCAGGCAGGTAATAAACAGGGCTGTTCTTACCCCAGATTGCACTGGGTAGAAATTGGGGAGCAGGACTCCAACTCTGGTGATAGCTTGACAGGCCAGAAAGGATTTGGCCCCTTCTTGCGTGCCCTCATGCATACTCACTGCACATGGCCTATGTGGCAGCTCTGCTGGTGAGTGACAGATGCTAACTTCAAACCACAGCAGAGCCAGTGCTGCCTGATGGAAATAGAATGGAATTTTAATTTTTCTAGTAGCCACATTTTAAACATAAGAAACAAAACCCCAAAACAAAAACAAACTAATCAGGAAAGCTTTTTAAGACTGCATTTTATTTAACCTAATATATCCAGGAAATTATTTCAACATGTCACCCTTATCAAAATTGTTGAGATATTTCAACTTTTAATTTTTGTTGCCTAATCCTTGAAATCCAGGGGACATTTTATACTTGTCGCACTTGTCAGCTGGGACTTAGCCCATTTCACCTGTGCTGCATAGACACAGGAACCGTGGCCTGGAGGATGCAGTTCTAGAGGATGAGATCAAAACATGTAAGCCTTAACCACAGCCTCTATCAAGGTTCTGAAGGAATAGACTGAAGTCACTCAAACTGTCCTCAATTAAGAAACCTTGTAAGAATTAGGTAGATCAGAAATTCAAACATGGTTCCTTCAGGCTGCTATCAGTGTAACTGTGAAAGCTTTGGTTTTGCATGCAAACGGCCTATCAGCACTATCATGGATATAGTCACATCTGGATGATACAGAGCCCGTGTATCTATATTAATGGGTTGTCAAATCCTGTGGATCCTTTATTGCTGCCTTTTTTTGCCATTCCTTCTGTCCTTTGCATTTCATAGGACAAGAATGTGTAGGGTGAGCAAAGAACTTGTCAACTTCTCAACATCTCTGGTAAGAGTAATACGGTCTGGAAGTTTAAAGATATTTCTGGATGACTGGTTCTGAAACTTCGGATGATTTTATACTCTGTAGCGTTAGTCAGAATAACCAGAGACACAGAAAGGCAGGTTGAATCCAGTTTTTCATCTTCTTCCAGTGTCTGCTAGCTGATTTAATCAATTAAATTGAATTTATAGAATTATTTGCTTAAATAATCTACTTCACTCTTTTTGCTAATAGGGTAAGAATCTAACTGAATGTCATTAGACTATGACTGGTCGTATCTGTTTGGAGAATGTTTTAAGATTCTTTTGAAACTCTCTGGAAGTGATGACATCACATGAAAGGAATTTTAGAGCTTTAATTGCTAGTTGATTACTACGAGTGCAGTCTGGGAAGCCTGCCATGTGACAGAGTGGCACTTGCTGGTGTGGTCTGGTTCTCTGCAGCAAGGACAGCTGTGCATACTGTGGCATTATGGGAAGAAGACAGGCACCATAGTCATAGGTTTGCTTCGACCTCTCCTAGTTTTCCTATCAGAAACAGAAGGAATGAGCCCTGCTTCCTGTGATGGTCATGAAGAACTAATGAGACCTTATGTTCTCTGTCCTGTGCCTGGTAGAAGGTGGACAGTCCAAAAATTGCAGCCAGCATCGCTGCTAGTGATGCTGATTGGTGCTTCTTTTTGAGTTGATTATGTTTTCCCCTATCAAAACTTAACTATTCACATATAGGATTTGCTGTTATCAAAAACTATCCTCTACTTCAAGGTCATGATCCCACTGTATAGTTTGTGTTATTAGAAATACCATAGTATCTTTCCCAGAAAAAGAAGAGAAGTTACCACAGTAAACTCAGATTAAGGTGATACTAATTATATAATTGTATTAGATAAAAAGTAGAACTTTTTGACATCAGGGGAAAGGTTGCCCCAAAGCCATGAACATATTTATATTTTCCCTGCAAAATAGTGTGATGTATTCTTTCTTTTCTTTCTTTCCTTTTTGCCCTTTGTGTGCTTTTCCCCTTCCCTGCCTTCCTTTCTTAGAAGGGTATAAATTAAGTTGATTGGGGTTTAGTGTGTAAGACAGGGAGTCCTGTGACTAGAATTTTTAGTCATGGATCAAGGTGGTAGGTATGGACCAGGGGAATATTTTTATTCAACGAATGCTGTCAGTCTCAGCCACCAAGGTCTGGGAAATGGGTGTGTGAACTGTACTGCTCCTGATCTTAATCTGTGTCTGTTGTTGATCCATGCTGCCTGGCTCTTTGTAGTGACTACCAAATGCCTTTAACAGAATGATACATGTGTCCATCAGTTGAGAGCCTCTGGTGTAAGCCACCGACCCCAATTCTTTCCAACTTATACTATAAAAAGGGAATTTAGACAAGTGTTTCTGAGTAGAAGCCAGAGTGGATTCTAGAACAAAGGATGATGCTTTGTAATAGATGAGAAACAGGCAACTCTTGGCACCCAGCAATAGGATCTACTTAAATGTTTGCATTGTGTATGATCTTGTACCATTTGTACAAGATTGGAAATTAAAGATGCCCAAGGTTGAAGTTTGGATTCTATGACTTCCCCTTGGAAGGGGTGTGCTTTATAATCCACCAAAACTGTGTAGTCAAAACAGTCAATCAGTCACTACATTTGGTGGTGGGTGTGGTGTGCTATATATAGTTGTTGAAGTGAGAAGCTGCACCTTAAACCTATGCTGTCTTGCAAACCAATATTACTTCAATTTAAAAAAAAAAAAGTGTTCAGGCCTCCCTGGTGGTGCAAGGGGTTAAGCACTGCACTATGAAGCAATCTGCAGCCTCTGCAGCACGAGTTCAATCTCCGGCTGGCCAGGGAGCTACCCACATGGTGAGCAGACCTCTCCTGACTCGCCTGCTGCTCCCCTCAACAGTGTATTTTGTCAGCCTGCCTGTTCTATTCCCCATTCTGTCTCTGGGGAATCCTCTCACCCCCTGCATCTCTGGCCTGTACCCAAGCTCTTGTATGCATAAATAAATAAATCTTCAAAATAATGATTGAAAAAAAAAGTGTTCATTAGATGCAATTTCAGGTAGGAGCAAATGCTGTCACCAGTTTCTTCCATTTATCCTAATTTCCCTTCAATCCACAGTAATCATCATGTCCTCACTCACTTTTCTTTCTTTTACAGAGTCAGAAGTTGTTTTGTGGTATAGCCAACAGCCATGTCGTTTGTGCTTGGTGTTTCAAAATTTTGACCTTTTTGTGGCAGCCCGCAATCTCAGCAGCTGTTGAAAATTTCTCAGAGCGTTGGTGCTATTTTTCCCTCCAATTTTCCGGTTCTGATCTCTTCTAGGCCAAAAAAGCAAGAAGAAAAACCAGAAAGAACAAATTATATTGCAGTGTAAAGTCTGTATGTGAAAAAACAAAACATAAGTCACAATGGTCTTTATAAATTTTGCTGCTCTTGCAGTTAATATCTTAATACTATATTTCTTATTTTTTGCATTTGAAAACTACTTTTAACAGACACCCACACACATGTACACACAGTGTAAGACTGTCATTGAAATAATTTTTTGTCTAGCAATACAATCTGACCAGTGCGTTTATAAGTCAACATCCATGGTTGGTGTCAAGATGATTGCATGGTTGATGGATACAGTGGAGAAGCCTGCGTGGTGTTTCCCACACATTTCTCTGAGGGACTGCAAAGATAACTTTGACATTTTAATATAGTGTCAATACACATTACAATTCAGAGAGCATTTTGTGTAATGCTAGGCATATAATAGGAGGTCAATAAATTCATGTTACTGATTGATTGATGTGGTACCTGTAGTGCATAATTATTCATCTTTCAAGACAATGATTAGGCTCTAGCTGGTAATAGAAGTTGTGAAATACCATCATTACGTTAGAGTTGGTTCCTTTGATTCTTCTCCCCTGGCAGAGATTGCCATGTTTGAACTCCTTTAGCTATAGCTCTGCTCATAGGAGATTTTCAGTATAAGAAGATAAGGCAAATTTTAGAAGACACAGATTCCGTTACAGTTGTCATGTATGCCCTGGAAGACAGAACCCTAAACTGTAATCAAAATGCCTACGTCCTCTAAGTTTTTTCTGCGACTTATCTTGTATAGATGTGGTTTTGCAGTACGTCATCCATTTATCTTTCATCATGTTTTTTCTTCAGGTAATTCTTGTTCTGTTTTTCTTCAGTATGAGCATGTGAACCTACTGCTCCAGAAATGGGACTCTCTTAGGCTTAAGGTAGGAAAATGGAAACTCCAGGTGAAAAAGAGTTGTTGATTATTGGAAAGCTAGCTTCACAGAGGCTATTTTAAATCCCCTACCCATAACTGAATCTGGTAGCAACTCTTTCAATTGCTCAGGATAGACAACCCAACACAAGCACTTCAAGAGAAATGAAATACATTGGCTTATGCAGCTCAGAACTTCTGGGGGTAGGGGTGACTTCCAGTTCCATTGGTTTCAGGGCTCAAATTAGAATTCAGTTTCTTGCTATTTCTTGCCTCTGCTTTCAGTGCATTTTCCCATTGTCAGAGAGCACCCCTCTTTCCGATCATAGATGGCTCCCCAAAATAGCACCAAGCCTGTCAGAAGGAGTGACAGTTCTCTGTCTGAAAGTCCCAGCAGCATGACTGGCTCTGATTTGGTCTTTTGTTCATCCCTTGATGAAATCATTATCAGACCATTATCAGGTTAATATCAGACCTTAATGGCTGGGGCTGGGTTATGTGCCCTCTGCTTGGAGTTTGGGGTTGGATTTTCTCTTAAAATACCTCAAAGTACATTCCCATTGGCATATTGTATAGAGAGTAACTTTTAACTTTGGTGTAGATAAAATAATACTACATTAAAAACAATGATGACTATCTCTTGGAGTGACTTTGTAGGTGATTTTTAGACATATTTTTGTTTTTATTCCTCTTGTGGTCTCTCAATTTTCAGATATAAAACTGTAAAATTTCTATAAGTAGAAAAATTCCCTTAGTTGTTGTTGCACCGCCTTGCATTCTTTAAGAAAATAATTTAAGATTTTTTCCCCTTCTATTTCTTCCTTTGCATTTTTTCTTAATAAATCTTTCTCCCAAATAATTTAATTATTTTTCTAGACTCTCTCAATTGTACATTATTTATTCAATCCATGGAATTTATTTGGGTGTGTGTCATAATGGTGAGACTCTAATTTTCTTTTTCCAAATTAGAAGATTTTCAAACAATATTGCTTGAAAAATTTTTCTTTATTGATTGGGTAAATTTATGCTAAAGTTCTAGAAAATTCTCTGTGTTGACCTTATATCAGTCAACCTTATGTGACTGGAAGAGAGAAAAAGAGAAAATGTGAAGGCTTAGGAAAACAGGAATGAAAGGGCTAATGTTCCAAATCCTTCTATTATTTCACCTGTAGGGAAAGGTGGTTGATTCAAACATGGGAAACAATTTGTAAGCTCTTTCGAATAATCAATAAACATCCCTGCCAAATTCACAACTTGTTCCATGCAGCAAACTTTACAGATGCAGAACTCTGAGGTAAATACCTATTACTGTACAAAGTAGTGTGTGTTTGTGTATGAACAAACATTTAACAGTTCATGTATTTACAGAGAACCTGTTTTAGTTCCATATTTCACACCATTTTGAAATAATTTGTGGTATGGTCTTAAAATGAAAGATTTTGATATAATACAGATGTGAACTCTTTTTTTTTTTTTAAATTTATTTATTTATTTATGCATACAAGCACTGGGTACAGTCAGAAGCGCGGGAGGGTGAGAGAATTCACCAGAGCCAGAGCGGGGAGCAGAGCAGGCAGAAGGACCGAAGTACACTGCTGAGGGGAGCAGCGGGCGGCAGGAGAGGTCTGCGCGACATGTGGGACCCTCACCAGTGGCTGGGGAGCAGCCGGGGATGGAACCGGCGCTGCAGAGGCTGCGGGCAGCTTCACAACCCAGCGCTCAACCGCTGCGCCACCGGGGAGGCCCCAGATGTGAACTCTTAAGGTTGATTAAACATCTCCTATAACTGTGATCCCTGAAAAAGAGAATTGCAACGAAGATATGTTGGTTACACAATCAAGGAGATTTTAAAAACCTGATGATCTTTCATTTAGTATGTTAAAATGATATATGGGATCATCCCTAAAGTTACTTCAATTTTAGAAGTTCTATTGAGGTCACTAGAAGTCTTGCTTATTAAAGATAGTATTGAATACTTTACACTTACACAACTCAAAATACTGTGGATTTTTATTTCAAAATTGTACTGCAGCTGCCTCATGCCAGTCAACCACCACTCTAATCCAATTTTCTTGAATTACTTCTGCTATAAATATCAATGTTATTCTTTTTAAAAGACCAGTCACCTTCAATGTCCTGTCTCTATCACTTTGTTGGAGATAAAATTTCCATGAATGAGCTACAGTTTTCTCTCTCTTGAGATTTGTGGACTGAATGAGACCATCTGCGCAGATATGTTTAGTATTTATTTAGATGTTTTTAGTGTCTGTTTAATTGATCATAAAGACTCAGGCCTCTTAATTAACAAATTGGGTTTTCCTTTAGTGAACTGTGTTTCCCATAATAACAAGCAACATTCTCTGCCAAGTCTCAGAACTCTCAGGAAATTGTATACCTGATGTCAGTTGTCATATTGTTTGAATCTCTGTGAAAAAATATCTAATGAAGGTCAGATCCTGGGAACTGGAAGTGGAATTGGACAGGACATTTCACATCTTAGCCGGGCATAGTGGAGGGAGATCATGACCATGTACATTTTGGCTTTATAGTTCTGAATCTGGAGTTCAGCATTTGGATAGTCCTGGTAAAAATGATTTTATAAATATGCCACTCTTGGGCCTCCCCTGGTGGTGCAGGCAGTTGAGCGCAGCGCTGTGAAGCTGTCTGCAGCTTCTGCAGTGCCGGTTCGATCCCGGCTGGCTGGGGAGACCCTCACATGGTATGGCAGACCTCTCCTGTCACGCCCTCTGCTCCCCTCAGCAGTGTATTTTGTCAGTCTTCCTGTTCTGTTCCCTGCTCTGTCTCTGGTGAATCCTCTCACCCTCCCGTGAATCTGGCCTGTACCCTGGTTCTTATATGGATAAATAAATAAATCTTTTTTTTAAAAAAATACCACTCTGTGCACTTGTGCCCAACTGTGCCACCATGGTTACTGCCTCCACATGGAATTTGTCCTTGCTGTCTTTCTCTGCCCAGGGGAACACTCAAAACCCCTTGAGTTCTTCTGACTTTGCATTTTTCCTTTTTGGTGTGAGGTACTATGTGCTTTTGAAGACATTGTGTTATAATTAACTGAAAATGATGCATCTGTTATATTTAGTAAACAAAAAAATACAAGTGCCACACAAATATATTATTATTATTATTTTTTAAAGATTTATTTATTTATGCATACTAGAACTGGGGTGTTGACCAGAGGTGCAGGGGGTGAGAGGATTCACCAGAGACAGAGTGGGGACCAGAACAGGCAGACTGACTGAAATACACTGCTGAGGGGGAGCAGCAGGCAAGGCAGGAGAGGTCTGCCGCGCCATATAGGTAGCTCCTTGAACGGGGATCAAACTCATGCTGCAGAGGCTGCAGATAGCTTTACAGTGCTGTGTCTTAACCCCTTGCACCACTAGGGAGGCCCCTCAAAAATATATCATCATCATCATCATCATCATCATCATCATCTAAGGTGTTTCTGTCTCTGAATAGGACTATTCATTTGTTTGCATTTTCTCTACCACTGTAATTGTCATAATGTCTGCACCCTTGTGCAGAATTCAGGACCTCTAAGTACTTGTTGCTGATTTCAAGCAGAAGGAATGGAAACCCAGCTGAGAATGGGTCAAACCTAATAATGAAGGGGCCCATCTCCAAGTGGAGGAGGAAAGATGATGTCATCCTTCCAGTACGAAGACACTTTTCACTCTTGGGATATGTCTTGGTTAACTTTGTGCTCAAAGCTGAGGAGTTCCTCTAAATAAAGTCACATGGGGAATCATTCATTGGATTAAGTGGATGATGGGGAGGAGTCGCCCCAGACTAAGGGCTCTCGAGGGGCCAATGTCATTGAGGCCCATGGGAACTAGGACAAAGGGACTGTTATTTTTGGAAACACGTAGAGACACCGGGCACTGTACAGAAGGAAGCTTTCTCTATGGAGAATATAGCCTGACTTCAGCAGCAGCAAGCTTCTTCCTGAAATAATTGCACAAGTGAATTTTGCAGAATTGGTATAAAAAACAGATTTCTGTTGTTAGGGAACTGAAGCTATTTAATTTCCTATAAAAAAGCTGAGCCTTGTCATGTGAAGGAGAATTATCTGTCTAGGACAAAAATAACTATTTATGGTCATTTACTTCTATGTTAAACTAAATACAAGTTGGATTAATTGTTAAAGTTACTAATATACTTTTTTAGAACACTCTAAGTATTTATATATGTATATGAGCATGATGTTAATTTGTGACTGGTAAAAATTGAGGCAAGATCAGTAAGAAAAATATTAAATACATAAGTGTATTTGTGTACAAAATGAACAAGAATTGTAGGGGGAGAGGAGAGTGAAAGAAGAGGCATGGATAGAAAGAAGTGAATGAGACAGACAATGTGACAGGAAGATGGTGTCTACAAAGAGGTGACTGGTGAAGAACTTGGAATATTAGGTTGGCTGAGGGACATTTTATCATGAAAAAAGTCTTAAAAGTCTAATTTATGTTACATGCATGTTTGTATCTTAGTCACGGGTAGAATCTACCTCACAGCCCAGTGCATAGTTGGGGCTTGTCATTGTGTCTGGAATCCATAGCTCTGGATGTGCTCAGAGGTGAGAAGTGCTGCATGAGGTAAAATCTCACATGAGATGAGGAAGAAGTGTGATGGACCCCTGTTGAACATGATGTAGAAGTCCCCTCGAAACTTGTAGAAAATGACTATGGACTCTACTGGGCTGTCTATAAGAGAAAAGGAGTTAGTGCCAGTTGTATTTAAATAAATAAATAAAAAAGAATGGTTAGAAGGGTGGGTGGGTGTTTGGTGGGTGGGTGTGAAGAAAGATACCATAAACAGAAAGACACTGCTTGGTTAATTTAGAGTTCTGTGATCCATATTTTCCATCCCTACAGAATAATGACATACATCCAGCCAGTGTTATCTAGAAAAATAAGATGTTGAGGGTACTTTTGAGGCTATTCAAGGCCTCCTGGTTCAAAGGACTCTGGGTAGACCCTGTCAACAAGCCAGGGTCACTGTGTGTGAATATCAAGTCCTCTCAGGATCCAAGCAGACTCACCTAATACCACACGTGTCTTGCAGTCTTTATCCTGAGGAGACATTTTCCTTTAGTAGGCCTATGTATTATCTGCATCTGCTAGCTTGGAGTATGTGTGTGTGGGTGGGGAATGCAATAATCTTTCATTTCTCTGCCCTCATTTAAAACCATTTTCTCCAGCTTCACTGACTCTGTAGAAGGAACAGAAGATGCAACTCAATGTCAGTGTGCTGAATTAATTATCTTGAGTTAATGTAAAATAATGAACTAGGGCTACTGTAAAATAAGAGCATTGCTTCCTTCATTTTGGTTCTATGGAGAGAGAGAAATATTCTAAGACCTTAGTTTCAATAGTTTTTTTTTTTTTTTCCATTTCAGTTTGCTATAGACTTATCCCCAAAGTCAGTGAGTTTCATTAAAATGCACATGTGAGGCACATTTCTTAGGTGTCTGTGTGGAATTTGAATTGTACACAGAGTGATTTTCCTATCTGGGAACCATTTTATTCAAACTTCTTACTAATAGAAAAGTTCTTTGGTGCTCAACTGGTGCTAAGGAGGGTTAATTCTTCACAAAAGAAATATAAACAAGTACTTAACGTGGCACTTGATGATATTTAGTCTTGAGTGCTCTAGTTGTTGCATACATCTTACTTTTATAATTGGGCCCTTGCCTTGTTCTGTGTGTGTTCCCAGAGGCACCGCACCCCCTTTTGGGATGCGTCACAGACACTGCTTAAACCGTGGCTGAGCTGCATTCAGCCTTGAAGCTAATGCTGTGATGACATCATGCATAATCTCAAACTAGCGCTCAGTTTACCAAGAATTTTGTGTTGAATCTTGATTATAGATACTTTGCATCTTGATTATAGATACTTTGCATCTATGAATAATGTTGTTTCCTTGTGAACTTTGAACCCAATGCATCTCCTGGGCAAAGGTTTTGGTGGCTTTGCTAGGCACCTTACTACCTGTGTTGAGGGGGCTTGCTTGCCACTTCAGCTGAATGACTTTGAAAGTTACTTACCTCTGTGCCTCAGTTCCTGGTTATAAAATGGGGATAATAATAGTTCCTACCTCTTAAGTCTGATGGGAGGGTGACATGAATGAATATACCCACGGCTCTGAGGACAGTACGAGGCATGCTAGTGCTAAGAAAGTATCAGCCCTATTATGATTTGTAGTGAAATTTCCTAGGATTTAAGGTGGTATATGTCAAGGCATATCTTTTTCTTCTGCTAAAAATCATGAACTATATTCTTACTGTTTCTGGACAGTGAGTTGCTGTGAAAACTGGAGGTAGGAGTAACCATTTGGGGTCTTCCTAAGTGACTGAAGTCAGGGTGGTACTGAATAACAGCAACCTTCACCCAGCTCCTGGGAGCAACCCCGTGCCTGGAATGAGGTTGTTTTTGTGTTCACAGCAGAGAGGCCTACATTTGTTCAGGAACTCCCTTCTTGCATCCATCATTCTTTTTTAGCTGCAGCCCAAGTGGGCACATTTATCCATTTTGATTAGAGGGCGAATCAATAGTCAAGCATCCAGATTCATTCTGGTTTATTCCCAGAGCTGCCTTCAGCTTAAGGCAAAGGAAAATACTCTTTTTCTCCTTTTGTATCCTTTCTTATTGGAATTGGACTCTTTTGGATGAGTTGCCTTGGGGCCCTAATCCTGGGTAATAACCCAGGTCCACTAACACCCAGGTCTCCCTTCTGGTTTTAGATCATTTGAAGATCCCTGATTGACTATAGTTGGTTGTATAATAAAAGCCCAGAATGTTTTCAGGGAATGCAATTTAGTGAAGCTTCAAGGATATTTCATAGTTATAATGTTTTTGAACATATAAAGAAATATTGATGAAGAACTCTTATGATGAGCGATTTAACTTATTTTTATTGAGCACTTACTATATTCTAGTCCCCATACAGAAAGCTGGGGATATAACCAGGTTATTGTGTTTTCTGGTACTTATGTTCCATCATGGGAGAATAGAGGTGCTGAATATTTTCACTTTGCTACTTCTGATGTGATGTCGACCCTTCTCAGCTCTAACTAAAGTTCTGGAAGGCTGACTTTGAATGGTTTATGTCAGAGACTAAAAAACTTGGTCCATGGCCAAATTGACTTGGGATCCTGTTTTTGCATGACCTCTGTGATATTTATAGTTGTACATGGATGAATAAAATCCAAAGAATATTTCATGAACTGTGAAAACTATATAAAAACCAAATTCCAGTGCCTGTAAATACAGACTCATTGGCACAAAGCCATACCATGTATTTATGCTGATCTATGGGCTGCTTTCTGCCTTAATACAGCAGCACTGAGGGGCTTCTTATGACTTGAGAAACCTGAGATATTTACTATCTGACCCTTTGTAGAAGGAAAGTGTCAATCCCCGGTCTTCATGCATGGATTCCAGCCCTCTTCTTCTTCTTGTGCTTGGCAAATGTGGAGCTGCTGTTGAGGGCAGAGGGAAAGCAAGAATGGACTTGGGGCATTTCTTCTTTAGCTTCCTGTCTTTGGAATCTTTGCAGGTTAGAAAAATTCTGTAGCTTCTGAAGGTTCCAGGTCTACCAGTTGGTCCTTGAAATACAAAACCCTTTCCTTCTGCCTGTGCCAGCACCTATCCCCTTTCCTCCTGCTTCAGGGAGTGGGGCCTTTGTTCCTAGGCCCTGGGGACTGCAGCCTTCCTCTTGCCATTTCCCTACACTCTGCCAATAAATAGTCCCCTTCCATCTTCCACCTGCCCAATTTGTTTTAGCTATTTCCTGCCCCAACCCTAATGGACAAAACAATAGTAAAGAAATACATCAGAGATCAAGATCATTGTAGATGGTGAAAATACAATAGCACATAGAAAACAATGGAGGGATATAACAGAGTGGGTGATCAGGATGGCTTCTTGTGGAGGTGAGGTTTGGATGCTAAGGAGAAAAAAAAAGAAACTCTCTGGGGAATGGGCATCTGATGAAAAGCAGCTGGTGTGAGCTTCTTCAGGATTTTAAATGACAGAAAGGGCCTCTGTGGGCCAGAGCACAGGGAGTAAGAGGTGGTGGGGGTAAGGTGAGCAGGAGCCGGTTCATATGTGGCCTTGTAGGTTGCAATAAGGCTGCACCTGCACCAATGCAATGATTTAAACAAGGATGGCAGGCCTCTCTGGTGGTTCAAGGAGTTAAGCACCACACTATGAAGCAATCCACAGCTTCTGCAGCATGAGCTCGATCCCCGGCCAGCCAGGGAGCAACCCACATGGCAAAGCAGACCTTTCCTGTCTCGCCTGCTGCTTCCCCTTAGCAGTATACTTCGGTCAGTCTGCCTGTTCTGTTTCCCACTCTGTCTCTGGTGAATCCTCTCACCACCCCCATCTCTGGCCTGCACCCCAGCGCTTGCATTCATAAATAAATAAATACATCTTTAAAAAAATAAACAAAGATGGCAGAGGGTAGCTTGTGAGATTTTAGAAAGTCACTCTGGCCCTTGTTTGGAGAAGAAATAGAATGGTGACAGAGTGACTATACCTGGCACAGGTGGCCACACAGGTGACAGGTGGTGATTACTGTCATCATAGGTAAGTCCCCAATGCAAAAGCCGTGGTGCTGTCCTGGTGTCTTCCAGTGGAACACAAAAGATGTCACCACACTTAAGTCTGTTATTAAGTAATGTTAGTCGGTAGGTAGGAAAGTGGTGGAGGGATTATGTTTCATTAAACTTTTGGTATATGCTACTTAATTTTACATGGAAAGGGCATCGTATTTCTTCCCTTTATATTTTTTTGGGGGGGAGACAAAGTCTCTTTTTCTGCTTTTATAACTCCTTCTAAAGCACTAAAAACCATAAGCTAACCTCTCTGCAAATATGGACAGGAAAGCTGATTTGCAAAGAATTTTCTGTCTTTTGTGAGAGCAAAACAGGAAGAAATCTGGCATGAGCATAAGCAGTTTGTGATTGTGTTTTGATCACACTGGCTGGTTGTGGTGGTGTTGTCTGTGTGTCTCTGGACTGTGCCTTTGGGTTTCTAAGTCAATGTTCTATGGTAAATCTTTGTATTTTACTTTCAATATTTTAGACGCGCATTTAGAGCCCACACCTTATAAGGGGTGGTGTCTTCCCCCCCCCCCCGTGTCCACCTCCCCACTCCTACACACACACTCACACACAGAATTACTGTAAAATGAAACCTTCTGGAGCTGTGTACTTATTCCTAACCTCCTGAAGGCGGGAGATGTCCTTTAGCTGGGACTGTACTGCAGTTGGTTGGAAGAGTTTGTCACTTCCTTTCCTGCTACTCTTTCATGCAGGTTTAATTTTTTCTGTGCAAAAAGTTTTGCTCCCCTTTCAGTTTTAAGTCTCCTGCTGCTTGAATGCAGAGTGCGAGCCTAGAAGGAACCCTTTTTAAACATCATGGTGTTATAGGACAGGGAGAGGGGCAGCCCAAACCCCGCAAACCTGCCTATTCTAAATGGGTTCTGCCATCCGCCGCATCAACACAAAACATAGGAGACTTTAATGGGAAGGATCTTTAATAAAAACTAGGAAACAATACAGGTGAGGCAAAGAGTCTAGTTTCTAAATGAAGCACCCAAAGTTACCCGTCCCCTCGTGGGTAAAACTCCATCCATATGGGGTCGGCCCAGAGCAAGGCCCCAAAGCCTGCCACAAGTCTAAAACATCTTCCAGTGGGGACCCACAGAAAAGGGTCACAAACAACCGGACAAGCCCGGAAGGAAAAGAGCAAAATCAACATCCAGATAAAAGCTGCCATTGTCACCTCCCCACGGGTCTCACCCACATCTGTGTCACCCAGTCCACGACCAAAAGACAAGCGCAGTTTCTTCACATGTCTCTAGGCTCCATGAGCCTCCTCCAGGTCTCCTTCTGGCTTCATCCTGCTTCCTTCCTCAGTCTCCTCTGCAGCTTCTCCTCTTCCTGCTCAGCTCCACCCTCCCTTGGGTGGGGCAGGGAACCTCCCCCTTTCCTGGGGACCACCCTGTAGCAATGGGACCTTGGACAAGACTCTTCAATCATCCGCTTAGAATTTTCTTTTCTTCCGACTTCTGTGTTTCTCTTAGTTTTGCTTGTTTCTTCTGGCTTATGCACTACATTCTTTTGATAGGGACTATGCATAGTTTAAGACAGAACTTTAAGCATAATTCATATATTTATTTAGCAAATGTTTATTGATGTCATCTCTGTAGCAGGCCCTGTACTGGTGAGTGGGGATCTTTGTTCTCAAGGAGATGTGCTGCCATGTGGGATTTGGGCATCTAAGTCAACCATTAGAACCTAATGTGTTAAAGTAAAATAGAATGATGATGGTTATTTTAGAAGCAGGAATGTGTATTGATGGACAGCCCAGATGCTGGAGGCAGACAGCTTGTTCATATCCCAGTTCTACCACTAATTATCTCTATGATTCCAGGCAAATGACTTAACTCTCTGTGCCTTATTTTCCTTATCAGGAAAAGGACGATGCTGTAAGTGCTAAGCGAGTTAATATAATAAAATAGCTAGAAGAATGCTGGCATAGACTAAGTGGCTAAATAACCATAATCAATTAATATTAATAATCTCTTCATAATCATCCCAGGATTAAATTTTAAAAAGCAGGCTAGAACTTAATATGAACTAGTTAGCATTAGGATCTGGAGAATTTAATAAGAAGCCAATTTCTGGTTCTTGAGATTACACAGTAGCTAAAAATATAGTATTAAACCCTTAAAGATATTTTTCTTGTATTCATGCAAGACTCAAACCTTCTGTATCTGGTTTATATGGTGCAAAAAGAAGAAATGAATCTTTTCTGTTTACTAACAGAGCCAGTTGCACTGATTCTAGGGAACATTTTTCATCATGTAATCTTGGACTTCAGCACCTACATCTTTTGAAACTAGCTGTCTTCCTCTGGACTTTCTAAGGAAATGGGTGACTGTAAAAACTGGATATATTGGTTTTAATTCCCATTTTTCAGTGTTGCACCCCCTAAGGGGCGTGCATGGGGAGGATGTTCAGAAATTCCTTTAAATATCAAGTATAAAAAGCGTAGACATTAAGTCCACCCAAACATTTGCAGCCTTCCCACCTGCCAGCAATCCCAATGGTCCATGTCTTTCTGAATTCATTACACCTGCTAGCTCTTGTTGGCACATCCTTTTCCTTGTCATCTTGAGGGATTATGTCTGAGACACCTTTGAATCCTCATTAACTAGCACATATTAACTGCTCAATCATTGTTTGTTGAATAAGCAGGTGAATGAATGATGTTAATGTCTGGGTCTGTCATACGCTATGTTTAACTCAGGCCCTCTAGAAAACTCACTTTTTCTATCCTTTCTCTTTCTGTATCTTATTGATAGAGAAGAAACTATAATATTTTAGTCTCCAGGTAGGACTGCTGAATACAGGTTGCAGTTTGGGCGTGGTTAGAAGCATCTAGACAGGGAAACGACTTGTCACTGGAATTCAGAGCATGTTCTGCTCACCAAGCCCTTTGCCTGGACAAGGGGCTGTAGCAGTCAGAGCTCGGGGTGGGGGGTGTCTCCTCTTGTACAACAGTGTTGCCCACTGGCTGGTCTGCGTGTTCGAGGACTTTTCTTGCCTGCAGACAGGCACCTTGTACTAACTCTTCTGCCCAGAGGGCTTATCCTCATCTAATTTATGTAGAGGCACTGTAGAGTCTAGCAGTGGCCATGCAGTAAATTCAGGATCCCACCAGTCTGTCACCATGATTACCAAGAGCGGAATGTGAACAGGAAGAGCAAATAAATATCTTGTTTATAAACCCTTAGGTCAATGGTTTCAGGCAACTTGCTGATGCCCAATAGGTAGATTATCATAGTATCAAAGTCTGTTTCCTCTTCTGTCACCCGTCTCATGATCTAAACTTTACATTTTGGAGTCATTTGCTATTATCCTCAGGTGGTGTCATAATCATATGGATTATTCATTACAGGTCTCTCCTCTGAAGCAGAATATTGACTTTAAAAGCATCTCCTACCTATGACAAAAATTTTAGCCCCATTGGTATGTAGTTGAGCTGGAAGGAATTCAAAAGTAAAAGTCCTATCTAATCCCTAATTGCCTTCTCAGCCAAAGTTTTTCAATTCATGATCTCATCGAATCTGTTGCAGTAACTGCTAATGATTAGAAAAAATGAATAGTTTATGTCTTTTCCCTGTGCATCTCCTGTTTGACTCTGCTAATGAGTAATGAGTGGACTGGAGAGCAGGGGGCTGCAAATCAATCAAGCCCTCACCGAGCTGCTATTGGGATGTGAAGGAGTACAAAGATATAGGGGAGCTGGGCCCCACCTTCCAGATGGCCTGTCCAGTGCTTAGATCAATGGTTTCAGGCAACTCACTGGTGCTCACACTTTAAATGCACTTTTTACTTCCCCAAAACCTGGTGGATCTTTGGATTCAAGGGGATAACATTAATAAGAGAAGAATGATGCAATGAAAGAGGAAGTGATGGAGATGAGGCTGTGTCGATGAGCGCTTGCTACCTGCAGTAGCCAGACCTACCCACAAGGCTATTGCAAACACTCCAGTATTTTCAAAGGAAACTGGAAAAAGTAATTTTTGATGTGGAAACCATTGCATTTTATTTTTATTTATTATTTTAAAAGAGTTATTTTATTTATGCATCCAAGAACTGGTGTGTAAGCCAGAGGTGTGTGTGTGGGGTGAGAGGATTCACCAGAGAAAAATGGGGAGCAGAACAGGCAAATTGACTGAAATACACTGCTGAGGGGAGCAGAAGGTGAGACAGAAGAGGTCTCCTGTGCCATGTGGGTAGCTCCCTGGCCAGGAATCAAACTCGTGCTATAGTTGCTGCTGATAGTTTCCTAGTATTGTAACTTATCCCCCTGAGCCACCAGGGGAGTGCCATTGCATTTTTAAATGCTGGCTCAAATTCTTTCAAAACAATATGGGATAAGTAAAGCACTTCTACAATGGGATTCAGCTGTCCTGCTGAGAGTTTGTGACTTCTGGATTAGTGGAGGTTGAGGTCCTAATTTAGAAATATGCCCATAGACCCTCAACCATAACTGGGTAGTGACAGTCATGGTATTGGGAGATTGGGAAGCTAAGGATTGGTAGAGGGGATGTATCCAGGAGGATGAGTGGTGAGAAAGGTGTCTGTGGTGCCAGCTCATGGAACAGAGTCCCAGCACCTCTTCAGGAGCCTGTGCTGGCCCTGTGCTGTGATGGATAGTGCCGCGTCCTGCACAGTTGGCTAAGAGTTGACCATACCCAACCTTGAGGAGGAGGAGGAGAAAGAGGAAGTCAGCATGCCAGACAGGTCTCTAGAGAAGGAGGAACAATAGCAGAGACATTCATACACATAGGCATACACCCACATATATGTTTACAAAGAAACATTTTGTGCATATAAACATATGTCTATTTATTTATGAGTTGGCTCATGAAATTGTGATGCTGGCCCCTCAAGGTCTGTAGGGCAGGCTAGTAGAGAGGAAATTCAGTTAGCAGGTTGAAAATACAGGTAGGTTTCTTTATTAAGGTTCTGAGGCAGAATTTAGTCATTGGCAAGCCTGTTTTTGTTCTTAAGCATGGTCTTCAATTGATTGGAGGAGGCCTACTCACATTATCTAGGGCAATTTTCTTTAAGTCACCTGACAGAAGTTAACTGCATCTTTCTAATACTTTCCCAGAAAAGCCTGGATTAGTGTTTGATTAAATAATGATACTGTAGCTGAGCCAAACTGCCACATCAACTAGCCATTAAGCCCAGGGTTTGTTGTCAGGGTGTGGGGAGGCTGGGGGGTATGAGGCTGGGTGAGGGGGGGGATTAATAAAGCACTAGGCCATCTCTCCACCCCCATAAGTCTTGCATCTGAATACACTTGGTGGATTCTAACCTTAGTCCAGGGAGGGGGGATTGTCTCAGTGAGTAAAATTGAAAACGTCACTGCCTCTTGCTTATGTAAGGAGCCTTCCATGGTGCTGTCCCTGATTTTGTGCTCATGCATTGCATTCTTTTTTTGGGTCCTCCCTCATTCTGTAAACTCCAGCTCCCTCAAAACCTCATCTCATTCTGTTGCTCCTGCTACTGTGGCTCCTGCTACAGTGTTCCTCCAGTCAATCCCTCTGTTTCTGAACCTCAGTTTCTCCATTTGTCAATAGGATGAAACAGTTCCAGCCATTTTCTGGGCTTCTTCCAAGAAGAGACTTTAATTGCAAACATATAAACATATATAAATGTTTTCTCCTAGTTTCTGTTTCTTAAGTGTTCTATTTTACTAGCTTAAAAAATAGAATCAACTTGTACAAAATAAAATAGGTAATTTAAAGTGTGAGAATATATGATTTCCACTCCCAAAGGGAATGCAAAACTGTTTTCATTTTGAATAACTAGCTTTCAAATGTTTAATACAGGTTTCCCCCATTATCCAAAAGTCAGTTCCTTTTTGGTATGATTTGATAGGTTATTTTTTGGATCTTGGAATACTCAAAAGTTTTCCCATGGAAATCAATGGCAAATACCATTCCTATCCACCTTCCTCCCCCCAGTTTACCAAATCATACTAAATAGGAACTTGCCACTTTCAGCAGCAGAGGAAACCTGTATTAGAAGTTAGACGTGGGCCTCTCTGGTGGCACAAGGGTTAAGTCTCAGCACTATGAAGCTATTGGCAGCCACTGCAGCATGAGTTTGATCCCTGGCCAGGAAGCTGACCCATATGGAGCAGCAGAACCTCTCCTGTCTCACCCACTGCTCCCCTCAATAGTGTATTTCAGTACATCTGCCTGTTCTGCTCCCCATTTTGTTGCTGATGAATCCTCTCACCCCCCCACACACACACCTCTGGCCTACATCCCAGTTCTTGTATGCATAAATAAATAAAAATAAATCTTTAAAAAAAAAGTTGTCACCTGGCAGAGTGCATGGTAAGTGGGGTGCTCGTTGGGTGTTGCCTGGGGCTGGCCCTGTGCTGAAAGTCTCACACACAATGATTCAGCCTGCTTGAAAAATGGTATTCTGCACTGCCTCTGAGGGAACCACCTTAGGGCTGCTTTGGACAGTTGTGCAGGGTGTGCACTGACCAAGGATCTTGATCCTGGCCAAGTGGAGACTCAACTCTGAATTGTGTTTCATTATAAACAGAGGTGCCTGAAGAAATGCAGTGACCCAGAGAGGTGCCTTTTTCTCACTCACACAAGTCATCTTGTAAAATTTGCATAGCCAGCAAATTCTTGCCATTTTTTTCTGCAAGTCCTCACTCACATAATGCGCTCTCTATTCCTTTCTAAACATTTGAATCTTACCGATTTCATGGCCTATCTCCTCTATGCAAATCCTTCTGACCTCCTGCTTCACTGTGTATGATCTCAGTTCCCTTTCAGCTCCACTTCATTCATTCATTCACTCTTCAACACATTTATTAAACACTTATACGCTCACTATAACACAATCTAAATCTGCTCATTATGGAGTGGTTTGTGTTGGCAATAGGATTTTATACTTTTGCCTTCTAGCATATTCCATATTCCAGCTTTTCTTGCCAGCAATGGAAAAACAAAGGAATGACTGAAACTTTCTGTAAAATTTATGAGATAGTCTTATTTTTATGATAAAAGATTCACCCTTCAACACACCCTCTGGTAAATTTTAAATTTGACTCAAATTAGGTTAAATCACAGCAGACAACTAAAAAACATATTGTTGTTCTCATTAAATTCAATTCTAAGCAGCTCACTAAGGTTTTAAGTTCCCCAAAAATGACTGTAATATATAGACCATGAAATAGCCCATCAAGTGGTCAAAACACTACTTACATATGTGGTTCTAAAACAGGGGAGCAAGTAATTTTGCCCACCCCCAGGTTATGTTTTCAGTTGTCATTACTGCAAGCATGGGAACTGCTAATGGAATCTGGTGGGTGTGAACCAGAGATGCTAAGCATCAAACAGTGCACAGGACAGTCTCACACAGCAAAGAATTATCCAACCTAAATGTCAATGTTGCCAAGGTTGGAAAAACTCCTAGATCATTATGGAAGAAAGTGCCTCAGATATATACCAGGGTTTTAACATTTAAAAGGTGGAAGAACATATACAACAGTTTGGCATACTTACTGAGACCAATGTCAAAGAGCTTTTGACCTATGTTTTCTTCTGTGTATTCTATGCTTTCAGGTCTTATATCCAAATTTTTTCTATTTTTTAAACAAAGATTTATTTATTTATGCATACAAGCACTGGGGTATGGGGTATGCCAGAGGTGCAGGGGGTAAGAGGATTCACCAGAGACAGAGTGAGGAGCAGAACAGGCAGACTGACTGAATTACACTGCTGAGGGGAGCAGCAGGCAAGTCAGGAGAGGTCTGCTATGCCATGTGTGTAGATCCCTGGCTGGGAATTGAACTCATGCTGCAGTAGCTGTGGATAGTTTCATAGGTTGTATCTTAACCCCTTGTGCCACCAGGGAGGCCCCCAATTTTCCCTATTTTGATTTTATTTTAGTATATGGTATAAGACTGTTCTAGTTTCATCCTTTCACATGTGACTGTCCAGTTTTTCCAGCACCATTCATTGAAAAGACTTTCTCCTTTGTGTATTGTTGGCCCCTTAGTCAAATATTAGTTAATCATATATGTGTGGTTCTATTTCTGGGCTATCAATTCTATTCTGTTGATCTGCATGCCTGCTTTTATCCAGTACTACATTGTTTTGGTTATTGTCATTTCATAGTATAGTTTGAAGTCAGGAACCATAATACCTTGAATTTTATTCTTTTTTTCTCAGAATAATTTTGGTCATTCCAGATCTTTTGCATTTCCTTGCAAATTGTAGGGTTTTTTTTCATTCTATTTATGTGAAGTGTGTCATTGGGGTCTTAATAGGGCTTTCATTGAATCTGTATGCTGCTTTAAATAGAATGGGTCATTTTGACAATATTGATTCTGCCAGTCCATTTATACAGGATGTCTTTCCATTTCTTTGTATTGTCTTCAGACTCTTTCAATGGTGTTTTAAAGTTTTCAGTGTTCAATTCCTTCATTTCCTTGATTAAATTTATTCTGTAGGTGTTTTATACTTTTTGTGGCTCTGATGAAATATTATTTTCCTCAATTTTCTTTCTGCTAGTTCATTGTTTGCATATAGAAATGCAATAAATTTTTGTATATTGAGTTTGTAGGCTATAATTTTATTGTATTTGTTTATTTCTAATAGCTGTTTGATAATATCACATCATCTGCAAATAGTGACAATTTTACTTCTTCCTTTCCAATCTGAATATACCATATTTCTTTTTCCTGACTCATTATTCTTAAACAGGATTTGTATTAAATAATAATGGTGAGCATGCACATCTTTGTCTTGTTCCTGATCTTAAAAAATAGCCTTCAGTTTTTACCCATTGAGTGTGATGTTGACTATGGGTTTGTCATATATGGCCTTTATTATCTTTAGGTATGTTCCTTCTATATCCATTTTTTTAGAGTTTTTAATCATAAATGGATACTGAGTTTTATCAAATGCCCTTTTCCTGTATCTATTGAGATGATCATATGATTTTTTTCCTTTCAATTTGTTGTCTGATGGATTTGCATAAATTGAGCCATCCTTGTATCCATGGAATAAATCACTCTTGGCTGTGGTGTATAATCTTTTTTTTTTTTTTTTTTTTCTTTTCTAATTTTTTTTTTTTTATATAGAGGCATGTTTTATTTATTTATTTATTTGTTTGTTTTGTTTATACATGCACTGGGTACAGTCAGAAGCGCGGGAGGGTGAGAGAATTCACCAGAGACAGAGCGGGGAGAAGAGCAGGCAGAAGGACCGAAGTACACTGCTGAGGGGAGCAGCGGGCGGCAGGAGAGGTCTGCGCGCCATGCGGGACCCTCCTCTGGTGGCCGGGGAGCAGCCGGGGATCGAACCGGCGCTGCAGAGGCTGCGGGCAGCTTCGCAACCCAGCGCTCAACCGCTGCGCCACCGGGGAGGCCCTGTGGTGTATAATCTTAAAGTATTGTTGAATTAGCCTCTCCAATTATGTAAGTCACTCATTGCATGAGACCAGAAATACTTTTCTGGAAACTAAGTTAAATACTATATTATTCACTTTTTAAATAGTATGTAAAGGATATTTAAAACCATAATATTATCTTACTAATATTAAAATATTAATATTGATAACTTTATGTTTAGTAAACAATGTGCAATAGTGTATTTTAGGCAAAGTTCATGAAAGAAATTTGATTTGGTATTCACAATTAAAATATGCCCAATTCTTTCACTAGTTTTATAGATTTCTATAAAGACATATACATACATATATAATATATATGATATCTTGTGAGTACATGTAATGAATGTCTAGATGTATTCCTTTGCAGTGGAAAAAATATAATTTGAAATCTTATGATGTGCCAAAATCACTATGGTTTAATGAAACAGAAATTTGAGTGTTTTGAACAACAATACAGAGGGCTATGGAAGTAATCAAACAAAGCATTATCTGAGAAAATGCTTTGTAGATAGGAGGGAAAACAGATAGCTAATGTTGACAGTGGATGCCAGGTTTTAACAGTTAGCTTTACTAAAGCCATTTACTTGCAGCAATTCTCAGTGGGGTTGATCACACTTCTAATAATGCTTGTGAATCATGTTTCAGAGCTACTCTAAACATGAGAAAACCATTCACGTAGTACTCATTTTCACTCAAAAGGTTTAAGTGATATAATAATGGATTGCTATCCATTTTTCAAAATTTTAAAACATGAAACTGTTTTGATTGAAACATAACCAGTGACTATTTCAAGTTTTCTTAAGGTAGTAATCTCACATAATTGTATCATCTTCAGTGTCATAGTATAGAAATTGTTGGTTGAATACATCCCTACTTATCTCCGTTCAATGAATCTTTTGCTATATAGCTATATGTAAATCACATTTAAAAATCAATTGAATCATTTTAGATGTATTAGAGGATCTCTCTGTGTGAAAGAATCCATTTGGGGAAGACATTATAGAGTGATGTGTCATCTCCTGGTTTATAGAATTTAAATATGGATTTTCTCAGACTTGTTTAAAGTGTGTATGGTAGTTAATCATTTTGACATCCTCACTTGACTTAGCCATGTGGTCAATGCACATTTTTGAAGAAGATAGGCCGTAAAAGTAAGTCTTAATATGGAGCAAAGAACTAAGGAAGGGAACAGATTCTTGCATATGGACTTCATTTTTTGGTTGCACTTCTAAATTTTTTCAAAGCTATATATAAACAATTTAAAAAATTATTTAGTTTCACAGGATTCACAATGAATGACAATAGTTTTATGTGTGTGTCTTCTCTCAGCTCAATTTCTACTCCTAGAGTCAACTACTTCCAGCTTTTAGAGCAATTTTCCTGAGTTTTACTTCCATGTTTCAAAAAAAGTGCTTATACTGACATATATTGATTTGGTTTTCACTTTTAAATATTACCTATTGAAACCCTTCTTTGGAAAATAAGAATGTGGCTCTATCTCTCACCCTAACTAAATCAGACTATCTCCCCATTATAGGTGTATCATAATGTCTTTATGAGTCAATATTTAGTGTTACTATATTTGATTATCCAAGTGTGATAGGATATTAAATTCTGTTTCATCCAAGGTGCCATGTAACAAAAGTTATAAAATTCTAAAATGAGGCTCATTTGACCAAAAATGAATGGCATTGAACCAGCCGCTTTTCAACAGTGGTAGTGAAGAAGAATTCACTGTGTTAGAAATACTGCTGAGGGGAATAAAAGAACAGATGAAATAGAAAGATATACCCAGTTGGAGGAAAATTTTTTTGGAGCATTTGGTGAACGTACTTGAGCCCCAGTAGAAAGGGCTCACCTGGAGCCACTATTATTCTGTCTAAGAAGATGAACACATTTTGGGTGGGAGGTGGAATAGGATGACACCGTAGAGGAATGTGGAGTGCTAGAGGTAGTGTGGCAGATCTAATAGATTTTAACCTTCAGCCACTCCTCTATTGTTTGCTCTACCTGCATATTTCATCAGTATCTATTGCCCCCATGGGCTAGGAACTTTGAGGGACCTGGCAGTATGCATCCTCTTAGATGTGGGATTTCCCTCATTGCTGACATTTCATCTGCTTTCCAGCTTTCAAATTTAATTGTTGGTACTTTTCCTCCTCTTCTTTGTCCTTTTCCCTTCATATTTTATCTACTGTTGTGATACGCAGGGTTTGACAGATGGCAATGAACATGTGTACCATTTACAATATTTAGCTGGAATCTCAAAATTTTTTGGAACATAAAGGTATATGAAGATAGTATCCCTGTATAAGGGTTTGCTGTTTTTGTTTGTCATCTGTTGTTCACAAAGTAGTTACCAGAGGTCCAAATATTGTACACTCAAGGCAAGAAGATATAAGGAATTTTCCCTGGTTAGCAATATTTCCTCATCTTTCAGTCTCTTTTATCCACATTTTTTTCAGAAGCCCACATTATGTTTCCCTTTCTGACTCATTAGCCACAATGCAGCCATGTGAATGTCCCGACCTTTGACAGAGCCTTGGGAACAAAACAACTACCTTATTAGTCTCTGTTGTGAGATGCAGTCAACGAGGTGTTAGAAATGGCTATTCCTTTAGCCAACCACCAATGTGTGCTCAACAACACAGCAAAAGGATCATATACCATGATCAAAAGGAATTTACCCCAACATGTAAACATGGCATAACAGATGCAAATCAATAAATGTAATATTGATTTTAACAAAATATCCTTTAACTAAAATAAAGGATAAAAATCATACGATCATGTCAATGGATGTAAAAAGTGCATTTGACAAAATTCAATGTCCAATTGTGATAAAAACTTTCATCAAAGTAGGTATAGAGGAAATGTACCTCAATATCATAAAAGTGGGATATGACAAGCCCACAACTGACATACTCAATGGTGAAAAGCTGAAATCAATACATATATGATATATATATATATATATATAAAGATGTGCTGTCATATATATATAAATATATATATATATAAAGATGTGCTGTCATCACTATTTTTTATTTTTTTTTAAGATTTATTTATTTATACATACAAGAGCTGCGGTACAGGCCAGAAGTGTGGGGGTGCCAGGCTCCATCAGAGACAGAGTGGGGAGCAGAACAGGCAGATTGACTGAAGTACACTGCTGAGGGGAGCCTAGCAGGCAAGTCAGGAGACGTCTGCTGCGCCATGTGGATAGCTCACTGGCCAGGGATCAAACTCATGCTACAGTGGCTGCAGATAGCTTCATAGGTTGTATCTTAACCACTTGTGCACCAGGGAGGCCCTGTCATCACTACTCTTCAGAAGAAATGCAAAATCAAAGATTCAATGAGATCTCACTTTACACTTGCTAGGGTAGCTGTTGTCACAAAGTCAAGAGATTTTAACAAGTATTGGTGAGGACTTTTGAGAAAAGAGATCCCTCATATACTGTTGGTGACAATGTAAACTGATGCAGCCACTGTGGAAGTTTTTCAAAAACTTAAAAATAGAACCACCGTGTGATTCATCAACCCCAATTCTGTGTATACATCCAAAGGAAATAACCTAAATGTATCAAAGAAATAGCTATCCTCCCATGCTTATTACAGCATTATTCATAATAACCAAGAGTTTCAAATAACCTAAATAGCTATTGATAAGTGAACAGATAAAGAAAATGTGGTGTGTGTTTGTGTGTGTGTATGTTTGTGTGTGTGTGATGGAATATCACTCAACTTTATATAAGAAGGGAATCCTGTCATTTTCAACAACATGATGAGCCCGGAAGATGTTATGCTAAATACAGTAATGACACACAAGAAGATGAACCACACAGCATGATCATATTTACATAGAGAATCTTAAAAAATGTAAGATAAACTGATATTAACAGAGTAGACTGGTACTTACCAGAGGCTTAGGCATAGGTTAAAAAAAAAGTCCTCCACTGCCAGCCAACTCCAGTATCAGCCAACAACATGGGTTTTGAAGATTGGAAAGTCTCACAAGCCTCCAGGTGCTCAGTGATTTCCTGGCAGACAAATGTGCTGAAGGGAAGGTGCCATCACAAACAGATGTGGCAGTGTTCGAAGCAGAAGCAGTTTCCATCCCCAACCTGCTAGCTTGTACCATGCCCTATGCCTGTGATGGAATAACCACATCATGTCTTTCACAAAGGAAAAGGCATGTCTTCCAAACCTTTGTCTTACAATGTACACAAAATTTCATTTAAAATTGTGGGGTATGGAGCTAAAAAACTTCAGATACGCTGTGTGGTTGAAGATGAAATAGCAGAGCACGTAGTAGGTACTCAATGAACACATGTTGGTTAATTTGTCTTTACAAGAGTGTTTATTTAAAATCCTAAGTTCGCCATGGAAAATCATTTTAATCAATGACATGCCTCTGAAGAGCTTCGGGAGAGACTTGGGGGAGGACATTCCTGTAATGCACTCTTTTTTACCCTAAAACTTTGTTTTTGGGCATTTACTTAAATGATGTCTTCCTCCTTAAAACCTCCAAGGATTCATCACTGCACAGGTCGTAATCAATAAAAGACTCTTTCTTTTCCCCTCCAAGATGCTGTTAGGTTTGTATTATAGACACAACAGTTGCTAGATTTGTCCACTGTGCTATTTTAGTCCTGCCTGTTTTTTGAAGTATTTTCAGTAATACCCTGGGTTGTCGAATTTTACTTTCTCTAGATTCAAGTGGCTATTATGCATGGGCAGAAAAGGAAAGAAAAGAATTTAATGTAAGCACCACAGCTTTTCAAAGGAAGCCAAGTTCTTTAGAAAAAGGGAATAGCAATGGGAAGTGTGTGCAAAAGGTGAGATGCTAAAAAATGGTGGAAACAGCATTGGGCTCTGTGTTTTCTTAGTATTTGGTGAATGAAAATGCTATTTGTACTTGAGGATGATAGAATTTGAAATGGTCGCAGTCCCACTTCATAATATTCTTGAGAGTGTGGCTGCGTTTTTGTGTCTCTTTTTTCTTTCCATCTTTGATGTCCAGCTGGTATTTTGAGACAAGAGTATGATTATGGAATTGGATTTGAAGAGCAGCACTAAATCATTCTCACTTGGTACTTGACCTTCATCCTAAACAGAATAGATTTCATGGGAAAAATCAGGTTGGGGAAGATATAATTTAATTCTGCCATGGGTCAAGCAGAAAGGTTAAGTCTTTTAAGTTCCTCATTCCATGATACTGCTCAGAGAGATTTTTGAAAAAGCAGTTTTTAATACTAGAATAATTTCATCCCTGCCCCATGTTTTATTTTATTATTTAATTGCTTTGATATACACACACGTTTAAAATAAGATTTTTTTGCTATCATTTCTTCCTATCTTTTAGGAAATGGTCATTTTTCTTTTTTTTTTTTTGTGAATTAAACTTAAAAAATTGTGCTGATTTTAGGTTGATGTGCCGGGTGGTAACTATTTAGTACTGTAAAAATAAAAGGCTGTGATTTCACTTGCTGTTTAAAAAATTATTGGAAGTTGCATTTATTTCTTTCCTTTCCCCTCTACACCTCAAAACTAGATGACAAATGAGGATTCTGGTGAGGATTTTTTCTGCAGTGTTTCTTTTAAAGTTTTGCACAGCTTGGTGGTAGAGACTCCCACCGAGAAAACCTGAGCTTCTTTTCTTTGTTGAAGTCTACCTTCAACAGGTAACCCTTCCCAGTCCTTCCCCATGCCTGTGCTCACACGCGCCATGTCCAGTCTCCCGCTGTGTTTTTATCCCTTGAAGGAGAAATCTTGTCTCTGGCAGGAGGACTCAGTAACTGCTAACTGAAGGTACTAACATCCCAAACAGGCTTGCTTTGGAAAATTTCCTTGCAAATATGAGCTTGTTGACACAGTCTTCCTGTTTCTTTAGTGAATATGTACTATTTTAACCCTTTATCTAGGTATCCTAGGTATCCAATCTACTCTTGTCACATTGTCTTTTTTTTTTCCCTCCCATCTCAGTCAAGTGCTCCAAGCTGTGTGCAATACTTTAAGGAGTTGGGCAAGTTGTGATCTCTCCCCTCTCAGCAGCACCATCATGGAATCCCAACTTGGTGCTGACTTTTTTATTGCCCCTGTTATCTGTTTCCTGACTCTGGCTTCCAACTTACCACATGCTCTGCAAGATGGGATTTCACCTGCTATCAGTCTGTGCTGTTCAAAATGGTTCTTAGGTAACATTCTTCCATCTTTTGTTTATTGGTTTAGAATGTTCTAATAACTATTTCCTTCAAATGTGACCTGATCTAGTGGGTAATCTTTTTTTTTAAGATTTGTTTATTTTTATACAAGAATTGGGGTACAGGCCAGAGATGTAGGAGGTGAGAGGATTCACCAGAGACAGAGCGGAGAACAGAACAGGCAGACAGACCAAAGTACACTACTGAAGGGAGCAGCGGGCGAGATAGGAGACGTCTGTCCCACCATGTAGGTTTCTCCCTGGCCGGCTGGGTATCGAACTCGTGCTGCAGTGGCTGTGGATTGCTTCATAGGTTTTGTCTTAACCCCTGCGCTACCAGGGAGGCCCAGGGAGTGGGTAATCTTATGGGGGCAGGGGACTTAGTAACCATGGGATTATGCCACCTTGCAGTGAAATTGCAGATTATTTACTGAGCTTCTTGCCTTTGGGCATAGTGAACCGAATGGTCTGAACATATTCAGGAGTGCTTGATAATGTAATTTTATTAATTTCTTGGGAGGCTTAGGCACACCAAAACCCAGCAGGGCCTGAGTTAATTTCAATGTACAGCTTTCTATTAACAACATAATGATGAAATAACATCCTAGCATTCCTGTGACATGCAGCTGTAGATAAAGATTTGAAAGGGACCAATGAAGCAGATATCAAAGGCCCAGTTCTCCTGTCCAGGATTGCAACACTGGTCTCCTGACCCAGATAAAACTCTGAGGCATAGAAGGGGCCAGCAATCTCAACATACTACACAGCAACTCAGTGCTTGAGGGCAGAGCCTTGCTTCTCCGCTCTCTCCCCTGTGGCACCTGGCACAATGCTTCACACCTGGTAGGTATTTTTTATAAATTTGTCAAATGAAATGCTGAGTTCAGAGATAGAACAATCTGTGCACCACACTCTGTACTGTACAGCGACCCAAGGCAACATGCTTCATGGCCTGGCTGGTACTAGATGCTCAACCCTCTACTCCCACTTGAACACTCATTCCACTAACATCACAACACCACCCTGACCTCATCCCCTTCCCCAGGCCCTGGGTCCACCCTAATGTTTATCCAGAAAGTATAGCCTGTGTCACAAATCCTTCCATGGTATGCCATGGTAGCAGGCAAATTGGTATATCAAATCCATTCTGAAGGAGCCAATGAGCCCCAAAATTGTATATGCTTTGCCCCATGTATCTTCAACCTTCTTGACTTGAGTCACTAGAAGAACTCATGTTCCTTGAGACCTTAAGAACAATTGGAGTCATCATCAGGAATGATGTGAGGGGGCATCTGTTGCTTATCTGGGGGTTCCATTTTTTTTAACCTTGTGGCCTTTTTGTCTGGCCATTTGTGCTCAGTCTCTCTCCTGTGAACAGTTAAAAGACCCCGATGGTCCAGTCATTCTTGACACATATATCAATAGTCATCAAGGATTAATTCTTTGATCTGTCCATGTTACTAAATTCAGTACCACTGAAGGTACTGAAGACAGAGCAGTGACAAAATGGATAAAAACTCTCTACCTTTGCAAAGACTGTGTTCTAGAAATGAGAGGCAGACAAACACATAAGGAAAAAAATATATAGTATGTCTGATGATAAGTGCTGTGGAGAAGAGTCGAGCAGGGAAGGGGAATTGCTGGGAGAGGAAAGTTAATATTTTTCAACAGAGAGGTCAGGGAAGGTCTGCTTGAAAAGTGGTGTTTGAGCCAAACTTGAAGGAGGCGAGGAAGTGGACTGTGTGGAAACGAAAGTAAGAAGATATTAGGATTCACTCTTGATCTGCCCAGATCTAATATCCCGTAACACACTGGATTGAAGGTGAACTCATAGAAATTCCATTATATAGCCAATGCAGAGTCTATTGCAATAACACAAGAGCCAGGGTAGATGCCATCAGACAGTGAGGGGTGATTCAGGACAGGGCCACGCTAAAGCTGAGTGTCATAGCTCCCTACAAAGGGCTGATTGGTTGCAGCTCCCTGCGGTGCCCACTCCCAGTTAATCAGTTAGTGCCTGAACCTCTGTAGGTAATCTGAGTTCATGCATCTGATGTATAATATTCTCTGTTTTGAAAAAATGCCAAGTGTCAGTAAGGTGTAGGAGTGGGATCCAAGAGCTACTTCCAAGTTTCTGCTCCTTTATTAGAATCCAGACTACTAGAATCCCATCCTCTCTGGATTTTCCTTGCACTTAAGCCTCATCTTGTATTAACATCTGTGCAATGGGCTTTTGCTTGTGTTGAATATGTCTTGATGTCCTAAGACATAAGTTCAAATGACTGATGGAGCAAAAATGCAATCGCGAGTGTGTGTGTGTGTGTGTGTGTGTGTAAATTGTGGGAAAACTATAAGCAATAAAAGCATAAATTGGGGCCTCCCCGGTGGCGCAGCAGTTGAGCGCTGGGTTGCGAAGTTGCCCGCCACCTCTGCGGCACCGGTTCGATCCCCGGCTGCTCCCCGGCCTCCTGAGGAGGGTCCCACATGGCACGCAGACCTCTCCTGCCGCCCGCTGCTCCCCTCAGCAGTGTACTTCGGTCCTTCTGCCTGCTCTGCTCCCCGCTCTGGCTCTGGTGGATTCTCTCACCCTCCCGTGCTTCTGACTGTACCCAGTGCATGTATAAACAAAACAAACAAACAAATAAATAAAACATGCCTCCATTAAAAAAAAGTGAAAAAAAAAAGCATAAATTGGACCTCGAAGCCATGTTTATTTATTAATTTAGGATAATTTGGAAAGGAAAACTTAAAAAAAACTTGCTTTCCTCACTAGTTTTATTTCTATGTGGCCATAACTTTTAAGAAGACTCTTCCCAGATATTGGTACAGAGAGTTTTCCTTGTCTTCTGTGTGCTATGTGGAATTAGATAAAGCATTTTCTCTTTCAGTCAAGCCCCACAGTAGGTATCTGGGACCCAAAAGATAAGCTGGAGGTGAGGGGTCATCAGTAAAGAGATGATTTTTTAAAAAAGATTTTATTTATTTATGCATACAAGAACTGAGGCGCAGGCCAGAGGTGTGGGAGGTGAGAGGATTCACCAGAGACAGAGCGGGGAACAGAACAGGCAGACTGACTGAAATACACTGCTGAGGGGAGTGGCAGGCAAGTCAGGAGAGGTCTGATGCGCCATGTGGGCAGCTTCCTGGCTGGCTGGAGATCAAACCTGCACTGCAGAGGCTGCGGACAGCCTCACAGCACTGTGCTCAACCCCTTGCACCACCAGGGAGGCCCAAGAGATGATTATTAATGCCACCAGAAGGATAGAGCTCTCCTTGAGGGAATGAGTGTGAGGGTGAGATGGGCATTGGTCCATACGGATCCCCTGTGTCCCAGTAGACGCACAGGGTACAGGAAAGGGAACCCCAAGAGACTGAGAGAAGTGTACATGGAATGAAACTAAAATGAATACACTTTGAGAGTTAACATTATCAAAGGCTGGAGAGGGGATAAAAAATGACACCCCCCATCAGCCAATTGAATCTAGCCTACACTCCAAGCGGCGAGACCAAGGACATCTGAAATAAGTAGAGCAAAATGCAATGAATGAAACTACAAGAAAAAAATCGCCACAAGAGCCTAGGAGGGGAGAGTGAGAATAGTGCTTCGTGCTGGCATATCATTTCCAGTATCTGGCACTGGGTGTTTATTGCTCTTCTGCATGGCTGTTCAATGAAATCAGAGATCGCTCTCACATTAGTGGGCTCTCTTTTTGATGTAGCTCACTTCTGTGGGAAATCCATTTCCAAGAGAGGAGACTCCATTGTGCTCTGTTGAAAATCAGCCCCGGGAAACTCTTATGGGAATTCTGAGGAGAAAGGAAAAGCTTCCAGGGAGATGTTTTGAAATCCTTTGAGCTGCCTATAATCAGTGCGAACTTTGCGTGTATATTGACTGTACATTAAGAGCACTTTAAAGAGGAAAGACCTCAAAGGCACTAGTCCATTATGAGAACAAACAGCAATTAAAACAATATTTTCTTAGAGAAAAGAATCAACGGGAACAAGGATGCCAGAGTTGGGGCTTCTTCCCCCTGTTCACTTGTGAGAAATTGTGCTTTTGATTGATACCTACCAAAGACTGCGTTCAACAGAACACAGTGTTGATGGCTAATGAACGTTCAGAATAGTAATTTGAAACGTTTGGGGTGGGGCCTCCAAGCACTGTCCAGTACCATACCTCTTTTATTCCCGCCAAGACCAGGACCATGAAGATGGAGAATGAGAATAATTGCACTCACTCTCCTTTGCTTCCTCTCCATGAGTCTGAGAGCTCAGACTCCATGTTCCAGCAAGACCTTCTAGTCTCATGAATTCTTCACTTTCATTTTTAGCAACAGGGCTGGAACTTTTCCTTGAAAAAAAAGAAGAAGATGTCATCCTGTAGAAGATGGAGCCCATGATATGTCTGAGGAAGTCTCCCCCACATCCTTTTGCATCTTTTCCTTTGGAATTCTTCAACGAGAGCGAGAGGTGTTTGTAGCATTGTGGGCTGCCTTTAGAGAAAAAGCTTCTAAAGTTTCTAATTCAGGTTAATGTACTGATATAAGGCTCCCCTGCCCCAATTTGTATGTGTGTGTGTGTGTTTTTTTAGATTTATTTATTTATTTATACAAGCACTGGGTACAGTCAGAAGCACAGGAGGGTGAGAGAATTCACCAGAGCCAGAGCGGGGAGCAGAGCAGGCAGAAGGACCAAAGCACACTGCTGAGGGGAGCAGCGGGCGGCAGGAGAGGTCTGCGCGCCATGCGGGACCCTCCTCCGGTGGCCGGGGAGCAGCCGGGGATCGAACCAGAGCTGCGGAGGCTGCGGGCAGCTTCACAACCCAGAGCTCAACCGCTGCGCCACTGGGGAGGCCCTTTATGTGTTTTTATTTCTGTTTGCATTGATTTTTGCAGCTATACATTTTATTGGTGCACTTGGTAGCAAGACACTGCACAAATGAGATGCTACTTGGGGCCATCGGACCATGAAACCTTAAATAGCATCTTGGTAAAGCATCCAGCTTATATCTGCTCAGATTTGTATACAGCATAATTTCATCTGTAACTTAGAAAAACAAAAACAAGAAACATCGGTATTTACAACAGATCACTAATTTCAGGCTTCATTTACACACAAGTAATGCTCTAGTTGTAAATAAACATTAAGGAGCTTTCCATTACACTCTGTTTGTGCTTGAAAATATTGGTCATGTAATAACCCAGTTGGTTGATATATTTATGTTAAATTAGATGGAGACATTTAATAAAAAAGAAATGCATAATGAGTCAGAATACATCATTGCTTAGCATTAAAATTTGTTACCTTTTTAGCATGCTACAGTCATATTCAGATACTGTACACATTTTGGTGCTTATAGTTATCAAACAGCATGGCATTCAAACATTAGTATCCTTGAAGGCTGCATGGCCTTCTCTTTTAGGAGTGTTAATAACAAGTTGCCACTTTGGAGGTGTGCTGTGTGCTAGGAGAAGGCTGGGGACTTTGCATAGATTATCACTGATCCCCTCAGTACTCTGTACAGAGAAGACAGGCAGAGAGCTTACATAATTTACCAAGACTATATAACTCAGATGCATGGAGAAGGGACTCAAAGACAAGTCCATCTGCCTCCAAAATTAATACTTTTTCCACCTGACCAATTTACATCATACTCTCTAGGTCTGGGATCTAGGGACTAAACAGTGTTTAGAGGGTTCCCTTGGAGATTCTAATAGAGTGGTGGTGGCAAAAGCCCATACTTGCATTTTATCTTTCATCAACACAAGTAAAGAAACCAGCATTGACACTTCGTTTCTTTGTGGGGATGAAGAGAGATGCAGCCTATCTTTAGAAGTTGCTCCATTTCTTGCAAAGAGAAAGGATATATCTGTGTGTAAATATGAGTGTGTGTCTATAGGACTGTTGCCATGTGTGTCTCTCTTGTCTCTTTTTTTTTTTTTTTTTTTTAAAGATTTATTTATTTATTTATACAAGCACTGGGTATAGTCAGAAGCGTGGGAGGGTGAGAGAATTCACCAGAGCCAGAGGGGGAGCAGAGCAGGCAGAGGACCGAAGTACACTGCTGAGGGGAGCAGCGCGGCAGGAGAGGGTCTGCGCGCCATGTGGGACCCTCCTCTGGTGGCCGGGGAGCAGCCGGGGATCGAACTGGCGCTGTAGAGGCTGTGGGCAGCTTCGCAACCCAGCGCTCAACCGCTGCGCCACCGGGAGGCCCTCTCTTGTCTCTTTAAGAATAGAAAGTTAGGGGCCTCCCGGTGGTGGCGCAGCGGTTGAGCGCTGGGTTGCGAAGCTGCCCGCGGCCTCTGCAGCACCGGTTCGATACCCGGCTACTCCCCGGCCACCAGAGGAGGGTCCCACATGGCACGCAGACCTCTCCTGCCGCCCGCTGCTCCCCTCAGCAGTGTACTTCGGTCCTTCTGCCTGCTCTGCTCCCCGCTCTGGCTCTGGTGGATTCTCTCACCCTCCCGTGCTTCTGACTGTACCCAGTGCTTGTATAAACAAAAACAAACAAACAAACAAATGAATAAATAAATAAAACATTGCCTCTATTAAAAAAAATTTAAAAAAAAAGAATAGAAAGTTATTGGGGCCTTCCTGGTGGCACAAGGGGTTAAGACACAGCACTATGAAGCTATCTGCAGCCACTGCAGCACAAGTTACATCCCTGGCCAGCTACCGACATGGCACAGCAGACCTCTCCTGTCTCACCCGCTGAGGGGCCCAGTTCTTATATGCATAAATAAATAAATCTAAAAGAAAAGCATAGAAAGCTATTAAAATGGCAGATATGCAGACAGAGATTTATATGGGAGGAATATAGGGGAAATGTTGAGCAAATTTGTGTGTCCACAAAAAACAAGGACCAAGGAAAAGGCATTGAATATGATCAATACAGATTATAGTGAGTGAGTTCACACATATGTATATGTGAAGTCTGAGTTCATTATTTTATTAACCTAAAGTTTTTAATTCAGAGAAGAATTCACTGGGCTTGACAACTACATGGCTCCTCTCCCAGCTCTTTGAGGAGAGAGGGTGATAGGCATGGGTGACTGGCAGCGATAAAGATGCATTGTTCTTTTCTCATCTCACAGCCTTGATGTTTGACGTTTGGGTCAAATCTTATTGGAATCTGATCTGTTTTGAATGTGTTGCAGATGTGTCAATAATCGTGATTCCCCATCTAGAATTTTTAGTTTCTCTTATTGCTTACTGTGCTTTTCATAGTAGTGGAAAATCCTGCCCCACTTTTCTCTGCTATATAGGAGGTGAACCCCACAAATAATCCTATTCATATCCTAGTTTATTTTATTTCTAAATTTTTATTTATTTTATTTATTGCCTAGAAGAACTGGGGTGTAGGCCAGAGATATGGGGGGATCCTCTGGTGAGAGGATTCCCCAGAGACAGAGTGGGGAGCAGAACAGGCAGATCTATTGAAATACACCCCTGAGGGGAGCAGTGGGCAAGGCAGGAGAGGTCTGCTGTACCATATGTGGGTTAACTCCCTGGCTGGGGATCAAACTCAGGCCATGGTGGTGATAGTGCTGAGATTTAATCCCTAGGCCACCAGGGAGGCCCCATATCCATGTTTAATATTCAGCTTGGCCCCACTCCATAACCTGTCCACAAGTTACATCTCTCCTCCCTAGTTGAGAACTTGAATACCCATGGTCATGCAGATGCATCTCTCCAGCTGTAACAGAAGGCTACCTGGCCTCAAATGGTCAGTAATACCACCACAGTTTGCTTGGTGGTGCTTAACTGTGTTATAATGTTACTTTATTTGAAATTTTAAGATCAAATGGTGCTTTAAGTCACCAGCTAAGTCTCATAAAATCTAAGTTTATGATTATCACTATCTCCATTTTCATTAACTGTAATTCTTTTTTGTTTTCCAATGATATGGATAACTGCTAATAGTTAATTTTGGTTAATTACAGAGTTTCCAAAAAAAACAGATTTTGCTGGATGAGCATGATTTATTCTCTGGACCACTGAATAGTTTAGAAGATCACATGGTCATTATCAGGGCTGAAGTTAGAGACATCATTAATCAGAGTGTTAGCCTAAGGAGTAAGCTAATTTAGGGTCCCTCTACTTTCCGAACTATACCACTCTTTGATTCTATTAATTGCAGTGTGAACAGAAATTTCAGGATTATGAACACATGGTACTTTACTCACTGTCCAGGGTAAAACTCACAAAATGTTGAGTAACCCTTCAACTTATTTCAGCTTTCTTGAAATGCTGTTTTTGCATCACCAATTGTAGAAGAGACTTTGCTTTCTCCATCGTATGCTATTGGTTCTTTTGTCATAAAGTAACTGTCCATATAAATGTGGATTTATTTCTGGATTTTCAGTCCTATTCTGTTGGTCTATGTATCTATTTTTATTGCAATTCCATGCTGTTTTGATAAAAGTAACATTATAGTATAGTTTGTAGCCTGGGAGCATGATACCTCCATTTCTCTTCTTTTTTTGTCAAGATGCTTTGGCTATTTGTCTAATTAGGGTCTTCTTGGTTTCATATAATTCTCAATAGTCTTTGATCTATTTTTTTGAAGAATTCCATTGAAACCTTAATAGAATTTGCATTGAATCTATATAAAAGCAGGTAGGATTTCTATATAAAGGGATTTCCAGAAGGGTGTTTGCAAATACTATTTCTTCTTTCTCAAAGCAAGTGTGCAGATATCTTATATAACAGGGCACCATTGTCTTTTGCCTTCTTTGCCTAGATTTATGTTTATAACATTACTCTCCTTTGTTCCCATAGAAAGGAAACAACTATAAAAGAATTATGCTAATGGTGTTTCAAACCCTATAGACACCAGAGTATAGTGCCATTGTGGAAGAGCTTACCCTTGAATGAGATGAAGGAAAAGTTAGCATGATGTGAAGGGAGATAAATAGTTCAGGACAAGTAGAAGCAGAAACTGCAGCCAGAGTGTTAGACACCTCCTGAGATTGTTCCCCAGGCACATTTTCATGCTTTGAGCCTGTTTGCCCTCCCCTTCTAATGTGTTACGTTCTCTCCCAGGCATAGAATCCCAAGAAAGCTCATCAGAAACATAAATAAGAAGTAAGATTCATGCAATGCCTTTGAGCTCCCTGTGTCTGCTTTTCATTGGCTTTTCTGGTTGCTTTCCATTTGGCCTCCTTGAGTCCCTTTATATTCTGGGCACGTAGAGAAATGCATATTTTTGGAGTGGGCCTGTTCTATCTATATTTGAGTTTTCAGGAAGGCATGCCATTTGGAAAAGTTTTACTTGGTAATAGTGAAGGAAAAAAGATGACTTTGTGTTTGAAGTAGTAGCCTTGTTTCAATGACATTTAAAAGATGGATGTTCACCATCATGCCTCTTTCCAGGCTAAGAATTCAGCATATCTTGAGAAGATGAATGGATTGGAGAGACTGCTTAATACATTATCTTTGTTTTGCTGCTGGCTAGCAAGGGAGAAATGTTACAATGGCCAATAGGTTGTCCTGCTCTCGTTTTTATGTTCATGTAAAGCATCCAATGTGCTGAACACTAAAAATGTCCTGTGGTACTTTAGTTCCTGGAGGAAACTAAAAATAGAGTGAAGAGAATGAATGAAACATAACCCAGCATTTTCTAGCTCCTTCCGCTCATTCTTGAATAAATCAGAAATCTCTTTTCTGGTGCCCTGAGACATAAATTCCTAATGTCTTGTTTCTTGCCCTTGGATGGCTTCTCTGGGGGCTAGAAATAGTGTGTTCATGCCTTCTTTTCTGTGGCTTTCTCTCAGAGGCCATCTGAGGTGCGAGTTTAGAGGCAAGACAAAACTGATTTGCAAGAAGGAATTCTCTCTTGAGGACACAGCTTTGACTATGATCATTTATATCTGATCAGATTAAAAAGGCAGGGAGCTTCAAGCCAGTCTGTCTTTTTGCTTTTAGACACCGTGGAAGAAACTAGTTTCTGCACAGGTGGGTATCATGGTGACGACAAGGTGATAGTTTGATTATTGGGCTGTCAAAACAATTTATTTTGAGAAATTATTTTCAAAGTAAATAAAGGTATTAGGACTATATAAAATATCCATTTTATCTCCTTGCTCAAAGCATGCTATAGCTACAAGTCAGGGAGAGAAGAGTTATCGGCTAGCATGTGTTCTTTTTTTTTTTTAGAGATTTATTTATGCACACAAGAACTGGGGTACAGGCCAGAGGTGTGGGGGGTGAGAGGATTCACCAGAGACAGAATGGGGGACAGAACAGGCAGATCAACTGAAATATACTGCTGAGGGGAGCAGCAGACGAGTCAGGAGAAGTCTGCTGCCCATGTGGGTAGCTCCCTGGCTGGGGATCAAAATGGGGCTGCAGTGGCTATGGATAGCTTCATAAGTTGTGTCTTAACCCCTTGCGCCACTAGGGAGGCCCTAGCATGTGTTCTTTTGAGAGTAACAACAAAACCAACTCAGACTAGCTAAGAGAAAAAGAGGGATATTTCCATCATGAACTATTCGGAGATCAAAGGCAGGGCAGGTTTCAAGTAATGTCGGATGCAGACGCTGCCATGGCATTAGAACTCTGATGTGATTGTCTTGGGCCCCTCTCCTGGACTTTGGCACAGTTCTGAGTCTGGCTTCCCACATGGTAGCAAGTAACGACAGCACAACCATGTCTCCTGTCCAGATCAGGCAACAAGCCCTTGTTCCTTAGAAAGGGGCTGGGATTCATTCTGATCTATCTAGCTGAGTGGTTCAGCCTAGATCACACACTCAGCCCTGGAAATGAGGGTGGAATTCACACTCCCAGTATCACAGAGTCTGACACATATACTGGGAATTTTAAAAGGGTTGAATGAATTCTTTGGATGCAACCAACATGTGTCCATGCTGTTTCACTGTTTGCTGTTAAGGACCTTCTGAATTTAATAGGCTTAGGAAAGAGGACTTCAAGTCTACTTTCTTCCCATGACATCATGTTTGGACTTATTTCTGGTGATTGTTAACACATCATTATTTATTCAGTTCTTCTAGACCCCAGAGAAGTCAAATCCTCCACTTCACTCTAGAGCGCAATATGGTATTTCATAGCCAATCATTTCCCTTTGCTTTTCCTTTCTTAACTTAAATAACTCCTGGTGCAATTTAATCCCCTTTTTGCTTATTTAACATTCACTGAAAACAAAGAACAGCTGGTCTGGATCGTCCATATGATATCTTTAAATCTGTTTTCAGTGTTTTATTATCACTTTTATTAGCTTTACCTCCTAATGTCATGGTAAGGTAAATACCCTTGTTTTCTATGATCTCCAGCTTTCTGAATTGAGGCAGGTTTAACTGACTTTCATAAGACCGTCCTGTGTGTTACAGAAGAGAAATAGTGTTAATGGTCACAGCTCCAAAGCTGTAGGACCTGGCACACTGCGGCCCAAAAGCCCAATTCAGGCTGTTTCTGTAAATAAAGTTTTATTGAAACACAGTCCCATTTATGCATTCATTTATATATTGTCTGTGAGTGCTTTCACTGCTATGATAGTAGAGTAGATGCTATTTGGCCTGGAAAATCTACAGTATTTACTTTCTGGCCTCTCACAGAAAAAGTTTCCTGACCTGTGAATTGAATGAGCCACATTCTTCACTTTAAAAACTATAAAAGATTTTATAGCTAAGTAGTATTCTCTTCCCCTGCCTTTCTGGGTCTTTAAAAGTAATCAAGAGTGTTGGTGGTAGAAACAATGAGAAATGATGCACCTAAATCTAGTTTTTCACTCCACAGATGAGAGACTGAGTTTCAGAGACCACCATGAGCAACCCAAGGCTCCACACATATTAGAGGAAGAGCAGACCTCCCTGACTTCCCATACCCATTTGCGTGCTGCAAGGACTCCCAGCCATGCTGCTGCTAAGTGGGGTGGAGGTCTGAAAGATTTAGTGTTGGGAGGAGCAGTGAAAATCTGACTTACCAGTTTGGGTGAGTTCTAGAACCCTGTTTCTTCATCTGTAGAGTGAAAGCACATAGTGTGTTCCCCCCCGGGGTTTTGCTTTGAGTGAGGCATTCAATATCATGCATATAGGAACAGCTCAATAAATATTAGCTGCAGTTATCATTATCATTATCACCATCATCATCACCATCACCATCATCATCACCATCACTGTCATCACCATCACCATCATCATCACTATCATCACCATCACCATCATCATCACCATCATCATCACCATCACTATCATCACCATCATCATCATCATCATCATCACCATCACCATCACCATCATCATTACCATCACTATCTTCACCATCACCATCATCATCACCATCATCATCACTGTCACTGTCACCATCATCATCACCATCATCACCATCACCATCATCATCACCATCACTATCATCACCATCACCATCATCATCACTGTCACTGTCACCATCATCACCATCATCATTGTCATCATCACCAGCTGTAGCAGCAGCTTGCGTGAGTACTTATCCTTGCTTATCTTGCCTCTTCGAGGAAGCAGGGTTACCTTCCTCTTCAAGGCTAACTGCTTCAGGTGAAAACGGAGTCATTTCCTCTCTGCTCCCTCGTAGATATTACTCAGTTGTCCTGTCTTTCCTGTATCTTTCCGTTGCTCTTTCAAAATTTTAACTGAATACTCCCATTTTAAATATTTTTAATCAACATTGCCATCACCTATTTCCCTTTGCCCCAGTGGTTCATTTCTTTCTGTCTTTGCTCCTGCAAGCTCCATTCTTCTAAACCTGTGCTAGTTGAGCTTAGGGCCTATGGCACTTTATGGAGCTTTTATCTGTCCCAGCATTAGGTAGCTGAATGCTTTTAATGTTTTAATAACTTTTGACAATACCCATCACAGGAGACTTTTTTTCCTTTTGTTTTTGAACCATGATCCTATTCTACTTCTCATCTCCCAGTAAAGCTTTCCCTGCATATTTCTTATTTGTCTCTTACATGTATGTTTCTCAGGTTTGGTGCTTAGAAGTTGTCCTGGACATTCATGTTTTGTCCTGTCCTCAGTGACATCTCTTAAGCTGATGTCTCCAGCTGAAGTGGCAGTAGATTTTAGAACCCCCAAACTGTCCTCCCAAATGTCTCCTCAACTTAATTCTTCCTCTTTTCTTCATGTCTGTGGTTGTAATAGCGACTGTAAACACCTAATATAATACACTTATTATAAACCAGGCTGTATGCTGAGAGCTTTAAAAGTGGGGTATCATTGAAAAATTAACTGAGCTATACTTCATTCACATATTCTCAGTTCTTATCAAATGTCCTTTTTCTGTCCTAGGATTTCATCTAAACAGCACAGTACATTTATTGATCATGTTTTCTTGGGCTCCATCTGAGAGGTTCTGAGATGGATATTTTTTAACTTTTAAAATATTTATTTATGCATACAAGAACTGGGGTACAGGCCAGAATTGCAGAGGGTGAGACGATCCACCAGAGATGGAGTGGGGAGCAGAATACGTGGATTGATTGAAATACACTGCTGAGGGGAGCAGACAGGAGAAGTCTGCCACACCATGTGAGTTTCTCCCTGGCCAGCTGGGGATCAAACTCATGCTGCAGTTTCTGCGGACAGCTTCACAGTGCTGTGCTTAACCCCTTGCGCTACCAGGAAGGCCCTGAGACTGATTCTTGATCACCTTGTTAGTTTTGAGGAATACTGGTCAGGTGTTTTTTACAGTGTTCCTCACTTGGGATTTCTATATGTTTTCTTCACGATTAGATTGGGATTGTGGGTTTTGGAAGGACAATCACTCACATAAAGTCCCACTTTCATCATATCATATCAAGAGTGTATAGAATGACTTTTAGTTATTGACTGACTTTGACCATTCAGTGGAGGTGGTTTTGTCAGATTTCTCTCCACTGCAAAGTTATTCTTCCCCCCTTGTCCTTGCTCTACCCTTACTCAGCCTATGCAGCCCACACGCAATGACTAGGGAGTTACACTCCACCTGCTGGAGGGCAGAATATTTACACAAATTATTTTGCACACATGTATCCACTCTCTCCAATGTCTTCCTATTATGGAGTCATTAGTTATATCAATACGGGCTCCCGGTTACTTATTTTGTACTTCAGTTATAATCCCATGATGTTTTATTTTATTGTTGGAATTGTCCCAGCTTTGGCCCATTTGGAGCTCTTTTAGTTGGCTCCTATTCCCTTTGACATACTCCCTTTATTGTGTGTGAGTTCATGTGTGTATTTTATTCTATTTTAAAAAAAGATTTATTTATTTATGCATACAGGAGCTGGGATACAAGCTGGAGATGTGGTGGGGGGTGAGAGGATTCACCAGAGACAGAGTGGGGAACAGAACAGGCAGACTGACGAAATACACTGCTGAGGGGAGCAGCGGGTGAGACAGGAGAGGTCTGCTTCGCCATATGTGTTGCTCCCTGGCTGGCCGGTGATCGAATTCATGCTGCAGAGGCTGCGGATTGCTTCCTAGTGTGGTGCTTAACCCCTTGTGCCCCCAGGGAGGCCGATGTGTGTATTTTAAATTCCTCCTTCCCTCCATCCCTCCTCACCTCCCTTCCTTCCTTCATTGCCTTTTTCTAGCACTACAAAGTTCTCCATGCTCGCCTGACATCTCTCTTACCCCTTCCACAGTCAGCTATTTCTGCAGGAGCCCTGGTTCCTTTTATTGGAGAATAAGATTAGAATGCAATATCCAGGTACTAGGTTTGCTCTCTTACTGGGTATCATTTTTTCCAGGCTCCCTTAGCTGACAGAGCAAGGACACACATACATGTATTCTAAGTTGTGTATATACAGATCTCTACAACTATTTCTATGTGTAACCATGTGTATCTGTATTAACTGAACATGTGTTCACATTGGTGTTGCCAACTGTAATCCATGATCACATAGGTCATTGTTGCCTTCTCCCCTTGCTTGTCAGTGACCTACCAGCCAACGGCGAGAAATCAGGTTCCTGCTACCTACCATTTATTTTCTTAACTAGTCAATGCCACTATACACCTATCGTTGTTGCTATACTTATAGCATTATTAAAATTGTTAATCTGTACCCATGGGGAAAATCTTTATCAACTAAGTACAATGGTTATGTACAGAGCCTACAGCCTTTAGTCCTGCAGGCTGCACTCATTTCCAATGTTATGGAGCTTAGCACTTTTTCCCCATCTCAGTGACACTGTTTCATGCATTTGTAATACAGTCAGATTATTTTGTCAATTTTAGCATCCCGTCCTGGGACCTCACAACTTCCTAAATGATTTGTTAAAAATTTCTATATATTAAGGGCACATTTTTGTGTTGTAAGGTTTCATGGGTTTTGACAAATGCATAGTGACATGTCTCTAGCATTACATTATCATAGAGAATAGCTGTAGCACCATAAAAATTCCTCTGTGCTTTTCCTCCTTCCCAACCCCCTGGCAACCATTGATCGTTTCATTGTTGCTATACTTTTGATTTTTCAAGAATGTAGCCTCTTCAGGTTGTTTTTTTATCATTAGCATTATCATTTTGAGATTTATCTAAGTCTTTCTGGAGCTTGATAGCTTCTTTCAGTTTATTGCTGAATAACATGTTATATGAATGTGCCATGATTTGTTTATTCATCCATCGATAGATCAACATCTTGGCTGTTTCTAGTTTTTACCAATTCTGAACAAAGCCATTACAGAAACATTTGAGGGCAAGTTTTTAGTGGACATAATTTTTCAAATATTTTAGGTAAATACCTAGAAGTCAAATTGCTGAATTATTATTTTTTTAAAAAGATTTATTTACTTATGCACACAAGAACTGGGGTGTTAGCCAGAGGTGCGGGGGGGGGTGTGTGAGGATTCACCAGAGACAGGGTGGGGAGCAGAACCGGCAGATCTACTGAAATACACTGCTGAGGAGAGCAGTGGGTGAGACAGGAGGGGTCTGCTACACCATGTGGGTGAGCTCCCTGGCCAGAGATCGAACTTGTGCTACAGTGGCTGGCAATACCTTGATAGCGCTGTTTTTAACCCCTGCACTACCAGGGAGGCTCTGAATTAATTATTAAGGCATGTTTAACTTTTTTGAATATTGTATTATTATTCAGGTAGCATTGGCTTAAAACACTAAATATATGATTTAGGGGTATAGATACCTCTACAGAAGTATTTTTATAATAAGTAACTTTATATATTCAGAAGTATGTTACTACTCCATGCCCATCACCAAGACACCCATAATCTGCCATTATAGTCCTATAGGTCCCCTCTCCTCTTTGCTTCCCACCTGCCACCATTCCTCTCTGGTAGTAGCAACTCTGCAGTTAGATTTCTAGGGTGTGTTTCAGTTTAGTTTTGTGTATTCCATTGTTCTGTTGTGTTACTATATGCAAATAATGAACTAGAAGAGAAAGAAATCAAGAAAACAATCCCTTTTATAGTGACATAAGAAGGGATTAAAAACCTTGGAATAAATTTAACAAAGTAGGTGCGTGACTTACATAACAAAATCAATAAGCCTTTATTAAACAAATTAGAAGAAAACACCAAAATTGGAATGATATTCCATGGTAATGGGTCAGAAGAATTAACATGGTTAAAATGATCTTCTTACCCAAAGTAATGTACAGAATTCATGCCACCCCTATACAAGTTGGAATGGTATTCTTCAAAGAAATAGAGAAAATATTCTGAAATTTATATGGAACCACAAAAGAGAAAAATAGCCAAAGCAATTGTGATGACTGTGCTCCCAGACTTCAAACTGTACTTCAAAGCAACAGTAATCAAAACAGCATGGTATTGGGATGAAAATAGACATACAGACCAATGGAATACCATTGAGAGACCAGAAATATGTCTGACTTTGTAAGAAATTGACAAAATTTCTTCCAAAATGACTGTACCACTTTGTATTTCCACTGGCAATAAATGAGTGTTCAGTTCTCTGCACTGTCAACAGCTATTGATATTACCATTTCCTGGGTTTTATTCATTCTACTGCATATGTATTGGTATCTCATTATTGTTTTAATTTGCAATTTTGTAATGACTTAGGATGTTGACCATCTTTTCAGATGTTCACATTTTCAGTCTATTTCTGTATTCTCTTCCAATGGAGTCATAAACTATGTACTGTTAGGTGTTTGGCTTTGTTCCTTGATATTATGTTTGTGAGATTCATTCATCTTTTTGGCTATAATTCTTGATTGTTTGGGTTTATCACTGGATAGTGTTTCATTGTATAGATAGACCACATCTATGTATTAATGTCCTGTTTCTGGAAATTAGTATTATTTTCAGTTTTTTATTATTATAAGAAGAACAATATGAAATTCTCATGTATGTCATTTAGAGCCATATGCACACACTTCTGTTTGGGTAGATTTATCCTAAGAGTATAACTGTTGCATCTTAGGGTTTATGTACATTCAACACTAATAGATATTGACAAACAATTTCCCAAAATGGTGCTTATGTTTATGCCCACTAAAAATGTATTAGAATTCTTGTTTATGCAGCAGCATATATTCTAATCTTCAAAACAATTCTATAATAATTGTCACTATTTTATTTTCATTTTACACTTGGATAAGTCTTAGACAAGATAAGAGATTTGGGGCCTTCCTGGTGGTGCAGGTGGTTGAACGCAGTGCTGTGAAGCTGTCTGCAGCCTCTGCAGTGCTGGTTCGATCCCGACTGGCCTTGGAGCAACCTACATGGTGCAGCAGACCTCTCCTGTCTTGCCCGCTGCTCCCCCCAGCAGTCAGTCTGCCTGTTCTGTTCCCTGCTCTGTCTCTGATGAATTCTCTCACTCTCCCACACATCTGGCCTGTACCCCAGTTCTTGTGTAAATAAATAAATCTTTAAAAAAAAAAGATAAGAGATTTGACCAAGGTCATGTACTTTATCCCCAAGGCAGTCTGACTTCAGAGCTCATGTGCTTTTAACCACTATCCTTTCCTCCCTTCTTGTTAAGGATAGCATCATATACAGTCTTCTACTTTGAAGACTCTTCCAAAAGTTCATTTAGCTAAAGCGTAATGCCAGTGGAAAGTATGTCAACTTCCACTGTGGCCAATAGATGGTGTTTACAGTAGTTTTAAACTCTCATTAAACCTTTGAACACATGAACTCAGAAACATCCTCTTAGAACTAGTCTTTCTTTATCTTGGTTGGTCTAAGCTGGCCTGAGAGCTAGAAGTCTTGGACTCATTGATCTTTCTTTTTATCTAACCTGATTGCACCCCAAATCCATCCATTTCACTAAAAAATAATTCCTGAGTATGCATTCCTTCCATTCTCTCCTTCCTCTGAGTTCCTACTACCCATTCTTCCCACCTCTTTTATATCATCACAGATGGTTAATTATATGCCTGTCTTGTCCTGCTATGTTCTTAACCCCTCAGAGCAGGAACAGCACCATGTTTATTCTGTGTCCTGGGGATTAGACAGAGCGCCTGGCACAGAGAAGTGCTCCTATTTGTGGACAGAGTAAAGCTATCTGGACAGATGCCAGAAAGTTCAAAATGATTCTTCTTCCATGTGGCCCTGTGAGCTCAAAGTACACTGGCCTTGCTCTGCCTGCATAGACTGGGCTGGTGGCATCCTTAGACCTGCTGGAGAATGAGAGTCTTTATTACACAGTCTTCTCACCCAGCATTGTGTCTCAGTGGTGCATTCCACCTTTCTTCTGAAAAACAGGAGATAGTCCAGGCTACAAGATATCTCTCTTTTCTTGGGTGGTTGCCATAGATGTTCTGGGAACAGACCAGAGGCATGCCCAAAGTGTCCACCTACATGGCTTCAAAATGGATTGCTGGTAATTAAGGATTGAAAATGGGTTGGATTGTTTTGAGATGAGGCAGCAGAAAAACCAAGAACAAATCTATCTCTTTATAAGAACTAAATTCCTGGTGTTGGACCATTTGCTGTGGGTTAGGGGTTTCTTTGTAATCATATAGTTTTATCCACTGAGAAAAGGGTAAACACAGTAAGACAGTAACCTTTAAATATCTACTTTGCTCCTGACCTTCTCTTCCTATCCCCTATCCGTAGTTATAACTTTTCAAGGTTGATGTTGATAGTCTCTGACACTTTGGTGTATTGCTGTGTTGGATGAGAAGGCAGGCCACTTGGATGCAGCTCTTGGCTCTGCTACTTACTACGTCTGTCATCTTGGGTAAGTTTCTTAGCTTCTCTGAGCCTCAGACTGCTCTTCTATAAAGTGGGTTTAACAATAGTGCCTTCCAGCTATGCTTGTAATGCAATTAAATAAGTTAATGTGTAAAAAACCCTTAGAATAGGGCCGGCCCATATTAAGTGTGCTCGTTAGTATTGACTTTTTTTTTTTTTTAAAACCAAACAGCTATGGTGATGCTATCTAGAGCATAGCAAGCACTACATTTATTATTATGTTCCATGTTGTAGCTACTTTTATTACCAGGGTGAAAAATGATCAAATGTAAATGAACTTATATCTAAAATATTTTTCTCACCAATTTTACTGGATGGTTTCTGTGCTCTTTCTATAATTGACTTCTATACTCTCTACACATGTCATAATAATTCCTTATGCATGAATTGCATCTTAAAATTTATAAGCTACTTTCACTTAAAAAATCTCATTTGAATCAAAAATCCTTGCAAGATGGACAGGACCTGTTTTATATTCATTCCTGTGTTATTTAAGAGATAAGAAAACTGTGACTTACTGTGATTAAGGGAGTTTTGCAAGATCTCAAGGCTAGTAAATGAAAGAGCTCGGACTTACTATCCTCCAGTCCTGGTAGTTCACAGTCATTGTCACATTCCTTGACTTTGTAGACAAATATTCCATAAGCTGCAATTAAGTGCATATATATCAATGAATAAAATATATGTACATACATTCAGGAGCTTCTACCTAACCACAGAAATTAGATATTCAAAATTCTCATAGGAGAATTCACATCCTAGGACATTTTATTTGAAATAAGCATAGGCAATAAACGTCCCAAATGAGTTTATGAAAGTTTTTAAATTTTATACTCACTAAAGTAACTTACAACAGCACAATAAATAAGGACAGTATTAGTGAGAGTTCACACATTTTCAGTGGATAGCAAGTTAATTCCGGGATCTCCTTTCTCAACAGTTGCAGGAAATAGGTTGTGCAGTTTATTTATTTATTTTGTAGATACTGTACATACAACAAGGTTTTTTGTTTATTTGTTTTTCTGGGTATGCTTCGCCATCTGTTAACTGTTCAATTCCTTTCTGGTTTGATGACTCAGAATTATTGATTTCTGCCTTCTTGGGGTCCACATCTGTCAACACCTCTTAGAGACCCCTCACCTCTCTTCCCGAGCTCAGACAGAGTCAGGATGCAGTAGTGAACCGCACTTGATTGCCCCTACCTCCCTTCTCTCACCCAAGACCCCAGGGAAAACCCCTTTTCCTTTTCTGTCATCTCCTTTATCTACTATTTCATCTCCAAATCTTAGAACATCTTTATTGATTTACCTGTAGAACTGATTTAGCATATTCTAGAACTAAAACTTGCACTGTTTCATAATAAATTACGCCATCATTTTGCATATGGTTTCATTTAATTCAATAAAACAAATATGCATCCAATTTATCTATCTGTTATCCCAGGTCCTGAGGAAAATTCCCTTTAAGACCTGGGATTTCATGATTCATCCAGAGTCATTCTGATTCAGTTCTTTTCTCACTGGGAAGCCAGTGAGATACATAAAATATAGCTATTGTTTATTGTCCTGAATTAAGGTCCATTAAACTTTTCTGTGTTTTCATAACTCCTCCCTGTCCAAAGCTGCACATCTGTATTATGAAAGGATTCTTGATGGAGCTGGCTTTTCATTTGAAAAATATTTGCTAGCTCTTTAGCTCCATTTCTTTCTTTCTTTCTTTTTTTAAAAATATTTATTTATTTATACAAACACTGGGGTATAGGCCAGAGGTGCGGGACGGTGAGAGAATTCACAAGAGACAGAGTAGGGAGCAGAACAGGAGGAAGGACCGAAGTACACTGCTGAGGGGAGCAGCAGGCAAGACAGGAGAGGTCTGCCTCGCCATGTGGGAATCTTCCTGGCTGGCTGGGAATTGAACCGGTGCTGCAGAAGCTGTGGACAGCTTCACAGTGCTGCGCTCAACCTGCTGTGCCACCGGAGAGGCCCATCTTTAGCTACATTTCTATAAGAAGGTTAGAAAATAATCTGTCTTCTTGTATTGTCAATCGGTTGAAGGAAAGCTGTAATTGATAAGCACCCTGGGCCCAGGAGTTCTGACAAAGGAAGTAAGGGAAGAATTCAGACTTCTTTCCCACACTTCTGAAATAGACAGGTGGGCGATGTGATATGCATCCTACAAGCCCCTTCTGGCTGGAGACACTGTGGCATTGACAGCTCCCAGCTCTCATTCTCTTTCCTAATTGCTTACTGCTTAATGGAGTCACTTTGCAAGGTCCTGTCATGATCGCCCCCAAGAGGTAAGGGGCAGACAGTGTCCAAAGACTTTTCTTCAGGAGCACAAATGCCTAGCTCCCTTATCTCAAGTCAGGACAGACTCCATAGGGATTCCCAAGCCCCCAAGCTCCCTAAGGGATGCAAAGTCCTTGGTTGAGAATGTATTGCAGATCAGCTCCTTCCTTTGCCAAATCCTGCTTCCTTCCCTCCAGGTTGATCCCAAGAGCACCCCCAATAAACCTCTTGCACATGAATCTCAGAGTCTCAGAATCTGTTTCCTGTGGATTTCAACCTCAGTCAAATAGTCTAATTCTCTGTACAGTGTGTTGCAAATTGAAGGTAATATCCCTACCACCCCCTTCCCATGGCCAAGCAACCACATTGGTTCTGGGCTGTTCTATCTCTTAAAATCCCATATGTGGTAGTGAGCTGCAGCTGTGCTCGTGACCTTTGAATATTGCTTGGTGTGGAACTTCATAGGAATGCTGGGAGTGTGCAATTCAGTATCTGATAACTCTTCATGAGAATTCCTTTTTGGTAAGTTCAAAGAAAACAAAGACTGGTGTAGCCTACTTTACACTCTTTAAATGCTGATCAGTGTTGAGGTTGAATATATAATAGAGATCATGAATGATTCAAACAGTCCTCCATTAGGAGACAATTGCAATATTGCCAGACATGCTGTGATTGCAACAGACATACTCTCCTATAGGGATGTATGTGAAAGGTAGCTAACTCAGACTTGAAGAGGGGTTTTAGGGAAATATTTTTGTAGATACTGATGACCAGGGATTGGATCAACAAGTAAACCATGGGATCATGTTCTATGGGATCTTGTGGAGTGGGTGGAAGTTTTATGTAGAGACTTAGGAAGAGAAAGGAGCCTGGTGATTTGGGTAACTGAGAAATGTCCATGGCTCTGTCTACTGTATGGGACATGATGGGGTTTAGGGGGCAGGGCCAGGGCTGAGAAGGTCAACAGATGTCAGATCCTGCAGGACTAAGTAAAGCAGTTTGGAGAAACTGATGTTCTTAGAGCAAAAGAGAGACATCAGTAGATTTAAGGAAGTGAGTCATCTGACCATGCTCGTTTTGTGAGTTTAATGCTTGTGAACCGAATTATGGTCATTTATAATATTGCTTAGTATAGTCATATTGTCTGAAAACAAGTTGAAATCTGTGCCCCCAAAGTAATCAGAAAGAAGAATTATTCTCCTCAATATGTATTGGTTGTGCAAGGCTTGGCTTTAAGGATCCAAATAGATTGCAAGAATTCCAAGGACAGAAAATGGAGAAGGTAGTAGCTGCAGGTAGAGGTATGCCAGTCAAGAGCACTGAAGCTGCCGTTCCTGTGTGTGTGTGTGTGTGTGTGTGTGCACGTGTGCGTGTATGTATCCTGCTCTCTGAACATCTCCTGCTTTTCAGTGTGTCTCTCTCTCTCTTTTTTTTTCCTAACTCTTTTTCTTCAATCTCTTTAGTTCTGGGTCTTTCTCGGCCTCTCTGGGTAAAGCAGGCATCTAAACATGTCTATTAAAGAAATTCCCCAGAAAGCAAGAGCCTCCAACCCCTCTGAGCCATTGCCTAGCCCATGTAGGTCAACACAATGTCCAGAATGACTTAGTTGAGTGGTTATAAGCTTTCAGTCTTTGGAGAAAGAGAGCTTTCTGTCATACACTGTTTTAAGACTTAATAGAAAGCATATTTTTTTTCCTCTCTGTTATTTTATTCATGTCTAAGCTTCCTTAATTAAAAAGTAATTATATTTCCCCTCTGTAAATATTTGATCTTAAATTCTGACAACATGTTGACATCAATACTAATAGGAAGGTTTCCCCCAAACTCACATCCGATGTGGATGCCCCAACCCCACCCCGCCCCAATGAGTCACGATTTTGCTGCAGAAACTCATTCTCTTTCAGATCACTAAATTGTGGGGGAGTAACTGAAGGCAGATATTGATCTATTAAGAACAAATGAGAGAAAATGACCAGAACAAATAAACTTTGGGGAACCGAATCATAGAAATCATTTGTCCCTATCAAAACTCCCACTCCATTCAGCTGTTATTTATTTTGCAGAGATTGAAAAAAAAGAAGAACTTTGGCTGATATACTTGTTAAGGTTGGGCTTGGTTGTGTATGAAGATCTCATTGGAAGGGCTGCTGCTTCCTTGATGTTTGGCTTCCCCCCGCCCCAACTCTGTTTGACTGGAGATGTTGCTTCACTAGGGCAATTTGGATCACCTAGTTGATGTTGCCAAGGAAGAGGCCTCTCTGGTTCCGCTGTCACTCTTCAGCGTTCAGAAGTGTTTCTAATCCGTCTAATGATTATCTGCACAGCAGGCAAGCAAGTCTGGTGCTGAGACAGAACTGTGGCTAAGGGAACAGATTGGACTCTCCTGAATATGCTGGGCCTGGAGTTACCTGGTCAGGCTACTGTATGATGAGGCTGGAATGTTCCACCATGTGCTATTTCATTGAATGTCATTGAATAATGATGTTGATGCAAACTTTTTTCCTATCTGTTGGGGCTCCTGTGACATCCAGCAAACCATGATGTCCTGTGTTAAAGGGGGAGGGGGACCAGATGGTCACTCATGCCCTGCCACAAGTCTTAAATTCTGCATTTGGGCACTTGAATTGAGAAAACTGTCCTGTCTCCTAAGCAGCTGTTGGATTCCCTTATAGAAAAACTAGAGAAGAAACCATTTCCATAAAATTGGAGGTTCTTATCCTTGAGAGGGAGTTAATTGATATGTTTCTCATTTCAGCCATCGAGGAGTGCTATTTGATATGTTATTCCTGTTCTTCTTTCTTCACTGGGGTGAGAGGGGTGTGTGTGTGCGTTTGTGTGTGTGTGTGTGTGTGTGTGTGTTGGGGAAAGGAGTATTTGAGGGAACTGAGAAAGAAGTTACACCAGCAGAAGGTGGCAGTCAGTCTAAGGGCCAGTGGACAGTTCGCTCCTGCACTTGTCCACTCTGCTTTTTATGTCAGAGTCCATAGAGCAGCTGCTGGCTTCTAGAATAGACCTTCGCAGTTGGAGCTATGTACAAAGACTTCTTGAAGTTCTCGTAGGCCTCTGTTGCTCATCATCTCACTCTGCATAGAAGTGTTGAATGGAATTGAATATCATTATGTTTCAAGTGTTAGCTCTTAGATGCAACAACTCTTTAAGGAACTGAAAATGTTGAAGGCCCTGAGGGGAGGAGGCCTCCAGCGAGTGCTCAGAGTTTCTGGAAGACAGCAGATGTGCTGCCACTTATACAGAAAACTTGCTGACTTATTCAACTCCTTTTCTTCTGATGGCTTCAAGCAATGCTACATTTACTCACCTCTGCCAAATCTGTAAGGGACACCTATTAATACGACTTGTTCATGCATCTGTGGATTTCATGTTTATTGTCTCCATCCTGCTTTCCAAGCCCCGTAGTTTCTCGCCCCCACTGCATGGTAACCTCCTAAACTAGTTCTTGCAGATGTGGAGGTATGTCAGCATCACCCGCAAGCCCCACTGCAGAGCTCCTGATTCAATAGGTCTAGAGGGAGGGGGCAGAGAGAATCTGAAATTTTTAAGTTCCCAGGTGATGCTGACAATATTGGTCCTGGGACCTCACATTGAGAATCTGTGCCCCGAATGGTGTCCTTACCTCCTTTCTTGGCGACCAAATTCATACAGAAGTTAACGTCATCTGCTGAGAACTAAGTCATCTGGCATCTCTCCCCTCTCAATGTCTCCCCAAGCCCCTGCCTGGCCTAGGAGGCCCCATGTATTCTGGCTCCTGAGCCCACAAGGTCGAGCTTTCCTGCCTGGCCGGCCTCATCCCTACCTCCCTCACCTGTCAGGACCTCCCTCCGCTCAGGACCTCCTCTGCATCTGGCCACTCCCACAGAGACTGTTCCTGCTGTTCCTCTGGCAGGCTTTTTCCCCTTTGAAGTCTTTAGCACACTATTTTGCAATATTCATTTGTGTTTTTACTTTGTGAATAACTGTTTTTCCTCTTGGAGGAAACTCCCTAGGGGAAGGAGCCATATGTTTTTGTCCCTGATGAATCTCTAATCCGTAGCCATGCTGCACTCATGCAAGTCACTCGAGAAACTCGCTCAGTGAGTGGATGGATGGATTCTCGGGGTTGTGGAAAAAACAATGGGGAAAAGAATGGTTGTCATCTGGCGTTTGCATACAGCTATGTGCACTGGCTTATCTGTCACTGAACATACCTGGGTTTGGTTTTGAAAGTTTTGCTGAAGAACTCAGAATTGCCTGGTGCCTTCCACATCCCACTCACTTTGCTTGGTTAGATCAGTGCAAAACATGTGTCTCCCTTAAAACTCCTTCGCCAGGCAATCTGATTCTGAAGTTAATAAAACCATGTCTGTGACTCATCTGAATACCTTTGAATTGTACTGTTCTTTATCCACAATAAAGTCAAGGTTTAAAGAAGCATAGTTTTGCCTCAAAAATAACAGGATACTTTTAGAGATAGTTCTGTGGAATTTCAGATGTCTTCCCTTTGGGGGTTACCCTTTATTTTTTACCATCACCCAATTTTTTTTTCCTGGGAAATTTACTCCTCCTTGGGTCCTATCACTTGCTTGTATCTTTTCTGGACAATTTTCTTTTTCTAGGTTTCTTGCGTGGACCCTCTGCCCAGAGCCTTCCTTAGAGTTCCCAAAGAGCTAGGCTCCCAGGGGTTACATGACACAGCAAGCTCTGGACCCCAGTCTGCCATGTAGTCCTCTACTTGGGCACTGCTCCCACCTCCCAGCCTGCCTATTGAATCTCAGTCCTCTTATTCTGTTGTGTGACTTGAAGCTTCAGAGAGGAACAAGATACCATGCAGGGCAAAGCGATGAATCCAGGCGCTCTCCAGGGTCAGGCTAACATGGCTGGGGCGTTAGAGGCAGGTGTGCAAGGTCCATGAAGAAAGATGGTTCTATCTTGATATCTTTTCACTTCCAGAAACTTGAGTTCTTTTGTTTTCCCACAGAAGTAGGTTTCTGGGAAGCATGTTGCCAGATGGAAAGAACTGTCTGAACTTGGCATTGACATAATTCACCCTGGTGCAAAAAGCAGTGCTAGGGATTCATAACAGGTAAAACTGAGTTGGGGAAGAGACTTCATATACCTGGAGTCAGATAATCCCCAAAATAAGGCAGGCAGTACATCCTTGTGCCACCCAGGGGTTTACTCTCTGTATCCTCAAGCTTTCCCTCTGCAGAGAGCCAGCCCAGCACACTGTCGTTAGGTGTAGACTGGGGCTTATTGGAAAACAGGGTAGTTCCAGGGGCTCTGGCACTTCTGCAACAGTATCATCTTGGAAGGAAGAGGTGGGATCTCCCTCTGGGCAGTGGGGAGGTTTGTTTATTGAGCAGAATAATAAAGAAAATGATCCCATCGGGTGCAGGGCGGGGATGTCTGCAGCCCCTTGTTCCTTAAATGCAGGGACCTTGGCTGTGATGCAGATCAGTGGTGGCTGCTGCCTCTTCTTGGGCCACTCGATTTTTCTCTGTGGGGTTTGGGGTGCAAAGGAAACCAGTGAGAATAGTGAGCACCTGCTACCTGCTGTGCTCCGTGGAGCAGAGATCTTTGTTTCTCACTCAGGAGTCTAGCAGCTCAGGGAAGCCAGGGCAGTTCTCTTGTGCACCTGCAAGAATGGTCCAATCTAGATGCTCCACAACTCCTGACAGCTGCCCCTGGCCCTTGGTTCCAGGCCAGTGAGAATAGAGCAGGCCCCTGGAGACAGGGGTCATTTGTTTTTGTCTAGTCACATGACTGAGGCCAGTACTACAGAAGGATATTAAAGACTTCTGCTGGAGGTTTGGGGCAGGGATGCTGAATCTAGGCCCAGCCATCTCTGCTTTCACATGAAGAGTTCCTGGAGAATGTCCCCCAAGAGTAAAGCAAGGTCAAGGATGGGAGAGTGGGGAGTGACTGGGGGGAAGGGTCATTGAGATTGATTTTGTACAGTGGACTTGATAAAGCCGGACCTTTTCAGTTCCATAAGCTGGCGCAGACACTTTGTTTGCTAAAACCAGTTTGCGAGGGATTTTTGATATTAGCAAGTGAAAAAGTCCTGCCCAATGTAACTGTAAAAGGAAAGAATGGAGCTTCACCTCCCCCAAAATGGGTAACCTCACTACTCTGTGTCCTTTGTTGTGTTCATCTGGCATGGAATCGGAGCTTTGTCCTATTTAAGGCCCTTGCTCTCTCTCTGCCTCTCTCCAAATCAGAAACAAACTTGCTTTATTTTCCAAGCATTTCCTGGGTAGGCATATAGCCCTTGGCTACCCCCTCCAAAACCACATCTACCCAACAAACTTCACTGGGGCCTGGAACTCCCTGCCTCTTCCCAGTTGTCTAGTCTTGGCTGCCCATGTTATTTCTCTGTGTGTTGCTTCCCAAACATGGTGTGAGACTGGGGAATCAGAGCCAGTCCCGTGGAGTGCCCCTGAGGTAAAGGTGAGTACGCTTAAAACAGGTGGGCATGTGGGGAAGGCAGGGTGCTTTGGAGCACTGCTTCTAACCCCATCACTCCGAATTGTTCCATGGAAATACAAACAAATGATGATCAAGCTACAGTCAGATGTCACCAGAGTGTTGCTCTTTTTGTTATCTGGTAGCAAAAGTCTATGAAACTTAGGATGGCACGAAAATCCCATGCGTTAAAAAAATGGGCTTGTTCTTTCAGGACCAGATTTGCTATTCAGGGGAGAATCACTTTCTTTTGTCATTTCTTTTTGTTCTCTACATGTACACACAGACATCGATGCACACATGTATGTGTATGGTTACCCCCCACGTACATGTGTGGGGGTGCACATGCGTGTGCTTATAGGTATGTGCCTTATGAGGTTTTTTTTTTTTTGGGGATGCGGAATTGCCCCACTATTATGTCATTGCCCCACTATTATATCACTAACTTTACATGATCAATATTGATTTTATTACCAAATGTCCTTTTACCTTTCAAGCAATGGTTTTAAGAGGTGGCTGGGACACCTTATTGGGTGAAATTGTTGCAGGGGATGTTCACAGATGGAAAGAGAGAACCAGAGGCATCAAAGAAAAATCTTTTATGAAATGGGCTTATGCAAGGCTGGTTCCAAATCATTCTCAACTCTTTTTCTCTCTGAGTCTCATCATATAAACCAGATGTCAGTTACCTAAACAATGAATCTTTGTTCAAAGAGGTTTAACTCTTAACTGTGTATGCACTCTGCTTGGAATAACATGTCCTTCTCTTCCTAACCTTTGTTTCTTCTCTCACCCTGGCCACATTAACCCAGGATCTGGCTTCAAATTATCATCAGATGCACAGAATCCCATCATGCTTCTGGTGGATCCCATGTCTTACTATCCCTTCGACCCAAAGGAAGAAAAAAAATGATAAGTGATGCTTTTTCACTTCATTCTGTCTCTCTCTGCCTCTCTCTTACACACACACACACACACGCACACACACACACACACACAGTCACACACACATACACAGACACTCACATACTTCCCAAGTTAATTTTCAGATCATTTTCTTGAGACTGGCCTTGAAACATGTCACTAGTGAGATGAAGATATATGAGAAGTACATAGAAGTTGGAGTCCTTTTTTTTTTTTTTTGAAGGAATTTTCACCTGAGAGTAAAATTTTAATTGGACGTCTAAACTTCCAGATAAGCTTTTGTTCACCATTTGTCATGAATTTACAGGGGGACGAAAAAATCAATATTCTACAGTACTTCTTTCATCCCAAGGAGGTTGAAAGACTTTAGCTGCAAAGTGAAGAGATCAGAAGAGAAACAGATTTATAAAAAAAATAAAATAAATAAAACACCCTATCTTAACAATGTCATTTGGAAGAACAGACCCTTTCTGAAGTGATTTCTGATCTCCTTTGCAAAGATGTTCACTTTTAATGGGCTACCACAAAGATGAGAAGCAAGAAGAAGAAGGTACAAAGGGAAATATGCAGAGTGCAATTTTCTGTTCTCTGCAGTTAGGGGGAAAGAGATCCCATTTGTAAATGTGGACAATTTGCAAACATTTAAGCCAGACTTTCTGCCAAATTTAAATGCCTTTGCTGATGAGATAAGCAGCTTTATTTTGTCTGTTGTAATTCCAAGTCACAAGGAGGTAACAGATAGGGTTGAACTTCCCAAGCCTACATTGAAGGGGACCCATCCTAGGCACACACCAGATTTCTCTGTAGTACAGTGATAGAGTTTTATCACTTTCCCACCAATTGCAGTTTGATAAATAATGTTTAAGAATTTCCTGGCATCCTGCTGTCTGAATGCTTTGATGTGATATGTGAATGAGATTTCTTGTCTTCAATAACTGCTACTATAACTTGCTCTATCTAAACCCACTTCTTACTTCTTTTAAAACAATTCCTCTTCTTAAATTTTGAAAAGTCTCAGTGTTAACAGCTTACAAACTTCAGTCTCCTATTTAATTCATATTTCTTCTTCTTACCCTTTCTCCCTCTCAACACCCTCACCTCCACCTAAGGCTTAACTTGTGGCTGTAGTGTCTGGGAGTGGAGGGGCCTCAGTCATGATCTGTGCTTACCTATTCTTTTCTCTCTGTCTTCTTGGAATGACTACTCTGGTGGTGGGACAGTGAGGAGGGGATGAAATGAAAATAGTGCCTTGCACATCTGCCATGGTGAAATTTCCTGGTTCTTCTTGGCTGGCCATAATTATTGACCTAGATTATGACTTAAGTCTGTGGGCCCCTTGAGATTGGCTGGTGGATCCATCAGGCCTTCACTTGACTCACTGGGCACATTTCAACCCCATCTTCTAGATGGTCCCTGGTTGCTGATGCCATGTCTCTTTTCTGATCTCCTTTGCAAAGACAGTCACTTTTAATGGGCAACCACAAAGATGAGAAGCAAGAAGAAGGTACAAAGGGAAATATGCAGAGTGCAAATTTCTGTTCTCTGCAATTAGGGGTAAGAGTGTAAGCTATAGCTGGCAAGAGTGTAAGCCAGTGTTATCTGGTGTTGGTGATGTTGCTATTTCTGGGATTTACTTGCATGTTCAGATCTAACCTATGTAGATCTTATCAAATGGGAAAACTTTTGTCTCAGTACCCCCTGCTCTTTGCCTACATCTGTGGTACGGGGAGTGGCTATGAAGCTCAGATGACCCAACCGACATCTCTTGGGGGCGTACCACGTCATCTCCCATGTGCTTGGAGCCTCCCTCCCTCACTATTGTTGGGGAGGAAAGAATCATGTCTCTGAGAAGTCCTCCAGTACCTCAGCCTCCTTTCTTCCCTCTTTATTCTACTGTATATCCTCAAGGGAGTAGAAGGAGGTGCAGGTGGGAGGGGATGGAAGGGTGGATGCTGGTTTTACTCACCTGTTACCTTTCATCAAGCCTTATGAGAAGGTAGCTGTTTCTTTGAGCTAGAATGTGTGGCACTTGATGCAGTTATAAGGGAAGTAGATGTCTCCACCTAGGATCATCCTGCTATGCTGTAGCTAATAGCTTTTGCTGAGAAAGGGAAAGAGTGAAAGGGAAAATGTTGGGAAATGTAATGGATACTTTTCTTATAATGGCCTGGAAGTGGTGACAGAAGTCCATGGGGGTGGAATACTGAGATCTCTAATAGGGTCTAGTCTCTTTACCCCAGAGACAAAACAATGCCTGCCACTGGGTAAATGCTGCAAGGAGGCTCAAAATTGCCAAGGTCTTAGAAGTCACTAGTGCGATTTTGCTGTGGAAAAATTGGAGAAAAAGTGACCCTGGATAAAACATATTCCCAGTTTTTCTCTCTTCCAAAGCTCTATGACTGTCTCCCTTGCCTTGGCCATGTGAAACTGGGCAGTGGGAAATTTGGCATTGTCTTTGAAGGGACTGTAAAAAGTGGTGATTGCTAATACTAAATAGCTATTTTGAAACTGTGGATTTAGCTTGGTATGGCCTAGTGAGTGTCCAGAAAGTCTTCATTTCTTGGGCATGTTAAACTATAGGGAGATGCACTAAGAAGTAGTGGCTTCTGGCTACTTTGAGTAAGAAATGTCAAAAGCATCAAACCTCTAAAACCAGGCATGTGGGACCCCATCCTCTGAAGATCTCCATGGAACCCCAGCAGCACACCCACACTCACGCCCCCTCCCACCATGTACCTGCTAAACAATCTCTGGTGCCTCTGTTCCTCAGGACTCAGCACTTAGCATTGGCAGCTAAACATCCACTCTCATGACTACTGATACTGTTCAGGCTCCATGGATGTGCCTTCCCACATCTCCTGCCCGGTGCTCCCAAACAAAAGAAAATTGCCTCTGTATGCCGTGAGGATTTGTGGGTTGTGCCATCTGAAACGGGCACTGCTTTGGAGAGTGAGGAGGATTTAAGCAGCAAAAGCACTTAGGTAAGACAAAAGACTAATTAAATTGTAAAACCTTGTTCTCAGCAGGAGTGCAGTAGTTTATGACAGAGAAAGTCTTATTTTTCAATAGACTTGAACATTCATTTGCTTGCTTCTCTCCACGCTTCCGGAAGCACTTGTGAATCAGGGAGCTCTTTGCGGTAGCGGGACGTGGTGGCTGAAGGACATTTTGCAATACAAACATCTCCTCATCCTCAAACCACAGGTCCATCGACAGAACACCCATATATCCACAGTAACCATGAAACACAATTGTCTTTGATTTTTTGTTGACTTTCAGTTATATAAAAACCATAACTTTACACACATAACAACAGGAAACTTCTGGGATGGAGGCCTTCTTCATGTGTATTCTTTTTTTTTTTTTTAAGGTTTATTTATTTATTTATACAAGCACTGGGTACAGTCAGAAGCGCGGGAGGGTGAGAGAATTCACCAGAGCCAGAGCGGGGAACAGAACAGGCAGACTGATGAAATACACTGCTGAGGGGAGCAGCGGGTGAGACAGGAGAGGTCTGCTGCGCCATGTGGGACCCTCACCGGCAGCCGGGGATCGAACCAGTGCTGCAAGAGGCTGTGAGCAGCTTCACAGCCCAGCGCTCAACTGCTGCGCCACCAGGGAGGCCCTTCATGTGTATTCTTGTCCTTGCAGATATTAGGGTCAAGCATAATATAAATCGTTCGGTCCTACAACTCGCCTCACAACAGTAAGCTTCCTTCCTCTTCTCTACTCCTTTTGTATTCTAGTGACTTTTCATTTTATCTCTGAAACTTTTTCAACATATTATGACTATGGGATTGTTAATGTACACACTGAGGGAGACCCCAAGGTCCCAAATTTGCATGCTGTAATGGGGCCTGGTCATCCGTGTCCACAAAGACAAAGCCCATGTAGCGTAACAGGACTCTAAAGGGATAGAAAAGAAATTATAATAGTTTTCAATACTCAGCCCTTCATGGGTAAATGTGCAGCCAAACAGGGTTGGCCCAGAGTGGGCCTGATGAGTTCCAGAAGCTTGCCACAGTCCATGGCACCTGCTGGCAGGGAACCACAGGGAAGGGGCAGAAGGAACCAGGGATGAAAAGACAAAATCAAGGCATAAATCAATATAATGGCTGTCATTGTTAGCCTCCCCATGTGTCTCTCCTCCATGTGTCTCCTTCAAGCCCCCCCAAGTCCCTGGTGCAATGGTGAGAAGGAAGGAACCCTTCTCCACTGCCCCCTTCCTGTGTCTCTTGCCTTCAGTGTTATATGTAACTTCACCTGGTCAGCTAGCACTGCCTCCCAGGGAACACAGAACCTCCCCTTTTTACAGAGATGCTTCTGTTACAAGTCTATAAGAGGAGAGTTAAGATTTTTCCAACTTTATGCAACCTGGTCTTTCCCCATGGGTTCAAGATAAATTCTGCATTAAAAAAGGGGGGCCTCTCTGGTGGTGCAAGGGGTTAAGCATTGTACTATGAAGCAATCCACAGCCACTCCAGCATGAGTTTGATCCCCAGCCAGCCAGGGAGCAACCCACATGGTGAGGCAGACCCCTCCTGTCTTGCCTACTGCTCCCCTCAGTAATGTATTTCATCAGACTGCCTGTTCTATTCCCCACTCTGTCTCTGGTAAATCCTCTCCCCCAACACCGCCCCCCCTCATCTCTGGCCTGTATGACAGCTCTTGTATGTATAAATAAATAAATAAATCTTAAAAAAAATAGGGACGGGGGGGGGGGGTTGGTAGTGGTGGCTTGCATCTGTAATTCCAGCTACTCAGGTAGCTGAGGCAGGAGGGTAGTTGGGCCAAGGGCTCTGGGCTGTAAATCTGCTATTCTGACTAGGTACCCCTGCTGAGTTCGGCATCAATAGGGTGCTCTCCTGGAAGTGTGGGATCACCAGGTTGCCTAAGGAGGGGTGAACCAGCCAGATTGAAATACAAAAAGGAATGTGATTGTGAGAGTCAACTAAGAGGCCAGAGGTGGAGCTTGTGACTATGCTTTTTATATATAGTCTTCCTTCCCCAGCATGGATGCAAGCTCCCTTGGTAAGGCAAAAAATGTGTTTCGTCTACCATTTAAGAATCATATCTGTCTTTAACAACAGTAGTAATTATAATACTGACTATGGAAGTGGTCTTTACAATGTTCAACATGCTAATATATGTATTTTACAAGCTGCTAATAAGTTACAGGAGAGAATTGTGGTTTCTGACATCTTAATAGATTTAGTTGCAGAGTTAATGGCAATGTGGAAGGGTTTGGATCTCTGTTTATTTTTATATTCTATTAACGAACTGAGCCCAGACATTAATTTCTTTCTGGATTATACATTTCAGAACATTTTAAATTTTGTTTTCTTTTCACGGAAGTGAAATCTAACCCATATTAACAGAATGTGCTTATGTTGTGATGGTTTATTTTTCATTTTGGCAAATCAATAGCTAATCCTCTGGAGAACTCATAATTTGGCGATTAGAGCATTTGACCTCTAATTTTTCAGGTGTCTTTGGGGCACTGCAGACTGGTAGGTTTTGGGTCTGTATCCATCTACATAAAAACAGACAATGGTGATATAAGCATCAGTTAAGGAGTTGGGCTTTCTGCACCTCCTGATAGCAATACTTGGTATGCTCCATTATGTCATGCAGATATTGTGAAAAAGAAATTGAAAAATGGATGCGAAAATGCGTTGAAAGTCAATTGGTAGGACAAAGGAAAGGTATCAAAAGTAAATGATATTATTATAGGTTCGGGTGGGCAAATTATAACCTGAGGGTCAAAGCAGCCCTCCATTTGTTATGTAAATAAAGTTTTTTTTTTAATCACATTACAGCCACATCCCTTTAATTATATATTGCGGATGGTTCCTTTCATGCTACAAGGGCAGGGCTGAATATTTACAATAAAGACCATATGGCCCAAAAAACCTAAAATATTTGCTACAGATTCTTTGCAGAAAAAGTCTGCTGACTTATGTGCTGGATTGTAGACTGGTGGAATTCTCAAATGTGTGGAAGAAATAAGATCTAGTGTTGAATTTTTAGGAGGATCTATTGTTGATCTGCAATGGATGAGGAAAAACTTCAGTAATGAAGAATGGCAACTAATAACTAAAGAATAATGATAGAATTAGAAAATCTCCGTTTTTACAGTCCCTATGAAATAATGGATCCAGACAAGGATTGCCAATGGATATGAAAACCTTTTATAAGATGTCAGTGGGATAAAATATACTCATGCTTTGTGAGAACTTATCACAGATTACTCACTAATTATAAAGAAAAAAAATGAACATGACATTGAACAGGGAGAGATCTTGTGGCCACCACTTGAAGCACTGTTTGTGAGCCCAGATCCTTGTGATTTGCCCCCCCCCCCAATGTGAAGCAAGCTTTTGAAAAACCATCATCTGGGAAGCATTCTTGTCTGAAATCTGTAAGGTGAATCTAATCAAGATGTAGACATCATTTCCAGTTTATAGGAAATACCAAGAGAACAAGTATCAGTTCAACAACACCAAAAGAAATCATCAGCCCAGACCTAAAACTAAAACCAAGGAGAGGCTCTTTAGTATTATTTGATATATAACAACAAAATGTAATGTTGAACCTTGATTGAGCTCAGTATGAAAAAGTAAAGCTATAGTGGATCTTCTGAGCCCACTGGGGAAATTGATTATGGACTGGATATTGGGTATTGGAGAGTTTATTGTTAAGTGATATCTTGTCGATGTGATACTAATCTTGTGGTTATATATGCTAAGGTTCCTTTTTTTTTAGTTACTGAGGGTCTTACAATAACATTACTTCGTTCAATGCCATTTCGTTATAACATTGATGAAGGAAAAAAAAAGCCCAGCCTACATAGAATGAAACAAAATTATTGAGGACCTACTTTTGTTTGACGCCCTTTTGCTTAAAGTCCTAGTTTCCAAGAACCTATCAAGGCTGTTAAGTGATGAGTTACTGTACTTTCAAATGCTTGGGATAATCATTAATACAAATTCACATACAAAATAATAGCTAAAGTTAGTTTAAATCTAGGTGGGAGACTGGTGGAAGTTCATTGCATTCCTTTAACATTTTGGTGCATGAACATTTTCAAAACAAAATCTTGAGAAGTAAATCCATAGAACAGTTATTGTTTGCCTTTTTAATTAAGTAAAAAGCCCTAGTAATTAGTCTCAGGAGGAGGGAAGAGTTGGCTCTTGGACATTTGGTCAATAATGTTGGGCTATGTTGCTCTCTCTGGTATCTTCCGACCAGCCCCTTGGGTGAATGAATTAGAGGTAAAACATTCTCTTTCCATGATTTTTTTCCATAAATGTTCATTCCTGCTGGTGATTCATCTCTAACCAGGGAACCCACCCAAGCAATATATTCCCTTATAAAATTTCACCTCACCATCATTCTAGCCTGTCAAAACCTTTATAATTTTGATTCAGTCATCTAATCTGCTAGCTATCTTTTTCAGTCTTGTGACGTCTGAGTGGCTGATGAGCCCATGTTCCATGTCTTCATTTGAGTAGGTAATAAAGATGTTGAATAGTCCCTCCTCCTCTTCCTGCCCCCTCCCCACTCCAGGCCTTCTAGTGTGTACTCCCTTCAGGCTACTCCTCAGCCCACTCTGCGCCCCCTGCCCCAGCTGCCTACAGACAGGTCTTGCCAGCTCTAGTTCAGACCCCTTGTGTACCCCGAGGGCTTCTCTCAGTCTTAGCACTTCCTCCAGCTGAGGCTGTTGGGACATGTTAACTGTGGGCTTGCAAGTGCCTTCTGCTTGTCCCTCCTGATTGTCTAGAGAGCTTCCTCTTGGCATTTTAGGCATGAATAGTCCTGGGGACAACAGTCCTGCCCCTGCATGTTCAGCATGGAAATGTGATCATTCTCTGCCTTGCTGAACAAATCTTTGAGCAAAGGTTTCCCTGGATGGCAATCTCCTGCATATCCACCCAGTAGTCCCTCAGTGCGTGCTCTTGAATGGCAAGGTAACGTAGGGATCAACTGTTCTATAATTTAAATTTTGCCACATCTAAATTATACTGTTTAAAATATTCTGAAACCATGTTGTAGCAATGATTTCTTTTCCATTGTGAGGAGCAGTGGACAAATATTTAGTCTACCTGACTAGGTCGTGACTAACTAGGTGTGTATAGAAGTGCTACTTCAAGTTTCTTTTTGCCCTTGCCATGTGTTGTTTTATTTTTTTAAATACATGATTTTGTGTATATTTTCTGTTCTTTTAAACATTTCTAGAAGTTAAAGAATATGATTAATATGATTACTTACATGTTGATTATATGTAATTTCAAAGCATTCTTATTTTGTATAGGTAGGTAGAAAGATAGTAGGTATATGCATCCCTGCCCCTCAGAACCATAGATATGTTAATGTATGTATTTTATAATTATATATGATATATATTTGTAAGTATAAAAATACAACTCAGTAATTGCTCACTGGGAGGGAATGGGGGTAGTGGTTGTGAGCACACATTGTAAATTAGAGATTTGGGGGGCTCACTTCCTTTCTCTGCCAAGTAACTTTCATTTGGGCTGTTTTCCTCAGTTTACTCATCTGTATAATTAACATTCTACTACTGCTTCTTTGTTCACAGAATTATCATGAAGATTGAGTGAATTAAAATATATAAAGCAATTATGAAAGCAATTTTAAGTACTCAGTAAATGTGAATTGATGTTATGATGATGATTATTATTAAATTTATTGTTACTACTTCATCTAGTATGATGGCCTCTTTTCTAGAGGTTATTTTCCCTTTAACCATATTCTGTAGAATATAACTATAAATATGACATAAGCCAAAAGTCTGCTGAGCAGTGAAAATAGGTATTATAAAATTACAACACTAAATATAAGCTCCTTAGCTCTCAGTCAGAGTAAATTTGCTGTTTCACAGCATTCGATGCTAACAGGTTTTTGCTCTGTTTTTCTGGCTCAAAGATAATTAGAAACATCTTATCAGAAAGCTGGGGAGTGGGTTGTTGTTGCTAGGGTAGAATGAGAAAAAGCTTTGCTGTAATGAGAGCTAATTCACCATAAAATAGGAGAGGGTACATGAAAAATCACAGAAGCCCTAAAGTACAATGACTCTGCTTATTAATTCATTCAACAACTATTTTTATTGAACACTTACTTTGTACCAGGCACTGTTTTGGACCAAGAGCATACAAAGATATATGTGATTGGCAAAGGTTTATGTATCCCTGACCCTCAAAATATTATATTCCATTGCTAGGGGGAGGAATGAAGAGGGGTGACATCAAGTACTTATAAATAAGACATTTCCAGACCATAAGTTCTAAGGACAAAATGCATAGGGTCATATGGTAAAGAACACCTGCCGTGGGAGAAGGAGTAATTAGGAAAAGATTGGGGTGAGACCTAAAGGATGAAATGAAACAGCTTTGTCAGCAGCTTGGGGTCAGGGACTCCATGTAGAGGAATAAGAAAGTGTGGAGCCTATGACCCATGAGAGAGCTCAGTGGAGTTAAGCTAGAGAAAAGAAGGCCAGAGGAGCTAGAATGTGCTCAGCCTGGAGCAGGGCCAGGTGATAGGACATTGGAACTGTATGATATGAGCTAATATGGAGAGTAAGGAAGGGATCATTTCACGCTGAGTCTTGAAGGTGATAGAATTTCATTAGAGGAGAAGTAGAATCCACTGAAAGTTTATAGCAGGAGAGTGATGGATCTACATCGTACATATCTGGAGATTGTCACTGCTATATATGGAATGTAATGGAACGGGAAAGATTGAAATAGATTAATTAGGAGACTGTTGCAGCAGTTTAGTTGAGAGACCGAGATGCTGAAAGTGGAAAGAGAAAGAAGTGCTTGTGTTGAGCTATATGTTAGAGATTGACTTGACAAAATTGATGAAGAATTGGAAGGTTCAGGGGAGCAGAGATAAGCAGAAAGAGGCATCAGAATCCCAATCAGAGGTGACTGTTGTTTTTGGCTTGAGCAGCTGAAGGATGGTGGTAACCAATTCTGCCCTGAGGACGAGTAAGTAGGCAATGGACTGAGAGGGCTGGAGTCCACAGTGTTCTTTGCGCCATGTTTGGTTGGAGGTTACTAGAGGGCCACAGAGAAGAGCCAGGGAGGTACGTGACTGTGCAGTTCTATGGGAAGAAAGTTAGAGACATCTGAGGATAGATAATGGGAGAACGTAGGAATTTAATGTGGCTATCATATGGGAATTTAATGTGACTATAGCTTTTTGAGATACGTATTGGTGAAAGTTGATATTAGTGTATAAAATTTGTAAATATCCACTACCTAAGACCTTAGACAGTCATTGATTTTAATATTTAAAAAGGCCTATTAAAGGTCCCCTGAAGTGAGATAAGCTTGTTTTATTAAAAAGATGGAAAATCCACTTTTTTATGTAACTCACTCTAGTCTCCCTTGTATTCATTAAATTTGTTTTTCAGAACTTTCCAGGAGCCCCTAAGCAAGTCCTTTCCCTCTCTCCCACTGTATCCTTGTTCACGTACCTGAAGAACAAAGCAATCACCTATGAAGGTATATTACTTGTTACATTTTTTTTTGAAATTTCAGTCTCAGGGTCCCATTTAGTTAAAGCAGCCACTCTTAAAGAGGGACTAAGAAGGACTAAAGCATTTAAAGAGAGGCCATACCTTGAGGTTTACTCTGGACACTTAACTGGGTGTGTCAAGGCTAGAATCCTGAGGTCATCAGGCCTTGATCCAGGGAGACTGGGCACATCCACCTGGCTTGAAAAATCATCTCCCACCATAGCTGTGGCAGCAGACATCTTCTCAGCCATGTTAATTACCAAAGCTGTTCCAGAACCTTCTCTGTCAGTGTAATCTTTATCCTGAAGGGACTTCTGTCTTGGGTTTTCTTTCTTTAATTTAAATTTTACACAATATTAGCTTCTTAACAAGCAAATTCCACTTTCCTCCCCCTGAAACCACCCTTGTAAGGCTGCCCGCTGATTTATTTTGCTGGTGTGAGCAGTGATTTTATTTCTTTTCACTATGTGTGGGATAGCTTCATGGCATTATGTGCAAGCCCCTTGGTGGGAGAGCCTGCTGAATTTGTAAAGGTGTCATTATTTACTCTTTTAATATTCTCAAGCAGCGGCGGTTTTGTTGCTTGCTTGAATGAAAGGAGTTGAATTCGAGACTAAGGGAGCATTCTGTAGGACATCTGCCGAGGCCGTATTTGCTGTTTTCAGCCTCAATTTCCTCATGACCATTTGAGTCACATGTTAATCTTTTATCAACCCTTGGTTATTCCTAACAGATGTGACACATTGCCTTTTGCACTGATAATTGAAAATGCTTTGATGTGATGATGTCAGAAGGAAGGGAAGAGTTTGCATGGGTGTGCAAGCTGACCCCTGCATTGTGCCTGATTTCCCAGTGGGATTACCCAAGTGAGTTGATTGGTGTGGCAGAAGATAAGGGTTCAATAGACAAAAAAAAAAAAAAATTGGGAAATGAAAAAAAATGTATCCTGGAGTCCTGAGATAGGCATCAGTACTAGCTTGAGCTATACTATCTATTCTTTCTCACTTGCTAATAATATTAGAGAGTTTTACCAAACTACTAGATGCCCAGCACTATGCTTGGCACCTTGTCCGCATTATCTTTTGTCTTGTCCAAACGCTGCAGGTTCCGATGCATACTGCAGAGCTGCAAGTGGGAGTTCAGGTAGACGTGACTGCATCATGAGCAAACGATTCTCTAGGCTGAGCCACTTGTCTTCCAAACTCTTCCACAAAACAAACGAGGCTTTATAGTAACAGGGGCAGGTGTGCAGATCTGAGGCATTCTGATGCCAAGCCCAGGCTTCCTGCACTCTGGAGGTGTGCTCTGATGTATCCTCAGGCCATAAAAAGGCAATGCCTAGGATGATGCTCCACTGGGCTGATCTGGGGAAAGGGGAGTTGATGGTTTTACCCGGGGAAGAAGTAACTGTATGATCCTCTTACTTGTGAAAGTGGAGAAGAGGGAGGTGAGAGAGGTGTGTCTAGAATTCATCAAATGGTAAGACATGGCATCCAGTCAACTTAAGGCTTTTTTTTTTTTAAGGTTTATTTTTATACAAGAACTGGGGCACAGGCCAGAGGCAAAGGAGGGTGAGGGGATTCACCAGAGACAGAGTTGGGAGCAGAACAGGCAGATGGACAGAAACACACTGCTGAGAGGAGCAGCGGGTGTGACAGGAGAGGTCTGCTGTGCCATGTGGGAATCTCCCTGGCCGGCTGGGAATCGAACCCGCGCTGCAGAGGCTGTGGACAGCTTCACAGTGCTGCACTCAACCTGCTGCACCACCGGGGAGGCCCCTCAACTTAAGGCTCTTTAACCTGCAGCAGAGTCCTGGAAGCTACCTATTAACACTTGATGCTGAAAGTGAATATCTCTTGAAATTTCTAAAAGGGAGACCAAGGGTAGTCAGGGTGGGGGACATTTGAGGGAATCAGGACAGCAGCATTTTCCAACTATTTGGCAATTTTCTTTTATGAGTATTTTATGGTCTATTATGCTAATATAGTTGCTTTGCAGCTGAACATCAGCCTTGTCCGAGGCAGCGAGGTTGATTGGTGGCCCTACCAGGCTCCCGAGTCACCAGGTGATAAGCTGCACACCTGTCCTTGTGACTGGAGAGTCTTGTTTGTTTTTATTAGAAGGGGCAGGTAGAGAGTGACTCTGCAGAGAGAATCTTTTGTTTACCTCAGCCATTTTCTTGTTTTAAAGCCAATATCAGTAGAAACCATCCTTTGTTTTCTTAGCATTGTTTACTTTCCAGTATTTATATGGAACTATCTATCATGCCCTACCTTGGAGTGCTGTTTTGTAAAGGCTAAGCAAGTTTAGTTTCCTCAGCTTTTCCTAAATTTTAAATATGAGGAGAATACGGTGTGTTCTTTTTTCTTCTGCAGTGGTTGAGATTAAAGCCAAAAAATTTCTCAACTCCTCTAATTGTCTTTCCCCTGAGTGATTATTCTTCCAGATTCATAATTTTATGAAAATGTTCTGCAAAACACATTGACTTTTATTTAAATTCAACAATGCCCCAGTGTCCTAGTTGATATTAACTTAAATGTTTAGTTGATTTAAAATGCAGGAGTTACTGGACTTAATTTGATTTGCTTCCCGGATCCTACTTTTGTTCCAGATCCTTGCCTGACTAAAGAGAAGCTTTAGGGTCCTGGTCATCCTTTATGCTCTTTTCTGTCCTCCACGTTTCTGGCATGTTCTGGTTCAAAAGGGCTTGCTGGAGATGTTTTCGGGATGTGTGGGGGAGGGTGTGGTGTGGGCCAGTGGCAGGAGAAGCAGCCATCTATTTTCTATGTAGTTTTCACTGTTAGCTTCAATAACATTTATCACCAGAGTGGTAAGACACTTCTCCTCACGCCCCCCGGCATCTAGGCTTTTCTCTTTTGGCAGAAGGTATATTTTAGCACCGACCAAACTTGAGAGAAAATTAGTGGTCAAACCAGTTCTGGGTCACTAACTTCAAAGATAATGACACAGTGATGAATTTTTTCAATTACAATAACTTTCTCATTGCAAGTTTCCACAACTCTCAACTTCTGGATTGTGTGGACTCTGGTCCCTTTTTCCAATTCAATAGGAAGCTTGTTATTTGGCAATTTCCTCTGAAACATTGTGATTCTGGAAGATTGATCCACACTAATGCTATCAGCAGGGACCTTGGGACTAGCCTGTGTTCCATTATCACCCATTCTTCATGGGAGCCAAGTCCTCTAGGAAATTGGACGGAGACAGTGGGGGACTCCCAGTGCGCATGCTGGGTAGTATCCACCAGGCAGGCATCTATTGCCCATGCACTTTCCCTAGTTGCCTGGATTTGCTGTTGGCACTTAGGCCAGACACAACTAGATCCAGGGGCACCTCTGTCTACACAGTGGCTTCATTTTCAAAACCAGAAGTGAGAAACTGGCTTAATCCATCACTTCTCAGTCAGGAGCAGAGGGACAGAATGTCTTCTACTTAGAAGGCACTCATGCTTATTTGCTAGTATTATTTGATGATGGAGTCATACCTGGGATATCCAAGTAGCGAGATCTTACTGAATGCCATTAATGAGCTAGATAAAGCTGTATAGAAAATATATTGTCACAGATAGGAACATGAGCCTACTTGCTGTCACCCTTCTTTAAAGGTGGAAGAAGGCCTTGATATAGAGGGTAACGGAATAGGAGCCACAAGACCTACAAGACCTGGCCTTTGCAATGCTGCTGAGAACTGAGTCTTTAGCCTTCTTTGTTTCAAAGTTTCTTGGTAAATGCCGTGGGGGTCAGTCTCTAGATGGTGTTGTACGAGAATTTGAGTAAAAGCTGAGCTCTCTGTCACCTTTATAGGCAAATGGGTGGGTTAAGGTAGGATCTAAAAGCCTAGAGGAAGTGATAATGTTAAGAACTAGGGAGCATAGTGATGGTGGGAAGCAAATACCAGCACAGCAGAGGTGCAGGAACCAGTGGGTCTTCAGCTTTCTCCTAGTGGTCATCATGGGAGTGATGAGGCCCACTCAGATGGGTTTCAGGAGGAGAGAGCAAGAGGAGGAGACAATATTTAAAAATCTAGGGGTAGTGAATATTGAAGAGCTGAACATGAACTTAAAATGCCAGGTTGAGGAAAAGTAAATGATAAAAGGGACTTCTCACAGGATGTTGCCTCTGTTCCTTTGGGAAAGTATCAGGAAGGGAAAGCAGAGGCCAGACAGAGAGGGCCACCCAAGTGGAGTCTCTGTGGTAAAGAACGCAGCTCCAGGGCAACTCACAGGGCTCCTTGGGGAAGGTTCAAGGAGGAGTTCGGAGCTGGGCCCAGAGGAGTTGCCAGCGGCCCATGGAAGCGCTGTCATGGCAGCCTTGGATATGGTCCTTGAGGCTGATGGTGAACAGACATTATTTTGTGGTGAGTGAGGTGCCAGGGGTGATGTCAGACTTGGGATGGGAACAGCCACAGCCTTGTTTTGGATGGCGGCATTTGAAGGAAAAAATGAGAACAGCTTCTTAATTTGTATGGAAATACCATTAAATAAGAAGAAGTTCCAGACTGTTTTTTCCTTCAGACACCTTAGGCACTGGGTTTCCAGGATGTAGTCATCTCTGTAGCTTTCTCTTTCTCCAGCCAGTGTGTAATTTTATTCATTCTCTCTGCTGTGGCTTCCTCTGTTCCCGATCCACCCCAGTTACCCTCACCTCAGGATTTGGCTAGTGTCCACTGTTAGATGATTCCTTAATATCCTGGCCACCACGAATGGTCAGCTTGATTCACCTCTGTATAAATCATAGTATTTGCTATAGTAATAGGTTATCTGAAAATATGAAATACCATTTAAGTATAATTTTTAACAGAATATTTTCATTATCTACTCAAAATTGACCAGGCAGAGGTACTAACTCATTTCATCTTTGCTCCATGGGTCTTTCCTAATTCCTGTTTCTTCCACACAGTGGATTATGCCATTTTATATCTCTGACATTCAAGTCACAGACGCTAGGGAAGTTTTTGATTCATTATTTGTGTTAAAGCACTAAATGCAACCCCAGCTAATTGCCCTAACATTTGTTGGTAAAATATAAAAACACTAGAGTCAGATAACTGGGTTGAAAGTCTGCTCTGTCCCTTAAGACCTATGGGAAATTTGGGCATTCTTTAAAAAAAAATCACTCCAGGTCTCTATTTTGTCTTTCGTGAAATTAAAATAATAGTACCTATCTCATAGCAATTTTGTAAAGATTAAGAGCAGAAAATGTTTAGTTTAAAATTAGCTATTGTTATTAACAATATCAGTGCTATGGAATTCTGCTAGAACTTTCTATAGTGTAGCAGACATATCACAAAATAACCTGGGTTATTCTGAGATATAAACTGAGACACATCTGGGTTTGGGTGCTGACTTTTGCACTTTGCTGTGTGACCAGGGGAAAATCACTCAACCTTTCTGTTTCAGTTGGTCTCATCTGAAATGGCAAAATGGCCCTCATGCTACTTGTGTGCAGCTCTGCTGGGGATTTGTACATGGTTGGTACATGTGAAACATGTAGCATAGTGCCTGGCTTAAGGTTGCTTTCCCATAAACAAAAACTACTATTATTGTTGTTGTTATTTGTTTCTTGTATACAAACATAAGCTTGGGATTACCCACAGGCAAAAATCGTCACTGAGATTTGAGGGTCCCCAAAGTGGTCTTACTTTGAGTTTCTACCTACTTGTAGTTTGTTGGCCCCAAGTTCTTATCCCCTCATGACCAATCCAGTGCCTCCTCTTACCTTTTTAATATTCAACTTTCTAGGCTCATCCACTCACTTGAATATTTAGAATTTTGTTGTGTCCCTGTCATTCAGTCCTTAATCTGGGCAGTACCGCACCTACCTGGACTCAGCTCCCGCCTCTTGCACTTATGTTAAGCATGTGACTGAATCTTGCTGAGTCTGAACCATCTTTCAAATAGCCATTGTAATAGCAATCTCATTTAATTGCTGTGAGACCTAAAAATGTACCATTCAGATGGTGTACTGTCTTAAATTGGTTTCCCTGGAAACAGAATCTGTGGCCGAGATTTATATACAAAAGATTGGGGGTGTAGGGTGGGCACAGTGGTGTGTGTCTGCAACAGCATTTGTAAGGAAAGAGGGCACCAGGATTGGGCAGAAGGGGAAGTTGAACTACAGTGTGACTGCCACTGAAGCTTTAACCAAACACAAGGGGAGACTGGAGTCAGGATGATCCTTCAGAATTTTATTTTAAGATTTACTTCTTTATGCATGCAAGAACTGGGGTACAGACCAGAGGTGTGGTGGGGTGAGAGGATTCACCAGAGACAGGGTGGGGAACAGAACAGGCAGATTGCCTGAAATACACTGCTGAGGGGAGCAGCAGGCGAGTCAGGAGAGGTCTGCTGGGCCATGTGGGTAGCTCCCTGGCTGGGGATCGAACTTGTGCTTCAATGGCAGCGGCTAGCTTTGTAGGCTGCGTCTTAACCCCTTGTGCCACCAGGGAGGCCCTGATCCTTCAGGATTATTGTAGAGAGCCCAGCCATAGTTACCAGTGATTCGCTGGGAGCTTCCCAGGAGAAGTGGTGTAAACTTAAATGTGTAGCTCCCTTTGACCCAGGGTGACCACCAGAGAGGGATGTAACTGTGAACTCCCATCTCACAGAAGTGCAGCACTTGTGACAGCTGAGGCATTGCGTGCTTCAGTACTGAATGGGATCTGGGAGCACCCCATGTTATCCATACATGCGCTATCATTTGAAGTTGTCTCTGTTCTACTCTTTGGCATTCGTTTCCTTGTTTTTCTTCCTCTTCTTTTTTTTTTTTTAAAGATTTATTTATTTATTTTATACAAGAACCGGGGTACAAGCCAGATGCTTGGGATGGTGAGAGGATTCACCAGAGACAGAGTGGGGAGCAGAACAGGCAGACTGACGAAATACACTACTGAGGGATGCAGCTGGCGAGACAGGAGAGGTCTGCTGCACCATGTGGGACCCTCACTGGCTGGCCAGGATGGAACCGGTGCTGCAGAGGCTGCGGACAGTTTCACAGCGCTGTGCTCAACCACCTGAGCCACCAGGGGAGGCCTTTCCTTGCTCTTCTTCTTTTTTTTTTTAAATAAATTTTATTTTTATATTCCCCATACAATTCCCTTGCTCTTCTTGAAGCAAGATTTCACTCTCTAGATTTCGCATTGTCATTTTCATCTAGATTTCACTCTGAATAGCAATTGCTTTTTCCCTGAGACCCCTAATTCTGATGCTGTTCCTTTTGAGTTAATGTCTAAGAACACTATATAGAGAGAGGTTATTATTTATTAGTTTTCAATTTTTTTGTGGGAAAAGAAACGTCAAGGCAACTAGTTGTTCTTGTTTCATTGTCCAATGAATAAAGACTTATTGTAGAGGTGGTATCCTCCATTTTTACTAAAGAATCATTTCTGATCATTTAGATCTATGGTATGGGGTCAACTTAGAGTTCCTTGATGAAAAGAACTGTGAGGCTGTGTCTATGCTCTGCTGGAAAGAATGTCGTGATCAGTTAGTAATGCCTGCCATGGGAGTGGGTTAGGAAACTGGGGGTGCTCATGCTCCTTTTTGCTATCTCAAGTGTAGAGCCATGTCTTCCTTTTCAGTGTTGAATGTCAGAATGTTTTTGACTTTTCTTCATCTTCTTCAGTAATTTTCTGTACCAATGCTTACTTCTAACTAGACTGTTATGTGTAATTAAGCCAATGTCTAGAACTGTTTCTTAGGTCACTTAAATCATTCCATCTACAACTCCATCTCCAGGAAATCTCCCATTAAATAATTAAAAGAGTTTTTTAGAAGAGTTGGTTACTTTTCCTGAATGCTCGTTTGTTTACCTTCACATTAAATCTGGATGCACCTTTTGTGAATACATTACATTCATGCTTATTTGTTTTATGGATTTGTTTAGTGTATCCCCTAAGGAGCTTTCTTTCTCTGACATCCTCTCCTGTCTCAGATTGTGTAAGCTCCCAGAAGACAAATACCATGTCTTTTTAAATTGCATTGTACAGTGCTATGCACAAATGAGCAATTAATTCTCAAAACACTGACAGAGAGAGAAAGCACAAAGGGATGGATGATAACTTAAATGATTTAAGTGATGTCTTTAATGTATTGGTTATCCCCGATTTTTTTCTAATAAAAACTGTCAGAAAAAAATGAGATAATGTTCAAGGTATATTGAGTTTCTCTGAACTAAATCGCTGGTTGAATTAAAATTATTATTAAAAATCAGTCTAGGTGTTTTTTTTTTTAAATCTATATCCATGAACTGTTATTGTTGGATACTTCTACCAGGCTATTTAAATTGTCCTCATGAGGTTAATAGACTGAAGAATAACAATGGCGGCAATTGGGAAAGTAAAGAAACCATTCTTGACTTGGGTCAGTAGCTGGCAAACTTTTTCTGTCAAGGACCAGATGGCTACAGTATTTTCAGCACTGTGGGCCATATGGTTTCTGTCATAGCTACTCAACTCTGCTGTTGTAGCAAGGAAACAGCCATAGATAATATATAAACAAATGATCATGGTGGCTTTCCAATAAAACTTTATTTATAAAAATGGGAGTAGCCTGGACATGGCCAATGGGCCTGTGGTTTGCTAACCCCTGTGCTAACTGTTAGAATTGATGAACATGAACTGACTAACATAACACTGACTACTCATGAACTGATTCAGAAATACATTGCCAAATTGAACCAATGACAAGAGAGACGCAATTTCAAAGTCAAGAATGCTGACATATCGATAATTTTAATGACTTAGGGTGATATCATTGATTGTTTGGTTATTCCTGGGCTGATGTGCAAGAATACTCATCAAGTGTAGGTTCCATAAGGATAATTTCTAATTCTAAGAATCTTGGGACTTCCCTTTTTAAGATCCCAGCTATCAAGTGGTCTCAGTTTAGGCTCCTCACTTACTAAGCTGCTGAATCTCTGCACTTAATCTCCTATTTCTTTCTTGTAAGAACTGAGTTGTGATGTCCTTCCTGCTGCCCTAACAGTAATTGCTAAGTGAACTACTACTCAGAACATGCACATTCCTGTTAAGAAATTAAAGAATATTAAATTTCTTTGACCTGCTGTTTCTGTCAAGTAGAGTATATTACTTGGTGGATATATACTTTTCTGGGCAGGTGTATTTGTGAAGACACAGAATATTCAAAACCAAATGCTCTTTGACAATTGAATGATTATTGAGTTTTGCTTCACATTTGACTCACCTGCAGCCATTTTAAAAATCCTAATGACTTTTTATAATTACCAAGAGCTGGAAACAACTGAAGTGCCCAACACTTGGAATAAAGAGGAGTCAGTGAAGATACACAATGGGATACTATTAGCTATAAAAGAAGCTGAAATCTTGCATTTGTGACAGCATGGATGGTTCTAGAGGGTATTATGCTTAGTGAAATAAGACAGACAAAGATAAACACACCATATGATTTCACTAATGTGTGCTATATACGAAAAACAAATATGAACTAATGTTTAAAAGAATAAACTTTTGAACTCTAAGACCAATTAGTGGTCACAGAAGGTGAGGAATGTGTGTAAATCAGGACAAAGAGGACAATGTTCCATCGAGGGCTACAGTCTTCTTGTGGTGATGGTTAGCATATTTAGAGGTGAAACTAATGTAGCAGATATACAGGTTGAATATCAGTAAGGCACCCCTGAAATTCTATAATGTTAAACTACAATGTTACAACAATAAAAAGTAAAATGAAATAAAAAATAAATTAAAAATCCCAATGCTTTGGCAACAAAACAGATTAACTAATTCTGAATCTCTGGGTGTCTCAGGCATTCAGAGTTTTTTAAACTTTACTGGTAGATTGTATTCTGTTGATGCGGAAACAATTGGCCTCAAATTAAGTGACTTAAGTCACACACAGTTATTATCTTACATTGTTGTAGGCTAGAAGTCTGATACAGGTTTCACTGCACTAAAATCAAGGTGTCAATAGGACTGTATATTTTTCTCAGCTCAGAGCTCAGTGTTCTTTTACCTTTTCCAGGTGCTACAGACCACCTATATTCCTTGGTTCATGGCATCCTTCCTACTTTTTCAAAGCCAGCAACAACAAGTCAAGCATTTCTGACATTGCATTGCATTCTTTTTTTTAATATTTTATTTTATATAATTCTTACATCATTTTTCATTTTTCATTTTTGCACAATGTATGCATTTTCATTTTGGTTATATTCCCCATACAATTGAACCCCCCTTATTTTGACCCTAATCCTTCTCCCCCTTACCCTATAGTGTGTCTCTGGTTTATAGTTGCTCATTGATTTTGATTTTTTCTTTATTATAGTCAGTCTTTTTCCTGGTCCCTTATTTAGGATTTCTAAATTCCTGCTATGAGTGAGACCATCTGGTATTTTTCTTTTTCTTTCTGGCTTATTTCACTGAGAATGATCCCTTCCATTTCCATCCATGTTGCTGCAAATGGCATGAGTTTATCTTTTTTGATTGCTGAGTAATAGTCCATTGTGTGTATGTATGTGTGTGTGTGTGTGTGTATATATATATATATATATATTTATATATATGTGTGTCTCAGTACATTCTGACTCTCTCTTTCCCTGCTAAGGATGACTGTGGTTGCATCCAGATACTCCAGGATAATCTCCCTATTTTAAGGTCAACTGGTTAGCAAATTTACTTCCATCCACAACTTAGCCATGTTACCTGACATTCACAGGTTCCAGAATAATGATGTGGATAGTTTGGGGGTTTGGGGGCATTAGTCTAGCTACCATACTAAGTCATTCAGTTGAAAGAGAATAAGGTGTGAACCCTAAGTGACTGGAACAAATCATCCTCACATTGTTATATCGATAGTTGCGGCATAAGCATCCATTCCTTCCTTGATTATTCTTTAAATATTTAGTGAGTTCCTGTTGTGTTCTAGGTCCTGATGCTTGGAATATAATGGTTAGCAGGATAGTCAAGTTCTAGTAAGAGAAAAAATGTATATATATTAAAATAGAAAAAAAAATATTGTCTTGAATCTTCTAGGAAGGATCATTTTCCAAATTCTCACACCAGGTAAAGATTCCTGGAATAAGTGATAGGGGAATTAGGTAGGTATAGAATGCTGAATAATAATAGTCTGAGTACCTCCTCCAGACACTAATGCATTATCCTTACAGCACACCAAAAACTTGCCTAGTGGGTACTATTATTGCCATTTTGCACATGTAAAAACTGAATCTCACAGAGATAAAAGAAACAATCATAGCCATCTTACTCTGTGAAGTAATGAGATTGGTTATATGCTGGGACATTAGCTTTGCCTTTCTTTGAAACATGGGGCCAATTTATCACTCTCCAATCTGATTATTATTGTGAAGAAAATGACAGAGCAGAAACCTCATCCAGTTTCTGTGGTTATAACCTTCATGTAACCTGTAAGTATTTAGGATTATGGAGAGAACATGTTCTCTGTAGAGGTGCAGATATTAATTTTATTGGCATAACAGAACTTCCAACATGCAGTACCCATGCCATTGACAGCAGCTTATTCATGCATCAAAGTAGATTTGATAGGAGGATCTGGATGCTATCTCTGTTTTTGGTGTTTAAGTGAGAGGGTCTACGTAGCTGTTCTATTTCAGTGTGACAGACATCTCTAAGCACACAAGGAGTGAATGGTCTCGCTCTAGTCTTCAAACAGAGATCAATGACTATTTTATTTGTTCAAGCCTGCCTCCAGTCCATGACTGTGGCCTCCATCACGAGATAGCTGGAATGATTAATGATCCATTGGAGGTATTAATGCTTCGTGTTCTGGTGCTCTAATTATGGAAGCAGATTGGAACCAAGCTGTAGAGTGGGCTTGAGATTGAAAGATATTTAAAAAGCAGGTGATTGGTCCAATACTTCCACTCCTTTCAATTTAACCATAAATCAATTGTGAATGATTTTTCCACTGTAATTTTTCATAGGTTTTGAACTCAGGTAATGAGCATCCCTGTCCTGGAGAGAAACTGTGATTTTCCTAGATCTTGTTGGAAAGAAGATGAAGATTTATGAAGGCTTAGAGGGAAATATATTGCATTTCTTCTTATCCGCTGCTTGTTTTTCTCCCCCTGCTTTCCTGCACTTCAACCCTGATAAGTCTCAACTTTCATGCATGGCATATAGTATTTGGGAGATGAGGAAAGCTTCAGTGTGTCTTGACCTACTTTTCAGTGACGGTGCAATTACAAGTAAGAAGTTGATACTCTGTAAAGTAGTACTACATCCCACGCTGGAGAGCGCATGGGGAAGCGAGTGCATCTGCCTGGCCCACTGATTCTTTTACTTACTTGCTGAATCTGTTGACTTCAGATTTTTTTTTTTTTTTAAATATGGGACAGCTCCAGGTGTTGCTAGCATCCAAGAAACTGCTGCCATGAGGACTGTCAGAAAACTTCTCAGGAACCCTAGGAGAAGGGAGAGGCTTAAATTGGACTCACTTTGACAATATTCTCTCTGCAGCGAGGACTGCAGGTTACCCTGCTCTGGTGAGAATGGTGCATCTCTGCCTGATAAAAATCTGACTTTTGAGTTATGGGAGGGCCTCCCTGGTGGCACAGGTGGTTGAGCACCGCACTGTGAAGCTGTCCGCAGCCTCTGCAGTGCAGGTTTGATCCCAGTTTGCCAGCGAGAATCCTACATGGCGAAGCAGACCTCTCCTGTTACTTGTGTAACCTACTTAAAACATAAGAGACATTTATTGTTAGATTTGTTTTCTGATACCTTGAATGTTTGAATGATTCTCTTCTCTCCTTCTGGCCTTCCTTCTCCTGCCTACTTGTCTCTCTTCCTTAAATATCCATTGAGCCATTATGATGAATCGACACACAAAACTAGTCCTAGGTGGCTGGGTGAGTGGGAGGGGAAGGTGTTTTTGAACATAAATGACATTCAATCTTTGTTCTCAAGCACCTTAAGCTCTAATAGGGGATAGGAGGGAATGCATATTTTTGTTATCTTATTGGGCAACAGAATCTACTCTATGCAAAAAAAAAAAAATATTTATGTAGGGCCTTAGGTAGCTGATAAAGTCTTTGGAAAGTCTTGGGTACTAGGTTCCCAAGGTATAAGAGCTGCCAGGAGAAATACCCAACCACACACTCCCTTTAGGGGCAGCCCCACTGCCTACTCATGTATGTGTTTTTGCTCGTGTCTGTGTGTCTGTGTTCATGTACGTACTGTCTATGGCTACTTCCATGCTACCATAGTAGAACTGGGTAAACTTCAACAGAGACTGTGTAGCCCAAAAAGCTGAAAGTATTTACTATCTGGTACTTTATTTATTTTTTATTTATTTCTTTAAAGATTTATTTATTTATAAAAGAGCTGGGGTACAGGCCAGAGGCATGGGAAGGTGAGAGGATTCACCAGATACAGAGCAGAGCGGGGAGTAGCACAGAGCGGGGAGTAGACAACCAAAAGCACTGCTGAGGGGAGCAGCAGATGAGACAGGAGGGGTCTGCTGCACCATGTGGGTAGCTCTCCGGCCAGCCAGGAATTGAACCTGTGCTGCAGAGGCTGCAGACAGCTTCATAGCACTGTGCTCAACCCACTGAGCCACTGGGAGGCCCCTATCTGGTACTTTAAAGAAAAAGGTTTCTAATTCCTCAGGTACATGGCCACCATATATCTGTTTTGATTTAAGAAAATTTGGGGGGCATCCCTGCTGGCACAAGGTGTTAAGCACAGCATTATGAAGCTATCCAAACTCTGCAGCATGAGTTTGATCTCCACATGACACAGCAGACCTCTCCTGTCTTGCCCACTGCTCCCCTCAACAGTGTATTTCAGTCAGTCTGCCTGTTCTGCTCCCCACTGTGTCTCTGGTGAATCCTCTCACCCCCAGCACCTCTGGCTTATACCCCAGTTCTTGTATGCATAAATAAATAAATCTTAAAAGAAAATTTGGGAATATTATCTATATGAGTCTGCCATTAAAAAAAATTGAACTGTATACTGCACCCAGAAAATCCCCAGCTGCTCTGAAAGAGAGGTGTAACATTTATCTTTTCATACTCGAAATGCTACCTGCAGGGCCACTGTTGGCAGAGGTGATTATGAAAACACAGATTCATCTTTCCATGATCCCACATGCAAGGCATTTGCACAAATGTAAATCATATTAAGGCCCAACTATAATGTATACACTTCAGTCACTCAGTGAAATTGTTCAGTCGTCTGGACATCTTTTACTGTTTTTACCAGGAAATGTGAAATAGAGCACTGAGCAATTTTCTCGTCAATTTGATCAATGTAGACTGGCAACCTGGATGCCTTTGGTGTTTTTTCTTTTTAAACATTACCACCCCTCCCCAATTGCTGGCATTTATTTATTTTACTAAAACACCCAGTTAATTACTCCAATTTTCCAATCTATATTGCCACCGAAGGCACACCTGTTTGGATTGTACATGTGGTTCATACAAGTGAGGCCTGTTCCTGTAGTGTAAGCATTTTCAGTGTAAGATTAATGTTTGTTTATACCTCTAACTTGCTAGGTCCTTTCCATTGGTAGCCTAAACTGTTCAAATTTCACCTTTAAGTCAATCAAGTACCACTCTAGAAACATAGAAAGAAAGGAGAAAAGATACTGGAATGAACAACCAAGAACTCAGAATTTGGAGCAACAGTGGCTTATTGGTGAGGAGAAGGTGTAAGGAGAAAGGACCTGTGGGGAGGCACGTAGGTGCCAGAAGCCCATGGATTGAAGCTTTGGGAATAGTTCTGTCCTGGTGAGCAGAATCAGCCAGCACTTGGAAGAAATCACCTGTGGGAGAGGAATGATCATTGGACTTACAAAGATCGATGAGAAAGAGGGAATATTTTCAGGAAGGTTAGTGTCCAATAACCAGTTTTCAACTGTAATATAAGAAAATAAAACTGGCTTCTGAACCCCAGCATTGTCCTGGTGTTGGGGGGATCTTAAGCTGGTTCCATCTAGTCCTACCTTGATCAAAGGTGGGAATTTTCTATTCGTGCAACCACCACCGACTCCTGGTTTTGGAGAAGTCTCCTGATGAATGTCTTTATCATTCAACAAGGGATTGTCTATATGGGCTGGGAAAGATGGGGTCAGGAACAAGGTCACAGGACATAGAGATGTGTCATCCTTGAGTGAAAGTCACCAGGCACCATGTTGCCCACTGTGAGTTGCTGATTCTCAATTGCATCAATGAAAAGTATGTCTAGATAGTGACACAATACTGGATGTGACATACCCTCATGGCTATAACTTCTGGCCATGGGTATACTTGCTTTGTGGAGGACTTTGATTTCTGGTTCTCACACCTTCCTGCTTGCAGACTTCTCTCCTTTCTCTTTTTCTGCTCATTTGTACAAATGGTTTATATATTTTGAAGAGTGGTTTGTTGAATTTCATAGAGAATTATTTTTGCAGTCTTTGTTTTCTGCTTCCCCAAGAACGACTCATACAGTCTTGAAAAAAATCTCTTGTGGTTCTGAGGAAGAAATTTTGTGGGAAGAATAAAACTTTAAAGTATTTTTACCTGCCAAAGTGGTTATTTTTTGATTTAGGGTTTATCGATAACTTCTAACATTGCAGATGGAGGAGACTATGTCTTAGGACCAAGATTCAGAGAGCATTCAGAAAGGGTTTCTTGGTTGGTTGATTAGCTGTTTCTAGTTTTTAATTTTTTTTTTTAAGAGTAAAGACTTTTATTTTAAATGTTTTTTTTTTTGTAAGATTTATTTATTTTTATGCAAGAACTGGGATACAGGCCAGATGTGCGGGAGGGTGAGCGGGTTCACCAGAGACAGAGTGGGGAACAGAACAGGCAGACTGAAATGCATTCCTGAGGGGTGCAGCAAGCAAGACAGGAGAGGTCTGCCATGCCATGTGGGTATCTCCACAGCCAGCAGGGATCGAACTGGAACTGCAGAGGCTGCAGACATCTTCATAGTGCTGTGCTCAACCACCTGCACCACCAGGGAGGCCCTAGTTTTTAAATTTTTATTTGAAGTAACATGATATAAATTTTAGGTGTGCAACACTGAAAATCAACAGGTGTGTATAATATATTAAGTTTACCAGTTCTATCCTTCACGTTACTATCTTCTCCTTTTTTCTGATTTACCCACACCCTTTCCCCCTTTCCTTCTAGTAACCACTAATTGATCTTATGGTCCAAAAGCTTATTTTTGTTTTCTTTAATTACTATGTTTGCTTGTTTTTTTCTTTTTTGTATACTACATATGAGTGAAGTCATATGGTATTTGTCTTTTTCTGTTTGATATTTTTGATATTCTGTTTGATATTTTGATATTTTTCTGTTTGATATATTTTCACTAAATATAATACTCTCTGGACCCATGCATGTTATTGCAAATGGCATGATTCTATCTTTTTTATGGCTTAATAGTATTCCATTGTGTGTGTGTATGTGTGTCTCACATCTTTACCTGTTCAACAATAAATGGGCACTTAAATTATTTCCAGTTCTTGACCACTATATATAATGTTGCAAAAAATGGGGGTGTATATATATATATATATATATATCTTAAAATACCTGTTTTTGCATAAAATACACGGGAGAGAAAAATGTATTATGTGAAATTTATATTTATAAAATTTTGAGAAATCTCTATAATGTTTTCCGCAATGGCTGCACCAATTTCTGTCATCACCAATGGTATATAAGGATTGCCTTTTCTCCACCGCCTCTTCAACAGTTGTTGTTTCTTTTCTTCCTGCATCTATAAGTTATACGTCAGTACAAAAGGGTACTAAAAGATTACAGAGTGATGGCAAAAGACCACACACAGATCCAGGTCTCAGTCACTCAGAGTTCAGAAAACATCCGTCACAATTCAAGCCAGGAACTGAGGACTAACAGGAAGCAGGACACAAACCAGTGTCCAGAGGGTCAGATCCTCAGGAGTGAGATGCAGAAAGGTTATTGGCCAGGAGGTAGGAAAAAGAATCCTGCAGAGAAGTTTTGCAAATGACTGACATTTTTTCAAAAACCAAGGCTTCCAACAAGTGACCTTTCTTCCTTGTAAGAGGCTTTTCAAAATTTGATGAGTGAATGCCTGAGGAAGTAGTAGTTAACTTGTGTCTTGAAGAAAGAAATGGGTTAGCTTGGCAGCTGAGAGGGAAGATGAGGTCATTGTAATTAAGAGCAAGAATAGAAGAGGTAAAATTCTGGCATATTCTAGACTCTTAACAAATTGATATATTAAAATCAATGCTTTCCTGGAGTTGGTATGTGTTTAAGGGGCTCATTGCAAAGTCCATTGTGTTTCTTGTGCTTTTCTTTGAGTGCAAGTGCATAAACTACCATATTAGGTTGCAAACTTATAACGGCTCAGCCTACATCTTCCATCTCAAAATGCAGACCATATTGGTGGAATTACTGTCCTTTTGGTAGAGTTTTAACAAAATATTTTAATTCATTCCCTTATTTCACCGAATAATCTCTGGATCTAGAGGCCTCCCTGGCACAAGGGGTTAAGACAACCTATGAAGCTGTCTGCAGCCACTGCAGCATGACTTTGATCCCGGGCCAGCCAGGGAGCTACCTACATGGCGCAGCAGACCTCTCCTGACTCGCCCGCTGTTCCCCTCAGCAGTGTACTTTGGTGAATCTGCCTGTTCTGTTCCCTACTCTGTCTCTGGTGAATCCTCTCACCACCTGTATCTCTGGCCTGCACCCCAGCTCTTGTATGTATAAATAAATAGATCTTAATAAAAAGAATCTAGACCTAGGCAAAATGTAATATATACTCACATTACTTAAAGATTGTTAAAAATGCAGATCCTGATTCCATAGGTCTGTCCTGAGATTCTGCATTGCTCACATGCTTCTGGGTAATGCTGCTGAACTGGGGACCAAATGTTGGTGCAAAGTGGCTAAATGTATATAAAAAACAAAAAAGAGTCGAGTTTTACAATCAGAAAGGCTTGGATGGTTTTAATTCTGACTGAAACTTTTGATGACTTCAAATATATATGACTTGGACAATTTGTTTTAAACTTGTTTCTGATGTGAAAAGGGGAGGGGGTTAATGATACTGTCTTCACGTATATCATTTTCATAGATACATTTTCTCCTGCATCTGTCTTGTTCAATGTTATCTCCAGTGTCAAGCACAATACCTGGCCTATCACAGATACTCCTAAACATGTATTGAATGAGGGCCTCCCCTGGTGGCACAGGTGATTGAGCACCATGCTGTGAAGCTGTCCACAGCCTCTGCAGTGCCAGTTCGATCCCGGCTGGCCAGCGAGAATCCCACATGGCACAGCAGACCTCTCCTGTCTTGCCCGCTGCTCCCCTCAGCAGTGTATTTTGTCAGTCTGCCTGTTCTGTTCCCCACTCTGTCTGTGGTGAATCCTCTCACCCTCCCGCACATCTGGCCTGTACCCCGGTTCTTGTATAAATAAATAAATGTTAAAAAAAGACATGTATTGAATGGACAAATGAGTTAGAAAATAAATTGATTTGATTTCAATTATAAACTTGGTAACCATCAGTAGAATTGGCAGCCAAGTATCTGGCCCTAAGAGACATTTCAGTAAATGTTGGTTGCCTCTCCAACTCCTCACTTTCTTTCTGAAACAAGAAACTGAATATAGATGTATGTTCCCAGCTGTTGAAGCAACAATGCATAAAACAGGTACCTTTTTGTGATTCCCTCAGTGAAATAACAATTACACTTCAAATAATAGAAGTTTGATGGATGACTAAGAGAATAGTTTCATAATATTGTTACACACAAATGGACAAGGGTAAATTAGGCAATCACTTCTCATAAATTGATTACCTGAATATATAGGTGTGTGTCCTCTTTGCTGCTGGAGACTGAAGAGGAAACCAACTGTGGAAACATTTGAAGCTTTTTAGAATTCTTTGGAGTCAGAAGAGATTGGCTGAATACATGGCTGATCTTGGGAATAAGAATTTTTTTTAAAGATTTTTTTTTATTTATACAAGAACTGGGGTACAGGTGAGGGTGTGGGAGGGTGAGAGAATTCACTAGAGACAGAGCCAGGAGCAAAACAGGCAGACAGACTGAAGACACTGCTGAGGGGAGCAGCGGGCAAGGCAGGAGAGTTCTGCCTTGCCGTGTGGGTTTCTCCCTGGCCTGTTGGGAATTGAACCAGCACTGCAGAGGCTGCGGACAGCTTCACAGCTCTGTTCTCAACTGCCTGCGCCACCAGGGGAGGCCCAGTATCAGTACCTTCAGTGACAGATACATGCTGCTCAGTAACCATTTTTGGAATGACAGAAAAATTTTGCATGAATGTACTCTTAGTGAATTCTCATTAGTGATGACTGAGGACTTTGAGTTCTCTGTTTACCCAGGACTAATTTGTTATCATTTCTCTATTACATGTATCCTGTGTATAAGCTGTAGCCATAATTCATTTCTTAATTAGGGTAAAAAGAGGAAACACCCACAAATGATGAAGCTATATTTTATGCAAAAACATTAGATAGCTATATCAAAACTTTACAGTAAATAGCTCTGGTAGTTCTCTATAGTCACAATTCTCTTTTTGACTTATCGTTTTCCATAATAGCTACCACTGCCATTAGTGGCAGTTCTGTATAGTAAAGTTGATGGTAGATTTAGCTTGTATTTTCGAAGCTGCTGATTATTAAGTCTATTTTATTTTCTTTCATTCTTCTTTACTAATTTGCTACTTTACCTTGTTGAGGTCCCCACTGCTTTCAGTTTCTTCAGTACAGGATTGTTGGCAAAGTTGCCTCCTACTAATTTGGCCTACTTCTTATGCCATAGAATATTCATTGATTAAAGCAGGAGATACCATAATGTCAGTAACAACCACATATGACTTTTTAGAAAGAGGAGAAAGAGCATCGAAACTAATGTGAATTGTGGCAGACATACCATTAAGTAAGCCATGCAACTGGTAGAGCTGTATGATTATGGTGATGATTATAATCATTCTACTAGGAGGTAAAGTAGCTTTTGTCACTCCATGCAGTCATGAAGGCATATGGTTGACTGACGGTGTGGGATCAGTATGCACATCTTTAGATCAACCTCATCAAATCTTAGGCTGGAAATCTTGGAAGTTCCTGAACAGATGAGTGAGACATCCGGTGGCTGAGTTATAGGGATATATTGATATATCCCAATGATTATTAACAGGATAATTATTTATTCCTGAAACAGCCCACCATATTGCATATCGGAGTATTTAGGTGCATAAATGCAATTAGTTGAAATATTTTCATACTGTGCTTTTTATAGCTGCAATAGAAATATTTAAAAGTGGTAGAGGAGGGGTGGGAGTTGAACAAAAAACTGTCAAAACAAGGTTTATTTAGCACTAGAGTGTTAGTCATCCCAGAGATATGGTCCCCGGAAATCAGTTTTTCCTCATTAGAAAAAGTGATAGTGTATATCACGTTATAGGTGAGAAATAACTATTTAATAAGTGAAATAAGTCAGAGCAGAAAGACTGCTTGGAGTTGTGTAAATATTAGTATGTAATTTAGAGAGTGGCAGACTCTTTATCCAGAATACAAAGGATGGAGATAGAAAGCTAGTGCACGGAAACTTGCTTTCATATGAAAAATGTGGTTTTGAGAGTAGGTGCACAAAACAGACCGGCAAAGGAACCCTGGGCTTGAAGCCAACACACCAGGAAGGAATGAAGCATAGCCCTTGGCTTGTGGAATCCATTCCCAAATGCAAAGAGGAAAAGGAAGTGGTAAAAGGAAAGAGAAAAGGAGGAAGAGAGACAGCAAGAGAGGAATGAATGAATATGTGCTCTGCCTCTGAGCTAGCCTTGTGTGATGGTGGCATTGTCATTTCCTGTTATGCAAAGTTGGGCGGGGAGACCACAGTGGGCTATGGTGGGGGACAATGGGTGCTTCCATGAGGGGAGAGCCTGGGGTGGTGGGGGAGAGGATCCTATACCATCAAAACACTAACAAGGATATAAAACAATGGTGCTTCTATAACAATAAACAAACAGATAAATAAATACAACAAAATGCCAGGAAGAAGTGGGCATAAAAATGTAGATGGACTGCAATTAGTAATTTTCACACTGTCCTTTCTAGATCTTAGGGTGCTGAAAGGAACTTCAGAGAGCTCAGGTTTGGCTCAAAAATGACTGAGAACCAGTCATCCAAGGGTGACGTCCAGAATCAAAACGTAGGATTTTCTGACTTATCTCCCTAATAGGGAAAGATTGATGGTGAAAAGCAAACTAACACTTCAGTTGATGTTTCCAATTAGCTGAAAAACGTATTGCAATTGCCTAGTGATCTGTATGTGGTGTGATTTGATGATTTGCTTAACACATTCCTGAAATCTTGCTATTCTTCATGCATGCATTGTTTGGGGTGCGTGTCTCTGGATTTATTTTGCCAAGTTCCTAAAATGGTGTCCAGGATAAAACAGAAAATGGACTGAGGTCCTGGGAAGAATTGTTACATGAGCATTGGCCCTTAAGTGACATGTTGCATAAATGATCGTCATTCGAACAGGCTATGAGCTTTAGTGTTGGCAGGAGGCTTTATTTGATCAGGTAGTGTGGTGACTCACTCATCTCTAGCAATAAATTGACCCTTATAGAGAGGTGCCATGTTTTATAAGCTTATTGGTAAAACAAAATGAATCCTCACAGTGGTATGTTATGGGGAAGGGAGAGAGAGGTAAAGAAGAAGATGGGGTTGGCTATAAGAGAGGGAGGGAATAAAAGGACAGGGGGTGGATAAAAGAGTGAATTAATTCCACTAAGCTTATTGTAGGATAAGTTCATGACTCTGCCTGAATAGGAAGGATGCACAGAGAGAGGCATCCACAGGGCAGGCAAAATTCATATACCCACCAGAAACTCTTTCCTATAGTTAAGGATGCTGACCCCATGGTGAGGACCCCAGATTTTCTAGATAGCAGATCCACCTTGTAGTTACAATGAAGGGAATAGTATAAACCTCATTCCAACTCATTGATGATGAAAAGTATCTTTAGGAAAACTTTCAGAGAGCTTTAGAATAATTCATATTATTTATCTTTGCTAATGTTATTTTGATAGGAAACTCAATTTTTTTTTTTAAATTCTAAGCTGTAGGAAATGATTGATTTCTTATTTTTGGTCAGCAGTAGCTGTCTATTTGGAAAACTGTTTGACACACCGACACTGTGGGACCTTTTACCCTTCAAAGAACTGACAGTATTGGAGAATGAACAAAAAACCACTGGCATGTATATTGACTTTATAAAGTGTATTCCAATAAGCATCTACCCGCAGACAGAAAGGCCCACTAGAAAGACTCCCTTTGCTTACCTAGGCCTCCAGGGCCCCTATAATTTGCAATAGCTGCATCTCAATCACCTATTAGTTTCGTACTATTTTTGTGCTGATAGTATTTTGACAAAGGTCAATAATTATCTCAAATAATACTGCGTTGTATCACCACATTAAAGAAAAAGTGCTGAAAGCACTTACTGAATTGTTACTGAATTGTTTTCATCTGGCAGAAAATGGAGATTGGTTTTTGACCTGTTGTTATGCCCATAAAGAGTTAATCCCATTATTGTAAAGAAAATGACGCTATTAGCTTTATTTAGAGAAGGGTATTTTAAGAGTGAACAACCAGGGCTGGAATTCTTTCTTAGGTTTTTAAATGCCATTAGGAGATCCCAACTCAGAAATCTAGAATGGAGATTTTCCTTGTAAATATAAGATTTTCCTTGTAAACACATTATTTTGTGTCATTATCTGAATAGGAACAAGTATTAGATCAATATGTATTGAAGCCAAAGGATTTTCCCCTAATTGTATGTCTTTCCTAACCAACTCAGCTCAGCATTCTGAGACCCCATCTATTCTGGAGTCACTTATCACCCTTATGTTGAAAGCTTAGTGTGTTTGCTGCCATAATTAGCATTTGGGGTGATACCTTCAAGCTCTGCAGGAAATAAACAGGTATAGTTGTAATTTATATGCTCACCTCTTTATTCTCTTTCCCTACTCTTCTTTATCCCATCAATAAACAAAGTTGCATTTCTGTGATTTCCTGGACTTATAACAGTTTAAGAGAATTTTAGAATCATTTTTGACATTTTAGGCTTGATACACATGACTAATGATGTCCCTCATAACACAGGATATGTTTTGCTGCTTGAAAGCTCTAATGTACTTACAATTGATGGAAAGAGCTAATCTATTTGGGGTGACAAGTCAGTGTATAGTAAATTAATTGCATGCTCAAATTCTCTCTTCCAGACAACCTAGATTTTATTTTCTTACACAAAATTGAGAATTTATGATCAAATCCCCTAGGCAACTGGAGCCTCACTCCTGGGTGCAGATATACGGTATTTTATGTTTGAGTAAATTTCACAAAGTAGCTGTCATTAGTTTAACATCATCACTCGATGACAATGGGGTCAACCATCATAACTGTGAATTGGAAATTTCCTTTGGAAGGCTGCAACAACATGGATCCTTGGCTCGTTTTCCCACCCTCTGACTTTAGCTTACAGTCAGGCCACTCTAAATGTTTTGGCTTCTCATTCAAGTCCTTGTCCTATTAGCTGAGCTGTAGCATCTGTCTCAATGCTTTTCCAACCCTACTTCAGTCTCTAGAAATTTGCAGAGTTTTCTTTGCAGAGATTTCCCCAGGGACCCTAACTTTCTCAATACCTTCTGTCTGAGAAGATTCTTGTGACTGAAGTTTCTTGTTATTTAGCCCAACTCACCAAGCCCTTGCTTGCTAGTCTGTCCTTCCATTTATTTATTTATTTATTTTTGTTTTAGTAAGATTTCTTTTTTTTTTTTTTAGATTTATTTATTTATTTATACAAGCACTGGGTACAGTCAGAAGTGCAGGACGGTAAGAGAATTCACCAGAGCGGAGAGCAGAATAGGCAGAATGACAAAATAACACTGCTGAGGGGAGCAGCGGGGGCAGCAGGAGAGGTCTGCGCACCATGTGGGACCCTCGCCGGTGGCCGGGGATCGAACTGGCGCTGCAGAGGCTGTGGGCAGCTTCACACCCCAGCGCTCAACCGCTGCACCACCAGGGGAGGCCCAAAGCCCTTCCAGTTTTTGTTATTGAGTCCACCCTCTAATTGTTTGCTAATCTGTCCTTCCTGTGGTTAAACCTAGCTAAGAATGGTATTCTTCTTCTGATTTGACTTTAGGAAAATCTTTTGAGATTGATAATGGCTTGACTTAAACCATCAGCTCCTAGGAGTGTTGTGTGATTCATGTAGACAGCACCCCTGTTTTTATTTTAAATACTCTAAAATAAGATGACCAGGGTTACAAAATAGCTTCAACTGTATGAATGAGATATCTCCTCTGAGAACTTGAAGCATGACTCATCATTCTTAAGTTTTAAGTGAGGGGTCTCCCCTGGTGGCTCAGCAGTTGAGTGCTGGGTTGTGAAGCTGCCCGCAGCCTCTGCAGCACCAGTTTGTTCCCCAGCCACTGGCGAGGGTCCCACATGGTGTGCAGACCTCTCCTGCCACTCCCGCTACTCCCCTCAGCAGTGTATTTCATCAGTCTGCCTGTTCTGTTCCCCCCTCTGGCTCCGGTGAATTCTCTCACTCTACTGCACTTCTCACTGTACCCAGTACTTGTATAAATAAATAAATAAATCTTTAAAAAAAAGTTTTAAGTGGGGATATGTTATGTAGCCACATCTTCAAATTTCTCAGTCTAATTTCCAACCTTATCTAAGGAATGATAGAATCACTGGCTAAAAATGAATTAAAACTCCAATCTGCTGACTGTAGTGTTTGTCTGTATTGACTGCTTGGTACACGTCTCAGTCAGTTTTCCCCTGATGGCAGCCCCCTTATCTAAGCCGTTTTGGCAGATATAGTTGATGGTTTATGAACAAGCTTCTAGACCTGGCACTAAAACTTATAAAATGCCATATTTATTTACCCTGTCATGGTCAAGGACATTCCAACCACCTACGTGAATAAATTTATCAAGTGTAGACCCATCTTTGATTTTACAGGTGAGTAGATGTTCATTTTCATTGTCCTTTAAATATAGATAGATGTCAATATAAATAATGAAATGGTATGTATTGTTGAGATGCCTTCAAAAGAGTAGGGATAGAGGAATCTAGAAAACAAATAAGCTCCTCCTCCCAGCTCCAGTAGTATTTTCAGCAGGCTCTATAATATAAAGCACCAAAAGACCCTTCCCCTGAACCTAAGGCTTGAGAAATTTGTTGGACATAGTATATAGCCAGGACCTTACACTCAAGTAAATATGCTCTGTGTGTTCCCAAAAAGGCCAATATTTATATATCAAGCTCACCAAGTTAAATTTACTTTCTCACATTAAGCCTGCATGATGAATGACTTTATCTTGCCCATTACAGCCTGTTAAATCATAAATCCCCAGGCAGGAGAAAGAGAAAAAAAATAATTTGAATGAAGAAAACCACTGAGGGACAAACCATTACTGTTTAAGATAGTTATACTGAATCACATTTGCTGATGATAATATGTAGAGTACCTTGGAAATTCCATTTAGTCTTATTTTCCTTCCATTTCAATTTCTGTTGCTAACAATGACAGAAAAGGAGTATTGCTATAGGAACATCTAGCTAACCTAATATTTCCATTTCCCTACTTTTTATTACCTACAGTATTCCTTGAATCGAGTTTATATTTGTTAAATGGGTGAATGAATGAATACATAAACATGAGGTTAAAAGTATCTCCATATTCTAGTTGGAAAGTCCCTTCCACTGAGTGAACTTTTCACCTATTGCTCTGTTTTCAGGAAATTCTGTATTTTTCAAAGAGGAGGCATTCTTTCATATTGGCTGTAGTTTGACTCTCTCTCTTCCATGCTTCCATTGAATTCTGTAATTTGTTAGGCAACTATTTTATTCTGCTTTATATTAAAGGTACTTAAGTAGTGCTAGTAGTCACCTTTGCAATGTCTTGTTCAATTTAAAACTGTTCACCTGGTGCTTTTTATTCTTCTTTCTTTCTATTCCACAAAGGGCTGCATAGGACATTTAGAAAGTAGGGTGTTTTCAGGGTGATCATATAATTATAGCCCAAGCTGGACACTAGAGGCAGTATTAGTCATTATGGAGGGACAATAGGTACAAGCTAGGACCTTTCCAGACAAACCAGGATTCCCTAAGAAGCATGAATGATAAGTCTCACTTAAATGAGATTGAAACATGAGAGTTGTACAGAAGGTATGTCCATGTCTGCTTTCTAGCATAGCTTTTAGTGGACTGTTGTAGATAATATGTCCTTGATTTTCTCAATGGAATTAAACACAAAAGAATAAACATGTATGGCAAGTTATTGGATGGATCAGGCTCCATTTTTTTCAAGTAAGAGTATAAATAAGGTATGTTGTTTCCATATTACAGGTTACTGTGTATGCTGGTTGTGTTCAGGGAATAATTGTTCAAAGCTTACCATCTTGGCTGCATATATATCAGTTTTCCTTACTTGACCATGAATTTCCAAGGTCAGAAATTCATGTTGCTTATGTTTGTATCTCTTACACCCTCTTCAACATGTGCTGTGAAATTTTGTGGCATGTTGGAAGAGCTTTGTAAGTTAAACCTTTGTTTAATGGAAGCTCTTATGCAGAATTCTTGCACTGGAACTCTCCATTCATGAGGAACTCATTAGTTTCAAAAGAAACCATCCTACTTTTAAATTGCCATATTTATGGAAAAAAAATCCATTTAACCTAAGTGAAAAGTGCATCTTGTTATAACTTTGACCTGATTTGACATATATCTTGAACACTCATCATCTACAAGTTATTATGAGCCTACCAGATAGTTTTCATTTGACCTTCTGGATATGCTTAGAATAAATCCAAATCACCTACCTTTCAAATAGTTGCAGTCTGCTTTGATGGCTTCCCAAATTTTCTCTTATCAAGTCTTGGCCTTACCAGATTTTAAATCCCTTCTCACATGATTTACTTTCCAGACTAATTGCCATTCTGTTCATCCTTGAAAGTAATCCACTTTGAAAGGCTCCCTTAAAAAGGAACACCCCATTCCGTGCAAAGTCTGCCAGGTGAAATATGAGCAATGCAGAGGATAGAGGTTTATTACCAAGGCTGCTATACAGCTATGCAGATTGTGCACTGTACAACGGTGTCTGGTAAAGGTGCCATAGGGAGGCTAAATTCTAGCTTCCACATGCACTGGTTCGGGGCTGTCTTTAGAGAACATGGACCTCCAGTTTCTTACTAACACAAAGGTGTGATATGGGCTTACCAATGCCAAGTCAATTATTCTGACCCCTTCTCATCTAGCCCACCTCCTGGACTCTACATCTTTCCAATACAGTCTATGATTTTCTATGCAAGTATACTCTTTGTGCATTAATTTGACCTTTACATTTCCCTATGTTATTACCTACAGAATATAATATTCCCTATATAATACCAATGGCTTTTATGAAAGCTCATGACTAATTAAAGTCCCTGGGTCTTATTTATATGAGCTTTTGTCAAGCCATATTCTTCTATTGTACCTGACATTGATGTATGTCATTGGAGAGAATAAAAACTTTTTGCAGCTTATACAGATTTTCTTCCACATTGACTCTAAGTGATTAATCAACACTCTTTGGGAATGTTTTTTTCAACTATTAATCCATCTCAATCCTAGTCATTTCTCCATCTTCTTTAAAAGAGTATCTTTAAATAGCAAATATCTTTTGCTGAACTTGTGATTTTATGTCCATGGTACTTCCCAGAATCAGTGAGGTCTGGCAGTCTTTTCTAGGTAAACAAGTATTACTTCTTGGTAATCATTTCTTTTGAATTGGCCACAATTTATTTGATATGCACATTAGAATCTGACAAAAGCTTCATATCAACTTCACCAATTTCTGGAGTCTCTTTTCTTTCCCATTGCTCATCCTCATTCCTTTTGAAAATTAAGACATTTATTTCTCCTGGATGTCTTGTGTCTCTCCTACTCGTCTTAAATCTTCAGGAGGAAGCTGTGAAGATGGCTGCCCAATCACTAATTTCCTCTAACTACCCTTATTTTTCTAGAGTATCGCAGCATCCAAAGGGCCTCTGAGGGTGGATGTGAGGCTCCACATGCCCCAGAAAGTTTTGAGAAGGCAGTAGTGTAGTACTTCCATTTCAGAGTCATTGAACAAGAATTAAGGAACACAACAGAGAAAAGGTAGCCTGTTTCACTGTAAGTGTGGGGATTGGTCAAGAACATAACTTCTGAGATTTTTTGAAGAGCCTACACCTCTCAGCTTGCTGTTTTTGCTCTTGGGGGGGGGTTGTCTCTATTTCTGCTGATTGCAATTAAACATACTGTTTTACTACACGGGTAGGTCGAATGTCTTCTAGTATGAACATATCAAAGAGAAATGCCACTTATTCTATAAGAACCTTGAGATTAGAAAGAACTCATTTTCATGCCTCAGGAGAAGAACTAACTCATTCATTGCCAACTAATTAGTATAAGATATCCCCCTTCCATTGTCTCATGGTTGCCTATTACATACAGATTCCAATTATGTAATCTCTATAAGTTACTAAAGGAGTGTTCAATAGTGACTAGAAGTGCAAATTTTCATCTAAGAGGAAGACTGTGAAGACTGTATCAGTCAGGTAAGACTAGATTTTGCTGCAATAACAAATGACCCTCAAAAATAAATGTGTTAAAATAAGATTCTCACCCATGCTTCATGTTCACTGATGGTTATGTGGAGGGCTGTTTTCCGTGGCAGGATTATCTTTACTACAAAGCTCAGGTAATAGAAAAAACACTAACTGGAAAATGCTGGTTCCTGTGACAGATGGGAATATTATGAGGAATTCACTGTGTCTTAAAAGTTCTACTCTGAAGTTACATAAAACACTTTTCTCACATTTTAATAGCAATAGCAAGGGATACAACTTCACATGGGTGGGAATAGATACTATGTATCTGAAAGAGTGGGGGAATTGAAATATGTGTGAATAGTCAAACAGGTTGAAAAGATTTTTCCTTTTGCTATAGAAGTAATGGAATTGACATAGATAAACTTTAACCAAAAGTAGGAAGATTTTTGTGCAGAGGCAATTAGAATCTACAAATTCTAGATTTAAGAAAACACATGCTTTGAAATTTAAATATTTAGCATACTATTTGAAAAGAGAGTATTCTCTTTTGAAGACAAATCTAGATTCCTTGAAGATCAAGTGTAATGATTATCTCACAACATGAAACAAAAATACAGAGAAAATAAAGATACTTTTTTTAGAGTGAAAAATCCAAGAGATGGAGAAGGTAGTTCTAAGACACATAATTTGAAAAAAAATCCAGGAGGGAAAAAAGGAACAGATGGAGAAGCAATATAATTTCTTTTTAAAGAAGAAAAGTTCTTTAAAATTAAGTTGAAGAATTAAGTTGAAGAAAGATTTGAAGTTTATGTTTGCAAAAAATGTAATGCAGGTCCGGGTTGTTCTCAGGAAAAACAAAAGTATAATAAGCAAATAAATGAATAAGTAAATAAATAAACAAACATTGTATATGTGTGTGCTTTTTTAGTCTTAACATACAAGCACTCCCATACAAATCACATATACCTACATGTATAGATAAACATGTGTATCTATAATATTTGTTCTTACAAATATACAGGCACATATAGAAATACTCAAATACATATGGGTGTGTGTACACTGGAGTTATGAATACCGGGATATATATATATTCATAGTACATGTACACGCGTGCTTGGGGATACAGATACACGGGGCTATATTGGGTGTATATGTATAATCTATATCTCTTGGTGAAATTCTGGATGAGCAATTGGGCAGATGAAATATTATAACTTTCTGGAGAGATAGAATTTATTTCTTAGTAGGAAAAGAGAATCAGATCAGTGCTAGCCTGCAGCCATGGAGGCTAGAAGACAGTGGGATGTTGAGAGTCTATTGAGAGGAGGAGGGATGTCCAGGGATCTCATCTGAGATTTCACTCAATTAGAGAAAAAAAACAAACATTCAGATGCGTAAAGCCTTTGATTGTAATCTCTTCCTAAAATATATCTGTTAAAATATTTGATGAACTGATATAACCAAATGAAAGTTTAAACCTGAATAGACATTTCAGCACTGGGGAGAACAGTGATAAATGGTGACTGTCACCATGTATAGTTAAGTATTTGCTTAGCAGAACACATCTATAAATTTGGTATTCTTTTTTCCCCCCAATTTACAAATGGAAAAACAAAGACAGCGCAGACTGGCATTCAGTGTGGCAGAGCTTGGATTCAGGCTGAGCAGTTTGATTATAGAGCCCATGATTTAATGAGTTATCCTGTGACCTTCTTTGAATCCTTGGTGTTAGTACCTTTGGGCTGCTATAACAATATACCATAGACTTATTTCTTCCAGTTCTGGAAGGTAGAATTTTGAGTTCAGGGAACTGGCATCATCTGATTGGTACCCTTTACCAGGCTGAAGATTCTCCTTGTATCTTCAGATGGCAAGAAGGACAAGGACATACTCTTGGGCCTCTTTTAATAAGACTCTAATCCCACTCATGAGGATGCCCCATCATGAGCAAATCATACCCCAGACACCATGCCTCCTAATACTATTATATCAGGCACTAGGTTTTCAACAAACTCTGAGACCATAGCACTTGGAAAGAGGAGAACGATTTAAGAAAAACAAGATAACCAGGAGTTATATTTGTCAACAAAAACAATTTAATGAAAGGTACCAAAGATAATCTAAAGATAAAAGTACGTTAGGGAAAAACATCTGTAGTACATGCAGAGCAAAAGTTCATAGAATTAATATGATCAGACCGAATTATATTAAAAAATCAACAGCTAAATAAACAATGAGCACAATATATAAACAGGCCATTCACAGAAGAAGATATGCCAATTGCCAATATCTTATGAGAATATCCCTCACCTTATTTGTAAACTGGGTAGCACATATTAAACAGCATTGGAATAAATTTCTACTCTTTAGATTGGCAAATTAAAAGCAGGTGTAACTTCCATAATATAGTTTGCGAGGACTCCATTCATATTTTCATTTGCTTATGGTCACAGTATACATTTCTGTACTAAGGAAAATAACCACGTGGTATTTATGAAAATTTAAAATGTGTGCACTCAGCAAACCCATTGAGAAGCTTAGGTCCATGGAAGTCACAGCATATTATATGAAGATATTGGTGAAATGGTGAATGTTTGACCCTGATTCTCAAGGAGAAAATAAAAAGAAAGAAGGGAATGAGGGTGGAAGGTGGTAAAATAAAGACAGGAGAGGAAGAAAGAAAATCACTCCATTGGATTTGCCAATTTCCATGCTGTAGATACCACTCTGGCAAAGTTCAAGCAGCAAACGTGCCACCAGCACATGCAGAGTTGGGAAAAGATGCACTTGAAGTATGAGTAAGGACCTCATTGCACCCTTAGGTGATCCCATAACTATGTCTCTGTATTGTCTCTGAATGGCAAGACTTGTTACAAAAAGTCATTGATTTAATATGTTTGTAGATTTTGATGTTCTTCTTTTAAAAAGATTGATTTATTTATACAAGAACTGGGGTACAGTCAGAGGCTCACTGTGGTGAGAGAATTCACCACAGACAGAGAGGGGAGCAGAACAGGCAGACAGACCGAAGACACTGCTGAGGGGAGCAGCAGGTGAGGCAAGAGTGGTCTGCCGCACCATGTGAGTTTCTCCCTGGCAGGCCGGGAATCGAACCCACCATGCAGAGGCTGTGGACAGCTTCACAGCACGGTGCTCAACCCACTGTGCCACCAGGGAGGCCCTGATGTTCTTTTTTTTTTTTAAGATTTATTTATGCATACAAGAGCTGGGGTACAGGCCAGATATGCGCAGGCAGGTGAGAGGATTCACCAGAGACAGATTGGGGAGCAGAACAGGCAGAATGACTGAAATACACTGCTGAAGGGAGCAGTGGGTGAGACAGGAGAGGTCTGCTGCGCCGTGTGGGTCACTCCCTGACCTGCCAGGGATGAACTGGTGCTGCAGAGGCTGTGGGTTGCTTCATAGTGCTATGCTTAATCCCTTGTGCCACCAGGGAGGCCCCAGATTTTGATGATCTTATGAAAGTTTTGAAATAGTAAGATTCATTAGGTGTTCTATAGTTGGTTACCCCATGAAGTCTTCCAGTATTTTGGGATTTGATTTATTGGGTCCTGGAGTCTCAGGCTTAGTCAACTGCTCCGTTAGTATTTCCTTATCATCTCAGAGACCTCGTCAAGAAATCTGACAGCTCCATTAATAAAATGAACCTTCAGCATTCCAAGGCTGGCAACAAAATGATAGATAACTGCATTGCTAACCTTCGAGAATCTGTGTGATTGTACTATGGTTGCTTTCAGGTTTCCTTTCTGTTTTAATTTCATCAGAATACAAGTCCCATGAAGGCAGAGATCATGCTTCTCTTGTCCTTCAAGGCTTCTAGAAGCTAGAAAATTTCCGGCACCTAAGAGTTGCTTCATAAATAATTAATCTGCTGGTAACAAAATAAATACATTTTCTCTTTCCCATACGTGACCCTTTTTGTTTGAAAACCATCTTGATAAAGGAAATGACAGCATAAGAGTTGTTTGGACCCTTTTTTGCTGTGAACAGTAACCGTTCCACAGTTAGCTGAACTGGCTCTGTCTTTGTGTTTCTTTTTCACCTTGAAATTAAAAAAAGGATGCATAGAAGAAAAAGGCAGTTGTGTGTCTTTAGATTTTTCTCAACAATTCTTAGCATCTGTCTCTGCTTTAGCCTTTCCTACTCTTTGTAGGCATTCTTCATGTTACACATTTTTTTTTTCTGTCTTTATACACACCCTTTGAAAATATGAGCTCATCAGAGCGCTTCCTGCTCAGCTATTTGGTTTGTATTATAATTTGAAAATCTATTTCTGTTATGCTCCTTTGACTCTTTATGATAATATTATTGGATTTCCCCCCATTTAATAATGTCTTGCCTTGTTTGAGCCACCTTCCTGTTAAATTTCTCAAACCATGATGTCATGGTTCTATTTGGTTTGGTCTGATAAGCAAAGAACTTATGGTCTTCCAGCATCCTTTGCCTACTGGACTCGGGTGTCCCTAGATATTGGATTGTTTTCCTTAGTTTTATGCCTATCTTTGTTTCTCACCTCAAATGCCCTTGGGCTGTAGTCTAGGGGACAGACATTTCACTGTCCCTTCACAGTTTAATGATCTAGGTGGTGTTTGCTGAATGCCTGCTCCTTGTCTGCCTGAGTCTGTATTGCCTATTTGATTATAAACTCCTCAAAAAGAAACCAAATCTAACACAGTGCAGTTCCTCTGGGCACATAAATACTGGTTGTGCTATGTGAAAAGAAAATGTTCTAGAGCCTACTTGGTGGCACAAGGGGTTAAATCTCAGCACTAATAAGCTATCTGCAGGCACTGCGACATGAGTTTGATCCCCAGCCAGGGAGCTGACCCACATGGTGCAGTAGACCTCTCCTGTATTGCCTGCTGCTTCCCTCAGCAGTATATTTCAGTAGATCTGCTTGTTCTGTTCCCCACTCTGTCTCTGGTGAGTCCTCTCAACCCCCTCACCTCTGGCCTACACCTCAGTTCTTGTATGCATAAATAAATAAATATTTTTTAAAAAGAAAATATTCCATTTACATGTTTTTAAAGGAAGATTAGAAATTGGGCCTCCCTGGTGGCGCAGTGGTTGAGTGCTGGGTTGAGAAGCTGCCCGCAGCCTCTGCAGCACAGGTTGATCCCGGCTGGTCCCCGGCCACCAGAGGAGGGTCCCAAATGGCGTGCAGACCTCTCCTGCCGCCTGCTGCTCCCCTCAGCAGTGTATTTCATCAGTCTGCCTGTTCTGCTCCCCGCTCTGGCTCTGGTGAATTCTCTCACCCTCCTGTGCTTCTGACTGTACCCAGTGCTTGTATAAATAAAATAAATAAATAAATAAATAAACAAATAAACAAATAAATAAATAAATAAATAAAAAATTAAAAAAAAGAAATAGGTGGGTATATGAATAATTTTGAGCCCTTTTAAAATCATATAGTCTGTGGAGCTGTGTGTGAGTGAACTAATCAGGGCAGCAGCTTGGATTACACTTAGAGATGTGTGTAATACACAGAGTCACTCCTTAACATATTGCTATACAAAAACTTTCCAAATTAGAAGTGAACTAGAAGAAGGTTCATGAAATTTGTTGTACGTCTAGGCTGCTTTTAATTTTTTTGCAAAGGACACAAAGAAAAGAGGAATAAGGAAACTTTGAAGGGGGAAAGGGAAATATTCTGTGCTAGGTAGCCTGGCAGAGAGCAGAGATATACTTTTTTGTTTGTTTCAATGTTAGAGAAAGTGAAAACTTAAATATAAAGAAGGCCACATAGTATTTAGATGCTTATACTACAGGATAGATGGCTTTGAGTAAAGAATCTTACTCAATACACAAACATACTCACATACAAGAAACTTGTGCTATGAGGTCTCATTGAGTTTATATTTATGATCATGTTTAGATTAAGTAGAGACTGCTAATAGTGTATGTTTTGTGAATATGGTGCCTAATTGTACCTAGATATTTGAATTTCTTTTCTATTTCTCTGTGTATTACTTAGCAATTTTTAAAATGAACTGTTCTATATTATGAAGAAAACCTTCCCTGAGTGGAATGATTGTGCTATTTATGTCTCTGCTTGAGCCAATGAACCATTGTTAAGCCACCACTGCTCAACTTGCAAGTCAAACTGCAACTGAAATTCTGAATTGTACATAGTATTTAGGAAGGAATAAATAGCCTCATTCTGTAATGCCATGTCTATAAAATGACAGTAAACTTCATCATAATTAGCTCTGACACTCTTCTTAAGAACATATAAACTTGCCAAAGAATCTTTATCTTGAAATTTCTTGCCTAAACATCCTATTGTCTAAGCTAAGGGGACAGAGCTCTGATTTCAGAGGAATCTCAGAATATTCATTGAGTTATTCTCTGCTTTACCTGCAAAAAATGGATATAATCTTTGTACCTTGCCAGATCCCTAAGGGAATATAAAGAATGAAGTCTTTAAAACTCTACAGAACATTTATAAATAATCATTTTAATTGAACCCTCTCCTTGGGCAGACAGATAGGCCCTATGATTTGACAGGTTCCTTTTTATCTCCATTCCCTAAGATGGAAATGCATAAATTCCACACTAACCAGCTCATACATTAATATCTTCAACAGGATCCTGATAGATCTGCCAATCTACATGGATGTGATTTCTAACCCGCCTCATATTCCAGTTGTGTGGCAAATTAGAAGGGCAAGGTGGATCCAATTTGGGATTTTCACATCCCAAGTTTAGTAATGAATTCATCTCCACTTTCTCTTGTGAAAGCACTGAGAAGAATCCAAAAAAGTGGAAGTCTTTTAAAATGATGACCAGAAATGAATTTGGGTCCTCATTCAATCCAGCAGTTACTACTAGGACATCTGCTAAGTGGAGGGCCTTCTACTCAGTGTTTGGAGGGGGCCACATATGTTCCTTTTTCTCAAGGTGCTTAACAGTGCAATCGAGGAGGTCAAGATATGTGTATATATAAAATACACACACACACATAAACACAGATATATTTAAAATATTCAAGCAAACTGTGGTGAGGTAGAGCATATTGGCAAGGGAAGATTTAACTCTAATAGATTCAGGAGTATGAAATTGGAGATGATTTGAGGCAAATCGTGAGGACTCTAAAGTTTATTGCTATTGCTATTTCTGGAGTTTTAGAGTCAAGGACCTATCTAGATGGAGGTACCAATAGACACCCAAGATTGCCATCTGTGAATGAATGAGCCTAAATATGTCACACCGATGCCTGGGCTCATGAAATCACATCCATGTCGGCTGGCAGATCTATCAGTATTATTTAGTAGTCATTAAGTCTTTAAACAAATGGAAAGCTTAGGAAATATGAGAGAAGGCGCAAAATGAGGGAAGGACCCTCTCTGAGAGAAGGATTGAGCCTTCTTATAGGTCTTCCAAGAGCCTTGTTAAATGGTGAGTGTTTATTATAAACTTTCTATGTAGACTGATCTCAACACTAGGTCATGGAGCCTGGGGAGACTTGAAAGAGAAGGTGAAATTTTAGAGCACTTGATCCTAATGGGTGACAAGATATAAAGAATAAAAGAGAATGAATGAATGGTACAGATGAATGAGAAATAGTGAGTGATGATCAAATTTTATTTTATTTTATTTTATTTTTTTAAAACTGCTCTTTTTTTTTTTTTTAAGATTTATTTATTTATTTATTTATTCATGCACTGGGTACAGTCAGAAGCGCGGGAGGGTGAGAGAATTCACCAGAGCCAGAGCGGGAAGCAGAGCAGGCAAAAGGACCGAAGTACACTGCTGAGGGGAGCAGCAGGCGGCAGGAGAGGTCTGCACGCCATGTGGGACCCTCCTCTGGTGGCCAGGGAGCAGCCGGGGATCGAGCCAGCGCTGCAGAGACTGCGGGCAGCTTTGCAACCCAGCGCTCAACCGCTGCGCCACCGGGGAGGCCCAGATGAACAAATTTTAACAAACTGTCTTATTTGTATGCCTACCTGAAATGCAGAGTTTGGAACTATTGGTATTTTTTTTAAGATTTATTTTATTTATGTATGCATACAAAAACTGGGGTGTAGGCCACAGATGCGGGGTGGGGGGGGTTTAGAGGCCTCACTAGAGACAGAGTGGGGAGCAGAACAGGCAGATCTACTGAAATACACTGCTGAGGGGAGCATTGAGCAAAACAGGAGAGGTCTGCTGTGACATATGGGTCAGCTCCTTGCCCAGGGATCGAACTTATGCTGCAGTGGCTGCTGATAGCTTCACAGTGCTGAGACTTCAACCCTTTGCACCACCGGAGGCCCTTCAACTATCAGTTTTGTTGATTCTTTATAATGCTCTTACCTTGGAGTCAAGACACTTTACACAATTTTATTTTCATAGAAGATGATGTTGGAGTTCTGAATGCTTTACCTTGACAGTGTTGACATAGAGAAACCCTTCTATACCCAAAGAGTGGCTTGTGAGCATTTTGTTTATTGACCTAGATAGAGAGGCATTATCTTCCTGCAAATAGCAAACACAGTCCTGTTTGTGATCTGGAAGGCAGTTGGCTTCAAGAATGACATAAGAAAAGAGCAAAATTCTAATTTTATATCATATATCAGATTGTACAGCACTTCATCGGCTAGGGGTTTTATTCATTCGTTCATTTTTGGGGGATTTTATTGAAAGGTAGAGACTGTTCTTTGAATTTTATATAAATAAATATAAAAGGTTATAAATAAAATATATTAGTGTTTTCCCCTTTCTCTCTTTATCAGTAAATTAAGGCAGTCATGTCAAGTTCACCAGTCATTCATAACAGCAAAATAATGCAGCCTGTGGTTTATGTGGAATATGTGATTTATATGGTGAAGCTAATACAGAAAAGCAGCGCTTTGTGAACCCAGAGATTAGTAGAAACTAGAACTTCATGGGAAAGTTTTCTGGGCAAGAGTTGGGAAAGTTGCTTCTTGATTCTGACTTTATTATACATGAGCAGAGTCTTGACTACACTGTCTGGGTCTCTGTCTCCCTCTGGGTCTCTGTGTCCATGTCAGTAAAATTTAAGGATTAAAAATGGGTTTCTTGGTTAAAAAGAATAACAACAAACACTGGAGACCTGAATCTCTGCCAGGCACTGCACTAAGCCTTTTACTTATATGATCCCTCTTTTTTTTTTTTTTTAGATTTATTTATTTATTTATACAAGCACTGGGTACAGTCAGAAGCACGGGAGGGTGAGAGAATTCAACAGAGCTAGAGCAGGGAACAGAACAGGCAGACTGACAAAATACACTGCTGAAGGGAGCAGCGGGCGGCAGGAGAGGTCTGCGTGCCATGTGGGACCCTCACCGGTGGCTGGGGATCGAACTGGCGCTGCAGAGGCTGTGGGCAGCTTCGCAGCCCAGTGCTCAACCACTGTGCCACCAGGGGAGGTCTTATATGATCCCTCTTAATTCCAGTGACAGCTCCTTTTAGGTAAAATTATTATTATCCCAAATATTCAGTTGAGGGCTCTGAGACATAAAGTGCCCCACGGTGGAGTACAGATCAGGCTGAAAGCTGTTCGTGTATCTTAGCCCACTGTAATGCAAAATCATCACATTTTTGCCAATCTAGCTCTGTAATAGATAATGAAATGGAGGCGCAGGGAGCAAAGTGACTTGTGCACCTTCTACCTGGATGAGCTGAGCCGATCAGGACAAAGGTAGAGGTTTCCTGACTCAAGGCTGATGCCCTTCCACTCTCCCCTGCTTATGTCGAAACCACTGGAATCTGCCTTCTTCCATAATAGACTTTCTTTCTATAGGAGAAATGTGGTAGCTTGGCAGCTCACAAGGCAAATCGTTCCCATTGATATATATGTGTTTATGTGTGTGTGTATTTTATATATATACATTTCTTGTTTGTCTGCACTGTAATTAAAACATTAGTAGTGGCCAAGAATGTAATGTCAGGAAGCTTCTCCTAAATAATCTAATTTCAAGCCTTCTCTTAAAAAATGGAAAGATTTGGTTTTCCTAGGCCCAAATCCCTCATGGCAAACGTCCACTGAGCTGAATCATGTGCTGTGAAGGGTTACCCAGTGCCTACCCGGCGCTCTCTGTCTGTTACCCCTGGGCCATGGTGTCATGAAGCTGTGACTTCTGGATTAAATTAAGGATTTCTACTTTTCTAAGTCAAGGAATTTAAAGGTTTGCTGTATTATACAGCACGTTGGTTATTCTACTTGGCTTCTGCCTCCTGACATCTGGAGATTGAAACCATCATGGCGTTGTTTCTCTTCTTATGGCTTCTCCAGCGTAAGTGACATTTCAAATTTAGGAAGGTAAGCTGAGTTGTAATTGGGCCTGTCACCATTTGGGTTTGATGCTGGCACCTCATATGTTTGCCCTGGTTGAGTAATCTGTTTGCATCTGAGTAGACCACAAACGGACAAATGTGAACTCTGTTTATATTCATTTCCTGCCTGGGAACTTGGTTCCTCTGGGTCACAGCTTTGGAACGATTGATCGATTGGAAATTTACTGGTATAGACTTTGATGCAAAAATTCTTTTGAACCCATTTTGTCTGCTGACCTTGGTAACCCACCAGCAAAGGGGACTTTCTCCTTGACAGCCCCAGTGGGTTAGAGCTTCATGTCTGAGTAGATGTTTAATGTGATCAGGACATTTCATATTTCCATCTTATAGATGAGACAATAGAAGCCCAGAATTATCTAGAGTTACACTAACTAGGTAAGTGCCCATTACCTATCCTCAATAGCTCAACAGTGAGCAGAGTTCCCTTTCTATTTCCTGGGTGCCTCTCCTGGACAAGTCAACAAATTTCACTCCCAGAAGTAATGAGGAAAAAGAAATTCATGCCCCTCTCCTCTTTTTCTCATGAGATGCTGTCTGCAAGGGCCAGGAAGGAAAGGATCAAACCTTGAAGACTACACCATGTCTTGTCCTGGGCCAACCATGGAGGCTTGCTGGGGCTTCTCCCTGTGTGATGATCTGGCAGACTCTGCAATACTGACATCAGTGGGCTGGCATTTCAGATCTCTTTTAGAGCCCTCATTTCTAGAGCTATCAGGAGATAGGAATGTCAGGACTCATTTAGAAAAAAAAATGATCTCTTTTACTATTCTTTCCTAGCTTCTGTCTGCAACTGTGGGTTACAAGTAAAAGGGGGAGAGGAATAAATCAGAAAAATGTGGAAATCCTCCAGGAGGAGACAAATTGGCAGTGTCATCAGGAATACTTGTCTGAAAAGTATCTTGGGGTCCTGCAGGATGGTTAGCCCAGGTTTGGGGGCACTGCAAGTGACCTCCTCTCACTTGAGCAGCAGCTTTGTTGTCAGAAAATGTCGTCACCTCCACTTAGTCTCCCATTTTCTGCTGGACATGTGAGGCTTGCATAAGGAGCATGCCTAACGAACAGCTTCAGCCTTCAGGGAGTTCATGCTCTTGTTGCTAAATTCAAGAATATGTATAAAAATGCTTACAAATGTTTATCCATAAGCATAAAAATGTTTCATTGGGAGCTTGGAGGCGTCTTTGAGGCACTGACCCCCAGCATCATGAAAACACACACTAGATAATCCCTTGTCCATTCCAATTAATAACACCCAGACACTGTCAATGCAGGCAATTTTGGGGTGAAAGAGAAGAAATGCTATAAAACTAAGGTGGGGAGATGCTAATCTGCCTTCGAGTGGAAACAGGGCAAATTTAGAATTAACTTCAAATAAGCCATCCTTAATATTCAACTCCTTTGAATTAGTGTTCAGCACCTTAGACATTAATAAGACTACTAAGGGGACATGTTTAATATAACTTGCCAGTGATAAGTTCAATGCAAACTTGAGCACAATTTGGAGTGGGATGGAATATTTTTAACGTAACTCTTAAGAAAGTGCTGAAGTCTTCCTTCTGTGTGGATAAAATCGCTGGCAACTTGTGATCCATTTTCATGCAGTAATGACATTCTTGCATGCAAAGAACCCACAGAGTAAATAAACCTGATGGAACATGTTTCCTTTTTTCCCTTTTGCTATGGTTCTTTCATTAGCTCTGTAGCTTTGAAGGAAGCAGTAAGTAAACATTCTCGGCCTTGTATTTCTGACAGTGAGAAAATTTAGCAGTGAATTTCCCGCATATGAAGTAATACACAACTCTTTTGAATTGATCATATTATCTAGAACTTTCCTCGGTCACTTCATTGCTCTGGCTGTTATGTCTGTTATCAATGCCTTTTATGTAAATGCTTATTCATTTCCTAAGTGAATTTATCCAACATCAGAGGAAGCCTTCTTGTGTAGGTGTAAGTTAGAGGAAGATGGTGAGAGTGTGCTGGGGTGCCTCATAGTCCCTGTTCAGAGGTATCTGGCTGTCACTGCGCTTCTCTTCCATCCCCTCCTTAATTCTGGCTTCTTAACCTGGCTGTTGTGAGAGCTGTTTGTAATTCTGTCTGCGATTCATTTCTGGATGAATTATCCATTGCTCTGTCTGCTTGTCATTGTTGTGGCATCTTCAAGTTCCCATGTGATTGGGGAAGAAAAAGCCAGTATGGATTCTGTAAAGACCTGGACTTTCTATTCAAATGAGAATTATTTTTAGCAAACTGCTAAAGAATATAAAGTTTCCTCAATCAGCAGGATTTCTGTAAAACCATATGTTAGTGTGATATGCTCAGATAAAGCCTTTGAAGTGTTCTTTTCAAATCTCATGGTGGACGGACCTGTCCCAGCACCTGGAGCTGAGGCCAGTTTCCCCTGCGGGGTTGACCACTTGAGGTTGCAGTGGGCGTTCACTCCAGAGGCACTGGACTTGAGCAGAAAGGGGCGAAGGGCTATTAGCAGTCAAGTTGGGGGTGCAGAGAGATTTGTTTAATCAATATCTTATCTGGATAGTTGTAAAAGGCTTAGAAAATAATGCAACAAAATTCTCAACTATGAAATAACAGAGTGTCATTTCACCCTTCTTTGATTCAGAAGGTCCTTTAGAATCTGTGTCCTGGGGAAGCCAGTTAATAAAGATTCCAGGTCTAGAAGGTGTGATAAGCCAGACTTTATTGTAGTTGGGAAGGAAAACAGTGAGTGGAGTGAGTGCCAAGTCCTCCTGGTGGCCAGGACAGTGATGGTAGCATGAAGCAGAGGAGGGATTTGTACATTGGGGTGTTGGTATTCTCCACCATTGGCCCCTGCTGATTGTCTCTGGACCTTAATTTCTGGAGTATAAGAAGGGTGGGGCCTCCTCTGTAACTGCATCTGTCCCTCACCTGTAAAGCTGAATTCTGTGATGCACTTTGAATTGCTCAGTGAGTCAGAGGGCTGCTGATTTTCAGCAATGGCCAGGATTTTCAGAAAAGATCTCCTGGGACCCACCTCACATGGGTTCAGCTAGCTCATTGGTTCCATTTGCCTCTGACCAGACTCTCCCTCAGAAACAGGCTGAGAGAACAGAGCTGGTGACACAGCATCTCCCATCCTCTTGGCTGTGAGGGGGCATGTGCCATGGGGCACTGGTGTCCTGACTTGCTGCCCTGACTCATTGCCAGCTTCCATTCTAGGCTTCCAGGCTCATCCTTCAAAGCTTTGAAAATAGTATCACAATTTCCTTCTCTTAGGAACTTTCTCACCCTTGACACGCCTGCAGGACAAGTGGACCTGACCTGTGTGGCCACTTGTCTGTCATCCCTGATTGAATATTCACTGTGCAGAACATGATGCCAGGCATCGTGGAAAATTATAGAAGAAGGAGATCATACACTGCTGGCCTTTGACCATCTTATCCACTCACAGGAAAGAACCAGCACAGGCAAAATAAAGGAAAACTCAAATGTCAGTCAAACAAAGTGTTATCTATAAGTCCAGTGAATGTAGGCTGGGGATATATGTTTTTGTGTACACCCACCCATAGATACGTAAAGTTACCGCATCTGCTGAAATGACTGAAGTGATTACAACAGGAAAAAAAATAGTTTTCTACAATTGAAGTTTGAGTTCCTTAGGAATGCGCCTGAGACAAGGATTTAGGAGTAGCAGTGATCAACAGGCAGTGGACATTTCTTCTGGGTCCCCAAATGTACTGATAGAAGATGACACTGAAAGCCTTGGGGGCCTGCAGGCAAAAGCCCCCTGCAGGGACTCTTGTTCATAGACAGAAGCATCCATGTCCTTGTGCTCTTCCTGATTCAGCCGCCCTGGGTGCTGTGCCCAGGAAGGTGCTTCTAGAGATGGTACCTTAGGGGTTAATTACTCCCTCATATGTCATATCCTCTGATGCTCTATTTCTTTCTTCTAGCCTGTCTTTAGATGGTAGACAGAGAAGATCTAGAACAAAAATGTCAGGATATGTTGATCATTGATTGATCACTTTTATCTGGGAAAAAATGCAGAGCAGCACTGGGACATGCACATAGAGACGTGGTAATATCGCCTCCCATGGAGGAGGGAGCGTGCCTGGTCAGGAGACAGAGCTGCGCAAGTTATTTCAGTGGAAAGAATTGCTATGAAGACATATCTGGGGAGGAAAAAGTTTTTCCTCCATCCTCTTAGGGTCCCTGGTTGGGTCTGAAAATTAAACTGACAAAGACGGGAGAAAAGCTTTCAGACTTATCTAGTATATTTGTTACATGACACAGAAAACCTCATCAGGAAGTAAAGCTCTGAAAACGCAGGTCACTGGAATATTTTTATACCAGGTTCCGTGAAAGGTGGTAAGTTGGCAGGAAGGTGGTAGGTTAGGGATTATAAAGTAAGTGCAGTAAACTAAGGGAAACTTCTCAAGGCCTCTTGGGATTCTTCTAGGTGTTCCTTTGGAGATAAGGATGGTCCTTTCCTCTGGGTACTTTCCTAGGGAGGGCACCTCTCACGTGAGGGTTCTATGACCTGTTTTAGAGGAGAAGGCCAGGGGAAGGTCAGAGTGAATTTATTAATTTTTTTTCAAGATTTATTTATTTATGCATACAAGAACTGGGGTACAGGCCAGGGGTGTGGGAAGGTGAGAGGATTCACCGGAGACAGAGTGGGGAGCAGAAGAGTCAGAAGGACCGAAAATCACTGCTGAGGGGAGCAGCGGGCGAGCCAGGAGAGGTCTGCCGCACCATGTGGGTTGCTCCCTGGCTGGCCGGGGATCAAACTCGTGCTGCAGAGGCCTCCGGATAACTTCATAGTGCTGTGCTTAACCCCTTGCACCACCAGGGAGGCCCCGATCAGAGTGACTTTAATGCTAATGCTGCTTTCTCATACTCCTTCAACTTCAAACATTAAATATACCAAAGTGCCGTATTTTGTAGTAGCATGTGCTGGATGCCCTCACCTGTTACCAGGTGCTGGGCAACCTAAGAAGTGCTAAGACATTTTCCCCTGTAACTTGAGTCGCAGAGGTAATAAACGGCAGAAAACAGCTATACCTCTGGAGCTGGGGGAACAAAGGGAAGAAGTGAGGAAAATGAAAACTTAAAAGGCATAGGTGGTGGGCTTTACAGGGTCGGGGGGACCCCAAACCTCAGAGATGGGGCATGTGCTGCTGATTGTGCTGTCTCTGAGTGGAGCAAGAAGAAATGGGCTGGGAACACAGATTGCTGCGTGTTGTCCATTGCTCCTAAAGGGACAAATTGCTGCTGCCATGGCGAGGTTAGCTCTGGGGCCATGCTGACAGAATAGGGGGTAAATAAGTGGCAGGTTTCTTCTCATCCTGCCTACAGCCCTGTGGTGGCATCCCCAACTGGCAAACCTTAATAAGGATGCAAACTGGCCAAGGAGACTTGTAATTTGCTGTCCCAGCCCCAGCATACAAAGCAGGGTGAACTTGGAGGTGAGAGACAATTAAAAACCAATATGTGTAGAAAAAGCAGGCACATGTGCATGTACACAAGAGAGAATGAGAGACAGGGGAGAAAATGTGAGTGAGTGAGAGAGAGCAAGAACAAGAATTTATCCAAGAATGGGTTAGGATAAGGGGCATGACTACTCACTAATGAAAATAATCATAATAATAGCCTATATACAAGAACTTGGTTCAGGAGAGAAGAAAAAAAGACCCTTATTTGGCTTGGGGCATGGTGGTGATTATGTCCTAAAGTCAGGGCATTAGGGGAAAATCACATATGAAGACTAGACTCACACACAAATACGCTGAGAGTCATTGAGATGAGAAAACATATCTGTGTGTGTCATTTCATGCTCATTCTGTGACCCACATATGCTTTCTGAGTGGATGTGGGTGGAAAACCTCTCCTCTCCTCCATTTATATTAATGCTTTCTCTCCCTCCTCCTGCTTTCTCACCAAACACAGAGAGAGGGCATCTTGTAAGTTATGTGCACATGCCCTACAGCTTGACCTTGAATTGGGCTTCCCTGGTAGAGCAAGGGGTTAAGCACTGCACTATGAAGCAATTTGCATCCCCTGCAGCATGAGTTCAATCCCCGGCCAGCCAGGGAGCAACCCACATGGCACAGCAGACCTCTCCTGACTCTCATGCTGCTCCCCTCAGCAGTGTATTTCAGTCAGTCTGCCTGTTCTGTTCCCCACTCTGTCTCTTCTCACCCCCCGCATCTCTGGCCTGTGGCCCAGCTCTTGTATGCATAAACAAATAAATCGTTAAAAAAAATCTTGACCTTGAATCATACCAGGTGTGTGCTAAGCATTCTATCTCATAAACTATATTACTGGATGATCACACTGACCCTAGAAATGATATAATGCCTCCTTAAACTAAAAGAGATCGGACGCATTGGGACTAGTGTTCTGGAGACATAGCCAATGAATGATGCGACTTGAATCTTAAACTCAAGAAATTCTTGCTCCAAATCCTATGCTGCTTAATTAGCTCCCACCTTTGATGTTCTACTTTGACTTTATGTTTTGGGCAAATCTTGCAGGAGCCCAAATCAAAACAAGGGGCCTCAGACCTAGGTGAGGACTGAGGTACAATGGATTTGTCTTGTTCAATATGGCAGCCACTGGACACATGTGACTGCCTAAATTTAAATTAATTGAATGAATCAATTTAAGATTTACATGATCAGTCACACTAGCCACATTTCAAGAGCTTAGTTGATGCCTGTAGCTAATGATGGCTATATTAGAGAGCACAGAATATCTCCCTCTTCACAGGAAGTTCTCACAGAAAGAATCATGGTGAGAGTCTGACTAAAAGGCCATTAGCAAACCTAGCTCTGCACTTATTAGTCTGTCTGTGGGCAGGTTATTTATCTCCTCTGTGCCTCAGTTGCTACCACTGTAAGATCCGGGCATTCCAAGCAGCTCCTCATGGGATCCAGATGAGGGTAAAGTATGTTTGTAAAATTCCTAGCATGGTACCTGGTACATCTTGAGTCCTCAACGCATGTTGCCTAATGGGGGAAAAGGTCTCTTAGCTCTAACACGATGTGATTTTTAAACTACTATTTCCACTCAACCCCTGGTATTTCTGTTTGGGGAAGACAGGAAGGAATTGAAGCAACTGAAGGAGTTGCTTGATAATTTATATTTAGGGTGCTCCTGGAGTCAAGAAATCCTATGTTCACTCTCAAGATTATTTTATTTTAACATATTTCTGTCACTAATACCATGTGCTAGGTTCTGTCTAAGAACCTAACACAGTCCCTCATTCAATCCTCCAAAACAGGCTTCTGAGATTGGTATTCTATACTCTTATTTTCAAAACTCTTTATATTTCTATACCTTCCACATTTTATTTTAATAAGCCCTGTAGGAGTGGTGGAGGAAGGACAAGGAAGACAGGGTAGGATTTTATCCTTTGGAAGAGACTAAAGAAGCAAATAATCCTAAGAGGGTATATTGTGCCAGGCTAGATATTTGGTGTGTATTATTTAAATTAATGCAACGACCCTCTAAGAGAGGTGATATTCTTCTTATATCGGAGCTATAGAAACACACTCACAAGGTTTAGAGAGTAGACCAGCAGCATGCAGATAGTTCAGGTTAAGAACTGGGATCCTAACACAGGACTGATTCCAAGTCCCCTATGATTCTCACTGCATGTTGATGTCAACTAATAGGGAAGATAATACATTTTCATGCTTAATTAAATATAGTACACAGCAGAAATAAAAGAAAATAGATATATTGTCCTAGGAGTTAAGAGGAGGCAGGGACTGCTCCCAGCTGAGGGGCTCATGAAAACATCATTGAACAGGTAGCATTGGAAAGTGGCTTGTAAGTGGGTAGGACGGGGGCAGGTGGGTCTGTGGAAAGAAGGTTCAAGACAGAGGAAGGAGCACAAGCAAAGACTCAGGCAAGATGCGGATATCAAGAGTAGCTTACAGTGATGGGCCAAGGAAGGGGAATCTGCCCAGCTGGGAGGAGTATTTTGTCACTGACATTTTTTAGAATGCCCAAGACCTGGTTAAAGTGGAGAGCAGACTAACTCTTAGTTTTATTGTTTCTTTGATAGTCTCAATAGATATGTGCCCTCTTAATGAAGTGGACCTGGGGCAGACCAACCCTGGTTCATTTGGCTTCTTTTCTCTTGAATGCTTTCCTCTCTGCCTTTCCTGGTAGCACTCCGACTGCCCATGATTCCCAGCCCTGCTACCTATGCTGTCTGCCAGGGAGACAAGTTCTATGAAGGACACGGAGGGAGCCCGGGGCTTCCCAGGAGTGTTGGCAAAGGAGGGTGACCTGTGGAGGCAGGTGTCCGTCATGCTGTAGCTCTGGAGTTCTGCCCCAGACAGGAAGCTGACTGGGCTAGAAACTTTCTCCAGGATATGAATAATGCTTTCAAGTCAACCAGCCATGCTAGATTGAACCATGGGCGTGGAGCACGGGTCTGGAGGAATCTTCTTAGCGACTTTTGGCGGGAAATTGAGAGTGGGCTGATGTGAAGATTGAAGTCACTAAAGAGAAGACCAGGCGGTCTTCTGCCCTTTCCCTGACTGTCACCCTGGGGCAGAGGATGAAGGAGGACCTCCTGCTAATTTTCAACTGCATTTTGCTCTCTATTATGTAGTATTTCAATGACAGGATCCTCCACTCAGGAGAGCTGGGGCAAGGCTGGCTGAGGTGCTCAAGGAGCTGAGTTTGAGTTCAGGTGACCACCTGGCAGTGGAATGATGCTTCCTCACCTTCCAGACATTTGAAACTTCTGGGCAGTCTTAGAAATCACTTCAAGCCTCCAATCCAGGATACAGCTGCCTAGGGAAAATCCCAGGGAAAGGTGGCAGGTAGAGTATCCATTCTGAGTCTTATTCTCTCTCGCCCTCCCTCCTCTCCCTTTCATGTGTCTGTATTGCTCTGTTCTGTCTCCTTCGCCTCGACATTCGATAGACCAGTGATGCCAGGGCATTTATTTTATGTTCTTGTCAACAGAGATGTCATGGAACTGAAAGGCGATGGATACCTCAGTGAGCTCACTACGAGATCTCAAAGATTCCAAGTCACTGGCTGCTCCAAAGCATAAAGCCACCCTCCGAGAGGCGGCAGGAAGCAAGTCTGGAGGAGGTGAGGAACCATCATTCTACCCTCTGCCCTTGACTCCATCAGCCATTAGCTAGCAGATGGTTGGGGCCCAGGCCTGATGGGCTTTTTCCTGTGTCCTTCCACAGGCCCCAGGTTTTGGCCAGAGGATGGACCACCTTCTGGTGCCCTGGGGAGCTGCTGAAGGACAGTGAGGAAGATGCTGATGATCCCCAGGACAGAAATTCCGTAGCAGGAACGAAGAAGCACCTTGAGCCCAGCCCCCCTGTAAACAGATCCTCTCTGAGCTGTGCTTCTGAACTGGACTGTTTTTGCTTGACCATCTCCTGCACAACACGCAGTTCTGGATGCTTTTATATGGTTGCCTTTCTTTCATTTCTCCTTTCTTTTCTTTTTCTTCTCTTGGCCTTGGGAATGACCAGAAAAGAATTGCTTTAGAAAGTGTAATTCTGTACTGAAATTAACCTTGCTTAGGAACAAATTCTGTCCCTAAGGATTTTTTGAATTGCAATCCCAGGTTACCTAGTAAATGGGGCTGCATGGTTTGATTTGTGTAGGACTGATCCTCAGATTAAAAATACATTTTCTTTCTTTCTTTTTAAGTGTGGATCCAGGTAATGGCCCGAGTCACATTTACTTAGCTGCTGAAGCGATCTCAATGTGGTATCGCTTGGAGTTGAAATATAATCAAACATATATTATACCTGAGGCTCTTGAACACTATTTGATATATATGTTATGCTACAGAGAAACACAAACTTTGTAGGTTGTAATTTAATTCCTGTCTGATCCTGCAGCCAGAGTGGTGGAGAAATTATAAATATCAAAATTGGCTTCAAATACCCTGAATATAAGCTAACCAACTGTGCGTGGATGGCTTCAAAATGCCATTTCTAGGGCAAAGCAGGAATTGGACACCTACTGAGCTCATCAACAGTGTTGCCCAGATCTGTCTGTGGATCTGCCCATGGTGGAGAAACTGGAGAACAAGGCATGCTTCTGTGCTTGGGTTTATGGAAATTGTGGCATTTCTGACCTATGTTCTGTAACTGTGCCTGCCTTGCAATAAAATACCTTCAGTTGACTCAGCAACAAGGTCTCTTGTCAATTTCCGGCAATATGGTGTCCTCAGTGATTTTCTAAGAAAGCTGCGGGTAGAACTGGGAGTGGGGGACCTGCCAGAGATCCCAGCTGGATCCAGCATTACTCATTGCTCTTTGAGAAATGTCACTAGAGCTATTTGTTGTCTATGCATGGGGTCAGAGTCTGTGTTCATCCTCTCTTCTCTTCACATTAGGTCAACTACAGCCCCCTGTAGTCTAGCATAACTCTGTCACACCTGTGTGCTGTCACCTGCCACCATTCCCTAGTTCTGGAGTCCCCATTTACTTCTGTGAGACTCTAGGACAAGTCACTGACTCTCTGAAATTCATTTTTCTCATCCAACGGAGACATGACACTCCCCATGGTGATGGTGACAAATGCCTGTCAGAGGATATGACGTGGGGGCACTTTCCACATGGAAAATGTATGGGATGGGGCAATGTTCAATTAATGTTGTTTTATTTCTTAATAAACAATTGAAAGAACTTTTGAGTTCCTTGTACTTGGCCTTTATTTGAGAGCACTGAGGAAACTCTGAGTAGCTTCTTAGGCTTTCTGTTTAAAGCCACTAAAAGAAAGATGGAGGTTTATGGGACAGACATGAGAAGAGAATCTGATACTCCCTGCATTGGCCAAAAACCTCCACATCTTATTTCCTCTTCCTGTGGAGTAGGGAGGATGTTTTACCTCCTTCACAGAGATGACACTATTGCTTTTACAGAAGATGAACTTCACCTGCACACAGATGCGTGCGACACTACCTTTCCCAGCTATTGACACCTTAGACTCATGCCATTGGAGGGCATACCGGTCTCCCACCATCTTCCTCTAAATACCCTGGGGAAGAATTCAACCTCATCAGGCTGCATGGTTCTAGAGGAACCATTATTGAGGAGACCACAGCATTCCCCCTCAGCACATCTGAGATTTCAGGATGATCAACATGCAAAGCAAAGGCAAGAGCTAAGATAATTCATTTCATCTTAGATAAATCATTTCATATTGGGTGCCAAATGAAATAGTTATGGCCTGATTGCAATCACAGGCAGAATAACCCCATAGATATTATTATCCTGGGCCTGCAAGCCATGCCCAATAAAATGAACATTTTCTACTTTCTACCTTCTACTCATGAAAATCACAATAATAGCAAATAGTAATAATTATTAAGTACTAGTATACACTGGGCACTGGGCAAATCCCTTGGTAACACTAACTCATTTAATTACCACAATAACCTGTGAAGTGGGAGTTCTCATCTCTCATTACTTGGATGTGAACCTGAGGCAAATGAGGAGGCCATGGCTGGCGAGAGGCTTAGCTAGAGTGAATGGGTGCATGCGAGGCTCTCAGGCCACAAGTGCTGTGGTATCCATTCTCCTCCCAGCTGAGAGAAGTCTCAAGACTGAAGAGAACTGGTCTCTAAAAACCCCAATTCCCTCATCCTTTTTGTGAACCCCTGAGGCACTTCGTTCTACACTGGCTCTGAGTTCCTTGGTGAGGTGACTCTCCAATTGTCCATGAGGTAACTCATTTGCTAACTCACTTTTTTTGGCTGCCTTTCCCTCCCTGCCTCACACTCACACTTCTCAGCCAGTGATTTTGACAATGGCCTTCTAATAGTTGCTTTGCACATTAACTCCTGATCTAGGGTCTTACCCCTGAGCGGGGCCCAAGTCAATGACAGTGTTGCAAACTAATGTTACCACAATAAAAGAAAAATACTTCTGGTGCTCACCAATTCTAGAAATAATCATGTCGCAGAGAAGATCCAGCAATATCCTTCAATCCTAAACAGGTTTTCTCCTTGTCCTCCGCTACGTTAGGAGCTGGGAAGGAGACCTTCTAAATCTGAGACCCACTTGCTAGAGAACGATTGCCTTCCTGTGAAACAGGCACCTCCACAGGTTAGGAGATATTTTTCCTTTAAATGAAAGACTCAACTAACATATGAAACCAGGCAAGAGTCACCTGACGGCAAATCAAATTACCATTCACTGGCGAGACAAGTAATTAAATCTAAGGGGGTAATGGGAAAAGGAGAGAGTCATAATCCCAGAGCCCCCCTTTCACCTCTCAAGGACTCCCATTTGCCTTTGAATCACTTCTGCTTCAATTAACATTGATTGAGCCCTCCTGAAGTGCCTGGCTCTTGTCAAATCCCATTACTAGAGGCTCCAAGATACACTCTGTCCGCAAGTCTTTGTTGTGTGGGGACATTATTGTGGGAATAGTGAATGTTGTGTGGCGTGGTAGCTAGCACAAGGATCAGGGCTGTTAGACACATGGTTTGCTTTTTCTGGCAGGGCAGTTTTGTAAACGGGATTTTGTCTTTGCTATTATCATTATCAACTTGAACCAATTCTCTAAATTCAAGTTATGATGCTCTAAAAAGCATGTCAGACTGACCCACTACCGCTTTTAAAGATAAATGTTGAAAATGTCAACCCCATAAAGTAAGAAAATGTGCCTGAATCTCTGTTATAGGTATCACGCACTTCATTTTTTTTTTTTTTTTTTGTTGTGAGTGGAGAACAAACACAAAAAAACCCACATCTATTCTATGGGGTTCCCAGCAAAGGCATCCATGTTTATTTTATCAGAGATATAGATGGAACCTGAGTACAACTATCAGAGATGGTCTTACCTCTTGCTCTCACTCTTTACTGTGGTCTTGGGGGGGGACGTGCTATATTTTTTGCATAGTTGTCTTCAATTTGTGGCCCAAGTCAAGGCAGTCTTCATATCAGGGATCTACTCCACCTGTACTGAAAAGCTATTGAAGGAGATGGTGGAAAATATTTAGTATATAGATTTCCTACTGAATTTTAGTTTGTTAACAGGATTGTGCACCCAGCCCCGTGCTTACATGGAAAGGAAAGAGAAATCCAGCCCCATCCTAGGATGCATATTCTGATGTGTAAGGACAAGGTTCCTATTAGGAAAAACCCAGGGAATAAATTGTTCCCCGGATCTTTAATGACCGAGGATCTTTTATGTATGAAAACACTACTCTTGATACCTTTTTAATGCTCATATTTTTAATCTTATTAATTATTCAAAATTTTCATAAATACGTGAATGTTTCTTTGCCATCAATAAATCAAACCAACTATATGAATCAAATCATTTTAAAATTTTAAATTCTGATTACAAATGCAAGCAGGCATCTATTCCTAAATATTTCAATAAAGTCTCTACCTATTTCATTTAAAAGCTTCACAAACTTTAAAAGTGAGATGGTGGACACTCACCCACAATCATGAGAAGATTCAAAATGTTTTCTACCTACACTTAAAAGATGAAGAACTATTTATGCTATGGTTTTGATTTATGTTTTATGTTAGGATTTTGATAGATTGTTTTATACCTTTGTGTTTTAAATATACTTTTTAGTATTTATACTTTACTAGAGTTACAGTAATCTTGCCAAGTTTGAAAGAAAAAAAGAATATAGTCTCATCAGACTAGGTGAGTTTACAGATTCTGGGTTATCAGTCATTCAATTTTTGGTTGGCACATGGGGTCTTAGGAGATCTCTACAAAGTTTGCTCCTAACTATTCAGTTAGCTCCTATTCATTTTGACCTATTCAGTTAGCTCCTTTTTAAATTTATTTTTAAAGATTTTTTTATCTATGCATAGAAGAACTGGGGTGTGGGCCAGATGTGCGGGGGTGGGGTGTGTATGTGAGAGGATTCACCAGAGACAGAGTGGGGAGCAGAACAGGCAGATTGACTGGGATACACTGCTAAGGGTAGCAGCAGGCAAGACAGGAGAGGTCTCCTGTGCCATGTGGGTAGCTCCCTGGGCGAAGTGGTGACAGTGCTGAGATTTAATCCCTAGGCAACCAGGAGACCCTTGGTTAGTGCCTTCTTTTACTCCCTTGGGTCAACTCTGACTGCTTATCAGCTGTAGATCTCATCTAGAAAAATAAATATTGAGAAGTACAGGACAGTCAATACAAACCAACAAAATTCCATAATTCATGGAGAAAAAAACGTTTTCCCTATGAATAAATACCAGTTAAATTTCTTCCAAAAAAATCTTGGGAGGGGGGAAATTTTTCACATAAAAAAATTTTGTCTTTTAACCCAAATTCTGGAATCTTGATTTTATTTTAAGGTTGTCTCCCTTTACATGACATCTGTTCTAGCAGGAAGTCTAGCTTCCTAAGTGTTTAAGCAAGTGCCAGGTATGCTGTCACTTCAAGATGAATAATAAACAGCCTTAATAAATGGATGTTGTGGTTGACATTAATAAGACATTTGCAATCCTGCAGGAAGAATCATGCTGCAAGATAAATAGATGCATTTATTTATACTATTGTTAGGAACTTGAACTTACGACACATAGAGCAGGTGTTCAGTTTATTTTGGAGCTACCTGACAAAACTCCTTTGTTTTCCTATTCCTCTGTCTGTCCCCCAAGTATAGATATTCCTCACTTCCTTCTGTCTTTATTCCTTGACCTCTGTATTTTTTTTTAATCGGTGAACTCTTCCACACACTTAAATTATTATCTCTAGAAGGGATGATTTCATGGTCCAGCTTACACTCCCCACCCCCAAATTGAATCTTCATTTCCAAAGGACTGTAGGACATTTTTATCTGCCTGTCCTTTATGCAACTCAAACCTCTTGCCTCTAAGCAGGATTCAGTGATTCCCCTTCCCAACCCAACTTATCCTTATTTTCCCTTCTCCCTGAATAGAAGCTACATTATTTGCTTCACTTAAATCTCCCTCTTTTATCATCCCAGACACCCACAAGATTTCGCCTGCAGTATGTCTCTCTGACATTGATATCTTAATTTCATCTTCTACTGACAAAACTGTATCTCAGGTACCCAATGCTGCCATTCAAATGATTGTTAAAACCTTTTAACTGATTTTCTCATTTTCAGTCTCTCTCCAAGGCAATTCATCTTAAATATCACTGCAACACAAAATTTCCCAAAGATCATGTCACTTGCCCTGGTCTAGAATCCTTCATGACTCCTAGTATGTAATGAGATATTTTCAAACTCTTTATCCTGCCATGTCAGATTTTCCAATACACAGCCCCAACTTACTTTCTCACTTTTCTCTCTCACTATTTATGAATCCTCTCGCTCCATTGTGTAATATCAATCTTTAAACATGCCTTTAAATGCCATCTTTTGTTTGTGTTATTCCTCTTTCTTCATACCATCTTCTCCCTTCTCTACCAATTAAAATCAAACATGTTTTCTAAAGATGCCTAGGAAATGCCACATCCTGAGATTTGTTTGATTTACCCCAATCAATGTTATCTTTTCTTCCTTTTGATTATTATGTTCTCTATGGAACTTCCACTTCTCACTTGTGCCTATACCAGATGGTTGAGATGATGTAGAACATTATTTCATGAGTCCTGACCTCCCGAGTCTTACTCTTCATCTGAATGGGGGATATCTGAGATAGACACTTCTGTAATCCATCAAATATTTGAGAGCCCTCTCTTAGCCAGGCACTGTTGCAGGCATAGGCCCCATACTAAGCTCAGGATCTTATAAAGCTTATGTTCTAGAAAAGGGAAAAAGACAAGAAATAAACCAATATAGATTGACTTTTACTAAAGAGAAAACAAAGTGATGTTTGAGTTGTGAAATGCACACGTGGTGGGGGGTGGATTTCTTTGAGTCAATGATATTTGCAATGAGACTCAAAGACTAGAAAAAGCTAGTCAGGCAGAGGACTGGGGGAAAGTGTTCTAAGGTCCCTATCTTAGAATAGCATATGAAAAGCCATGCGGCAGACATAGCTTGGTATGTTTGGAGGAAGAGATGAAAGGTTAGTGGAAATGAGTATAACCAAAATGAAAGTTGTATGAAATGAGATAGTGTAAAAGACACTTAGCTCATATTGGACTTTGTAGATAATAATAGTGCATTTGTATTAATCATGAGAAATCATTAATGAAGTTTAATGTAAGATAAGACTCTGCTAATGGAGTTGTAGTGGCAGGGAAAGAAGTAAGCAGACTGTTCATGATTCTAAGGCATTAACTGTAAGTGTTATTTGGGCATTCCAGATTGGGTGAACTGACTGGTCTATAGTTGGTTCTCATAAATTCCTTTTGCTTTGTGGTCTAGATCAAAAGCAAACCAAGTTACCACCTTCTTCTCTTTTCCCACTGGGCGGACCTTACCTGGGCACTTGAAATCTTATGAATCCTGTGGCAAGAAAAGCCAGAAAAGAATAAACTCAAAGGCAAATCTGAAGGTGATCAAAGACCTTCATATTTTATCAGTGACTTGGAAATGCTTTCAAGCAAGGAAAATTCTAAAAACACTGCAAATGCAAAAAGCCGAAGCTATGAGGGCCTATAGTTTTTAACATTTTTTGCTCATAACAGTGCAGCTCCTATGATTAAAGTAAAGCTTTGTGTTTAGCCACTGGCCAAATGGTGATCTTAGCTTTTGGAATGGACAGAAGAGGCTTTGAACTCTTCGAAGAGGCATTCAATTTTGTATTTCCTTGTTATGAATGGCATATATATGATAAACACACAATATATTTGCTAAACGGAGTGAAGTATTTTGTAAGCCACTCGGTTTAGCAAATAAATATTATGTTAGAATCAGATATGTTAGAATCAGATATGAATTCTATGAATTAGAATTCCTATGATAGAATCAGACATGAATGAGGAATTGTTTCTGATTAAAAAAAATAATAAATCAAGTCCAAACTCTAGTAAAATTTCAGGGAAGGGATTTATAAGGTTATCATCCAATGTTTAAATACCCTCTGTAGAGTTGCTGTCAAATGGTGATCCAGCTTCTCTTCAAAAACTTCAGTGTCAGTAAAGTAATTATCATTCATAACAATCATTGTCATTTCTCAAGTGCAAATCTGTGTCTCTTTGAGTTTACCTGTGGATCCTACTTCTAACTCAGGAGATTGAAAATCAAATACCTACAGAGGCATGGCAGATAATACACATGAGTTAAGCAGCCCAGGTATTAAAATTAAAAAGTCATGTCTTCTAATAAATTTAATGTGTGATATCTGATTTGTGGCCACACGGAGTGAAGACAATGAGGAGTATTGGGGACTGTGGTAAACTGAAAAGTATGCCACTTTTCAGCTTCATTCATGATTTTTTGAGAAATGTGGGCCAGCTATTATTTTTTTTAGGAAAGCAAAGCATGGGAACTTGTGTGGCATCTCTTACTTTTAAAGTAACAGCCAACTGTGTTGGAGGACTATGGGTGACTTGGGGTAGTCTGGGAAGATACATCTGAGGAAGTGTGAACCTGTTCCGCTAGATCATGTACAATGTTGTAAACCAATGTTACCTCAATAAAAAAATTAATCCATTAAAACTATTGACAACTAATTCAAAACCTTTGAAACCCTGATGATCAATACTCTGAGAACTAAATGACACATTTATAATTACATTCAACCTATGGGTGTTTAATTTTCAACCTTTGTCTAAGCCCCATAGTCATAAGGAAGGAATCCAAATTCCCTTCACTTGCCAGACCACAGGCTTGTGAAAACAGCAATTACCCTGGTCTGTCGCTACAATCTCCTTCATAATTTCTTCCTCCATTTAAGCAGTGCTTCAACCAAGCTCACAGGATATTCTCTGTCTAATCAACAAACACCAACTATTAAATAGTTTTGGTCAGATAACATCATACAAACATTACGATAAAACAAGAGTGAAATCTAGAAAACTTTTGCCAACTATGTTTCTTATCTATATATGCAATTATTCTTCGAGAAGAGCTGAGTACAATTATAAATCCAAATCTTACTGAATGGTGGAAATTTCAAGTTGATAGGGAAAGTATTGGGGAAAGATTTCCTTAGTTCACTCATCATTTTTATTTACACGACTTTAATTAGATAAAAAAGTGTTATCCAGTGTCTGCTTCTTACAATAGATGTTCAATATATGTTCATTCCCGTACTAATTATTCATTTTGCCTCAGCACCTACAACAACTCTGTCCTTCTGTTCTCTGATTTACCACATGAGAGGCTGATTCCTCTTGACAGCAACATCCAGGATCCTTTGCCAAATGGCATCTAATAAGGTATGGTTAGTGGGAGGTTCTGGAAAGCAGAACTATCAGAGAGCAAGAGAGAGATCAGGCTATGTCTTCTATCTTGCCTCCCTGCTTTGTAATGCCTCTCCCAAACCCCATCTCTGACAGTAGCTGTCTCTGTGTGATCTCAGCTTCTACCAATGAACCCCTGGTAGTTCTGCCCTTGCCCCACCTGTTATGGAGCACCCACAATGCTTATGCTACCCTTTTGACTCTTTGGCTCTAGGAGGAGTAATGGTTTCCTAATGTTGCTAATGTCTGGGGGCCTTAACATTCCTTGTTTTTCCCTTACCCTGGCCAACCTCTGTGTCTTGCTTTGAAATATTTTGGGTGATTTTGTTTTTTGCCTTTGACAGATATATTCTCTTTCTCCTTGGCTCTTATAATGCCATCACCTATCTATGTTTATGTAAAGTATAGAAACCAGTGTCTGAAGGAAGTGTTTAAATATGTAGTTAGGGGCCTCCCTGGTGGCGCAAGGGGTTAAGATGCAACCTATGAAGCAATCTGCAGCCCTGCAGCACAAGTTCGAGCCCTGGCCAGAGAGCTACCCACATGGTGCAGCACACCTCTCCTGACTTGCCTGCTGCTGCCCTCAGCAGTGTATTTCAGTTGATCTGTCTGTTCTGTTCCCCAATCTGTCCCTGGTGAATCCTCTCACCCCCCACATCTCTGACCTGTACCCCAGTTCTTGTATGCACCAATAAATCTTAAATAAATAAATACATAAATAAATATGTAGTTAGGACATTCACTCACATTTTCTTACATCACCGTCTTGGAGCGTGTCTGGATCTTGTTAGATAAGTCACTCTTCACGGAGTCATGGTGCAAATTACTAAGAACCATTCCACCGTTCCATGGAATGGGTAGGTTAGTCTTACATCCTCATGCTCAGATGCTCAGATGCAGCCTCTGATAGCAAGATGTCATAACCCCCTTTATTTTCTGAACCAGATCTGATGAGCTGCTCACCAAATCCAGTTTTACTATAATTGCTGCACTTTGGGTCTGCTCCCTTATCCTATCAGTTCATACTTGGAGACTTTCTCTAAATTGTGAAGACTTCCCAGAACCATAGGCCAGTCACCCTCCTTGGTCTCAGCTATCCAGAACTTGGTGGATTCTAGATTCATGTCTCTTAGAGCACTGGAATTTTGCCCTATGGTCACACACACACCATTTTAGTTCCCTTAGCTTACACAACACTTCATCTCCTTTTCTTCCTGCTCTTCAATTAAGATCCAGCATGGCTTGGGGAGGAAGTCTCTGAACCAGTATGGCAGTGTAATATAACAGGTCACCTCCTATAAACAAATGGTTTATGAATATTAAATGTCAGGGACCAATAAACAGCACTACAGCCAGTCCTGTATCTGTAAAAGCCATGAACAAGTAATTAGGGAAATTGAGTAGAGGATTCATGCTTAGAAATTCAGAGCATCTCTTAGCAAAATCTATTTTCAAAACAATATGGGTTTTAAAATCTGCACTAATAATTTTAATATGGTCTTATCTCTAAAGCACTTTCTAAGTACTAATTCTCCCAGCATGCTTCTGAAATATGTATCATTACCAAAGGTGTGTGCCAGACTGGGTTATTTTTAAAACAAATTAGTATAGTGAATAAGCATTTGGTTTTTACCTTAATATTTAAATTGGATTTGGGGGATATCATTTAAGACTACAGAATCAAGGCAATTAAGGTTTTATTCATTGGTTTAGGGTAGAATAGGTTACACATAGACATTTTACAGTCAATGCCCATTTCTTTTATGCTGTATATTCCTTCAGTGGGATCTCCTACAGCAAAGATTCTCAATCAGTGTTCCCCAGAGAACACTGGCAATTTCTTGAAAGCTTTTTTATTATCATGATGCAGAAGGAGGAGAGTGTTACTGGTATCTAATATCTAATGGGTAAAGGCCAAGGATGCCTCTAATTTCTTACAATGCGCAAGACACACCCATAACAAACAATGATCCAGTCCAAACTGCCAGTCATGCCAAGATTGTGAAGCCTAGTTTTGGGAGAAAAATGTCCTTGTTTGCCAACTCTATCATCTGTCTGCTCCTACCCTTCTGTGTTCTCCAGACTAGTACCAGCATCTACCAACATCAGTTCATTTCAACTAAAGAAGATATTGACTCAGAATTTCTTATCTTACTATGTAGTTGCTCTACGTGTGATGCTATCTATTTCCATAGTAGATACAGAACTGAGGTGTTCTTCAGAAGCTCTTCATGAAATTGTATATATGTTTAGCAAAGGAAATTGCAATTTGAAACCAAATTGATCATACCTTCCTTTCCTGCTAAGAGAGGAGAGTGTGGGAGAATGGATGATTTAAGCATAGTTCTTCCTATTGGGAAAGTAAACTCCTATACTGCTTTCTTCCATCTACAATGATACCCTGAGGAGGTAAACAGGGGAGCTTGCAGTTGTGGGGACTGTCAAATATTCTGGGCCGCTGAAGGTGAAGATCTAAGCTGATGGCCCTTTTGTTTAACTGAGGGTATCGATGAATGTTGGCATTTTCACAGGGAGGCCTTAAGTGAGGTTTCACATGTCCAGTGTAATAGAACAAAGACTTGGTTTTTTGGAGAGGGAGGCCCAGGCTGAGTGTTCATGAAAATGTGGAAGCTAGTAAAGGTGCAGAGAGTCTAGAGGAAGAGGAGGAGAACCAGCAACAGAGTTGGAGACTAGACAAGGTTGAGAAAGGTGACTCATAGGAGATAATTTCTGGGACTGGAGACTCTCCATGGCCTTAAGGAAAAAGCTGGGTCTAACATTTAGTCAGTTCAGGTTATTTGTTTTTTATTTTCTTTGTGTGCTGTATATCCCTATATAATCTCAAAATTAAGTCAAGTTAGCTACACACTCACACACACATATCTAGTGGGTATTTTCTAGCAATATAAAACAATTCCATGGGTAAATTCCATGATTACATCAATGACATGTCGACAAGTGACTCTATCTGGGATGATGAGTCTTCAGCAGACATGAAATAAGGACCTAGCATTAAAGGCAATAAGGGACCCTAAAAACCCCAGTGAAAGGTACATGAATTACTATAAAAGAGAGGGAAGAGAAGGGAAAGGCCAAGTTACTGTACAATTTTTTCATATTTAAAATACACGTATAAACAAATGTACGTAGGTTTGCACACAATTTCAAGGAATTTCTGCATTTCCCTTTGCTCTTGTCAGGACAATAGTCTTTTTGTAAAATTGCTGGTCCTGATAGAGGCTTTCATTCTCTTTCTTGCCATGAATAAAAGATACCACCTGGTGAAGTCATGAAATAGGTCAATAACTATGAGGGGAAAGGAGATTAATCACAGAGGGCTGATGAGGTGATGCTGACAAATTTTGTCCATACTTGGACAGGGCTGCTCTAATATTACAATAGCATAAGGGTCTCCATGAGTTGTAATTAGGGATTGTGATAATCATAACCATCCCTCTGGACATAGAGATGCCATTTAGACACCACAGGCAATGTTCCAAATGTCAATTATCCATTAAAATGAAGCTGGTGTAAAGTATTTGTTCAGGGTCTTGGTTATTGAGACCAACAAATGTCAGGTAGATCAACTGATCCTGTGATGGGGGAGACATTGTCTCTATTGGTGAGACATTGATGTGTAAAGAGGAAGCTTTTATACCTGCTTTTTAGTCTTTGGTTCAGCTGGTGGTTCTTCTGGATGGTTCTTGTCTGAGCTGAATTAACTCCATGTGTCTGAGATAGTTTCCATGTTGACTTGGCAGATCTGCTGGTGTGGACTAGATTCTTTAACACATTTGAGGAATTGGTTGTCTGTTGACATGTCAGCGATATTGACCACAGCTAGAACAATGTGGATCTTTTTCAAGTGGCCCCTCTACATCCAATGGCCCAACCCAGGATTGCCGTGTGATGGTGGTGGAGGTTCTGAGTTTAAGAGTGCATGCAACTATGCAAAGTGCCTCAGTTTCAATTTATAATTGACATACTGTCTTTCCTACCATATTCTATGGGGTGAGGTGAATCAGACAGCCAGGTCAAATGAAAGGGGTGAGGAAACAGACTCCCCTTCTTGATGGGAGGAGCTTCCAAGATATATTGCAATGTGAGAGGACAGAGCATGGTCATTAGTGCAATCAATCTTCCAAAAGGCCTTTTAGTAATCACTTACCCAGATGCCTTCCACTAGCATATTGGGAAGTAATTTTATTTTCAATTACTTAAGCTTGGTCTTAAAAGCTTTCTCCTACTGAAAACAATAAAGAGCTTTGTGAGGTTTTGCTCTGTGTCTAAGTGAATTGGGTGCTATTTTCTTTACTCTAGGTAATGTTTTGTCATTACATGTTTATAGGAATAAAAAAAAACAAAGAGAAAGGGAGAGAAAAGGGAAAAGGAAGGGAAGACAGATGGAGGGAAGGAAGAACAGAGACAGAGAAAGAGAGGACAGACTTATATTATAAAATTCAAATTTCATATGGATTTCCAAGGCACTCACAACATTTCCTTATTCTGTTAGGCAGAGTAAACCCCCATTTGCAATTTCAAAATAATCCTGTCAAATGCAGTGGCTCTGTGGGAAGGCATTAAAATGATTGTTCAGCATTGCTAGAATCATTTATGTTTGCAAAGTGCTTTATAATCTCCTTTATTTTTATTTTTCCGTGGTAGTTTGCCACTTTTACTCTTGGCTTATAGCTCAATAATGATGGCTAAACTCTTTTCCTACCACCATCTCCCGTACTATTGTAGAGCTGGAATGGTTTTAATAGGTCACGAGATAGAGAAAACTTGTGACTTTTCTTTTGGTTTCTCCTGAAGAAAAGGTTCTGGGACTCTGAAATGTTCTTTGAGATTTTTCATTACAATATCTTGTTACTGTGATAGGTAAGTCTTTCTTAATGTGCCACCCTAATTCCTGCTGTTTCTTCTTGTTCCGTCTTACAAAGGCCTTGAAGGCAATGCATTAGCTCCTAAGATCACCACTGATAAAACAGATATTGTCGTAGGAGTCTCCTTGGGGAGGGGACATTTTTTAAAGTTGTTGATATTTCTAGCAGTAGTTTTTTAATGCAAACCCTATAAATGGCAGAGCAGAACAGTGTATAGAGTTCAAATAAATCAGGCTGAAAAACAGTGTTCTTTCATGTAGTTATTCAATCAATTCTCTTCCATGTACTGTGTACTTATTCTAGGCCTTGAGTTGAGATAATAGAACACAGTCCTTGCCCATAAGAGCTCAGCAGGAAAATCACACCTATGTTTATATAAATTACAGGTAAACAGGAGAATTCTTATACATTCTGTCATCCATGCTGTTCTTAACTAAATACAGAGAGGGGTTTTAGACATCTGACCTGATTTTATGTCTTAGACTTCCTAGAATGGAGCTACTGTCTGCTCTTTCAGTCAAAATTATCTGTTGAGTTATAATTCCCCTAGTTTAGGACTTAATGTTCAATTTGTGAGGTTTCCCCACAGGAAAGCATAAAACTGTCCTCAGTGTTTTTTACAATAAGTCTCATACTATTTTTTAAGATTATTTATTTCTGTATACATATAAGAACTGGGGTGTAAGCTAGAGGTGTGTGTGGTGGATGGAGCGGGGGTGAGAGAATTCACCAGAGACAGAGTGCGGAGCAGAACAGGCGGATTGACTGAAATACATGGCTGAGGGGAACAGTGGGCGACGCAGGAGAGGTCTGCTGTGCCATGTGGGTTAGCTCCCTGGGCTGCTTGAACTCAGGATGTCTTGGTGGGCCTTCACGGTGACAGGGCTGAGAATTAACCCTATGCCACCTGGGAGGCCCACATTTTAAAAGCAATGGAAAAGCATACATATAAAGAGTCACCTGTCCATGTCCAGAGACTAAGAATTCAGAAATGAGGTATGCACAGTAAAAGAAACTAGGCAACTTGGTAATAGCTTTGTTTCTTTTCTTTAATAGGTATTTAAGTCTGAAGTAAATTTTCTGATGAAGAACTTTGAATAAATGACTCCACTCTCTCAGGAAGTTGCTCTGATAGGCTTCATGACTATGGAAAATCTGTCATCCATAGGGTGCTAGAAAGAGAAAAGTGAACACCTGAACAGAGATCTGGCCAAGTCATTAAATTCCCTAACTCTGCCTATAAAAGCCCTGCCCTTAAAGTGTATAAAGAATATAAAACACAGGTGGTCTCTAAGCATTATGAAGTAAGGATACTTGGTGTGATTATCTTTGTCAGGCAAATATCAGATTTGTAGAGTTCAAATGTTTTCAACTCTATCATTTTGGATGAATTTAAGTGGGGAGAAGGCACCCCTCGAATCCTTGTCACTAAGCAGAGAAATGTACTTTTTTGGATGCTTTATGAAAATATGTTTAATGATCATTATGTCTACATCACCTTGGAAGAGAATGCTCAGTACCAGGGTCTGGAGTTTTGCCAATGGAGACAATGACTTGGGGGCAGAAATTTAATACAAAGAGGCATAGAGTATAGGTGAAAAACAGCAACTGGAATTAACACATCATTAAGAATTAGATTACCAACTCATCCCTGAGGATTATCATATCCTTGAAGTATTGCAGGGTTCAAATTTGTTGACTTATTCTATAGGGATGGGCCAATTTCTGATGTATTAGTCAGGATAGGCTAGGTTATGCTATTGCAATAACCATCTTGTAATCTCAAGGGTTTCATACACACACAAATATTATTCTTTCCTCTGATAATGGAGGAAAGCAGGTATAGTGACATTTCTGTGGGAGCCTTCCTAATCCCCTAAAGATAATTAACATGCAAAAATGAAATTTAGCAGAATTGCAAAAGTATGTTTTGTTCTAGCTTCCACTTTGGCAATCTCAGCACTGAATATAGGAAGGTACTTTTGGTTTCTCTCCAAAATAGAAGGCGCATGCCTTTGGCAAGTTTTTCCATTCTCGTATTTTAGCTGAATGAGATTGGGAAATAAAAAACTGTTTCATTTATTGCATTTAACCATAATTAAAGAGGATCTTGCAGCTTTTCTTAAAAACAGTTAAAAATAAAATTATGAGACATTGAAATTCATACAAGCAAAGCATGTTACTAAAGAAAAATACTTGAGTCAAGTAGTACTCATCAGCTCAGAAATTGCCAAGTGTGAATTTTTTTCATCACTTAGTAATATTTAGAAACCCAGAGTTTGATAGCTAACTTGTAGTGGTAACTTGACCGGTATAGTTGACATAAGTCACACAGTTACCTTGATTTGTATCAATTGACACAACTGAAACTTGTTTTTATATCAAATTGAGGATCTCATTCACACTCAAAATCTTTTTGAACTCTATTGCAATTAGATGGAGTTATTGAAGAGTTCCTTCACCTTAGCATCTTGCACCACATAATTCTTGTTGTGGGGTGTTTAGCAGTATCCTAGAATTTACTTTCTAGATGCCAGTAGCACAGCCTCTCCCAAGCCCAGCTGTGACAACCAAAAGTATCTCCAGATAGTGCCAAATTTCCCCTTCGGTGGCAGCACCCCATTCACTGCCCCTGCCCTATGCTGAGGTGGATATCCAACTGGGTTGAAAGTAGCCCATATATTTGTATGAGATTCTCCTTGATAGAGAACAAGTGGAATTTTTAATTATAGCTAAGGAAAGTCAGTTCCCTTGGAATACAGTCAATTTCCCAATTCCATGTAGTAGTCATTTGCAGACAGGTCATAGATTACATAAAAGGTCAAAGCAGGAAAGGACCTAAGAAGTCATCTATTGTAACTCCCTTTTTGACAGATGGAGATCCTGAGGCTCAGGATGGTGTCTTAACCCAAGTTAGAGGCAGCCCATTCACACTGACAGTACAAGATAAATAGTGTGGTCTTTCTCATACTCTTTGAAAGAGTGTTTAGATCTAATGATTTTCTCTGCTGTGCAATTTTATGCCACTGTACTTGCTACAGAAACAGTCATAGTACACTGGAATAATTTGACATCACTCTGAAAAGGACTCAGGAAGAAAAGAATTAGGGGAAACCAAGATGGTTTTCATTACCACTGTATATGAAACCAAGAACTATTGTCATAGGGCTGTAGCTCCTTCTTAGTGGGATTTTAAACTCATTTGCCCCATGCAAGTATTTCTAAATGGATTATTAATACTACTTTTTACAAAGTTTTTAGAAGACACTATATAATTATGCATTTGCTGTGCACTTTTAGTTCTATGAGCTGGAATATTGTAATGCTCACTTGAGGGGAAAAAATGGAGTCTAAGACCCAACAGGAGAAAGACAAACAGAAAGATGAGCCTCAGGAGAAATAAAGCTAAACACTTAGGGGTAAATATATGTACATTCACATTAAGGAGGATAACCTAGAATCATAGACTTAAGAAATGGAAAAGACCCATGAGAGCTTTTACACGAGGGAGGTAAAATATGCAGCAGTCAGATCAGCTCTTCCTTTTCTCATGCCAAGTCAGACATTATTAATCAATCATGACAACATTGGTAGACACAGGTTCATTATCTTTCTCAAGACAGCACTCTGGGAAGTCACTAGCATTTGATTGGCCTTGATGGGCCAGCTTTCCACACTCCCGTAGACACTGAGGACTGTTTCCAGATTTATCCTATCCTTTATCCAGTCATGTTTGATGATCTAGTATGGGAAATGGCTACAGTCACTAGGTCACCTCGAATCCTGAAATCCCCTAGGTGTCATCGGTACCCCACACCATTTCTTACTTTTTTTTTTTTCTGTTTTGAGACTCTCAAGTCTAGCACGGCCCTTGATCACAGAGAAAGTGATCGTTTAGGGCCAAACATAAGAAATGTTTAAAAGTTCTCAGAACGTGTCAGTGGGATGTGCTCTATATTCTGGAACATTGCCGTGGGTCTCCTTCAGTTCTGAGGATTCTGTCTGAGATTCACATGTTACCCTCTCACTCTTCTCAGAGGGATTTTCCAGATTTTGGAAGAAACATTTTTTTTAATGTAAAACTCACATGAACATCATTAAAAAGTTGCAAAAATATAAAATGTCCTATGTAAGTGGGATGTCTCCATAATTCCAGAGATAATGTTGGCTTTTGTCTTTACTTATTATTTATCCATTTCAATAGTTTACTATTTATAAAGGCTCTTTTTCTTCTTCTTGATCTGTTTTATTTTCTTTTTACCAAATGTCTTTTGGCATCCAATAAGATAATTATGTAATTCCTCTTTCTGGGTCTAATGATGTAATACATTTTGTTAATATATTCTCTAATATTAAGCCTCTATTAACCTGAGATAAACTCCAGTTGGTAATAAAGGACAAAAATTTACATATGTAAAATGTAAATCCATTTAACTTTAATGAGGTTATTTATATGTTATATATGTTGTTATTTTATTTAATTCTTTGAGACATATTCAACCTTTTTTTGAAAAAAATATTTGTTTTTTTTTTTACATTGTTGTTCATTTTTGTACAGTAATGATTTCTCCCCTCAGATGTAGCTCCCATAATTCTCCCACCATATTTGCAGCAACATGGATGGAACTGGAAGGGAATATGCTAACTGAAATAAGTCAGAAGGAAAAAGATAAATATCGGATGTTTTCACTTACATGCATAATACAGAGAAACCGAACAGAAGGTCAAGAAAAAGACAAAACTTGCAAGTTGATCATAGATATGAGGCATGTATTGTTATTTTTCATGAATATATTTTGTAGCCCTTTCTACATTGCCGAGAGCAGATTAAGAGATACATAATATTCCATTATATGATCATTTAACTAGTCTCTTATGGATGACCATTTAGGTTGTCCAGATTTTCAATGCTATTTATAAAGCTGTAATGCATATCTTTTTTTTTTAAAAAGATTTATTTATTTATATATACAAGAACTTGGGTACAGGCCAGAGGTGCAGGGGGTGAGAGGATTCACCAGAGACAGAGTGGGGAGCAGAATAGGCAGACTGACTGAAATACACTGCATAGGGGAGCAGTGGGTGAGTCAGGAGAGGTCTGCTGCGTCATGTGGGTAGCTCCCTGGCTGGCTGAGGATCGAACTCATGCTGCAGTGACTGAGGACAGCTTCATTGTGCTGGGCTTAACCCCTTGAGCCACCAAGAGCCCCCCAGTAACACGTATCTTTGTCTATACATGTCTATATATCTTATGAATAAAATTATTAGAATTGAAATCATTAATTTTTAATGTTATGATGGCTAGCTCTATGTTATGCTTCAGTGAATTTTAACCAAGTTGCTCTAAGTGATTTGTTCTTGACCTGGGAGGCAAGTCTAGCTTTTACACTGTTGAGGAGTCTTGTTTAAGGTGGGGGAACTTTGGTCCAGCCTCCACCAGGCTGCTGGGCTGGTGCCTGTAGGGACTGTTGTCAAAGTCCTCTTGGTTCCTTCCCCAGCAAGTTCTCTTTACCTTGTCTCTCCAAGGCCTTAACAGAAAGTACCTTTCTATCGACTCATCTTTTGAAAGAATTCTACCTCAGAGAGATTTTAATTTCAAAATTCTCCACAATCCCAAACAAAGTGGAAGCTCTTTAGCTTTTAGGAAAAAAAATATTTCTGGAAAACATTAAGAAGACCTGGTAGCAAAAAAAATTCCCACTTGGTCCCCATGCAGTTGTGCTTTTAATAAAATCTGAGGAAGCGCCCCCAGGTTGCCCTCAATTGCAGCCTCTTTTCTTGCTCTCCAGAGGACAGTGCCACCAGGCAGCCTTTTAAACCCAGCCACCTTCTGCCTGTCTTCCTGTCTCTGTTAACAATTAGAATGTTTCTGTTCTCTCTCCCTTCGCCCCACCGTGCCCTCACTGCTCTGTCGACGTGCTCCTGGTCTCCTTTTTATCGCAGCCCTACCCTGCGGCTTTCTTTTATGAGACAGGCACAGCTGGCCTCTTCCCTCCTGTGGCCTGGCACCCAGGTCACGTGTCCAGCTCTCTACCGTGACTGTAAGAGCTGTGGCTAGTGCATTTTCCAAGCAAGTGGAGCGTCTAGCCATTTTCAGCCTTAAAATAAACTTGTGATCCCCGCCCCTATTTCAGTCCCACGGTGCCTTATTTCTGCTGTTTTGTTTTTGTGTTGATGTCAGGCTGGCCAGGATGCCTGGGACCCTGGAGAGGCACAGTCCTTGGAGCCCATGTGTGGAACAGGCAGCAGCCAGCTCCCCCCACTGTCCAGCTCTGAATCTCCGCTCTGTCTTCACTCGCTGGCTGTGTCACCAGAGCCTCAGTTTCCACGTCACCATCAGGGAATTAATGATGATGATAGTGTCTATCTCCTAACCTCATTGGGAACATGACAGGGCAAGGAATGTATCTAAGTGCTGAATGGCGTCTTATATCCAGAGTGCAAGAGTTCTAGCAGTGCCTATACTATTACCGTTGTCGTTATTTACAAATGGCTTTCTGTCATCTTTATAGTCTCACAAACTGCACAGGAATGAGGAATTCAAGACGATGAGAGGTTAAATGACTGCTTAAGACATGCCATGCCTTTCTTTTAAAATTACTAAGTCTTTATCTCTTCTATCAACTTATGGATTTTCATGTTCAGGGAATATTAACAAAGGAACTTTGGTTGAACTGAAATGAAATGTGTATTTTGGTGTGTGTATGTGTTTGACTTTTTTTTCAGTACAAAACTCACTCATCAGAGGGGGTTGAATTTAAAGTCTGATCTCGCTCTGATATCCTCAGAAAGTGATTACAGACTGCCGGGGTAAATAACCTCTATGTGTTGACACAGAGATGAGCATCCATTTCCCATGAGCCTCCTTGTGGTGAAATGGGCCACAGGGTTGCCCTGCCTCCCCCTTGCAGCATCACCTGTACCTTCTCCAGCCTGACCCTGGTTTCCTCCTTCATTGCCTTTTCTGATTTCCCCTTTATTAACCTTTCAAAATTACATGATCGCCTCTCATGTATTTAATTCAAACTATAGACCAGAAGAGAAGATCATAAACCCCAATCTCTTATGATGTCAAATTGGCATTAGGTTGATCAATATTACTATGAAGAATATTTGCTTGTGATTTACAGAGAATGGCTCATCTCTCATCCGAAAATTTTCATGGCAAAGCATAATTGACATTTCTTTCATTCCTTTTTATTTTGATTTTTCCTCCTATTCCTTTGTGGTGTTTTTCAAATTTCAGAATATTTTTTAATCATTGTGAGCCCCAATGCAATACACCAACATAACTTTGTGCATTTCCTGCTTAAGTGGAAAATTGTTCAGGTGGCTTTTGGAAGACCTTCAGTTTATAGTTTTATAGTGAAATATTTAGAAGACTGGACCTTCTTTCTTCAGTCTGCTGTCATCTACATTCACTGTGTAGAACTTGTATTGTTTATTGGGGCCCAGCTTGCTCTGATTCTGGGTTATTCTTTCTGTCCCAACTGACATCTGGATTGAGCAAAGCCAGACACATGACTTGCAGCGCTGCTCCAGTTACTCTGGCTCCAACCAATACAAAGGGTGGGGAGCGCGGGGCGTGGGGGTGGGAACTAAGCTAGGATGCTTCTTGGCCTGACTGGGGGTCTGGCAGAACATGGTTATGGAAGTGACCTTGGGACTGGTAGGAGAGGAAAATAAATCTGCAAGGCTTGGGAATAAATCTCTGCACCTAAACTCCCTCTTATTATTTTGATTATGTGCATTTCATGGTTGGCTCCTTTCAGATGTCCCTAGTAGAATGGACTGTAAAATCTGCCTTGAGTCATAGAATCTTGTGCCATGCCAAGGGGTCTACTAGGAATTTCCTGCTAGCATGTCCTTGACCCTGACAGCAAGACCACCACAATAGACATTTTACTGCTTCTTCTTTCCTTTCTAGATGAGAAGACTGTGGCTGTAATGTCTGAGGTGATGATAGAGGAGTAGTTATCCAAGACACAAACTGCACCATGGTGGAGGAAGTAGGTTGGGTCTTCTAAGTCATGAAGGATGCCCCCAATTTCACAGCCAGATTCAATGGCATGGGCTATCTTTTCCTCCCTACTTGCAGCTTCAACAAGAGCCTTTTCTCCCTTCCCTTAAGCTTGCTGCTGTCTTCTTAGGGTTTTTGTGATCTGGATGCTTCCTTATTGTGAAGCACCTCCGACCAATTTGCTTGGTGATGTGGAAGTAAAATGGACATCTAGCAGCACTATTGGAAGGGGGTTCTAAAATAAGGTGGATAATGGCCAGGGCACCAAATCTTAAAAAATACAGGATACAGAAGGAGATCAGAATGTTCAGGAAACAGCAGAGTGTTGATATTCCCCAATTCAAGCCAGAGCTCTATGTTACCGACTTCCCCCTAACTTGGCCCCAGAGGTGGGGCCTGAGGTTGAGAACATGGAGTGAGAAAGGGCATACTTACCTCCTCTTCTGCACCCACCTGTGTGCCCCAAGATGCGGCAGTTCTAGATTTATGCTGATCAGGACTGGTATCAAGTACCACTGTGCCTAGCCCAGGTGCACTGTGCAATCCCACAAACATTCACCTCTTACTGTGACCACAGAAGAGGGACCAGAACAGTGCCTGCAGCTGGCCCCAGTGTGTGCATGTGTGCACTGCAACTTATCAGGCCTGTTTCAGACACTTTCCTGAACTAGAAGTGGCCTCTCATGTCATATCACTGGCCCTTAGGTTTGCTGTGTTGTGAATGGATAGGATGTCCCTGTCCAAAGTAGAATGATAGCAGATATCATCATCTCCTTATTTTCATTAATGCCTCTCTTTTAATTGTGTAACCATTAGTTTCTTAGTTTACTCATTAATCAGACATTTGTTGAGCATTTGCTATCTGCTAGGTATCATGCCAGGCACCTGTGATCCAAAGATGAATAAATAGGGACAGCACCTACCCTTATGAACATAAAATGTCACATGGTACAGTGTGGCAGTTGCCTTCATGAGGGAGTTACAGTGTGCTTTGGAGACACCAGACATACATGATTTGGAGAAAGTTCCCAGCGAAAGAGAAGCCTAATTTAGAAAGTGGAGATTTCTCTTCTTCATTTAGTCAGTTATACACCTGCACTCACTCAATAGCTATTTGTTGGAAAATCCTTTCAAATCGAACTACAATGGGAACCACATATGTAATTATTAGATTTCTGTTAAATTCTGATGTGAAATTGATGAACATTAAACCAAGTTTTAAAACCAGGCAAAATTAATTTGAATGATATTTTAGTTTAATATATTAAAAATATTATTTCAATATGTGACCAACATAAAAATATTAATGAGACATTTTACTTTTTTTTTTTTTTTTGGTGGGACACTCACTGGCAGCCTGGGAATGAACAGGCACTGCAGAGGCTGCGGGCAGCCTCGCAGCACAGCGCTCAACCGCTGAGCCACCAGGGGAGTCCCGAGACATTTTACTTTTTAAAGTGCTGTGTCTTTCAAAAGCAAGTATATATTTTATACTTACAGCATGTTTTAATTCAGACTCAGCACATTTCAAATTGCTCAGTAGCTACTTCCGGCAGGTGGCTTGTACATTGGATAGTATGAGTGTTTCGGGTACTGTGGCAGGTGCAGGGAACACTATGGTGTGCACAGTGTACCATCCTTGTGCTAACTGAGCACATAATCTAGCCATTTGTAGCTAGGTAAAAAAGGGGTTAGAAGGCCAGGAGAGAATGCTCTGATTAGAGAGTTAGTATCTGTGAAAATCCACAGGTGGAAAAACATGGTAACTTGGCATGGAATAAAGTCTCAGGGAGAAGAAGGGAGGTAATGAAAGTAATGAGGAAGTTATAAGGTATCTAGAAGTTAGATAATGGAGGCCCTGGAGTCATATATAAAATTTGGACTTGATCTTGAAAGCAATTGGGAGTACTGAAGGGTTTACAAGTTGAGTGACTTAATGAGATTTGCATTTATGGAAGATGATGCAGTTTGCATTGTATAAGAATGGATGGGAGTGGGTCTGTTTGAGGCACAGAGTTCACTTGGGAGTTTGCCATAGTAAACTTGCTAAGAGATGATGTTGGCCTGGACTGGGATGAGAAAGAAGTGGGAGGATATGAGAGAGCCTTAGAACACACAGCATTTGATGGCTAGTAAATTGTAATGAGTGAGATGAGGAGGAGTCATCCATGATGTCCAGGCTTGTGGATAGTTCTGGATAGTTCTAGATGATAAATGGAGGAGCCATTCACTATGCAGTTAGTACAGGAGCATTAAGAATGGGGTGCTGGGTTGGGACCTCCCCGGTGGCACAGCGGTTGAGCGCTGGGTTGCAAAGCTGCCCGCGCAGCCTCTGCAGTGCTGGTTCGATCCCCAGCCACCAGGTGAGGGTCCCACATGGCGCACAAACCTCTCCTGCCGCCTGCTGCTACCCTTAGCAGTGTATTTCATCAGTCTGCCTGTTCTGCTCCCTGCTCTGGCTCTGGTGAATCCTCTCATCCTCCCACACTTTTGACTGTACCCCAGTGCTTGTATAAATAAATAAATACATCTTGAAAAAAAAGAATGGGGTACTGGGAATAGAGAGATGAAGATTGATATATGTCCAGTTTGGACATAGTTAATTTGAATACAGACACACACTTTTTAAAATATATTTATAGACTCCCTGGTGGCACAAGGGGTTAAGCACTGCATTATGAAGCAGCCTGAAGCCTCTGCAGCATGAGTTCAATCCCTGGCCTGCCAGGGAGCAACCTGCATGGTGAAGCAGACCTCTCTTGTCTCTCCTGCTGTTCCCTCAGCAGTTGTTTTTGGTCCTTCTGCCTGTTCTGTTCCCCGCTCTGTCTCTGGTGAATCCGCTCACCTCCCAGACCTCTGGCCTGTACCCAGCTCTTGTATGCATAAAGAAATAAATCTTAAAAAAAAGATTTAAAAAATAAAATAAATAAAATATATTTATAGAATTTTGATTGGGATAAAGGGAAATCATCAGTGACTAGTGAAGAACTTTGACATCAACAAAAATGGGAAGTAGTCCCCACAATCTAGAAGTCTGAGGATCAAAGTGAAGAGATGACTTTCAAAATTTACTTTACCAATAAGAAAGGACTACCCAACAAGAGATACGGCTTTATGTGAAGTAATTCTGGACTTGTCAATGCATAGATAGACTGGCAGGGAGGAAACTGGGGGGAATACAGTTTTAAACCCTCTTCTCTCCTCTCTTCTTCAGTCAGTGACTCATGATACTCACCTAGAATTTAAAAGTTCGAAAAACTGGGTTGAAGACATTCATAGAGACATTTTCCTGAAGTCTAGAAATAGTGAAGAAAGGTGGAGAGTGTGTTAAGAAGGACAAATCAAAACTAATCAGCATGGAGTCCCTGAACACATCTGAGTGGAAAAGTCTCCTGTCTACAGGGGTCAGAACTCAAAGGAATATTTGGGCTAACACTATGGATGTAGGAGTCAATAGTGTAGTGTAGATGCCCACCATGAAACTGGGTGCCATCTACTAAGAAGAGCATGTAGAGATAGGACCCTCCATGTGCCTCCTTTGTCCCCTTGGGAGAATGCCTAGAGAGCCCCAGAACACATGGGTCTGATAATATTTTAAAAGGCCCTTTCATCTTCTGAATCTAACTGCTTGCAAGTCATGAACTTACCCAAATTGGCCAGTCAGTGACTATTTTTAATGTTTTTTGCTGTTCAGTTTTCAGGCTTTTCATCCTTATTATTTCTTTAAATGCCTAATCACCACTCCTGAGACCAACTTGCTTCTACTAATGATGTGCACTTGCTGACTCTGTATTTTTTTAAATTTATTATCATAAAATCCTATCATCTAATTTCTCACTTCAAACTGGCAGGTAAGCAGGAAGGGCGTACATAAACTCCCTAAGAGAAAACAGAGATGGAAAACCCAAATTTAAGGTAGCTAAAGCATTGTAAGAAATGAATATTTTACAGATGAGAGAACCAAAATGCAGAAAGAATGAGAATGAATGAAAGATAAGAGCAATTCTAAAAGCTTGTTGTCAACTGAACAAGATATTGAAATTTCAGTAGAGTAAATTGAGTTGGAAAAATCCAGAAAAGAGAAATGGCTTTTGGAGGTAAGGTTAAGGAGACTTTCTGTGCAAGTAACAGCCTTTGGATATATCTTGGGGTGGGGGTTGGGGTAGTTCGTAGTGTTGCTGCATATTTGAACTATAGGTCAGAGCAGAGTCCAGTTGCTCTAGTCATCCAATTGTGGCCATATCCAATGAACTCTTAGACATGAGATTGAGCCAGCCTAGATCAGCTGAGTCTCCTTCCTAACACGAATGAACAGTGGGGTCACCAGTTGCATGGCATTAGGGTTTTTTGGTTGTTTGTGATGCAGCATTATTGTGGCAATAGATAACTGATAGAAAAAGCTTGGGAGTGAATGAATGAATGAATGAATGAATGAAAGAAGGGTTACTTAAATCACTGAAAGGAGTTGAAACAGTAACCATCCCCACTGGTTGTGTTAATATATTGTTTCCGGACTGCTGTGAGACAACTTAGAAACATTTCCCATTGTGTGATCAATAGCACCAGAAGGATTGCTGAAGAGACTTGTGACAAATTCTGATGTATGTCCTATTGATCTTGTCAAGGAAATGGAACTGTAGCAGTCTTATAGCTGGGTAGCTGGAGGTGGTAATGAAGGAAGAGTTGGGTGGATTAATTATTTAGTATCCCTGAGAAACGATTAATAAACATTCAATAATACTCTCTTTTGTTGTTTCTCCATAGTTAGACTACAACTTGATTTTACTGGGACTCTCAGATATGCCATTTAAACATAGAATCTATCAAGGGACTAAAGCCCATGAAAAATAAGGCAATTGATAACCTGCTCCTGTATCAACAATTTTCTTTATGGCCTAAACAGTGAACCTAATATTCTAGTTCTGTGGTTCTCAGACTGTGGGAAGCACCAAAAGTACTGGAAAGACTTGCCAGAGAAACATGCTAAGTCCCATAGTTTCTGATTCAGAAGATGTGGGGAAGGCCCAAGAATTTGCATTTCTAACACATTTTGGTGCTTATATTCTAGTTAGAGACTACACTTTGAGAACTACTGCTGCCATGACTGTGATGATTAATTTTAGGTAACAACTCAGTCAATCTATGGTGCTCAGATGTTTGGTCAAATGCTGGTGTAGCCAGATGTTGCTGTGAGGTATTATTTAGCTGTGATCAGCATTTAAGTCAGTACACTTTGAGAAAAGCAGATTACCCTCCATAATGTTGGACACCTTGAGAACAATGGTTAAGGTTTCTAGAAGAAGAGGAATTCTGCCTCAAGACTGTAACATAGAAATCCTGCCTGAGTTTCTAGCCTACTGGCCTTTAATTTGGTCTTGAGGATGCATCATCAGTTCTTGTGTGGATTCTCAGCCTATCAGCCTGCTTTACAAATTTCAGACTTGTCAACCCTCAAAATCACATTAGCTGATTCCTTAAAATAACTCTAGATAGATAGATAGATAGACAGACAGACAGACAGATAGATAGATAGATAGATAGATAGATAGAGATAGAGATGTTTATCAATTGCACTGCCACCAACCCTGGAGAGCCTTGACTAATATCACGACACAACAGTTTTATAAGAAATTAAGTCAAAACTTTGTGCATGTAGTTTTCTTTGTTCAGAATGTTTCCCCTACCTTTTCACCATTCAGAAGCCTCTTCAACCAGAAGAGGATGAAAATTCATCCTTTCAAATAGCCCATGTTGGATGAAAGTTTCCTGAATTCTTCTGGAGTCAGTACTTTCTTATTCAATGGTTGGCAATGTCATTGATTATAAACTTCACACAATTGCTGTCCCCAAGGGTGGGTTATCACTTTAACCTTATCTGCATTATAAAATTGTTTTTAAATCCTGGCTCAGATTTAGTGTATAATAAATATTCTCAAGTGGGTAAATGAGAGAATTAATGGCTTTTGTTCATATTGAAATTTATTATTTTAAAGAACTACCTATAAAAGTAAAGAACTACCAATTAGCTCTAAGAAACAGTATAAATTTAAGCATATTTTTTCCAGGATCACTAAAAACCTATGAGCTGCATATAAGTAAACAAGCTTTTAAGATGTGTCTAGTTGAGACCAGAACAGAACTAGCTTCCTAATTTGTGTATGTGAATAGATCATATAACTTTAGACTCATCTATCCATTCAACAAGCATTTATTGAATGCTTACTGTATACCTGGCACTGTGTCAGGTGGTGTATATATTAATTATCCTTCATGACATTTTTCTTCAATGTTCTGAAGAAATTTTAACAAGCAATATTAAGACAATATATTTTCACACATCTAGAAAGTTAGACATGTTTTTCTTACATTTTAGAAATTAAAAGAAAATTAAGCAAATGACACTAGAATTAGAAAGAATGAGCAATTCATTAGGCAATAAGAATATTAACTAGAAATTGGGAATCTCTTTCCTATTTTAATATGCACTTGAGCTTAATTGGCTAAGTTTTGAATATAGGGTGATGAGTCGAGTTGCTTATACAAATCACACACCTTTTATATACTTAATAAAATCCAAAAGTCTGGGATGCATTTGTGTTGCAGACAATTTATCTGCAGGAGTCAGTGAGTTGAGTAATAGAAAGGGATAATAGGAAATCAGTGGCTGAGAAACCTATAAAGTAAATTAACGCGTGCCTTACTTTATTAATTTATAACAATAAAGTAATGGATAAATCAATGAGGAGTGCTTTGAGAGAAATGGATGGAAGGAAGAGTTCCTCCCTTTTGCAATTTGTGGAAATCATTATTTGTGCAAAAGAAATGTTGGCCAGAGGTGAAGAAATGTTTTGCTCTTGGCAGAAAGGGGAAGGGTATAGTGTAACAGAATTTGTGATGCTCTGCTCTGTCCCTTGGGCTTGATGATCTTTGAAAACCCTCTTTGACATTCAAATGCCAGATCTCTGCCTGAGGATTTTTTCCCAGAGCCTCCACCTTAAGAGGCTGGCAGTGCTTGGAAAAAACTTATCCCTTGTTCCTCAGCCGTCCTCAACCAATGACTGTCAGAAGTTGTTGTATAAATACCCTGGTTCCCTAGTTTCTTGGGTGGTGTAACTCCTAGGCATTATTTTACAGTTCCCCAGAGTTTCTAGTTAGCATTAAGCTCCATTAATAACAAGGGAAGCTGGCTCGTGGGCTGTCTTCTCATTCCCTTACTTTCCCACTTCCTCAGTATTGCTTCCTACAGCTCTCAAATACATGCTTGGACTTGAATCCCTACTTAGGGCTGGCTTTGGGAAAACCCCCTCAAAAGTCAGGCACAAAGAATGTTGGCTCTTTGTACCTATTATTCTCTGTTGAACCTGGGAGGCATCCTGATTTTTCAGTTCCATAGTCCTGGCTTGGAAGTACTGGTTGCAAAAGCCAAATAGCTGACACCCCCAGGTTTTACAGTTTCAAAAACTGGTTTGGGTAGGAATCTGCTTAAAGAGGTGCATCCTGGACAAATTAGGTCTTTTAAGACCATTTAGCGGAACCCCTCTTTGTGTCCTCTCGCTGTGTCAGTTGTGTCCTGTAACTGTCGCGTCAACACACCCGTGCAGAAGACGGATGTGTGTTAATCAGACTAAGCTTTGTTCATTTAAGTGAAGACACTACACATTTGTCTCAGCATTAAAACTGAGCATTTTTCTCCTTTCACTCCTTACATTGCCAGCTTAATTAGCAGTTTGGGCAAGCCATTACAATGCCTTGTGGAGATTCTCTGTCTCCATTCCATTTAGGGAGAATGTCCCCTTTGAAAAAACTTTCTTGTGGAAGGTAGTTGTGTAATATGAATTTTTCTCTCAGTCACCATCTCCCTCATTAATTTCTGTAAATAGTTTCCTTCATTGTCTCCTGCTTCACCAAGATCTGTTTTGCAACTAGCAGCCAGAATGGGCAGTAAAGGTAGAAATGTGTTCATGACCTTTCTCCATAAAACCCTCCAACTGATTTTTCATGCATGCTCTATAAAATCTACATTCTTTCCCCATATTACAAGGTCTTACTCCCTCATGCCCTTTTAGGTGTTTGCTTGAATGCCAGTTTTTCAGAGAGACCTCTCTTGACTCCCCTATTTGAATTTTCAAGTGTGTCCTTACCACCCCCATGTCCTCCTTCTACTTTGTTATTTTGATAGCACTATCACTGCGTGGTTTGCTGCCAATTTTCTTTCTTTGTTGACTATCTCACTTCATTAGAACAGTGTTTCTTATTACTTAACATTATTCATCCACATTATTGTATATTTTAATAGTTCATTCCTCTTTATTGGTGAATAATATTCCACTATGTGGATCTAAGTTTGCTTTTCCATTCACCAGTTGTAGGACTTCTGGATTGCTTCCAATTTTCAGCAATTATAAATAAAGCTGCTATAAAAATCTGTGTATAGGTTTTTGTGTGAGTCAGAGCTTTAGTTTCTTTTGGGCAAATACTCAGAGAGGCAAGTCCTTGGGCAAGTCCTCAGAGAGGACTTCCTAGGTTATATGGTAAGTACATATTTTGCTTTATAAGAATCTATTCAATTTTCCTAAATAGTTGTAACATTTTTCACTCTTTTTTTAAAAAAAGATTTATTTATTTATTTATTTATACAAGCAGTGGGTACAGTCAGAAGTGCGGGAGGGTAAGAGAATTCACCAGAGCCAGAGTGGGGAACAGAACAGGCAGACTGACGAAGTACACTGCTGAGGGGAGCAGCAGGCGTGGCAGGAGAGGTCTGCACTCCATGTGGGACCCTTGCTGGCAGCCAGGGAGCAAACTGGTGCTACCAAGGCTTCGGGCAGTTTTGCAGCCCAGCGCTCAACTGCTACGCCACTGGGAAGGCCCCCATTTTTCACTCTTATCAGCAATGTCTGAGAGTTGCAATCATCCTGAATTTTTGCCCATGGTCAGAGTGAAAGCATGGGGGGCACTGTTAAAGAATACTGAACACCCATCATCCTATTTAGTCAGAATTTTGCCAGGTAGGGCCCACAGCAGCTCTTGCTTTCTTTTCTTTGAATACGATCTATAATTTAAACATTTTGTGTTAATACAGTTTTTAGGATAATAGAAAATTATCCTAAATGATTTTAGGTTAATAGAAAATCTGGGAGAGAAAAGGCCATTTCCAAATATTCTTTCTCCCCCTGCACAGTTTCTTCTATTATTGACATCTTAGATCAGTGTGGCACATTAGTTACAACTGGTAAACCAATATTTCTACATTATTAATTAAGGTTCTTAATTTACGTTAGGGCTCAATCTTTGTGCTGTACAATTGTATGGATTTTGACAAATGCTTCTGTTACTATCTACCATCTCAGTATCATACAAAATCATTTCACATCCCTGAAACTCTCTTAATTTGCACTATTCATCCTTCCCTTCAATCCACATGGAACCCTTAGAAACCACTGATCTTTTAACTCTCTCTGTAGATGCCTTTTCCAAGATGTCATGGAGCTGGAATGTTATAGTATGTAGCCTGTTCAGAATGACCCCTATCACTTATTAGTGTGCATTTAAGGTTCTTCAGGTCTTTTTAAAAAAGGCTTCTCAGGAAATTGTATTATGCAGCCAGGTTTGAGAAGTGCCAAATTAGAATATAAGCTCCAGGAGGATATTTCTTTTCTTTGACTATGTTTTGTTCATTTGTATGTCCCCAGAGCCTAGAATACTGCTGGCATGTAACAGGCTCTCATTAAATGTCAGATGAGTAAATGAATGAATGATAAGTCAAACCAGGTTCCCAGAGACCTGAATATTCCTTCTGAAGGTTCACTAACGAGTTCTAAGATTCAGATCAAATGATGCACTAAGTTGATCTTGGTGACTTGTTGGACCTTGTCACTCTAATTTGCTGTATCCATACTTGGTCCTGCCTCCGACTCCAACAAGCCTTGCAATTCCTTCCACAACCAGCTACAGTGCCTTCATTTGGAATCCTCTTTCATTCTGACTCTAAATCCTTGCAGACTTTCCATAACTAATCAAATTTGATTTCTTGCGAAAGACTTTCCCAGATAACCCAAACCCTTTTCTAGACTCTTAAAGTAATTATTGCTTTTAGATTTGTTGCGTTTTGTGAATCACCTTAAGCATCCCCTAGCTTTTAGCATTGCCCAAGTTTGATAAATATTTGTTTACTTCTTTTTCTGTTTAAGCAAACAATGAGCTTGGAAGGGAGAATGATGTAATGGGAATATGGTGGGTCCAGGTTGTCAGGGATTGGGATGCTTGTCATTCAGCTTAAGTTTCCTTAATTGTATCATCTGCCTTGATACTAAAGCCTCTACTTTCTTCTCTATTTGTGTTTTGACTGTCATAGCAACGAGAGGTTATTGGACAAATAACATAATTAGCCTAAGAAGACATAGTTTCTGTTGGGATTAAATGTCAGTCTTTGAAAACAGGAAAAAAAAAAAGAATAAAACTCTTAGCTTGAGATCACTACTCCTTTTCATGGAAAGGTTTCACAGGTTATTCTTCTTCTTTCCCTGCCCCCTGTCTCATACCTGGAGTACCTGCTTTCCTGTGACACTTTTCTACCATTCAAAGGTACACTGAGCTTCTACCTTATAAAACCTTTCACGGTTTGTAACTTTTTGTTTGTTTTTTACTTGTCTTTGAATTTGCCTCATCTTTCTACTATTGATAGCTTTATGGGAGAGAAACTGTACAAATCATGTACATTAGTGCTTTCCATGTAATGGTCCTCAATAATCATCTGTTAGATGAATTCCTGAAGTTAAGAGGTGTGCTCTGGAGAAAAAAAAAGAACAACAATCTTGTCAGAAGATAAAGGCTGGAGATGCTGAGTGCTCTGCTCTTCCTAGTTGGGAAGTCACAGTCCTGCAGATAAGAAACCTGTTTAATCTTGTCATCCCTGGATTTACCAAATATTTTTCATCATGAAGTATCTTCCCTTTGTAAATTTTGCCAGTATCATCAGTAATCACACCCACATCAATAAAAACAGGTATTAGGTATTAAAAAAAAAAAACAACTCACATATATCTGGGACTATTCCAGGCACTTTATATGTATGATCCTTAGAGCAATCCTACTTTATCTATTTCAATTTGAAAACTACAAATGAGGAAATAAGCTTAGAAAGTTAAATTGACTTTCATCTAAGCTTCCTGGTTCTCAGTAGAGGGATTGATCTGACAGAAGTTGATGATTAGATCTAGAAATGTAGGTTTTGGAGGCCAGAACTATAAGAATTACCTATCATATTGTGAACATTCTGGAACCCCCTCCTTCCCTGGTCTAGCAGGCCAGAGAGCAAAGATATCTGCATAGACTTAAATTCAGAACAGACTCTGCCCTGGTCTGTGAAGTAGCCATGCAGGAATCTGCTGCCTGTGGGTAAACCAACCTTTTAACCCCATTCATGACCAAGGAAGATGTAAACAATGAGTGCCTTGCCTTTGTTTGTCTACAGAGAATTCAGGGAAGTCATTAAATCTCAGCATTTGCCCTCCTCTGCATACAAAGAACATCCACAATTCTTTTTTTTTTTTTTAAAGATTTGTTTTTATTTATGCATACAAGAACTGGGGTATAGGCCAGAGGTGCAGGGGGTGAGAGGGTTCACCAGAGACAGAGTGGGGAGCAGAACAGGCAGATCTACTGAAGTACACTGCTGAGGGGAGCAGCAGGTGAGACAAGAGTGGTCTGTTGTGGCATGTGGGTTAGCTCCCTGGCCGGGGATCAAAATCATGCCATAGTGGCTGGTGATAGTGCAGAGACTTTAACCCCAGTGCCAACAGGGAGGCCATCAACATTTCTTTAGGTCAATATAACCTAGGAAATCAGAAGTTATAAACCCGGAGCCACCTATCAAGAATAATTACATCTTTTGAACTTAATAGCTCACTCTCCTGACTCTCCTACATATATATTATTCTGAGCAAGGTATATAAACTGAACTCAAACTTGTAATTGCTGGAGCAATTCTTAACCAGTAAAATCTGTTAGACTGCTTCAGAGCCTCACTTTGATTATCTAATAAACTCGTTGTCTAACTATCATTGAGCTGAGCTTCTGACTTTCCAATGTGTCTCCACAACTTCCTCACTGTTCAGACAGCAATTTGCTTCATTTCTCTGTGTCTTAGTTTCCTCCTCTGTAAAACAGAGATAATAGTATTTTTTTTATTGAATGAATTCATTTTTATAAGAAGCTAGAAAAGTGCCTATTACATAATAATTCCCCAATAATTATTAACTATTAACATTAGGTAGAAGCAGATAATTCCATTGCTGTTTCAATTACAGATTTACATTTGTAAGAGCTACCAAGCAGGTAAGTTCCATGAGTTTGGGGAATTTGTCCCTAAGTAGAAAATACAACAGTGGCACCAACCTAGAGTATAAGCTATTGAATTTAAAATCATAAAAGGAGAAAAATTTGGCTTCCTTTTTTTACCTATTCTAGTCCATTTCAGTCAATAGTACCTATCATGTATTTTCCCTTTTTTCTTTGCCTATTTTATTTGCAGTGGTAAAATCCTAAATAACTCTGAATATATTGGTTACCCCAACTTACATTTCTTGAACTAGAGATCGCTGTCGAGCATGACTGGAATGTTGGGAAGAGCACATGTAATTTGGATGAGGTAGTAGATATTTATTTTCTAACTTGATGAAAAATATATGCATTTACATTGTCGCAAAACAACTTTACTGTGACTTGTGTTTCACAATTTATACTCGATGTTATATATTTTGGACAGTTCTTTACCATTTCTGACAGATTTTTTTTTTCATTTTTAGAAGTAAGGAGACACACATTCCTGCACTTGTTTTCACTTTTGCTCATCTTGTGGTAGCTTCTCTCTCTTATCACACAAAATATAGTTATCTGTCAATCAATATTTACTGAGCGCTACAGAATCTCTGCAGGCACTTCTCTACATTAGGGTCTGACAGCTGGAAAAAGAGTGTAAGGGAAAAAGAAAAGACTCACATCTTAAATTGTTGGAAACAAGTTAACTTGTGTGAAAGCACATTGGAGTGAGCGAAGTCTTATTTTCTTGATATTGTTATTATCTAGTGTATTTATTTCCTAAGGCTGCTATACCAAATCACCACAGACTAGGTAGCTTACAACTACTGAAATTTATTTGCTTTCATTTCTGATGGCTGAAGCCCAAAATCAAGGGTTGGTTGGTTCTTTGGAAGCTCTGAGGCGGAATCCATTGATGGTTCTTCCTCCTAGCTCCAGGTGGCTGCTGACAACCTTTGTTGTTGCTGGGCTGGGCTCCTGGACCTGTCACTCCAATCACATCACCTTTTCCTGACTGTTTTTCTTCTTTAAATATCTTCTCTTATAAGACACTTACAGGATCCACTCAGATGAGCCAGGATGATCTCATCTCAGGAATTTTAAATTAATTACATTTGCAAAGATTTTTTTCCCTCTAAATCAGAGTACATTCCCTGGTTCTGAGTGGACATCATTTAATAGCTATACCTGGTATGTGTGATTTTTCTTGAATTGTCTTTTTTGTCTTGAAGTTCCTTCTTTTCTTGTCTCCCTCAAGGTCATGGAAAATACCGTAAATTTCTTGTATTCCTTAGAGCCTGATTGAGTGTCCCATCTAGTAAAACCCCTTATTTGGCTCTAATAGACAGGAATGGTATAATTCCTGACAGCTGAGGACAGAGAAGGAGGGTGTAGGGTAAGGAAAAAATGTCCGGCTTTTCTGCCCTCCCGCCATCAGGATAGATGATGGATCCTTGTCCTGAATGCATGCCTGATGGCGGGCACCTGGAGTAGGGTGTGGGCATAGGTAGATGGGATTCACCTGGGCTGAGACTGGGCTTTTAAGGGCGGCATCACGGGGACGCCAGCAGAAGCCGAAGAAGCTGAGAAAGAAGCAGCAGAAACCGAGATAGAGAGAGAGAGAGAGAGAAGGCCGGAGAGCCCAGATAGAGTGAAGACTTGCTGGGGGCTGGGAGGCCTGCCAGCCCCCCGGCCCCTGGCCCCCCAGCACCCCTGCCAGCTGTATACCTGGTAAACCCCAATAAAAGCCTGCAAAAAGCCACTGAGGGCTCCAGGACTCCTCCTTTACCTGGTCTGCTGGATCGTAGAAAACCTGCACTGTGGCCATTCCTGACCCTACAGAAGGGCATTGAAACTTTTCTTACTTTATTTCCCTCATCTGTAAAATGACTAATTTATTGCTGATCTTCTCTTCTGAGAAATTAAGACCAAATCAGTTAAGGTCTTTAAGATTTTTTTTTTTTTTTTTTGTGGGACCCTCGCCCTGGCGGCCGGGGAACGAACTGGCGCTGCAGAGGCTGCGGGCAGCCTTGCAGTCCAGCGCTCAACCACTGCGCCACCAGGGGAGGACCTTTAAGATGTTTTAAGGGCCTCTGTGGTTGCCCAGGGGTTGCATCTCAGTGCTATCAGCCCTATGGCCTGATTTCAATCCCCGTCTTCAGAGTTAACCCACATAAATGGCGCATCAGACCTCTCCTGTCTTGCCCGCTGCTCCCCTCAGCAGTGTATTTCAGTAGATCCACCTGTTCTGCTCCCCACTCTGTCTCTGGTGAATCCTCTCACCCTCCGCACCTCTGACCTACACTTCAGTGTATTTTTTTATGCAAAAATTAAATTAGAAAAATGGTATTAATATAATCAAGCAATCTCTATTTTTTTATAATTGGTTCATATTTAACCAAAATTTATAATGAAACAAAAAAGTTATAATAAGTATACAATTGCATGAGGACAAATTTTTTTTTTTTTAATAGAAGGAGATAATCTTTTGGAAATGGCAAGAAGTAAAATCCAGTTCTTCATTCCCTCTCTCAGCTTTTTGATCCTGCACCCTGATTTTATCATGCCTTATACTGCAGGAAAAAAAATCCACATTCTCTGATGATCTTGTTTCAAGCCCAGACATTTTAGTCTCTCATTTCAGGTTTATCATGTTAACTTAAACTGTATGGAGGAAATGGGAACTTTATTTTCAGAATCAATGAAGAGGTCTAGCCCACGAAAAGCAGACTGGTACAGAGAGTTCTGGGCAATACTTTTCCTTACTACTATCACATAGAGTCCAGTTTATCTATCATGGTACAGGTGAGTGGAAAAAAACACATTAAAGTAACACATTCAAGTAACAAAGTATTTGTTCCTGAAAAGGGCATATTATAATTTTCTAATACCTCTGTGTGAAGGAAAATGTATGCAAATGTTGAAGGGATCATTATCTCTACGGCAGATGCAATCTAAATGTGAGAAGTGCAGGAACTAGCAGATAAAATTCCATCATAAAGAATGTCTCTTTTCTTTTGTTTGTGGACATGTGAGTCTGTTTTCTTCATTCAGCCAGCAAAATGGGAGGCTGAAGTGATGGTGCACAAAATAGTCAGAGAATGAAAGAAAATTAACCCAAGACCAAAATGTTCTGAAGCCAACATTCTCCCCCATTTCGAGACCAAAGCTAAAAAAGCCATCAGGTTTTTATTTTCTTTTTCCCTGTGAAATACGAAGATTGATTTTAATAAACAAAGAAGACTGGGGAATAAGAATTTCAACATGACCCCAAAAGAAGAGCTGTTGAGAAGAGTGAAGATGTTTCACAGCCAATATCTTTTTACAGTGACATTTTATGGTTGACTTAAAACCTCTGCAAGTTATTTTCTCTGTGCTCAAGTTTTGCTAATTTTCTTCCACAAGTGGCACCTTGCAACTGTGCCAACTGATGCTCCTACTTCCACCTTGGGGGCCCACATGCACTCACCCTCTTCTGCATGCATTCACAGAAGGAGTGCATTTAATAGTCTGTGGTTAAGCTCTTGTGTTCTGTATCAATCTTTTCATATGCAAAATAGATGTGATAGTATCTGTCTCCTAGGACAGATGACAGATGAAATTAAATACACCCTGTCTATCTATCTATCTATCTATCTATCTATCTATCTATCTATCTATCTATCTATTTATCTAATCTATTGCTATTCACTATACCTGGCAAAAAGTAAGGGTTCAATAAATAGCTCATTGTTATTGTTATTTTCCAACACAGACTCTCTGCAGATTACTCTTGGAAATCTTTCTGTCCTATTCTACAGGTTTATAAAGTAGTGAGACCCTGAAGATTTTGATCTCTGCATTCAAGCTTCCCTGTGTCACCAGAGTACATAGTTTCCCATATTCTTCCTCATCCTCATCTTTTGAAAATTTCTGTAACATCTTAAAAAAGAGAAAATTTCTATAACATTTAGGGTCTGTCTTCAGCATTTAATACTGGATTATTGAACTGCTTGTTCTATGCTCACCTTGTCTTTTATAAAGTAGGCCCTAAATTCCTCAAGCAGGTATATTTGGTAAAGTGAACAGCATCCAGTAAACATTTTCTAATCATCCTTTTTCCAATCTTCACTCTTCTCAACAGCACTTCTTTTGGGTCATGTTGAAATTCTTACTCTCCAGCCTTCTCTCTGTATATTAACATCAACCTTCATATTTCAAAGGAAAAAAGAAAAAAAAAAAAAGCCCGTGGTGGACTAGATGACTTTTTTTTTTTTTTAAGCTATCTCAAAATGGAGAAGAATGTTGGCTTCAGAACATTTTGATCTTGGGTTTATTTTCTTTCATTCTCTGACTATTCAAAAATTGCAATAATAATTGCATTGTTCCCTAAATGCCACAGTTAGAACTAAAGCCAAGATTATTTCATCCTACTATTAGAAGAGCTGCAAGAAGGAGCCCATAAAACTTCCTTGCTTTATTGATAAGAATGCAGATCACCTCACAGCTGAAGGAAATTCAGCCTCAGGCAGTGGAAGTCTTGGCAGTAATGGCTTCAGTAAAATGCCTGGAGCCACACAGAACATTAGCACTAAGGGGTTGCTTAAGATGGAAATGCATTTAATGTGGCAACTCTTTAATTTCATTTTCTAATTCTATTCATGGAATCTAAAGGTTGTATAACTTAGGAAAAAGGCTCACACATCCTTTTGAGTACTTTTAATAAGGGCAAATTTACTCAACTTCAATCTCAGTTTTCTTCTCTTTGAAATAGGTATGAAAATATCTCCTCCCAAAGAAAACTTTAATATCTTTCCATGTAGATATGTGGAGAACAGTCATAAGAAAACAATGCTCTATCTTTCATATCTTTGAGCAACTGTAAGCCACTTATGAATGTTTTGGCAACTTTTCCAACAGTATAATTGCAAAAACTTTTAAAACATAACTATCATGTCAAAGATTTTTTAATTCATTAATGAGGGAACCAGCAGGATGTTAAATCTGGTTCAAAGAGAATTTGAAAACTCAGTATATACAGGTTCTGAAAGAGAGACTTCTGGAATAAGATTGCTAAATTTAGTTTTGAAATTTGTTCACTTCCTGTAGGGCATTGAAATTGGTAAAATGGCAAAAATATAAATAGTGAAAAATGGTAAATTTCGGTGTTACTATTCCATTCAGATATAGTTTGCATACAACATCAAAAGTTTAACATTTAATTTCAAAGATTATGAGTCCTAATGAATCATAAATAGTTAATCAAAGGTGCACCTCTTAGAAAATTAAATAATTCTGGGAAGACATGTTAGATATATTCCCATGACTTTGAAAGCACATCTGGTCATTATTTTATCTTATCCCTTCCTTTTAAATATATATTTTAATAATATGATTTGTTCTCAATACTTCCTGTCATTCCCATTCCTGATTGATACTGTTATAGAGCAACCCCGATATTAAACGGGTTCCTGGCTGTGGGTCCTCACCCGCGCGCTTTAAAGGGACTTATGAATACTACAGACACACACAAAAGGGTTAATAAAAGGTTTATTTACAAGAGAAAAAGAAATAAGGAAAATGGACAACTCAGGGAGAAAATAGGGAAATAAAGTCTTTAATGCGTCCTACCCGATCCAACGACCTGGAAAACCCAAAGTCACTCTCAGAGCTGGCCGGACCCTGCAAGCTGGCCGAGAGCCCAAAAATGGAGAGACCCCCAAAGCCCACGTGTCTGCCTTTTGTATCCACCTGGCTGCTTAACCCCACCCTCAGGTCCCAGCCACCTTCCCTTTGGTGGTGATGGGATTTGGAGTTCCCAGTGTCTTTGGCTTTGACCTGGGGTGGGGGTGGAGTTCACAAAGCCTATATGGAATTTGCTTTGGGACATCCTTTTTCCCCCTAACAATACTTTCAGATCTTCTATTTTCTTCCTTCTCTACAGTCTCTAGAAATCCACCTATCTCTAGCTCTCTTTCACAGCATCAATTTATTGCCCTATTATATTCTCTGATATCTTTCTATTTTGTTTCCTCTTCAAGTCATTATTTGAGTCATGTATGCTGAATACATAAGTAAGCCAAACTGACCACACAGGAATACTAGCTTTTTTTTTTTGGTATTAGAGATAGATAAGATTGCTATTCCTTCCCTAGTTATCTGTGAGGTATAAGGGAAACAAGCCTCAAACAAAATTCTTTCACACATTGAAATCTAGACTAAGGGTCCTCCCTAGTGGCATAAGGGGTTAAGCTTCAGCACTATGTAGCTATCTGTAGCTGCTACAGCAGGAGTTCGATCCCCAAACGGCCAGGGAGCTACCCATATGGTGCAGCAGACCCTCTCCTGTCTCGCCCACTGCTCCCCTCAGCAGTGTATTTCAGTAGATCTGCCTGTTCTGGGCCTCCATGGTGGTGCAAGGGGTTAAGATACAACTTATGAAGCTATCCACAGCCACTGCAGCAGGAGTTCTATCCCTAGCCAGGGAGCTACCCACATGGGGCAGCAGACCTCTCCTGACTCACCTGCTGCTCCCCTCAGCAGTGTATTTCAGTAGATCCACCTGTTCTGCTCCCCACTCTTTCTCTGGTGAATCCTTTTACCCCCCAACCCTCGCCCCACACCTCTGGCCTGCACCCCAGTTCTTATATGCATAAATAAATTCTAAAAAGAAACAAATCTAGACCAAGAGGGTCCAAACTTCTGCATCTTCAATGAAATCTTTTTTCTCCTTTTGTCAACTCCAAAATCATCTTGTATGGAAATTTTACTTAAGACAAATGAGCAATATTCTTTGGGATAACTTTTCTAAACATTTTTCTTTTTTCATCAAATAATGAAGCATCTACTGAACCAATAGCTCAGGATCAAGTAGAAATCAAACTTTAGGAGCCATTGCTGAGGCTGGAATAGCTAGTATATTTTTATACCTTATTCATATAAGAAATATGAAAATACATATGGTTTGTTCTAATCCATCCTCGTCTCTTGAACACATCGCTTTCATATCTGATATCCATTGTGCTCATTAACAAGCTACTGATTTCACCAATGAAAACCCATTTATAATATTCATTTTGCTAATTTAACAAATGTCTGTGTGAGTCAGAGATAAGGAAGCTGAAGCCTCATCAATACGATCTCTGGTGTGTGGTCCTCTGAATAAGTTTCATCCAGCTGCCCCCACAGTGTATCACCAAATAGGAAGGTCTCTTCCTATTTGAGTTGTCACATTCATTTACATTACACAGTCTGGAAGGCAGGGGTGACATGATACTTGCTGTGGCCAGAAGTTTCCTTTCTTCAATCTCCAGAAACTGGGACAAAGGCAAAACTTTTTGTGGGAATTTAGATCCCATTTACCCATGCTACATGGGACGTGAGCCAGGAAAGTGCTCAGAAATCTGAACTTCTCTCTGGAGGACTGGATCACCCATATCCCTCCTGCCCAATGAAGCCCCATTGCTAACAATTGCCAGGGCTTATTGGCTACTGGGAAAATATGAGCTATTGAAGTGAAGCATCCAGACTTATAAGGAAAGCATATATTTTTACATTGCTAATTTCTTTTGGGCACTGGTGTCTGTCAGAGCTTCCAGGGAAAAACAAAGACCAAAAGCAACTCTGGTTTAAATTCAATTGTAATTGTGTCAGGTTTTATATTATGATAAAATCTTAGCCTCCTTACAAGGAGGTTGAATCCCTAGTTGATTCAAAGTGAATTGAGTTTCTCCAAAGATGAGCAAGATGAGATGAAAACATGACCCATTTTTTTTCCCCTCAGAGTCCAAATTCTTGCTATATATTTTTTTCCCTTCTTCCCTCTATCTTAGGAATATTCTCACAGCCAACAGTGCAGAGAGATGCTCTTGCTGCTTGGAGAGCAGGAGGATTCACAGTTTCCTGCCACACAAAAGGACATGGATTATTTTAGGCAAAGAGAAAAGCCTGGAGTTACTCACTGGGCAGTAAGCACTGTGCCCCGGCCAGAGCTTTTACCTACTTAAGATTGTAATTTCATTTGCTTTTAGAGATTCTATTCTATGCTTCCTCTGTCAGACAGACTCAGATATACAGTCCCCCCGGGCATGATACTTAACCTCTTCTAGAGATCTACACTGCAAAACACTGGATGGCAGGAGACAGAAGTGCTGGTTGATTTTGATTCTTCTTCCTGGAAGTGAAGAGGTTGCGACAATTGCTAAAACTCCCCAAATGGGTGGTTATGAAATTTCTGAATCCACATAATGCCCTAATATAAATGCAAAGACTTACTTCTAGAACCAAGAATACAATTGGGATGATTATTTAAATAAATGTATCATTAGAATTATTTTTTGTCATGTGGATGATAGAGTACAGTGTCTGTTTCTGGTGTGTTAACCTCAGCCCAGGTTTCATCTTACTTTATATCATTTCTTTCCACTTTATGTTTACTTCTTAAGTTTATTTTATTTTAATGTGATTTGTAAAGACTTTATACAAATGATTTTAATGCAATTATAACGAGCCCCATCAATGCCTCTTTAAATCTTATCAAGTCATATTTTCCCCAGACTTGCTGATTCCATTCATTTGTCTTTCTTTCCAGAAGGAATCATTATCAGAGATATGATGTTTTTCTTCTCATGCATGCTTGTATGTTGTTGATATATACCTTTATATCCATAAATGATAAATAGTTATAGAATGTAGATTTTAAACTTAAAACTACTGTTAGTTTTCTTTGGATGATTTTTATCATTACTTATCCATTTTCTTAGGATGTTTCCAGTTTTAATCATGACAAAGAATATTGTAAAGAACATTCTTATCCATACTTCTATGTGTAAGAGTTCGCCAGATGATAAGAGAGACTATGATAGAATTGTGAAGTTTTGGGATATGAATATCTTCTACTTTACTAGATATTGCTGAATCACTCTCCAAAAAGAAGTGTAGGAGTTCTTTATCTATTCTGGTTACTAAGATATTGTCAGTATATGCACAGCAAATGCATTTCCTAGTCTGTGTTTTGTCATTCTTCATGTTCATTGTGGGTTTTAAAAATAATTTTAGCTTTAATATATCAAAGGTGTCAAGATTTTCTATTATGATTTGAGCACTTTGTATCCTATTATAAACATTCTTTATCCTATTATAAGCATTCTTTTACTTTGTGTGGTTATAATCATGTCATCCTCTCCCTCATCCTCTGGTCCTTTGTGTAGGTGGGGACACGTCAATGGTTGAATATGTTTTATGATCACTGTTTTAATCTGTGCTAATCCAGAAGCAAAATTTTGGGCTCCAATATCCAGTCCTACCGATGACAAATGTACCCTGTTAGTCAGAAAATATTGGGTGCCTGTGTTGGACCATGTATTTCAGTACTCATGAGACTTACCAGAAAACTAGATCATTGTTGTTAAATCTATGAAATCTGCAGTCTAGAAAAGAAACAGATTTGTAATTATCTATGTAGATTGTGAGATAGACTGGAAAAATTATTAGAATAGATTAAAAAATGTATGCTGTGTCATTTTTAGGTAACAATAACCATGTGACATGAGTGTACAAAATCTTCCTGATGGAATGCATGAAAACTAGTCAAAACTGGAACTATAAACAAAAAATAGATGACCAGTAGTATGAAATAAGGACAGGAAAATAATTAAACACCCTAAACTTCCTTAAGAGATAGCCAAGAAAGAATTAAACATTGCTTGTTTCTGAACCATTGCTCTAAAATTGGAGAAGTGATGGTGAACATCTTATTCAGGGTAGGTCAATTGAAGCATGCAATGTTAAACCTCAGTGTTTTACATACTAGAAGTTTCTTGTTCACTCATTGCACATCAAAATGGTTATTCAAGTTTCCAGATTTTTTCTACCTATGGATCCTTCCTTTTCTAGCTCCTCAGAGTCCTGTCCATTAAAGAGGACTGCACTTGAGAAATTTTAATGGAATAAACTTGGAAAAGGTGGACTTCCCCTGACCTGGAGGCCTCCATAACTAGCTCCCTTGCACTGCAAAGGAAGCAGGGAAATGGAACCTACATGTGTGCCCAGGAGGAAAGGGGAAGGTGTTGGTGAATGTAGCAGTCTCTGCCATAGAAAGGATCTCCACAATCCCCCAAATTTCCACGAGTTCTCCCCAAACTGGAGAGAATTGAAGGAAAGAGGCTTATCTTGACTCTTGTCTCTATTACTAGGCAGTGAAATAGCCTAGTAGAGGGAGTGAAGAACTGAGGATAACCTTCCTTGAGGAAGGAGAGGCTCTAGGGCTCCCCTATCAGGTAGGGGGCAGCATTGCCTTGGTGACACATGCCCGGGTTTAAAATGAACAGCTCAGAAGACATTAGAGAACCCAGATCTTCAAGAACCTACTGCTATCAGCTTCAGGTAAGCTTACTTTTCCCTTCACTTCACTTAAGCACCACAGGCTCACCAAACCAAAACAATGGAAACAAAAACAATTGACTATGCCCTGGAATGCCCAGGCTTTATTTGTAGCTTAGAGAGATACAAATAGGTCTCAATAGAAAGGAACTTCAGGGAACACACTCATATTGCAGCTGATCAAATAGAAATTCTGGAGAAGTGTCTCATGATTAATATAAGATGAAAAAGAAAACCACATGGTGGCTATAAAACACCCCGCAGAGGGGGAAAACCAGAGGGAAAGACAAAGAACCTAGTCTAGAAGAAAACTATAACTCAGGGAGTAACAGAAAATCCCTTGCATGTGTTTTATGTTATAGAAGAACATAATAGCATTGAAAATTCAATTCAACCAAAAAGAGCCCAAAGATGAAATCACAGGATGCAATTACAAGTTAATGGGATGTGGTTAAAAGAGCAAAGGATCCTGGGTGATGACAGTCCTGTTGTTGGTTGCAGGGCCCTTGTCTCCTGATTTTGATATATGTACAATTTATTATATTTTTTTAAATATTTATTTATGCATGCATGCAAGAAATGCGGTACAGGCCAGAGGTGTGGAGGGTGAGAGGATTCACCAGAGACAGAGTGGGGAGCAGAACAGGCAGATCTACTGAAATACACTGCTGAGGGGAGCAGTGGGTGAGTCAGGAGAGGTCTGCTGTGCCATGTGGGTCACCTCCCTGGCCAGGGATCTAATTCATGCTGCAGAAGCTGAGGACAGCCTCTTAGGTTGGGTCTTAACCCCTTGTGCCACCTCCCATGAAACAGTTTCCTGAGGGGACACACAGACAATAATCTAAACAATGGAAGGTATTGAATGTTTTCTGAAACACAAGGACTGGAGCAAGCCAGGGTGCCAGTAAAGAGCAGAACCAAGGACTGGGAAGTCCCTAGAACTCTTACTACTCCCTGACTCTGTTGTGTTATAAAACGTGCCTCTCTCATCTGACTCCTCACAGCTTCTTAATCCACATTGAAGGATATGTTGTGTGTTAAACTCTCACCAGCAGATGACTCGCTTGCTGTCAATCACAATTCCAGAGTCCCAGGAAAAAAGTCTGATAGTCCCCTATGTTATGTCCAGTCACCTTGTTCCAGCAGTGATAGAACAACCATAAAGTCATAAAGCAGTGATAGTCAACAACTCCTGAGGGTGGCGTGGTCGTTAGGCACTATGCCAACTTACTCACTTGGGGTACCCCATATAACCTTCATGTAAGAGAGGTGGTTCGAATCTCATTATTTTTGATGCTGATTCCCTGAGGTGCAGAGAATTCAAGTCCAGAGTCACACAGGTATCATGTTTCGGAGCCAGGTTTCCAGCCCTTGTGGCCAGCTTTAAAACCTGTCCTCAATCTTTATACTTTATTACCCATATTTATGAGAGCCCATTACCAAGGAAGTGAGGATGGTGGTCTATGGATTGGACAGAGTCCCTGCAAAATAAATATTATTTTCCCTAAAACCACTTGTAGTGGCAGGAAGGGACAGAGCAGTTTTCTCTATGACCCTATGCAGACAGGCAAATGAGAGTCCTGGAGCCCTCGGTGGCTTTTTCAGCTTTCATTGGGATTTACTAGGTACATGGCAGGCAGGGGTGCTGGGGGGCTGGGAGACTGGCTGGCTTCCCAACCCCCAGCCCCCAGCAAATTTTCATCCTTCCTGCACTCTCCAGCTGTCGTGGACAGGAATGACCAGAGTGCAGGTTTTCTGATCCAGCAGACCGGGTAAAGGAGGAGTCCTGGAGTCCTCAGTGGCTTTTGCAGGCTTTTATTGAAATTTACCAGGTACACAGCAGGCAGGGGTGCTGGGGGTCCAGGAGGCTGGCAGGCCTCCCTGCCCCCAGCAAGTCTTCCCTCTATCTGGGCTCTCTGGTGGTCTCTGCTCTTCCATTCATTCTGCTTCTCTCTTGGCTTCTGCTGGCGTTCCCATGACGCCGCCCTTAAAAGCCCAGTCAGCCCAGGTGAATCCCATCTACCTATGCCCACACCCTACTCCAGGTGCCCGCCATCAGGCATGCATTTAGGACCGCAAGGATCCATCATCTATCCTGATGGCGGGAGGGCAGAAAAGCCTGACATTTTTTTCCTTACCCTACACTGGCCTTCTCTCATGGTTTCTTTCCCTCTCCTCTGCTTCTCTTTTGTTCCGCTCTCTAGCTTGTTCTGTTCCCTGTGATGCTGCCCTTATAAGCACAGTCTAAACCCAGGTGAATCCCATCTACATATGCCCACACCCCACTCCAGGTGCCCGCCATCAGGCATGCATTTAGCATCATGGGATCCATCATTAATCCTAATGCAGGAGGACAGAAAAGCCTGATAATCACTTACCCTACACCACTTCTTGGTGGATTCTTAAACTTGGACGTATTGGGTCATTGGATAGTCTGCTTTCATGAAAAGATGCTCAGATTTGGATCCAGAAGTGTATGAAAATGCTGCTCCCATCACATGGTGTTAACATTGAGTGCTCCAGTTTATTTCATCTTTGCCAATATAGTAGGGAGATAGATTAGGAAAAATTTATTCTGACTGGGGGGTTGGGGAAGTCATCACAGAGGGGTCAATGAGGGCACAGAAGGAGCAAAGCAGAAACATTCCAAGTCCATGAGCTTTTTGGAGAAGCCAGGGCAATCTGGGGTGGCTTGCAATGTGTAGAAGGTTGGATTGAGGAATGATTCTAGAGCACCATGAAATCCAGGGTGAAATATTGTATAGTGAGCTTGTTATAAACTTTCAGAGGTGAGAGGTGGTGTTATTCTAAAAGAAAATAGTCCCTAAATAATCTTTATGGGAGATACTTGCCTGTGATGGATATTTACATGCACACATTTAAGCATATGGACGTTCTTCCCTTCACCACCACCTCTTCCCGCCATACAATCATTTTCAAACAACCATTTTATTTAAAAAATGCTGATGAGGTTCCTATAGGATTGCTTGTATTAGGGTAAAATAAATTCACTAATGGGATGACAGGTGTGAGAGCTTTTCGGCTTTGAAATGCATCTGACTAACGACATTTGCATTCTATGAGAAATCTATGCTAATATAACATTCACACTCAGAGGAGAAGTTTAAATTGCAAATTTTGAAAAGCTTGAAGTCAGTAAATAATATTTTGGGGAGAGGGGTGGGTAGTGCTGAGGTGCTCTCAATGAAGAAGGCTAAATGGGAGGAATATATTGGCCAGGTGTGAACTCCCCAGCAGCTGAAATCACCTGCGAGGAATGGGGCTCTGACAATGGATTGCGAACTTTAGAGTGCATTAAAATCACAGGCTGGGCTTATAAAAACCAATTGCTTGGTCCCACCCTCTAGAGCTTCTGCTTCAAGAGGGTGGGGGTGGGCTGAGAATTTGCATTTGAACCGAAAGCTGGACTCAGAGAGTACCTTTGAGAATGTGGCTTTTAGTAAAATTCTAACAGTTTGCTTGTCAAATGGGTGGAAGACAATTACTAAACAATGAAATCTTAAGATTCTGCTTGATCAAGTTAAGTCTGGCTAATGTTTCTCTATTGTTTGGAATCTCTTTCTTGGAAGAACCTGTGGAAGGAAGCTACAAGGGCAGAAGTAGGTATGGTGGTTTCCCTCAGGCTCCCGGGCCCTTACCTCCTCGCTTTCCCTCTGAGCTGCTGGTTTGGAGGAGAGAGAACTGGAATCTCCCAGGCTGCTGCAGCCACTGCTGAGAGCAGCATCTTATGCCAGTTTTCCCTGGCGGCTCCGAGCCAGCCAGCCGCTCACCCTGGGTGATGATGTCAGCACTCTCTGCTCCATCACACCTGGCTGAAGGAATCAGATAAGCTCCATGGGAAGAGGCCTGCGGAACCAGCACAGTCTTGACAGGTGAACCGAAGACCCTTTTGTTTTTTGGGCCGGGGCTGGCTGCCAGGTTTGTAGCCTCTGTCAGTCAGCTGGCTGCTACACTTCTCTGCTTCTCTATTTTCCCAAAAAAGAAACCATTAGTGATTTGCAACGCCGCTCCAGAGCACATGGGGCTTTAATGTGAGACAGAGATTGAGCTTGGCCTGGGTAACCATCTCCCTGCTTTGGCGGGGAGCCACCTGGGGGTTGGGGCCGGTGAATGTGGGGGCTGTGCAGGAACAGGTGCTTACTTGCTAGTGACTGCGCCTGCCTGGAGTCTTGGGTGGCTTTCCTGAGCTGTGCCACCCAGATGTTGTGTGGGCTGCATGTGTCCCAAGAAAAAGGAATGGGCAGCACTTTGTGTCCAACCTTCTGGACCTGCGTCCTCCCTGGGACTGTTTTCCTGTCCGATGCGCCCCTACTTGGGACTCCAGTGACTTTACACACACCGTGATAGCTGCTCTGTGCTTCTTCTAGTGGGACTCACTGTGAATCTTGAATATTAGAGCTTTAAAGAAAAATGTTTGTGACCAGAGGGGTTTGAATCAATCTGCATTTGGGATCAGTGGAGATGAAGGTGGGCTAACTTCAGCCTCTGTTATGCCTCTCACCTGTCATTTGTTGGGTGCATGAGGATGGGAGCTGTGGGCGGGGTACGATTTCCTTTCTGGATATGATTTATTTGTGGATCAAAGAGTTTGTAGAGGGATTTGTTTGTTTGTTTCTATGGTATTACAATTGTTTGCAGGCCCGGAGAATGATCTTAAGAATATTCTTTCTAGAGAGAAGGGGGGAGAAGGCTAAGTGATCCATCCTGTTGTGGGACAAGGTTGAGAACTGACAGCAGGGACTCATTCTGTGTTACTTGACAAGCTGCAGACCAAGGTCTTCTGCTCCCAGTGGGGAAGGCCCAGTGTTCTCAGGACTGTGGATTCTTCTCCTCTCAGGAGTGCAATTGCATTGGGCCCAAGTCCAGGTGCTGGGCAGATGGTGCTCCTGCATACTTCTTGTAAATTGCTGACACCCAAATCTACACTGACTGGTGCAAAAATGGGCTGATTTGTCCCCAGAGACAGAGTTACTCTCATACTCTCTTTATGAGAATTTTTCAACCTCAACATCATTGACATTTTCACCCAGATCATTCTTTGTTGTGGAGTGTTGACCTCAGGCTTGTACAGTGCTTAGTGCATCTCTGGCCTTAATGCACAAGACCTCAATAGCAATCCTCATACCCAGTTGAGCCAATCAAAGATGTCTCCAATTATTACCAAGAGTCTCCAGGGGATCAAAATTGCCCCACTGAAAACCACTGACCTATAAGAAGGGTGATGCAACTTGAGTGAGAATCCATCACTGCGGCAAAAACCCTTTAACTCCTGACCAAGACCTTGCTTAGGATCCAATTTACCTCCCAGGTAACTGTCTTCTCTTGTTGCACTGACCCCTACCTTAGTTCTGGTTTGTCCAAAAGAGAACCCAAATATGGGCTCATGTAGTTTATTTGGAAGAACATGATAAGACAAAGGGAAAGCTGAAACAGGAATGAAGGGCTTGTCCCTCTTTCTGTCACACCAGATAAGCCCTCCCATTTCCTTTATTTACCCTCCAGGTTGACAAACTGTTTTCTCACATTCCGGAGGGAAAAGAGCATCACCAGGTAGATACCAACTGAATAGCCAACTACCAGGTGGTAGTGAAAGCAAGCTCCCCACAATCTCCAGACAATTGTGTTGCAAGGTTGGATGTGCTGACCGTTGCCCACAACCTCCTCCACTCCCTTGTAGCTCTGGATAAACACCCCTGCCCTCTGCCACAGAGCAGGCTGGTGGTCTTTCAGACAACGAGTCTGTTGCCCTCCTCAATTTGTGGACAAATTCAACTACTTTCCTTCTCCTCAAACTGTTTCCTTTTATTGGCTAAGGTAAACTGAGACAGACGTTTGCTATCAAAGTGAGACTAGAAACAAGAATGCTAATAAAATAAATGTTAATGAATAGATTACTGCTGTGAGTAAATTAGGCTCAATGCCTCTGGGACCTTCTAAAGAACAAATAGAATGAAGTTTAGAAGTTTACCTCTAAAGAATGGAGAGTTGGGCATTTATCTACTTAATCCCATCCCACAACTGTAGGGACTTGACTTAACTCCCCTGTACTTTGGTGCACCTACTTGCTACCTAGCAAGCTCAGGTGGTGCTGAGAGAATCTCCCAGACAGAATTGAAGACAGATGCCAGGTGTTTGAGGCAGTGTAGGGTAAGGTAAAAGGTATCATTCTGCCCTCTTGCCATCAGGATAGATGACGGAACCCTGCGGTCCTGAATGCATGCCTGATGGCGGGCACCTGGAGTAGGGTGTGGGCATAGGTAGATGGGATTCGACTGGGCTTTTAAGGGCGGCGTCACGGGGACGCAGCAGAAGCCGAGAGAGAAGCAAGAGAAGCAGAGGCTGAGAGAAGGCCGGAGAGCCCAGAGTGAAGATCTGCTGGGGGCTGGGATGCCTGCCAGCCTACCTGCCCTCCAGCGCCCCTGCCTGACGTGTACCTGGTAATACCAATAAAACCCTGCAAAGCCACTGAGGACTCTGACTCCTCCTTTACCCAGTCTGCTGGATCATAGAAAACCTGCACTGTGGTCTTCCTGACCCTAAAGACAGGAAGTCTTAGCATGCAGAAAACTGTGTAGCATGGCTGGAGACAATCACAGGTTTGCTGAAAAGATAAATAGGTTGGAATCTTAAGGGCATCTTGTATATCTTGGCTTTGTGGGTTTCCTCTTTCCTCAATATTAGACTATTCCTGAACCTCTATGTGTGATATTGAGGAAATTGTCCCCAGTTCTGGTGCATGACAAACAGGGTACACAAAGTGACCCAATTGGCAGGGTACTCTGCCTATGGAGACAAGTTCTCATGGTTAAAGATACCAAAAGCTACAGGGTATTTGATGTGTTTTTTTAATTAATTTTTTTTTTTTGCTGATGGCCCTGAAAGTGTTAAAATGAAATATTTATCCCTTTCTCTGTTATCTGTTTTTACAAGGAGTATGTGACTTATCAGGGACATGCATGAGTTAAGAGGATGTGTAATGTCCCTGTCGCTGGAACTTAGTATGCAGACAGCATGCTTATACATGTACTTCTAGCAATTCTGATGAAATATGGGAATTAGAGTTATTGCTGTCTTCTGTGAATACCGAAATTGAGACGCAACGTGGAGGGTCTATAGGGATTTCAAAGACCTTTGCTGATGTTATGAGAGGCCACAATATATTGGGTTTATTGCTCTTGCTTATGGGTGGACAGGTTTGAATGCCAGGAGGAGGGGTTTGGATTAGATATGACAAGCCGCAGGAAGCTTCCAAGGCTTGCCTAGTAAAGAAGTGACATGATGAAATGGTGATGGAGGGTTTCATCTCGCAGCTGTTGGAGGACAATTATTCTAGTAGCTGCCTAGCTACAGAAAGGGCTGGAATGGGAGACACCAGCCAGGAAGCTATTACAGTAATACAAGGATGAAATGGTGAAGATTGTAGAGTCAAATCTGAATCCAGATAAGAATTTCAATCTTCTAGCAGCCCTTTCTAGATCTAAAAATAGTGAGCAATACCAGACTGTCTCAATAGTAATGTCGAAAGTGTTGAGAACTCTCCCCGTAAGTCTTGAATAATCTAGGGCTGTTGCTAGAACGATCTAGGGCCATCGACTGCCACAGTGGCTAATTTGGATGCCCACTGACTCCAGAGAGTTAACAGAGTACATGAAGCCAGTGTGGTTTAGGTTCATATGTCTACATTTTGTGGGTGTAGAGTCTTGGGCGCTGTGTCCTCACATCCTAGAAACCAGTTGTATCAGCTCCATGAGATCAATTGTTCAATTTCCAGGTGGATAAGTTGGTTGACCTGCCAGTGTTACCTTCCAGGTGTATAAGTTGTTTGACATGCCAGTGGTAGCTTAAAATCAACTATGGCAGGCAGGCATTGTTATACCATTGCAACTGGCAAATACTGCAAAGCAAGTCTTCCTCTTTCTTAAGAGCTCATGGTTACTCATTGACCAGCACCACTGATACTGTGAGAGAATAGAGCCCATGTGCCCAGCTAAAGTGGGCAGCTGCCACTCAACTGTAACTTCAATCACCTCAGCTGTTGGTGGGACTCATATTTCCAGATATCCTGTTTTTTTTTTTTTTTGCAAGAGTCAAATGCCTTTATTTTACCCATGGGTGATGTGACATGTTTGAAGGAAAGCAATGGGGGACGGAGGGAAAAGATACATCAGTCAAAGTGCATATGACCAAAGCACTTGTCCATTTTCTGTCCTTGCACTACGGGAGGTAAACAAAGGATGCTACTCAAATAGGAGAAAAAAAGACGCCATAACCACCTTCTTCCATTTGGCTGGTAGCAGTTCTCTCAGATTTCTAGTGGGCTGGGTATGCATCGCCAAAGAAATGATGACAAGAGAGCAGGGACTATATTCAGTTACTTGCACTGAGGAACAAGTATATGAGTAAATTATAAGAACAAACATAAGCAACATTTGACACTCTGGAATTTGACTCTTGAGTGGGTCATCACAGTTCTTGAACTCCCCCTATGTCCCTGAAAAACACGTGCATTTTCTACGAACCCTCTTAATTTAAACCTTGGGAGAACATCTTGTACGGCTGACACAGATGACTTATGTTTACATGGCCTCAAATTAGGGCAATAAATTCTGGTCTCTTACATCTCATCTCTTCCCTGCCCACCATCCCCCTATTCAGAACTTATGGTCATTCTAGGCAACTCATGGCCAAACGGAGAAGGATCCTAAATTTAGCTAATTTCATAAAAAAGAAAAGTGCACTTTGGCAGTTACATACATGCTGAATAGCAAAAGATGGCTCTCCTAATAGGTGGTTGTTGTTGTGTTTGTGTGTAAGGTCCTGGGGAAATATAATTAAGTTAAAAGCTACCTTTGCATCATAAATCTAAGTACCTTGAAAAAGATGATTTATTTTAAGCTAATTGCAAAGACTTTTGTTTTGGGGGAATATAGAAATTTGACTTTCTTTACACAGAGTAATACTAGCAAGTAGTTTAATTCTTTCACTTTACCTGAGAACTTTAATTAAGGTTTTGTGTTCTATAACCTTGTCAGAGCACTGTCCTGACTTAGTCTTAAAATACATTTTATGGCCTTCTTGACCTTCATTTACCTTAGAAATAGAAACAAGCCAACTTTCTCTTTCTCAAGTGAAAGCAGAAAAAGGTCTGTACATTTTAAAATACTGCAGACATAACTTGACTGGTGACTTGGGATTTAGTACTTCTTTAGTGTTCTCTTGCAAATGCTTGCTAGCTCATTAACCACTGCTCATGCCCTCTTTAATTGCTCTTTATCTTTACACCATTAGAAGTTCTGTTCTTTCCAAAACTGCTTTAATACAGGAGGCCGTGAGAAAGGGAGTTATTTGATTGACTGGATACCGTGATCAGAGCCATATAATTTATAGATCAGATGAGTCAAACCTAAATGGAAGGCTACATTCTTCCACTGATCTCATCTCTTTAGGGGAGAATTCTACTTCTTAGACCCTTTGTAGCACAGCCAGGACCTTTGAGCAGCTCAAACCATTGAGTTGTGAATGGAAGAGACATGTGCTTCTTCTGGGACAGAACATTTTATTGCTGATGCTAGAGTTCTTGGAAAATTCTCTGACTGGCAGAATTCTGATTGATGGCTGATCTGTCAGAGGGGCCCCGAGTGAGTGAGTGACAAGTGAGAGCCTCATCTTTCTCTTCCCTGGTGAACCACAGTGGATGTATAGTGCAAGCAAGATAAATCTTTTATCTTAAAGTCACTGAGATTTGGAGGTTATTTGTTATCATGGTGAAACCTATACTGTCCTGACTGATACATGTACCCTGGAAAGAAGTGCTTTCTACCTAGAGTGCTCTGTAGTTTTCCTAATCTGATGGAAAGAGGGCTGTGGAATGAGACCTCAGAGAGGCCATCAATCATGCAGAGCATTGGTAGCCAGTTTTGATTGCCACCACCATCGCCACTGCCACCCTTTTCTCTTGCAGTTTTTACTAACTGACTTTTGAGCTAAAAACTGAGGAGTGAGAAGAGCCACCCCCATTGTGTTTGGGTTGGGGTCAAGTTTCTGAGTTCCAACAGCAAAAGCCCACAGGTGAGAAGGAACTTGATGTGTTAGGCTTTATTAAGGGTGAGAAGTGGGCCTCCCCTGGTGGCACAGGCAGTTGAGCGCTGCACTGTGAAGCTGTCAGCAGCCTCTGCAGCACCGGTTTGATCCTGGTCAGCTGGCGAGGGCCCCACATGGCGCGGCAGACCTCTCCTGTCATGCCCACTGCTCCCCTCAGCAGTGTATTTCGTCAGTCTGCCTATTCTGTTCCCCACTCTGTCTCTGGTGAATCCTCTCACCCTCCTGCACATCTAGCCTGTACCCCGGTTCTTGTATAAAATAAATAAATAAATCTTTAAAAAAGATTTGTTTCTAAAAAACAAAAAAAGAGTGAGAAGTTACTATGATGGGTGATGTGGGTGCCACATCTGGGTCCCATTTCAAGGATCTTTGCTCAGTGCATGGCTAGCCTGACCCAGTGGTTGCCTTCTCTGGAACATTGTCCTTCAGCAGCGGGAGGAAACCAGAATGTAACCCCTTTCCTTTTTGTGTAGCCCACAGCCAATCATTTATTAGTTTTGGGACCTAAATGTTGGCCTATTTACCTCCAGGCAAAAGAGTTCTGTTTTGTAGTAGATGTTCTAGAGCTTCTCTTCATCCCCATCAGACAAAAGCTGACTCATCCTATTTAGTCCCTTTCTCTTTTCTATTCCATTTCCCTCATTGCACTAAGTGTTTGTTTCTTCAACAAATCATTCTCATCTGGATCCCCATTTCAGTTTTGCTTCTTAACTCAACAGAAGACATTTACTAAGACCAGAAAGAATCTTATGGTTAATACATGTGGAGACACACAGCTTGCTAACAATTGTCTTGGAAGTTCCCTATAATGATGAGGGCATGAAATCCTCTTAAGTCCTGGATTTGTTCATTCTCAACCTACACAACTCTAAGAAGTTAAGTAGAAACTTCCATATGGAGTCAGGAATTTTGACGTCAGACCACTTGGCTATTAGTTAGGTAATCTTTAGCTAAGCAGCTAAAGGGAGGCTAAAGCCTCCTTTTCCTCTCAGGAAAATGGAATTATATTCATTGCTGAGGAAATTTAGGTGTGTAAAGTGATCTAGTCACTTTGGAAAATAGTTCAGCAGTATCTTATAAAGTTAAACATGAGCTTACCTTATGAATCACCAAATCTCTTAGGTCTCAAGGATAACCGATAACATATGTTTGCACAAAAACATATATATGCATATGCGGTCAGAGCAGTATTATCAATAATCCTGAAAATGGAGATCACCCAAATGTCTAGTAACTGTGGTATAACCACATGATGGAATACGATTTAGCAATAAAAAGGAAAAGACTATTGATAAAAGCTACAACAAGGACTTCAAAAACATTAAGACATGTGAAAGAAGAGAGAGCGAAGTGATCACAGAGTGTATGACTCCCTTGATATGAAATTCCCAGATCAGAGGCCTTCTGGGCTTTGGAGAAGGTGTGGGGTCTGACAACAAACAGGCATGAGGAAACTTTAGGACCTGATAGACGTGTTCAACATTGGACTGTGGAGCTGGTTGTATGACCGTAAATTATATTTCAGTAGAGCTGCTATGAGACGTGTGTGTGTTTGTATTTTGTTACTCTGATATCCCTAAAAATATTTTTTTGTAGATATGGGAATCTATTCCTAAGAATGAAAGACAAATTCTATATGGTAGTAAAAATAAAACAAACAAACAAAAAAAAACAGTGTTGGGGGAGGTGTTACTGTTATAGTTACTTCCTGTGGTGGTTGGGAGGATTTCATCAGACAAACACATAGTCTTCAATATATGTCCCATACTATTGTTATCTTTGTGTTAGCTGAGTATGTCCCCACTTATTTTTTTTAATAATAAATTTTATTTTTATATTCCCCATACAATTGCAACCCCCCCATTTTGACCCCAATCCCTCCCCTCCCGCCCCCCACCCCCCAAAAAGTGTCTCTGGTTCATAGTTTTTTGTTGATTCTGATTTTCACTTTCTTATAGTTATTCATTTTCCTGGTCCCTTATTTAAGTTTTCTAGATTCCTGCTATGAGTGAGACCATCCGGTATTTTTCTTTTTCTTTCTGGCTTATTTCGCTGAGCATGATCCCTTCCAGCGCCATCCATGTTGCTGCAAATTGCATGTGTTTATCTTTTTTGAATGCTGAGTAATATTCCATGGTGTATATGTATCACATCTTCTTGATCCAGTCATCTATTTTTGGGCATTTGGGCTGTTTCCAAAGCTTAGCTATTGTAAACAGTGCTGCTATAAACATAGGGGTGCAGGTGCTCTTTGGAATTGATGTTTCTGTGTCCTTTGGGTAAATTATTTTTAATTGCAAAACTCCATTTTCTCATAATACTTGATAACAGCATACTTTGGGACCCCACTCTGTATGGGACATGATGTCCACTGGCTTTATTTTTTTAATCACTGTTTAGTTAACTTTTTTTCCACATAATAGTCTAATTTAATTTAAGGAATGTCTCTTTTGCCCCTCTTGTACAATCAGGTTGTTAAACCTGATAACCTCTCAGTATTTCCCAGGCAACAAAATGGGAACTTGTGGGTTCTAGTGAGGACACTGAATTCTACAACAGGCGTTACGTTCTGATAAAATTCATATTATTTTTGAGAAATTGAATATAGTATGTTAGGCCAAATATCTCTGAAAAACCGATACACATATTCCCTTTATATCTTTTTGACAGTCGACACACTGAAAAATCCCACCTACATGACCTTGTGTTTTTGAAAGGCAAGTGGATCAGTTAGGGTGCTGTTTTTGGCTTTGCTGGAAATTATTGTTAATTTTTCCCCCAAAAAGGCAGATTACCAAAACACATTAGTGTTTTGGGCATGTGCAGTATAGACCAATTTGGCCCAATTTAAGCCGTCAGAGCAAGATTGCACCCAAACAGAAGTGCTTGTAGAAATGAATTGACGACTCCAGTAGTTTTAAATCAATGCATGCTGGGCAATCAGACTCCTTTATCGCTCCCCAAAATGACCTGCTTAAAGAAAATTGAAGCACTGTTATAGTTGAGATAGCTGTGCAATCCACATGCTCAAAGTGGTGATCACCTTCAAATTTAAGCACTTAATTTAAGAGCTCCAATAATTTTAAATTGCTATGTGCCGCAAAGAGTGACAGACGGTTTCCAGAGAGCGCCAGTATTTTTAAAACACTTCAGTGTTCAGTGTAATATATTTCTGTGGAAAGGTTCACAGCAAGTTGAAGCAAATTTCCAAATTAACACTGAAAAATGAAATGCGACATGGCAACAAACTTCAGTTTGGTTTTCTTTTCCCGTTTCATCCCCTCTTGCCGCCCCCCAAGACACCTACTCATTCATCTTTCCTTTGAATTGAAAAACCTTGGAGATTTGGCAGGAGCTAAAAATAAGTCCATCTTTTAAAGTATGGAGCCCCTTGGAGAAGGCGTACTTGGCAGAAGCCGATCTCGGTAGGGGGAGGCAGGGAGAAAGGGCGAGGGAGCCAGAGAGGGTCAAGCTTTCATATGACCTGCGCTCGTGTTATCTTGGGGAGGCAGTTGGAACCTGGTCCCAGGTAGTGACATTTGGAGGACCCATCTGGATGGTTTGGGGAACCAGAGGCTGGTCTGGAAGCGCTTTCATTTCCAGAGTCATCTCCTCTTCTGTCTCCACGCCCTCTGCTCTGTACCCGTGCTCGTCCACCCTGCCTCCACCCCACCATGCCCCTGTTCACTGCACCCCCACCCCCTGGCTCCATCGTGCCCTGGAGGCTGTGCTCAAGGAGCCAATGCAACATCCTTCAGTCCTCATCTTCCTCCTCTTGCCTTCCTCTGTCTCCTTTTTTTCTCTTTTCTCCCCTCGATGTGACTTTCCTCTGCACCTCCCCTGTATACTGAAGTTGGTAATTATGGCTTAGCATTGGTCTCAACCTTTCCACGTTTATCTCAATGTGTCCTATCCCTACAATATTCTGCTTTTGGATAGGGTCTAATGCCAAATCTCCCCTATGGTTGGATTCATAATCAGCAGCCCTTAAACAAAAACTGAAGAATTTTCAAAAATTAATGAAATCAGTTAAATATCAATTTCATTTCATTGTACTTACATACACAAATTATATCTGTTATTAGGTATACACTTTTTTAATATTTTAGTTTTTTTAAAGATTTATTTATGCATACAAGAGTTGGGGTACAGGCCAGAGGTGCTGGGGTGAGAGCGTTCACCAGAGACGGAGTGGGGAACAGAACAGGGGGATTGACTGAAGTACACTGCTGAGGGGAGCAGTGGGCAAGTCAGGAGAGGTCTGCTGTGCCATGTGGGTTGCTCTCTGGCTGGCTGGGAATCAAACTCATGCTGCAGTGGCTGCGGATTGCTTCATAGTTTGCGTCTTAACCCTTGTGCCACCAGGGAGGCCCAGGTATGCATTATTGACAAATGTATGTGCAGACATATAACCACTATTTCTGTCTAGACATAGAATATTTGTCACCCCAAAATGTTCCATCATGCCCCTTTGTGGTCAATTTCATCCTGGCCCTAGGAAGCCACCTTTTCACCTTCTGTCTCTGGAGATAAATAGTGCTTGATTCTTCACCAATGAAATGGCAATAATAATGTCTACCTGATTGGTTGTATTGAACGAGTGGGGGCTGTGTTTCCCAACAACCCTAAAAGTAAAGGAGAGAGCACCTCCCCAATACCTGACATAGCCTCCTACAGGCCTGAATTTCTCTTAAAATTTTGTATTGTGAGTTAAAAATTTTAACCTTCCCTCCATTTATATCCATGTTTGTCATAATTTAAAAATTATATTGTTGATTTCCTTACCCTCAGGTAAAAATAATGCTCCTGGAAGAGGTACTTTATTTGATCTGTAGATTCCAGCACATGCTAACATACTGAGACTCTCCTCCAATGAGGAACTATCTTGGCTTGGGGAGCTATCTAAAATGTTTCTCCTAGCCAGCCCTGCCTCAGAGCTGTCACACAGGATACTCAAACTCTTGCTAAGTTTAGTCATAAATAAAACCTAGTCCAGCAATGTGGGACTTCCCCAAAACAATCCTGGGGAGTAAGACAGCTTGAGAAAGCTTCCATTTGGCAGTATAGATAGAAGGCAGGTAGGAACCTCACCTGCAAGACTTTACAGGCTTAGGGGCTATTTGAACTTTGTTTTTATAAGGTTTGTTCAAAGATGATTGCTATTATTCTTGCACCACCTTTATTGAGCTACTGGCATATACCAGGCACAATTCTAGGCACACAATTGCTTTTTGCATTTAATTTGCAAGATGACTCTGCAAAGTCAAATGACTTATTCACTTTGTTGATGCAGAAGTTGGAACTCCTTGGGGTTATTTAAGCAAGTTACAAAATCCCACAGTCAATAAGGGGTAATATTTGGAGCCATGGCCATATCAAGCCTCCATTAACATCCATCAATAGCATCCCTGGATTAAAGCACATCTGGCTCTCCATTGGTGAAAGTCCAGTGGGCTTTTAGCTAAGATTTAGTGAGCCTTTATATTGCTAAATGAGGTGCTTCTTTATAGCCCTTCCCTTTCCCTCCATCATCTCTCTCCAATTTCCCTTCCCTTCCTGGTTCAGAACTGGAAAGGAAGGTTTACTCTAGAAAAATCAGATCTCTGGGAAGTATAAATGGTTTCGATCTTCTCCAGGAAAAGAACCCAGGAGGGAAATGGGTGAGTCATCAACCAAGGGTTCTATCCTGGAGGACATTGATCTTAAGGGTGGTTTGGGCCCCCATGATGTGGATTGAAAGGGGTTTTGGATTCTAGTTTGAGCAGGGAGGAGGTAAGTAGTATCCCTTGATTTGAGAGACTCATTCTGTTGCGGAGAAGTAGCACAGAAATAGACAAGGCCTGGCATCTGTGGAATGCAGGGGTGAGGGCACAACATGTCCTTGGTTCTGGGGAAGGATCTGGTTCCAAATGGAAGGAAGCAGAATATCTCAGTGCCTCCTGTCTCCCCGACAACCCTCTCCGATCCCCAAAGAGGGAGGGCGACTTTTCATTTGGAACAATGCTAATGGAGTCATTCGGGTCAGTGTCTCTGAGATAAAATCTGTCACTCCCTTCTGCAGGCTCATTATTTCTACCTTCAGGCTGCAAGGAGACAGCAGAACACTAGAGGATATCACTGCTTCCTCTCAGGACTGGCTCTCTCCCTCTATGACTGTGTTCTTAAAGGTGTGATGAATTGTGGACAAACCTTTTGTCTTAAACAAAGAGGGTGTCAGTGTTTAAAATTCTTGCATAACTTTTATTGCCCTGAAACTGCCCCAATTGACTTCTGAATATTGCCTTCGTGTTGTCGTTAACAGCAACAAAAATGAGCACTATACAGGGCAGGCAGGGTCTGGAATTACACCCCACATACTTCTAATTGTTTGGTAATTTAAACAGAAGAGTGGCATTATGTTGACTCGGCGATTTAAAATTATGCTAAAGCAGGATTTTGCCAGCTGGATCCTTGGCCTCATTCAGGAACATACTCGACTGTGTTCAACAGGGTCCACTAATCCATGGAGTGGAGAAGATGAACATTTTTTACAAGGCCAGAGTTTTGCAGAAATCAGCAAACAATCACCATCAAGTTACTAGAAATTTAGGATGAGTTGGGGATGCTAAGGTGGCTTAAGTGTATTAGCAACTTATATTTGATGAGAGAAAGGGATGCATTTGTATGTTCAGCTGTCATTCAAAGATGAGAGGCCACCTTCTTTAACAGCAAAGGCAGGAGTTTTCTGGAGTTTTCCTCTCTGATGCTTGCGAAGATATATCCTTTCCTAACAATTTGATTCAGTTCTTCACCTTAAGTATCCCAGGAAAATGTTGATGATCCATTGTCCTGCTCTTGTGTGTATCTCTAGAATTTTGCAGCTATCCAAGCTAAGTGCTGACAGGGTTTCCTAGCTGTGGTCTGACTGGGGACTATGGTGAGGGGGCTGTGGCTCATTTTCTCTATAGTGTAATCCAACAATGCCCACATGATTGCTTCAATGAACATCATAGATGGCTGCTTCCATGACCACCATGTTCACAGTCTTCCCCTCACAACTGTTATAGAGCAACCCCGATATTAAATGGGTTCCTGGCTGTGGGTCCTCACCCGCACGCTTTAAAGGGACTTATGAATACTCTACTACAGACACACGCCAAAGGGTTAATAAAAGGTTTATTTACAAGAGAAAAAGAAATAAGGAAAATATACAACTCAGGGAGAAAATAGGGAAATAAAGTCTTTAATGCGTCCTACCCGATCCGACGACCTGGAAACCCAAAGTCACTCTCAGAGCTGGCCGGACGCTGCGAGCTGGTGGAGAGCCAAAAATGGAGAGCCCCCCAAAGCCCACGTGTCTGCCTTTTGTATCCACCTGGCTGCTTAATCCCACCCTCAGGTCCCAGCCACCTTCCCTTTGGTGGTGATGGGATTTGGAGTTCCCAGTGTCTTTGGCTTTGACCTGGGGTGGGGGTGGAGTCCACAAAGCCTATATGGAATTTGCTTTGGGACATCCTTTTCCCCCTAACACAACCACAGGTGATTTTTGTGAAGTGTCAATAATTTTCATCCTGGATTATAATGTATGTTTTCCCAATATTGGAACTTGGGTTACTAAGCAGCCCCACAAGCACAGTGCTAGCCAGAGAAGACACTGCCATGGACACACTGGGCTCGAGGACTGGTAGTCTTGGTGCCTGGTTTCCAGAGTCGTGGTCCCTAGGATTTGCGCTATGGGGTTCGCTCACCTTTTTTTAAAGGTTTATTTATTTATGCATACAAGGTGCGGGGTGGGGTGGGTGAGAGGATTCACCAGAGACAGAGTGGGGAACAGAACAGGCGGATTAACAAACACACTGCCGAGGGGAGCAGCTGGCAAGACAGGAGAGGTCTGCCTCACCATGTGGGTTGCTCCCTGGCAGGCCAGGGATCGAACTCATGCAAAAGAGGCTCTGGATAGCTTCACAGTGCTGTGCTTAACCTCTTGTGCCACCAGGGAGGCCCCTCGCTCACCTTTTTGAGCAAGGGTAAGTGTTGCCTCCTCTTGGAAGTGGCTGTTATAGGTGAGGGAGCATCACGGTTGGCATTAGAATTGTCTTACTTCAGGTCAAGCTTGGGCACTCTTAATGGAGTCTTTCTTCACTCTGCATCTGACATGGCTGCCCCAGCAGGTGACATGTGAGCAAGTGCTGACTGGCTTTGCCCATTTCTTGATATTTTTGTCAGGACTTTAATTGAAATGGATACAAAAATACAATACCTTGTGAACTCGTTGGCCCCACTGAAGAAAGCATGGTGGGCCTGTGGTCAAAGATCAGACTGTGTCCTGTTGGATGTGAAACCTACCAGCTCTGGGATCTGGTCAAGTTGTGGGATGCTTTGGAACTTTGGGTTTCTCCTCTGTAAAGACCAGGTTTTCTTTGTTATCCGAATGAATAAGAGAAGCCACACCTGCCAGTATGTCATGTCTCTGGCAATTATTCCCTTTGTGATCTGGGTCAGTCATGTAACCCTTGCTAATTATTCAGTATGGTCTGGCAGCATCATCTCCTGGAAACCTTTCCAGAAGTGCAGAATCTCAAGACCCACCACAGATCTGCTGAATCAGAATCCATTGTCCAGATGATTTGTAAGCACATTAAAATTTGAGAAACACTAACTTAATCTAGTGCGACCCTCCTGTCACTGGACGAGCAACTTACTGTAGGGTAAGGTAAAAGTATCAGGCATTTCTGCTCTCCCGCCTTCACGGATCTGCGGTCCTGAATGTATGCCTGATGGTGGGCACCTGGAGTAGGGTGTGGGCCTATGTAGATGGGATTCACCTGGGCTAAGACTGGGTTTTTAAGGGCCGCATCACAGGGACGCCAGCAGAAGCCGAGAAACAGCTGAAGATGCAGAACGAATGGAAGAGAAGAGAAGCAGGAGAGCAGCGAAAATACCAGAGAGCCCAGAAAGAGTGAAGGCTTGCTGGGGGCAGGGAGGCCTGCCAGCCTCCCAGCCCCCCAGGACCCCTGCCTGCCGTGTGCCTGGTAAATCCCAATAAAAGCCTGCAAAAGCTACCCAGGTCTCCAGGACTCTCTCCTCTTTTACCCAGTCTGCTGGATCAGAAAACCTGCTTGGTGCCCATCCTGCCCCCCACACTTATCATCAGGAACTTGTTTGAAAAGAGACTTCTCACAGTGCCATCTTGGACCTACTAATCAGCAGTCTAACTGTGGGGACCAAGACTCCATGGTTTAAGAAAGTCTTGAGGTTATCTTGATAAATGATTGGCAGCATACAAAGCCACAGATGTCCATGGCAGATATTTCTAGTGCTGGTTTTCCGCGTGGAGCAGGATGCATGGAGCATGACCCTGGAACAGTGATGAGAAATCCCGGAGCAGCAAGCTGGAAGCAGGAACTAGCTCTTTCAGGAACTCTCCCTATGTGTGCTTTTGACTGTGCAGCGGTGGGACTTTTCTTCATATCCAGATGGAGTAGCTTTGCCTTGTGGTTATGCAGTTGTGTGTACCACCAGAACTAATGTGAACTTCACGAGCACAACTGTTGTTCATGGGTTCTCTGCTCACAGAAAGCTGGAAAGTTTCCTTTGAGAAAACGTGGCTTTTGACCTTACTAATTAGGTAGCATAAAAAGCCAGCCAGGAGGTTTACAGCAAAGCACAGGGCAATCACAGGTAGGACATCTTTTCTCTCCTCTCACAGTTTTATAAATGATTGTTTATAAAGATGTGCTCGTGTCCGAAATTTGCCACATTGCCTCCATGCATTGTTTTGATGAATATTTTATTCACGTGGGAAAAATGACTGTGTAGCTTGAGCTCCGTTCCTAATTTTTTTTCCTTTTGATTCAACCCATTAATCACGAAAATGACCCTCAGTGTGTGTGGGTTTTCCCTGGTGTCTCTCTGTACCATGGTAACCGTAGCTGGTACTGTTTGTGAGCGGGAAACAGCGTGGATGCTGCCTTATTTATGTGGATGTGCAGGGAAGAAAGGTTTCCCGAGCCTTTGCAAATGATTGTGCTGATAACCCTCACATAATCTGGTGCCAAGGAACATTTGCTAATCAAACTGCCCAGAGAAGCTGAGCAGATGAGTAGCGGCAGCATCTGCCTTTCGAGAAGTCTTGTCCTGACATTAGCCATCGACTCACCTTTTCACATGTCCTGGGTAACCTCACAATAGAGATCTCTGTGATTAGACCACAAAGCCGTCTTTAAAACTGCCAATAGACCATAGACAAGAAAGCCAATATTAATTCAGAAAAACTAATTGTCTCTAGGCCTGAAATTGTGTCAAGTTCCTACCTCAATATTAAAGATGTGTTTACATCTGTAGAAGGAGGGAAGGTTGTGATGTGCTCTGTTGAGAATAGATACAGTAGTATCTCCTCTTATGAAAGGATTTTTCATTTTCATTCTGAAGTCCTTGAGGAAGTTAGAAATCACATATAGTTTCTATTACCCTTGAAAATTTCTTAAATTTCAAGTTAAGTTCTCTATCAATTGCTTTGCATTGTGTCTACTTATGTAATAATATAATATGTAGTATATATACTTAGGTTGTGCATACTAGTAAATATATTTATATATTTTAATAAATCAAATAGGATATTTTAAACATTTATAACATCTATTTATGGTGTGTGTGTATATATATATATATAGCTATGCAAGTTTATAAAGCTTCTAAAGTTGGATACTTGTTCAATTTGTAATTCTACAGCATTTTCATTCTTTAAGCAAATATGACTATATTTGAAGTTCCAGAAGTCACGGCACATGTGATTAACTTCTCTCCACCTCAAGGCTTTGCTCAGAGTAGAAAGTGCCTTCTGTTGGCTCCATTTGGAATTTTCACATTTTGCTGCTGCTCTCCGGTCTAATCTGAGTTCGGCATTTGGCATTGTTCTGACTTCCTTTGCTCAACTGCTGTGACTTTAAGCTATGTATACATATGAAACATGGCCCATATTTGAAGTCTAGTTCCTTACCCATCTTAGTTTTGGGCCCGAGTAATTAGGTAGCATAAGGAGCCAAAGAAATTGCTGGTCTGCTAGAAACGCCTTCAGGAATGGCAATTGTTCAGTATCCATTCAAAGAAAAACTAAACATGCCTGGCAAATGGATGATATTTTAAATCCTCATAATTTATTTACTCTTATTTTAACGATCATAAAAATTGTAGTCTATCAATTATACATGAAACTGCATATTAGAAGGCAGAGGAGAAACATGCTGGCACGCATTTCCTTTCAGGCTGGTCACCTCAAATTATAAACAAGTTAGTTCTATATTTATGTCCCCCTGCAAAAGTGCACATACATATTACATATGTCAAATGTTATGTAAATCAGTAGTTATCATTGCTGTACACACCATTTTGCTCCAGACTCCAATTCAATTTTCATAAACAACGGTTTCTCAAAAGTGATGTTTAGAATTTCCCTCTCCAGTGACCTCTGCTTAATTGAGTATCTTACATACCTTCTCTGTTCATTGCAGTTAGGAAGCAAATGAGGCCACCTTGCAAACTAAATTTCTTCCTGTCCTTCTTGCAGAAGATGATACAATAGGAGTAGTTTCTGATTCTTTGGTAATTTTTTTTTTTTGGCACCATTTTTCTCTGGACTAACTATAAAGAATTGCAAATGGGTTTTGCGTGTAGTTCTTCAAGCCCATCTCATTATATTAGACTCCTACCTATTGGGTCATGGAAAAAGTGGGGGGAAAGTCCAGATTGGAAAATAAAGAAAAACAAGCTTTGTTTCAAATGAAATTTTCCACTGGTTTCTGTTTGGAGAGTATTCTAAGGAAACTCCACTGACAGCAGGAGAACTGCATTCTCTGGGTCCCAAGAATGCACAATACCTTCTGTTATGACAGGGCTCTCTTAATTGTTGGTTCAGGTTGTTCAGAATGACAGGAATAAAACAGAAAACAAGAGTTTTGTGTGGAATAAGAGTAGAGTTCATCACGGCTATTAAAAATTCTAATGACATGAAAGCCAATTATGGTGGCTTCAGGTGGTTATTCTGAATGCACTTAGATACGTGACAGCTGAGGTAAACATTTCAGCCCCAGACAGCTCCATTAATTAATTACCACTCAGGATTCTGAGGCTTGCTTAGATGCTTCCAGAGCCGTGTGGAATACTTATAAGATGCATATGCTAGGCAAGTCCAGACAGGCAAACTAGGTACTTAATAATATTTTTTTTCATGTGCTTGTATGACATTTATTTATTAGTTCTAATTTTAAAATACCTTACCCCATATTCCATTTTCCTCCATAGAGAAAGTTCTATGGAAAATTCTATAGCAACTTCAAAAGAAAAAAATGTGTCTGAAGAGGGCAGCCTTTCCACAATTTCCTGGAATTTAATCCACTTAAATATACATTGCACCGGGTAGTTAATTTTTTGTATGTGATTTAATGCCTGTGAATGCTTTTACATGTGCTGGCCCTAAATCCTATTTTCTTAAAATTAGGCTCAAGTCTCCTTTTCCTGCCCTCTCCTGTGTGCATTGTCTCAAATAACATAGATAGCAACAAAATTCTAAATAGATGGCTGTACTTGGAAGAATTATTCCCCTCTGCCATTTACTCATGATGATTTTAATGGAATATAGTTGACTATTTCTTCAGAAAGTTTTAAACTTTGTAGTAAATTTCCTTTAAGAATTATGAAATCTGGGCCTCCCTGATGGTGCAAGGGATTAAGCACCGTACCATGAAGCAGTTTGCAGCCTCTGCAGCACGGGTTTGAACCCCAGCCGGCCAGGGAGCAACCCACATGGCGAAGCAGACCTCTCCTGTCTCGCCCGCTGCTCCCCTCAGCAGTGTATTTCAGTCAGTCTGCCTGTTCTGTTCCCTGCTCTGTCTCTGGTGAATCCTCTCACACCCCCACATCTCTGACCTGAACCCCAGTTCTCGTGTGCATAAATAACTCTTAAAAAAGAATTATGAAATCTTTAGTTTCTTGGGGGGGATGCAGGAGGGCAGGGGGAAGTGTAGAGAGTTGAAGTATATTTTTCTACTTTTCTACACCTTTTACACCTTCAGGAAGGATCAGCCCCATGGTAATTTTTAGGGAGAGTCATGAAAAGTGTTCTCTCCAACATACTCCTTTTAGTCAGAGACTTCAAAAGTTTCCACTTGTAGACACAGACACACTCATTCCGGAAAGTGTGCAAGCCAAGGGTCTTTTGTCTGTGGCAGCTAGTGTGAAGAGGAAACCCAGTTCGGGCCTTCCTGGTAGTGCAAGGGGTTAAGTCTTAGCACTATGAAGTTATCAGCAGCCACTGTAGCATGAGTTTGAGTTCGATCCCTTGCCAGGGAGCTGACCTACATGATACAGCAGACCTCTCTCCTGTCTCCCCCCACTGCTCCCCTCAGCAGTGTATTTCAATGAATCTGTCTGTTCTGCACCCCACACCCCACACTTGTCTCTGGTGAATCCTCTCACCATTCCCACCCCCCTAACTGGTGCACCTCTGGCCTACACCCCAGCTCTTGTATGCATAAATAAATAAATCTTTAAAAACAAAAGAGCAAACCCAGTCCACACTGACTGATGGAGCCAGGTTCCCCTGGTTTCCCACATCCACATCGTCAGGTCAAAGCCTTATCATGGGATTCCATTGCTGGGAGGCTCATTGTAGTTGAGTTGGACTCTGGTGGTGTTCTTGTTGAGAAATTAATTCCCCTACTCTGTTTCATGGTGAAGATGAGGTGGTGGGATCTAACCCAGGGTAAACCTGGAAGACTATGTAGACTATGTATGGGACATGTTCTTTAGTGAAAAAAAACTTGGAGTTACATGTCCATGTGATAAAGGTAAGTTTGTAGATACAGAGAGAGTTTAAGTTGAAAAGGGTAAGGGTCTGGGGGGTGGAAAGTGGATGAATTGGCTCTTAACATTCATCAACTGCCACAACTCCCTTCTGACTTTGAAAAGTCTTGTGGATTTTAGTGCTTTGGTGGTTTCTAGGCTCAGGGAAGTTTGACTATCCTGGAAATTCTCATGGTTTTGGGGGAAAAGATGATTGGACTGAAATCCCAGGTCAGGGGCAGCCCATTCTGGGAAACTAGGTTCCAGTAAGGACCGTGACTTGATTCATCCCATTTAACATTGTCCACTCTGTTGCATCATTAATATGCAATTGCTTTGGAAATAAGTGATATATGAACAATAGACTCATTTTCAAAGAAAATTTGACTTTAGTTCAACCACCACAATTTATAGAAGAGCAGAAATAACTTGGTTAATGCCACATAATTAGTATCAGATCCAGGAGGAGAAACCCCTACTTCCCAGATTTCTTTTCATTAACTGTGTGGAAGGCAGCTTCCAATAATCCCTGTCTCCTGCTATTCACACCATGCTGGGTCCCTCCCATATTGTACCAGGATCTGTTTGGCCAATAATAACCAATAATCATCGACCATTTATGGGCAAATTTAAGGTTTCTTCTGTTTGAGAAAACTCCAACAATGCCTGCCACCATTATGAGTGTTTCCCAAGTTTTTATGACACTTTGCCAGAAGATCTTTAATCTATTAATTTGTTCAATGAATTCAACTTTGATTTTCAGTCTTGGTTGTGTTAGTGCCTTCATACTTTCTGGAGGTAATGATTCAATACTTAACTTTCTAATATAATGGTGTTCATTCTACAAGTTCCAAAAGTTACCATTTCTGGGGGGGAGGGTGAGGGGAAGTGGAGGACACTGAGAAATGTGGCAAACTATCAATCAGTTTTTCAGAAAACAACAAACAAACAAACAACAAATAAACACATTTTGTTTTTAACCTTTCTGTTTTGGGAATTATCCTGTGTATGAAAGTCTAGGTATTCCTTAAAGTGATCATTGGCCCTCCAAATTCCAAGCTAGTTCTCTGAGGAGATAGAATCAAATTGTTCACTCAGGTTGATATACACTGCAATTTTGGTAACTCATTATATCTTCAGGTATATTCTATGCACCTAGGTCTGTTTATCCAAGACTTGATTCATATTCTTGAATAATGTATATTCAATATCCAATAATTAAATGAGAGGTAGGGAGGGGGTTATGTAGAGAGGGAGTAGGTAAAGGAGACTTAAGGGGTTAGGGAAGGAAGTAAGGGTAGGGAAGGAGAGGATAGGAGAGAGATAGTTAACAAACGGTTCTCTCAACAAATAATGTGGGAAAACTGGGTTGCCATAAATTGGTCCTTGTGAGGGTCTTTGAGTCAGAAATTCTCAATGCCATTTATATGCCAAAATGTCCAATGATTCAACAGAAAGTTTAGAGCAGTGTGCTCTGTGTTAATCTTCCTGTTTTCCTCATACTTAAACATTTCAGCGAGGACAAGAACACTATATAAACGCCAACCTGTGGTTCAAATATGACCCCAGCCTGTTTCGGCAAATAAAGTTTTACTGGAACACGATTATCACTCATTCGTTTATATATTGTCTATGGCTGCTTTCATGCTCCATCAGCAGAATCAAGTAGAGGTGAAGAGATCTTATGGCACACAAAGCCTAAAATATTTGCTATATGACCCATTATATAAAAAGGTTGCTAACCCTGATTTGGAACATTTCAGAAAGGCAGCACTTCCTGAAATTGCTCAAAGAACCATTTTGCAGGTCACTCTGTGGGTCCAGTTTATCTGTAACACAGATGGGGAAATACTGAGTCAGCTCAGTCTTCCCTTATGGGTCGGTGTGCTCCCCTCCCCTTGCTGTCTTGAAAGCAGAACTCCCTGCACTGCCCACTTATACAGCTGCTAGAGGAGAATTTCTGTTTCTCTGAGACATGGAGTGGCAGATGGGGCCCAGTAGCTAAAGTGAATCTGTTCTTTTTTGTTAGATACAGCAAGATCAAGTTGAGTTACAGAGAAAGCTGCATGATAACAGGAAGCTTATCATTTATTTACTGAGCATGCTTTTTAGTCTTGTGCAGGAAGTGCGCTAGAGGTTACCTTGTGCTTCTGTCTTTAGGGACTTACAGTTCTCTGTCTCCTTGAAGAAAATGACTACAAGAAATACTAACTAGCATTGTGAAAAATCAGGGACTTAATTTTTAAAAAATGACCTAAAGGAGAAAAAAAATCTTGAAACTTTTCTCATACTTCAGAAGAGTAATGTCTTCTTCTGTCTGAGGTGTGATGATTAAAATATTATATTCTTTCTATAGACTTCAGCTTGTATCATCAAAAGAGGTGAATTTTTTTTCTGCTTATAAAGTGAATTACAATCATTGTCTATTGCTGTGTAAAAAACTTACCTCAAAATTTAAAAGTTAAACCACAAATATTGGTTATCTTGCAGTTTCTGAGGGTAAGGAATATGAGATTAGACTAGTTATGGGCTAGGGTTTCTGTTAAAGTTTCAGTCTAGCCATTAACTAGGGCTGCAGACTCTGAAATTTTGTCTAGGGCTAAAGGGTCAACTTTCAGCTTCACTCCTGTGACTGCTGATAGTAGGTTTCAGTTTTTGCCACAGGGTGGCTCATGAATGCCTTCTCCCACCCTCCCAAAGTGATCCAAGAGTGAAAGATTATGCCAAAGATCATGATCTAATCCAGGAACTGACATGTTATTTCTACTGTCTTCCTTTGGTCAAACCAACCAACCTTGTAATGTTTTGGGGTGAATTTCAAACTGTAATTCCCAAGAAGCAGGGGTCATTGGAGGCCATCTTGGGATTTGGTTATTTACAGACATGTCTGTGAAGAAACCTCCTATGTCCTCATTCCTTGTGCCTAGGATACACAAGATCCAAAACCAGGGAATTGGGCCTAGAATCAACTCTTCCCATGCAAGATCATTGCTAGTCTACAGAGCACTTTTTTTTTTTTTTTCGTAAATGAAAATGATTCCCTCCCTAAGATATTTTCTTTCCACTTGTGGGCAAATTGTCCTAATTATACCAACTTTGCTATAGCAAGGCAATGTACTACTTCTGCTGGAAACTGTTTTAATATATGTGCTTTTTGGGGGGGTTGTGAATGGCTCCCATATGTAGTCTGCAAATGTTTGGAAGGAGCAGTGCTTCTCCTAGCCTTAATCTCCCTTACTGGACCATAGGTTCTTGGGTCCTTAAATATTCATTTATTTGTTCAAGTCATATATGCTTAAATATTGCTATATGCAGGATAGTAAAAATGATGGATGGTAAAAAAGGACATTGTTTTCCTGGTATTTATATTCTAGCAGGGGATATGAACAATGTACAGCAAAACAAGAACATAAGAAGATAATTTCAGCTAACGATAGGAGCTGTGAAGAAAGTCCAACATGGTATATTGTAGTGAGTTAGTGGGCTTGCATGTGGGTCTTGGGGTAGGAATGAGGGGGATGCAGAGGAAAAAGGCTCTTCTGGAAAGAGTCAGTTCATCTTTGTCACCCCTGTTGCTAATAGATTGAATATACTAAGTATGCAACAATATGCATGTAAAGTTAAGGTGAAGGGAGAGGCCAAAGATTTAGCAAACAAAAACCGTGGGAGCACCATTTTGATTTCAGATTTCAGTGTATGTTAGTTTAACATCTAGAGGATGATGGAGTTTATATTATTCTACACATGCTTTTGCTGTCAGCAAAGCACTTAGACTTGGGGAGGTTTCTTTAAATAACTCTTATTTATTTCACCATCACTGCTAGAAAATAAATAATACCAAGAGGCAAAACCTATTCAATACAGTTGCTAAATCAGTCTTTAGTACTTAATTATATTAAAATTTCTTCCTCCCCCTTTTTTGTTGCATTGAGGCTAGCTTAGATTTATTTTATTTTTAATTTATAATGGAATGAGGACACCATGAGTAACTCATCCAATTTCACATTTCACATCTTCCGAGGGAGAAGTGTGGAGATTTTGGAGGTGGCCCAGAGGAGGGCAATGAAATGATTGAAAGATTGGAAAGTAGGGCACATAGAGAAAGGTTAAATAAAACTGGTGGATTTAATGGAGAAAATACCAAAGGATGCTTAGCATTAGAAAGAGGTGGAGGATATGTGTGAATTGCTTGTCATAGACTGTAGCAATCTGTGCTTTTATTGAAATTGGAAAGATTTGGGTCAGCTCTCAGGTAGCGCTCCTTACCCAACTGTTAGCATTCTTGGTTAGCATGAGGAATGTGACAGAACTTCTTGACTGTACCAGTCTGGCCCAGAGTTTTGGGATTCCAAAATTGTGCTTAATAATTTCTTATTAAAATGAGGGTAATTAGTCCGTGACTATGTTTATAAAAGATAAGAGGGTAGAGACTCTTATGTGCCTCTTGCCTCTTGGGTTCTTACAGTATAAGCCCTCAGTAAGTGGGAAGTAGATGTTGGAACACATTGGAGTATGTGTTCCTGTATATCACAACTATAATGAGGAAATCATGCTGTTCTCTGAATAGCAAAATTGTCAGAGACTTCAGAACATCACCCTACAACCTTTTGTTCTTTATCAATTTCCTTTTCTTAAGCTTGCCTGCTATGCATACTGACTGATTTATTTATTATTATTTATTTATACTGGCTATTTATTAAGGTGTATGTGGGTAGAACCTTGACCACTTGTACTTTATCAAGTTTCTTGCCCCAAAAGAAAGGTAGATTCTGAATCAGCTTTCCATACTTTGCTTATTAAAAATGTTACTGCTATTTAGTTTATTTGCTTTTTTGGTCTTGTTTCTTGCATGATTCATCTAACTGGGTTTGGAAACAGGATTTTCCATCTGAAATCCCAAAAGGCAAGCCTGTCATCCAGAGTTCAGGCTGTCTGAATAATAACCCATGTTGGTTCCTGGATCGTATTTGTCAATGACTTTTTGTGTGAAGATGTTAAATGCAGATGTCTAATTGGCATCTTCCAACACTATTGGTTTTTCATTTTTTGTGCTTCAAATATGCTCAAGGCTTAATGCAGGAAAAGGCAGCTAACTGAAAAATGTACATATTCCCAAAGTTGCTTGTCATCCAGCGATGGACAATTAGACTTGGAGGAAGCTGGCTGAGCAAAGGACGGCTGTGGTACAGAGGACAGTGGCTGGCTGGCTGGTTGGCAGTCCTGCTGCAGCATCTGGCAACTTCTCTCAATTACAAACTGCCATAGAATTAGGTCTGTCTCCCAGGTTTCTGCACAGCCACTCTTTTTTCTTTGCTTACCAGAACACTCTGTAAAATGGACGCCTCTTAGTAGCCCTCTTATATGTTTTTGTCATTAAATATTCTATACTCTCTTCATCTGAACTTTCTTCCCTATGAAATAATTAACCTGGATTTCCACAAGCCTTACCAGTCAGGGGAAGGGAGGCAGAAATGATGCAAAGCAGGGTAACTATTATAGTTTAAATATTTCTTTGACTTCTAGCTTCTGTCTGCTTTTGCAGATCAAGTTCTTTGAAAGTTACCCCATTGTAATCCTGAGATCCTTAAGGGATACAACCATTAGCCGATACCCTCAGCTTCAAAGTATCTGTCATTTCCTTTATCTCTTGTCTCAGTTACTTTATCATTTGATAGTGTCTATGAAGTCAGATTAAGGGTCTTCCATCCTAATTCTCTGAAGTTTGGGTCAGTGGTACTACACAATCTGAGAAATTATGGTAGCCATTAAGATTCTTTGATCCAATTTTTATCACATTTGTCACTCCAGGATGTCAGTCCCATCATCATTGCCTCTTACTGAAGCAGTGTCCTGTTCATACTTGTCAAAGTAAACGTTTACTGAGACAATTATTTTTTGTTGACTGAGAACTTGCTATGTTCCAGGCACAGGCATAACTGGTTGCTTGAGTAATGAAGACCCAGCCCCAACTTGCTCCCACCCCTATAACCTTGTGAAATGTAGGAACTACAAGAGGAAAGTACATTAGAAAAATAAAAAAAAAAAGTTGTGATAGGGGTTTTGATAAGGTCTGTTGGAAACCTTTTAGAGAAAGTTTGTATTCAGAGAAGCTTATCCAAAGGCTGGGGGCAGGGTGTATATCTAAACTGAAACTCTTACATAACCATTTAATTGATTATAGTGGTTCAAGTTTCAATCTTTATCAGTAGATTAAAAATCAGATTCTTTTCCCTAACATATCTTCCCACAATTTCCTGAACTATTTCTCTGGAGTTTGAGAGTTCATTTTATCTGTTTAGAGAAAACTGTTATCAGTAATATCCTTGGTGTTCATACTTCTACTTTTCATCATCCTTGTCCATCAATGAATACATGTAGTAGTAGAAAGGTGTGTTGGAATTATTCTGGGATTTTTCTTTGCTTCAGAGATTTAATGTCAAATCAATTGAAGGACCTCTTAAATTATGCAAATTGCTGAATCCCACTCCCAGAGATTTGTAAATTTGTGGGGTCAGAGAGTTTTGCTTTTTAAATCAGCATGACTCATTCTAATCTGAGTACTATCCTTTTATTAACCACTGTTAGAAAGGTCTCCTACATAAGTAGTAGGAGAATGAAGAAAGATATCATTACTTATTTTTCAGGTGAGTTTATTTTGTCTAAGCTGACATCCAAACCACACATTATTGCGAGCTTATTTGAAAACATATTAAGGCGTTCCAAGCAGATTTTTAGTTGTGCTATGAAACTGATTTTCTCATACAGCCATATTCATCCAAAGCTGTGGTGTAATTCTTAACATTGTTGTGTCTTTAAAAATTTCTAATTAATGTTGACCAGTTATTTTTTTTGTCTCTTGCCTTTTACATTTATCCTTAACTCCAGAAAGGATGTGAAGTATGTGAATCACAATAGACTGCAATTATCATTATAAAGTTAATTATACTTGTGTCAATGCTGAAATGCAGTGTGACATTTAGAAAGAAAGTTAAGTGTGGGCATGGAGCTATGGTGATACTTATCAAAAGGAGGTGGATGTGCATTTGATACTATTTTTTTAAAGATTTATTTCTGCATACAAGAGCTGGGGTGTAAGCCAGTGGTGTGGGGGGTGAGAGGATTCACCAGAGAGCATGGGGAGCAGAAAAGGCAGATCCACTGAAATACACTGCTGAGGGGAAGAGCAGGTGAGGCAGGAGAGGCCTGCTGCACCCTGTGGGTTGCTCCCTGGTGGGCCAAGGTTGAACTCATGCTGCAGTGGTTGCTGATAGCTTGATAGAGCTGTCTTTAACTCCTGTGCCACCAGGGAGGCCCGAGCATTTGATATTATTAGTGCATCTAAATGCACAAGTGTCCTTCTTCTGGCTTACCCACTTGAGGTTTCTTAATAATTTGGGTCATGTGCTGCTGGTTACACATCTCACTTTTCATGAATTGTGCTTCAAAGTTAGTGCTTGATTTTGTTTACCATAATTTTATTTTGGCTAAAATAAAATTTTAATTTATCAAATTAAAAAAAATGTTTTCAAGAAAACAAGAGATAACCAATACTGGTGAATATGTGAACTAAAGGGAACTCATGTAAATTGTTGGTGGGAAGGTAACTTGGTTTAGCCACTGTGGAAAACAATATGGAGATTCTAAATAATTCAAAATAGAATTGCCATAAGATGTAGTAATTCTGCTTCTGGGTATTTATCCAAAGAAAATGAAAACAGCATTGAAGAGGTGCCTATACTTCTAGATTTTTTGCAATGTTATTCAGAATAGCCAAGATATGGAAATAATTTAAGTATCTATCACAGGATGATTGGATAAAGATGTGGTCTATAAAATTGAACAATATTCTATTGTATATATTTCTATTGTTACATATGCAAATATATACTTATACTATTGTGCATATATATATATATATATATATATATATACACACACACACACAATGGAATATTGTATCTTCATGGGGAAGAAACTTTGCCACTTGTGACAAAGTGGATGGATCTCCTGACATGGTGCTAAGTATTTTGAGTGAGACAGAAAAAGACAAATATATATGTGGAACCTAAGAAAGCGAAACTAGTGAAAACTGAGTAGAATGGTAGTTACCAGGGCTTGGGTTGTGGGGAGCTGGGGAGATGTTATTAAGGGTACAAAATTGCAACTTGTTGATAGATAAATCCTGGAGATGTACTGTACAGCCCAGAGAGTATAGTCAACAATACAGTATGATAAACTTCCAAGTTGCTGTGAAACTAGATCCTAAATCTGGGTCTTAGATCTTGTGGTTCTCAATAGAAAATGAAATGATAATTATGCAACATGATTGGAATGGCAAGCTACAATCATAATCATGGTGCAATATATAAATGCTTCCTCTCAATGTCCTGTCCACCTTGAAATTCTACAATGTCATATAACAACTATATCTAAATTAAACCCCTTAAATTTAATTTTTTCTGATAATAAATACATTTATCATTATAATTTCAGAATACATGTTGTTACTTAAAACAATGACAAATTAGGAAAAAAAAAAAAAAAAAAAAAAAGTGAATAGGGAGGAAAAGCGGCAGGTCCCAGTGAGAACTGGGACACGAAGATAAACGGGTGACGCCAGCGAACTGCCCGAAGAAGAAAGTGGCCATAAAAGAGGACTAGAAGGGAGGGAAGCACAGACCCTGCTCCCCTCCCCCGCCCACAGAGGCGGCACTCTCCGACCGCAGAGGGAGGAAACAACAAACCAAAACGGCCAACAAGAACAAACGACGCAGCAAGCGGGACTGTGCGTGGAAAGGAACTATTGCAGCCACCACACCCCGTGAACGGGAGCTGAGGCGAACCCTGCAGGATCCGCCGCGGCGGTGAGCGAACGGCTCTGGGCGCCAATAGAGAAGAACAAAGACCCCGGGAGACGCGCACACAGCCCGGGCTGCCGGTAAGCTGGCGCAGAAACGCGGCGCACTCGGCGCACTTGAAAAGCAAGTGCAGACCAGGATCGCGGCTGCCCAGGTCCCCGCGCCTGAGACCTAGGCTTGCGGGGAGACGACCTAGGCTTGCAGGGAGACACACGGAGGTCCTCACTGAGGTGAAGGTCCCTCCCTGAGTGAGCAGGAACCAGGCACCCGGGCACGGGAGCGGTGCAAAAGGCGCCATTCCCCCGCCACTGAACTGGGCTACAGCCCGCGTCCTGGAACTGAGGGCTTTGAACTGAGACCCCGGGGCAAACGAAATTCGGGGCGTGGTTTCTCCACGACGGTGGGGCACAAGGCAGACACAGCACCCCAAAGCTGTTGAGGTGTACCCTACCATTCCCGCTCTGTTCTCTGTCCCACGGGGTGGGGGAGGCGAAAACAGCCCCCAAGGACAATAGGAGAGATCTCTCTGGCGCCACCTAGCGACCAGGAAAAAAAAAAGTCACTAACACCCTATAAAACAGGACATTTCTTAAGACTGCTTGAAAAGGGCAGAAGGTTCCTGGACCCAGTGGCCAGCCGGGAAGTTATTCCACACCAGGCCCTTCCGACCAGCAGTCTGAGCCCACAGAGGGAGCAGGCACCCACGTCCGGGGCAGACCGGGTGCGCAGAAGAGTGTGCCTGAAACCGGAGGCGCAGGGACTGCATCCCGCTTCGCCATTTGAGAACAGGGACATTTCTTCAGTAAAAACTGCCTAAAACCAGCAGAAAGCTCCCCCAGAAGACAGAGATGGCTCCTGGAAGAGCCAGAGGGGAGCGGAGAAGTTCCACCCAAGATGTCCAGTCAGTCCGAGCAACACAGTGTCCCAACGCATACGACAAATTAGAAAACAGACAGTAGGGAGTAGAAGAACCACACGCAACCTAAAAACTCCTCAGAAAGAAGCACACCACAAAAAGAAACCACTCCCCAGATTGCAACGACAGCAACTTGGAAGAACTTCTGAGCCTTCCAGAAAGAGAATTTAAAATTGCCATGATTAAAAAAGTGATAGATCAGAAGAAGGAAATTGAGTCCCTAAAGAGGGAAGTAAGAGAAATGCAGGAGATCAAAGCATTAATGGAGGAACTAAAGAACTCTGGGAAAAGCAATGAAAGCCAATAGATAAATGGAAGAACGAATAAGTAATCTTGAAGACACAGAAATAAAAAGAACCAAAACAGAAAAGGAAAGAGAAGTACGAAGGAAAAAGAATGAAGAAAGACTTCGGGAACTATCTGACTCCATGAGGAAAGGAAATATAAGAGTTATAGGAATTCCAGAAGGAGAGGAGAGAGATGTAGGAACAGAGAAAATATTCATGGATATAATTGAAGAGAACTTCCCAAATGAGAAGAAGGAGCTGAAAATTGATATACAAGAAGCAAGAAGAACACCAAACTTCCACGACGAAAGGAAAAACACAGCAAGACACATAATAGTAAAGCTCCCAAGAATCCAGGACAAGGAAAAATAATGAAGCTGACAAGAGGGAAGAAACAGATAACATTCAAAGGAAAACCAATCAGGCTGACATCAGACTTCTCTGAAGAAACACTACGGGCAAGGAGAGAGTGGAGGGACATAGTCAACAGACTCCAAGAAAACAGATGCCAACCAAGAATACTCTATCCCGCAAAGCTCTCTTTCCTCCATGAAGAAAGAATATGGACCTTCCCAGACAAAGAGAAACTCCGGAATTTCATTGCGACTAACCCCCACTCCAAAAAAATACTACAAGGAATCCTAAAGCCAGAACCTCAGAGGGACGAATAACAACGAAAGAAGACCAAAAAAAAAAAAAAAGTTATTAAAAGAATAAATAAATAAAATCAAAGGAAAGACAAACATAATGGCAAATACAGATGCTAACATATCAATATTAACTCTAAATGTAAATGGACTAAACTCTTCAATAAAAAGACACAGAGTTGCAGCCTGGATTAAGAAACAAAACCCAACCTTTTGCTGTCTCCAGGAAACACATTTAGCTACAAAAGATAAAAATAGGCTCAAAGTCAAAGGATGGAAAACAATCCTACAAGCAAATGGGCCAAAAAAGAAAGCAGGAACAGCTATACTTATATCAGATAAAACAGACTTCAAACTCAAAAAAATAAAAAGAGACCCCAATGGTCACTACATTATGATTAAGGGGACAATACTTCAAGAAGAAATAACACTCATTAACATATACTCACCAAACGAAAGAGCACCAAAATATATCAGACAACTGTTGTCCTCTCTGAAAACAGACATCAGAGAAAACACATATGTAGTGGGAGACTTCAACACACCACTATCAACAATGGATAGATCAACAAGACAAAAAATAAGTAAAGAAACTAAAGCTCTAAATAAGGACCTACAGCATTTGGGCTTAACAGACATCTATAGAACACTAAACCCAAAAAAAACGGAGTACACATTCTTCTCAAGCGCACACGGATCATTCTCCAGGATCGATCACATACTGGGGCACAAGACAAACATCAACAGATACACCAAGATTGAAATCATACCAACCATCTTTTCTGACCACGGAGGCATCAAACTAGAAATAAATCATAAAAAGAAGGCAAGGAACTATCCTACCTCATGGAGATTAAAAGCCACACTACTGGAAGACCACTGGACTAACGAGGAGATCAAAGAAGAAATTAAAAAATTCTTTGAATTGAATGACAAGGAGGACACCAATATCCTAAATGTATGGGATGCAGCAAAAGCAGTAATAAGAGGAAAATATATAGCAATAGAAGCTCACATCAAAAAACAAGAAAGAACTCAAAGAAACAACCTAATCTCGAAGCTCAAAGATCTAGAAAAAGAACAACAAAAAACCCCAGAACCAGTAGAAGAAAAGAAATAATAAAACCAAAGCAGAAATAAATGAAATTGAAACTAAAAAAACAATCCAAAAGATCAATGAAACCAAGAGCTGGTTCTTTGAAAAAATAAATAAAATAGACAAACCCCTAGCCAGGCTCACAAAGGAAAAAAGGGAGAAAGCACAAATACACAGAATCATAAATGAAAGAGGAGAAATCACAACGGACACAGCAGAAATCAAAAGAATAATCAGTAACTACTATGAACAGTTATATGGAAACAAGTTCAACAATCTAGAGGAGATGGACAAATTCCTACAACTCTACAATCACCCAAAGCTAGATAAAGAAGAAATAGAACACCTAAACAGACCAATTACAAGCAGCGAAATTGAAATGGTAATTAAAAACCTCCCCAAAAACAAAAGCCCAGGACCTGATGGATTTACAAATGAATTCTACCAAACATTCAGAGACGAATTAGTGCCTATCCTTCACAAACTCTTCCAAAAAATTGAGAAGGAAGGGACAATACCAAACACGTTCTATGAAGCCAATATTACACTAATACCAAAACCGAATAAGGACAACACAAAAAAGGAAAACTATAGGCCAATCTCCCTAATGAACACTGATGCAAAAATCCTCAATAAAATTTTAGCCATCAGAATCCAACAATGTATCCATAAGATAATTCACCACGACCAAGTTGGATTCATTCCAGGGGCACAAGGATGGTTTAACATCCGAAAATCAATCAACGTTATCCAACACATCAACAAAAAGAAATATAAAAACCATATGATAATATCAATAGATGCTGAGAAAGCTTTTGACAAAGTGCAACACCCATTCATGATAAAAGCCCTTGAAATTCTTGGGATACAAGGAACATACCTCAACATCATAAAGGCCATCTATGACAAGCCAACAGCCAGTATCATTCTCAATGGTGAAAAGCTGAAAGCAATTCCATTAAGATCTGGAACAAGACAAGGATGTCCACTCTCACCACTGCTTTTCAATATAATACTGGAAGTCCTAGCCAGAGCAATAAGACAAGAGAAAGACATCCAAGGAATCCAAATAGGAAAAGAAGAAGTCAAACTATCACTATTTGCAGATGATATGATAATATACATAGAGAACCCCAAAATCTCCACAGAAAAACTAATTCAACTCATCAATCAATTCAGTAAAGTGGCAGGATACAAAATCAACACGCAAAAGTCAGTAGCCTTCCTATACACAAACAATAAATCTGAAGAAGAAGAAATCAAAAAAACCACCCCTTATTATCGAAACAAAAAAAAATCAAATATTTGGGAATAAATCTAACAAAAGAGGTAAAGGACCTATACAAAGAAAACTATAAAACACTGTTAAAAGAAATAGAGAAGACACAAAGAAATGGAAAGACATCCCCTGCTCATGGATTGGAAGAATAAACATTATTAAAATGGCCATCCTACCAAAAGCAATATACAGATTCAATGCTATTCCAATCAAAATCTCAATGGCATTCTTCAAAGAAATAGAACAATTATTGATGAAATTCATATGGAATCACCAAAAACCCCGAATAGCCAAAGCTCTACTGAAAAAAAAAAGAAGGAAATGGAGGCATCACACTCCCAGACTTCAAGCTATACTACAAAGCCATAATCATCAAAACTGCATGGTATTGGAACAAGAACAGACATACAGACCAATGGAATCGAATAGAAAATCCAGAAATAAACCACAGATTTATGGTCAACTAATCTTTGACAAAGGAGCAAAGACTATGCATTGGAGCAAAGAAAGTTTGTTCAATAAATGGTGCTGGGAAAACTGGGTCGCTACATGCAAAAGAATGAAGCTTGACCACTACCTCACACCATACACAAAAATCAACTCTAAATGGATTAAAGAACTAGACATAAGACCTGAAACCATAAAATACATAGAAGGAAATATAGGCGAAACACTATGGGATTTGCACATCAAAGACATCTTTACAGACACATCACCCAAAGCAGTGATAGTGAAGAGAAAGATAAACAGCTGGGACTACATCAAATTAAAGAGCTTCTGCACAGCAAAAGAGACAATAACAAAAACAAAGAGAAACCCCACCAACTGGGAGAACATTTTTGCACCCAACACTAATGATAAAGGACTGATCACAAAAATCTGCAAAGAGCTGATGAGACTCAGCAACAACAAAGAAAATAATCCAGTCAAAAAATGGGCAGAAGAGCTAAAAAGAAACTTCTCTGAAGAGGAAATGCAAATGGCCAACAGACATATGAAAAAATGTTCAACATCACTTGTAATCAGGGAAATGCAAATCAAAACTACCATGAGATACCATCTCACACCAGTGAGAATGGCACATATTAAAAAAACTAGCAACAACAAATGTTGGCGAGGATGTGGAGAAAAAGGAACTCTTGTGCACTGTTGGTGGGAGTGCAAACTGGTCCAACCACTATGGAGAGCTGTGTGGAGATTTCTGGACCTACTAAACATAGAGCTTCCATATGATCCAGCAATTCCACTCCTAGGTATTTACCCAAAGGACACAGAAACATCAATTCCAAAGAGCACCTGCACTCCTATGTTTATAGCAGCACTGTTTACAATAGCTAAGCTTTGGAAACAACCCAAATGCCCAAAAATAGATGACTGGATCAAGAAGATGTGGTACATATATACCATGGAATATTACTCAGCATTCAAAAAAGATAAACACATGCAATTTGCAGCAACATGGATGGCACTGGAAGGGATCATGCTCAGCGAAATAAGCCAAAAAGAAAAAGAAAAATACCGGATGGTCTCACTCATAGCAGGAATCTAGAAAACTTAAATAAGGGACCAGGAAAATGAATATAAGAAAGTGAAAATCAAAATCAACAAAAACTATGAACCAGAGACACTTTTTGGGGGTGGGGGGGGCGGGAGGGGAAGGATTGGGGTCAGAATGGGGCGTTTGCAATTGTATGGGGGAATATAAAAATAAAATTTAATATTTAAAAAAAAAAAAAAATAAAACAATGACAAATTATATTCTTAAAACATGATGCGTCAAAAATAAGTCTGTTGGTGAATTCAAAATCCTATTATTTAAATGCATGTGAAGAGACTCTGCTGAAGCCCAAATTGAGCTAGAAAACCAGCTACCACCCCTTTTCTAAAAATGTAGGAAAGAGGGAATCTATTAAAAGGTAGTGTCTAGGGACTGTTCTGGATTATTAACATTGCTACTTAACTGGGGTTTAAGAAGTTTCTTTGGAATTTGAAATCCATAATACAGAAAGGAATCTAATCTTTCCATGGAAATTCAGTGTTGCCCCTATAATCAGTAATCATTTATACACTTTCAAAGTACAGAATCGTTTAATTGAATAGAATTGGAGCTGGAAAGTAAAGGGACCATCTAATTTAACCTTATTTTATAATTAGGAAAATGAACATCAGAGGAGACACACAATCATTTAGTGGTAAAGTCTGATGCATTTGAAGTTCACTCCTGTTGCCTCTCACTGTGGAAATATGATTTCAGTGTTTGGTTAACTTCTAGTTATGTCCTTGATAGTTCTCCTTTCATCCAAGTAGAAAACTGAATTCTCCTCTCACACTTCACCGTAGAGTCCAATCTCATTAACCTCAGTGAGACAGGAGAGAGTAGGAGGGCTTGAGAGCTTGTCCCAGTCCTGCCTACTTAGATGGGCAGATGCTAGAGGAAAGTTGAATTGAACAGGCAGAACACAGCATTTAGCTTGCATGCCAACCTCCCTGTGGCAGAAATTCAGGAAACCTGTGAGAATCAGCAAAGGCCAGCCCAGAATTACACAAGGATTCTGAAAGGCAGATGGAATGCGGTGATGGTGATGCAGGAGTTGGCAATACTTAATCGGTCTATTGATGATTTTCCAAACACACCAATCATTTACTCATCTCCATGCCTCCAACATCCTGTTCTTTCTGCCTGAGGTATCTGTAAGTTTCCAATGAATTGAAGTCTTGTAATTTGACTCTTAATTTGAATGAGCTATCAAAGTAGATCATTACACTCTACAAGTAACAGAAAATGTGTCAATGGCATGAGAAAGGATTAGGCAATAGTAATGGCATCGAGCTGTTCAAGTGCTTAACACTTTGTTAAGCTTGTCTACTCTTGTCCTTTTACTCATGCTCACAAAATGGCTGCTCCAGCTCCTTGTACCTTATCTGCATTTAGAGGGAAAGAACCATGAAAAAGTTACAAGTCTTATCTTTTCTCTTAAATCAGCCAATCAAAGGGTTTCTCAGAAATCTCTGTCCCCCAAAGAATTACACTCATTTCTCACTGGTCAGAACTACAGGGAAGTAATTTTGAGAAGTAAGTAGGTGTGTTTTCTACCTCTATGGTAGAAGGCAAAGAATAGTGTGTTTAAGAATGGTTGAGTTAATCTACAGTGAACTTGTGGCTTTTTGCAAACTAGAAAACTGCTAACAATGGTGGGGTAAGGTCATTCCTAAGACAAAAGATCTTTTTATAACAAGAATAATCAACTGGATGATGACCTCACTAATTAACTTGGATATTTGTACAGGAATATTGTATCAAGTGCAAACTTAGACTAAAGTACTTTATTTACCCTGCTTGTTGAATGAATGCTTGATATGCACATAGCGTTTTGTGTGGGAAGTATTCACACCTATTATCCTATTTCATCCTTATAGGAATCTCCTGATATCAAAATTATTATCTCAGTAAGTGTTTGGATGACTTGCAGCAGATCAAGCAATTAGTACAAACTGAGACTTGGGTCCACATTTAGCAAAATTTTTTTTATTGAATTAATATTGGTTTATGACATTGTTTCCACAGTAGAAATGTAGGATCCTCCCATTTCAGGAATTTTTGATATCCATTATATTTGTTGAAGAGAATGTTTTCAAAAGAAGTGCAACAGAAAGATTATTGCAAATATAAATACTGAATAAATAACTTGTCTAAGTATAGAGTGTTTTTGATTTATTTGATCGAGTGACATCTTTTTTTTTTTCTTCCCTTTTCCAGAGAACCTCAGCCAGCAAGTCTTCAGGTGCTCCTTCCTATAGCAGATGGTCTAGTTCACAGCCACATCAGGTAAGATGCTCTTTTGAAGAAACTTGACATACTTGTTTTCCTTGAAGTGAAGTGTGCTTCAACTTACAATTATTTTGTCACTGGACAAATGTGTAAAGTATTGGTTTCTTGTCTGGTCTCACCTCGAAGGTGGCACCTCTTGACAAAGGTTTGTGCAGTTTTTCATTGTTTCTTTTTCCCATCTATAGTTTTGGGTCAGAGTTTTGGGTCAAGGGGGAAATGACTGGAAAATGCTGAACTTCCACCCTCAAAACCATTTTTAGTGGTCAGCTGATGAAATCAATTTAGTGATTACTGGAAGTGAATTTTGCCTTATTTTTTTTTTTCATTCAACCAAAGATTATCCCATCTGTCCTTTTATTCCAGGAGATAGTGTCTACTCTCATACGTATGTATATGTGCACATGTGTGTATGGCACACGGTGTCTACCATCTGCGTGTGCACACGAGTGTATCAGACAACATGGTACGATGGACCACTTTCTTCTGTTCTTTGTGTCTGCTTACAAAAGGTGATTAACAACCTCTCTTCAGGTCAAATAATACAGAACATTATTTAACCTCTTTAGGGTGACTTAAGCCAGCAGAGTGCTGTTATGTCGCTGTGTATAAACAAAACAGAATCTTTTCTGATGGTGTTAGTTTTACAGGTGACACACTGTGACCACATGGGCTTCTTTTTGAAGCAGCTTATGATGACAACACTGACTTTGGACTCTAAAACCTGGGTAGGACTTGCATTCAAATTTCTTGCTAGTTATGAGACCAAGAAGAAATAAACTATTGGTCTTTTGCTTTATTGGTCAAATTCTCTCTTCATAGATTTTTCTGGGCATGTGGGCTGATGGCAATGATGACAAGAGAAGCACATTATAAATGGTTTGTACTCACATTGTTCCCCATGGGTGATAATTTGCTCCAATTTCATCATGTGGGAACTCTTACCATAAGCTCCCTTTTAATTCACTTTCCTTGACACTGATCACTAAAACGATACCAAAAAAAAAAAAAAAAGCTACGAGAGAAATAAATTCTCCCACTATGCTATATTTTATCACAATGCCTACTTTCAGATTGAGTTGGTTGGGGTAAAAATTGAGGTGTTGGCTCTGGCTCCATGGGCATCATCTTTGGGTGGATACTCTGGTTTCTGGTATCTTTGGAAGGACATATTGCTTTGTGAATGTGAGCTGGAAAAAAGAGGTGGCGTAGAAAGAGGGACAATGATACTTGTCAAGGGAGATTACTTTGAATATTCAGATTCCCTGTCCTTCCTACTTAATAGGCATAATTTATTTCTGATTTCTGGTCTCAGACTGTTTAGGCACTGGTTGAATTAGTCACTACGTACACCTCCGTGCTTACTCTGGGAAGGCTTTGGAGATGTGCTGATGCATCTTCGCAGCCTAAAGAGAGTGAGATCCTGAGATTATATTGACGAGGTTTATATGTATGTAGTTGGTCTAGGATTCTATGGCTTTCTGCCCTGGACTCATTTGGTATTATTAGTCAGTAGGATCCTTTTGGGAACTTCCCAGGGAGGTCATCGAATGTAGTCATTTTTTCACTCTGCTGGTCCTAGAAAACTCTTCATGTGCTGCAGTGTGATCACACAAATAACTATAGGGTAATATTTGGGACAGTGGAATGCTGAGAAGAAGTCCTTTTAGTTTTCTGATGTTACAGTGACCTATTTTATGAATAGATGGTATTTGAATTAATTTTTTAATATCCTAGGCAAATTAAAATGGTGACCATCCTTTACAATGTCCCAATTTTCTATTTCTTGAATTCTTCTATGTAAATGAAATCCACATGCAGAAGAGCTACTGAAGATGGGTTTCATTTTTGCTTTTTCATTCACTGACAGGAATCTGGTTATGTGGGAGACTTTAATATTAGCAGAGCCTTTTTGACTGGGGGACATAATTGAATGGTATTTCCAAATATTGCTATGATAAAAACTAATATTGCTGACATGTCTTTAGTGTTGAGGAGTTCTTTTAACTCTGAGAGGAGTAGCACATTCTTTATAGCCTGTGTGGTTTCCTTGGCAAATGCCTGCTGCATTGGTCACTTGCCCATTTGCCTTTAGACGCATCTTGTGTTCACCCCTTGACAATGACTTTTATGGGGTCCCATTGCTAACTGACTACTGTAGATTCTCCCATATGGGAGGTGTTGTTGTTAGACTGGAAAGGGATAGGGTGGGGAGAAAAATACCACCAGGATATATTTGTCATTCCCTACTTGCGTTGGGCTGTAGTTCTTTACGAGTCTGAACCTCTGTTTGAATACAGTTACATAAGGCAGTTCTGGCTTCTAACTCTAGGCACAGTTCACCTTTCCCCCAGCCTTAAGGGAGCCAGAAGCTTCCCTCCTTGCTCACTATTTGGGTTTTAGCTCTTCCAGTAACCTTATGGCTAGTTCCCTATATTAAGTTCCTTCTCTTAGACTGTGTGGTGTGGGCTCTGTATTTCCAAGAGTTTTTCCAATTATCTTCTGACTGATACACCTACCATGGTATAATGAACTTCATTCTTTTGTTTCAATAACAATGGCTTTTAACTTTAGAAATATTATGTGAATATTTACAAGATCCATAGCTTTGCAGCTGCTGAAAACGCTGAGATTTATTCTCTTGAGCTGGCCTAGTGGGTGGTAATCCTTTTACACCCCGTATCCCACACAGAATAATAATTCCTCTTCTTTGTTACTCATGCTTTAATCCTTCCCTTTTAAATTTGTGTTTATTACAAAAACCTTTGTCTTTTGTGTTTGCAATCTGATAGGCTTATTGGCTTCCGTCTTTGAAAGTACCTACACAAATTCTCAGCCTGAGGTTGAAAGCCCAATTGTAGCTCAACCCTGGATTCCGGCTTTGTGTCTTCCTTTGATATTTGGCAGTGACAGAACATTTAGAAAAAAACGGTTATGAATTTATACTTACTAAGAGTCTGAGCGGATCTCATCCTGCTTGGTTTCAGATAAATTTGCAAACAGATGGATACATATGTAGTTATAGTAAATCAGTACACAGGTAGATACCCACTCATTTGAGAATATTGCTGGCTTTCCTTCAACATCACCTCCACACTTTACATTAATTGAAAATTTGTTATGCAGTATACCTAACTTCTGTGCATGCACTTCCTAGATTTAACCCCCTCAATATCTCTATGATAGGAAATGATGTTTCACAGATGAGGGAACTGATAACCTACATGATTTGTTAAGTTGTCCATTATCATGGGGCTAGTTCTGTCAGATTCTAGCACACCCTAGTCTTTTAACCAGTGGGCAGTCATGCCTCTCTGAAGTCTTTTTCTTTTTCCTCTAAAGTGTTTAAGCTAGTTGAAGATCACTGAGATACTCTCAAACAAACTGACCAGGACACAACTATTTGGCCTTTAGATTTTATTTCTACACTGAAATTGTTTCATGTGAGTAGTTTTCTTGAAAACAGGGGTCAATGTCCATTCAACCAGAGGTCAATCTATTTGCAAATAGTTAACTTTCAAAACACAGACTTTGATTTATTAATGTTATATTTCAAAATGTACCATTATTTTTTATTTATAATGTTTTGAAATATATTTATTCAAAGAAATCCCTCCCATTGCTATGTAGATTTTTTTAAAGATTTATTTATTTATTGTATTTATTTATACAAGCACTGGGTACAGTCAGAAGCATGGGAGGGTGAGAGAATTCACCAGAGCCAGAGCGGGGAGCAGAGCAGGCAGAAGGACTGAAGTACACTGCTGAGGGGAGCAGCGGGCGGCAGGAGAGGTCTGTGCGCCATGCGGGACCCTCCTCCAGTGGCAGGGGAGCAGCCGGGGATCAACAGGCTCTGCATAGGCTGCGGGCAGCTTCGCAACCCAGCGCTCAACCCCTGTGCCACCGGGGAGGCCCCCATTGCTATGTAGTTTTAAGGAATGCACATGAAAGAGTATATGCTTACAAATATCTACCAAATTAAATATCTACCAAGTCATGATGAACTGAGCTTTGCATAAAAGACACAGGCAAATAAGAAAAGTGAAACACAAAATGATAAACTGAAATTGTGACATGTTTCTTAGACAATTGTGTACTTCTCTTTAGAAAAGGTTCATAGTTCCCTCTTATATCCCCTCTCATATTCAGAAAATGCCTTATAATTTTCAAATAGTTATCTTCTTGTGGTTTAGAAATGTAAATGTTTTCCTGTGTATAGTTGGCACCAATCTAGGTATTGTGTCGTAAAATCTTCCTTGTAAAGTTTTGGTCAAAAATTCATTGATATTGTGTCTAGAATAGTCCTTGGAATTAAGAACCTTAAAATTCATTTCATTGAAAGGCAAAATCAAAGAATTAAAAAACATGGATATCATGGTTAAGCAGTGACAGTTTACTCAAGAGAATTCAACCAACTATTCCAGTGCCATGATTTTCTAGAAGTGGATAAAACTGACAACATTCAAGGTTGACAGCAGAAGTTTCAGTTATCTGGACAGATTGATTTTAAATGGGGAGGAACAGAGCACTTGATTATATTAGTGTGTTTAGAAGTAAGAGAAAGGAGAGTAGAGATAAAACACTGGTGATCATTTTTCCTGAATTATCTTCTATCTCTTTTCATACCTGCCCATGAAATTTCATGTACTCAGCACATAATGGGAGCTCAAAAATGAGTGTACTGTATGAAGTAATAGCAGGAATAGAGAGGGGAAGGGAGTGTGCTAATCCAAATTTATTTCTTTGCTCTCTTATTATTAGTTCCCACCTTCTCCTGAACTGAGACATCAAAGCTTAAAATTATAAACTAATTGACTTAAATGCATTTCACCTCATCTCTGATGTTAATTCTCCTCATAAGAATTGGTGTAGAGAAGTAGAGACTGCCAGAGGCCAGGAAAGTGCACACTGAATCATTGGTTCATCTGATGTTTTGCTTTTTTGTTACCCATTTGGGATTAATATGGTAGTTATGAGATTTACATGATAAAACACCAATGTAGAGAACATGTGCATGTTTACTTTGGGGTCCATGACAAATGAGAACTCCTGGTTATTCTGGTTCAAGTTCTTCAACAGAATCGACACTGTTTATCTGTATATGTGTTTCTTGAATTTTGTTAGCAATTTAAATGAATACAATATTTTGTTTATGTGTATCTCTGTAAATATTTTTAATATAGCATGTGTGTGTATATATATATATATTCATTATATATAATATTTATCAGCCAAAGACCACCAGGAACACACATAGAAGCAATCAAATCTGGAATTATTATTGCTTGCAACTATAAAGGAGAGAGTACACACCATGGAAAATGAGGGGCATCTGAGGAAGAGGGTGTTAATGTTGTGAGGATCTTATTATGGGATTTGGGTTTGGGATTAGGTGATTTTGGTGAGAGTTTGGGAAGCAGGGTTTGTTCTCGATTGAGTAGTATTAAGAATTGGAAATAATTATATGATTGGATCTTAATAATTTTATCCAGAGGTGAGAGAAATAGAGTGATGTCACCTCGTGGGGCCACAACATTGGGAGCAGCACTGAACAGAGGAAAAATAGCTCAAGGTCCAAGTAGAGAGAGAGAGAGAGAGAGAGAGAGAGAGAGAGAAAGAAGCCTAGAGGGTCAGATTCAGGGAAGGTGGACAAGTATGTGGAGGAATGTGTGTGGTGGGTATGTGTATTGGGATTCATCATAAATAGTCTGTCACAAGCTAGGGGAGAGTGAATAGGGAATATTGCTTGGGGTGGGGGCTCCATTGTTGTTGCTGATCAAAACATCCTATCTCTAGTCCCTGTTTACACTTAACTTCCTGTCAACATGGCATAGCTGCTTATGCTAATCTGGCCATAATGTTTGATTGCTGTTTTCAGCAGATATCCTCATACTAAGACTTTTGTCCTGGGGAGAGCCTCCCTGCCTGACTGTACATTTAGATGAACCAGCAACAACTTTGGGCACCAAAGCAAAATCCTGAGATCAAGAGGGATCCACCGAGTGAGGCTAATAATATAAGTGATAAAGAAGTTGTTTGTGTTACCTGGGTATGGGGAATTTTTGGTCACTTTTGTGATTAGGGCAGTAGTGGTGTTTTTTTCTTTCTGCTTGCATGTAATGTTGGAGTGGTTGTGTTTTGTTTTATTCAGAAAAGAGTTGTGAAGTAACCTTGTCTTATCTGATGTTGATGTGCTGTGAATTGTTTTTGTTAAGTAGGGAACAATGTGGCCTAGCAGCTACTACCAGACCTTCTACTGGTATTATGTATGATTGTATATGTAAAACGGAAGGCCTGCACTGTCTTCTCTGATCCTTGCATTCATTCTCATACTTGCACTCACATATTTGAGAATCTGACCAGAATAGCAAAGTAGCCACATTCTTAAGTAAAGTTGACATCCAGTTGACATCCCAGCATTATGAATCTAGAGATCAGGGAAGATCTGTAATACCAATTTTTACGCATTTGCAAACTGTCATGTCCCATTTCTAGTTTTTTAAAGGATAAGGAAAAAAGTGAAAAAGCAAACGATATAATATAAAGCCTTACAAATTTGGATTTGCATTTTAAAATGAATTACTTAGATTGTAGTAAATAAGGGTCTGATTAAATGAAGGGTCTGATTAATGATCACTTGTTTCCTAGGATGGTCTCAGTGGACTTTGCCTCCTGAGACTCATATCTTTGTGTTCTTTTCCTTTCATTAGAGCTCATTGACTCTCCTTTGATCAGTGGAATATACCAAAATGGCAATGTGGAATTTCAAACCTAGGTGCAAAGAAACCATGATATTTTGGTTTCAGGCAATTGCCAGGTTTTACTCCAAGAGTCTGTCTGTCATGTAGAAGCCCAACTATCCTGATAACAACATGCAATGTGGAAGCCCAAGCTAGTCTTGTAGAGAGAATGTATGGAAAGTGAGAGATGCTCAGTCATCCCAGCAGAAATGCTGGGGATTTGACACCTTTAGGTGATTCTAACCCAGCCATCATCTGACTGTAGTTGTATGAAAGATCCAAGTGAAGTGACCCAACTGAGCCCAGCTGGTACTATTTCTGTGCAGGGATAGATAACTAAAACAATCACCCATTTAGCAATAAATATTGCTATTAACCAAAGCAATGACAAGGAAAGTGTTGACAGTTAAAATATCAGCTATACTGGTTTGAATGAATTGTTATTATTCATTTGCATTAATCAAGTCTTTTATCCAAAAATGAATACTATTTAGTGCTTTAAGAAGTTAGAAATTTTACCATGTCATCTTTTCATTGTCGATATATTGAATAAATATTTCCAGACACAACACTACCACTGAAATTCTGATTCATGGTTCAGCTCATATTCTAAGATTTAAGACTGATCATGAGCTATATTTTGCTTATAGTGTTGTCCAAAGAAGTGCTTGGGATCTAGTGGCGACAATAATGTTCCTCAAATATTCCATTTGTTTCCCTAGATTGCTCTTCGCCTCTGCTGTCAGATGGCACCTTGTGACAAATTTTGGCCAATTAAATGTTAGTGGAAATGACTTGCCATTTTTGTTCTTAGGCAATAGAAGGCCATGTGTGATTTTTCAGTCCTTATTGCCTGACATGGTGATAGAAGAAGTCATGTTTTCCAGATGGTACGATTACAAGATGGTAAAAATATTGTGATTCTATTTAAACAGGGCTTCAAGACAAAATTTTTGATTCTTCTTCCAATTAGATTTTATCCCTAAGTCTCTCAATATAGAAATTTTGGCAACAGCACTGTTTATTTACTAGAATAATTTGAGAACACTTGACACTCAAAATTATTCTCAAATCAAGTTGTTTTCCTTTTTTTTAAAAGTAATTTTATAGCAAGATGTTAATAAGGTAATTTATTGTAGGACTTACAATATTTATTCACTGTAACATCAATAAAAACACCTAATTTATTATTTTTACTTTTCCAAATGATATTCATTAATTTCCTAAATATATATGAAGTAGAGGGAATAGCGTACCCATATACACTGCTGTAACAATTATCAACATTTTTTCAGATAGAAACGTTATGTATAAATTTTTTTATTGTTTGATCTTCCTTTCAAAGGTAAGATAATCACTACATTTCCCCCCTCCATCCACTTCCAAAATTAGATCTGAATTTTCCATGGACATATGTCCCTTGTGGTCTTGATGGTGTCATCAACAGTTCCACCTTCGCTCTGTAAAAGTAACTTCTGAATACTTTGCTAATTATTTATAGGTTCATCATGGGTGTGAATTTTGGTAGAAATGTAAATTGGTGCATCCTTCATGGAAAACAGTATGGATTATCCTCAAAAAATTAAATTAGAGCTATCCTATGATCCAGGATTCCAGTTCTGGGTATTTATCTAAAGGACACAGAATCATTCTTTTGAAAAGTCATCTGCACCTCCATGTTTATTGCAGCATAGCCAAGACAAAGAAATAGCCTGTGTCCATGATGGATGGATGAATACAGAAAGTGTCACACACACAAACACATGCACACAATGGGATAGTATATTTATTATATTAGTCAGCTGTGGAAGGGCCTCAAGGACATTGTTAACATCATGGACCATTTCCTTAAAGTAATCTTAAGACTGTTTCAATGCTAAAATGAAAATTCCTAGTGAATACTATCAGGAAAACCTGGGAGAAATATAGAGGAAGGGGAAGGGGGCATAAAACTATTTAAGTGATCTCTGTGATTCCATGCGAATTCTTCAACTAGCATAAATATCTCAGTTACCTTAAGACCATTACTATTCAAAGTTGTACAGTTTCTGCGTGACCTAACTTATAAATGTAAACTATCACTGAGTGCCAGGAGCAGCAGACATTTGTTGTACCTTTGGAAGAAAAAAGGTGTTGAACATAATGAGAAATATTTATTGATATGCTATGTGATACCTTCTTAAGGGATTTCCAAGTGTTGTCTTAATGGCATTCAATTTTGCTTTATTTTGTGTCTGTGGAACTTAACCTCTTTAAAACAGGTCTGTATTCATCAATATATATCTGTATTTATCAATATATCTGTATTTATCATTTCAATATATCTGTATTTATCAAATGAAAAGAACATATTTGGACTGAAACTCCTTAAAGTCCTTTGAAGATGGCTACCAAGGAAATAAAGAAGTCACTGAGGAGTTTTGTTATCTTAGCAGCTAAATTATCAACTATTTTGTAAAAGAGTAAATTCAGATTTTCTTCTTGATTCTTTGGTGGGTTGATTTACAGTGGGTTGTTGGTAAAATTATTATGATACATCATTAAAATTAAAATAAAAAACAATGCTTTGAAACATTGAGACACATCGTTCCTATATTATTTTCATTTTATAACATGGAGATTCCAAAGCATCTATAGTGCTGTTATGAGAGCATTCGTGGATATTAGAGGCCACTTAAATAATTTATGAACAAAAGTTCTGCTGTGAGAAGAAGTTATGAGTTGACTTTATTGATCTGATGTTGACACCTTGCCCCAGAGGGCTCTTACCCCAGAGTGTGGTGACTTCTTTACACCCAGCTCTGGGAAGCTGATTATGTCGGTGATGAGCAACACTCCTTGAGATGATTTTTTCTACTTAGTCATAAGAGAGTGCTCTGTGGAACAAATTGAGAGATATCTTGACGTTTTCAGGACTGTGGAAAATGGTGTAAGCAGGTCAATCGTGGTCTTTCTTCACTGTGAATCTACACATTAGTAAAAATGGCCATTAACAAATTAGGTGTGAATGCCTAAGGCACAGGATGTGAAGTCTCCCTTCTAATATCACACAAGGGCAAAGCTATAAAATAGAGACAATACCTGGCATTTGTTCTTATCAATTTATGGTTCAGTGAACACAGAGTCCGTATCTTTCTTCTCAGGTTGCTGCCTGAAGTAGCCATTGTGGCTTCACTGGCTTTACTGCAGTCACAGACTCTCTTCTGTGTCATTGTCGCTGCCTTGCGGTGGAACTAGATCACACTATTTAATTTTCTTAGGGCCACAGAATGTCCAGCTTGTATTTCTTTGAAACTTATGAAATAAGACATGGAGTAGGCCTCAAAATGATTAGTCTAAATAATCTTTAGTGTCACTAACATAGAGTTTGAGATGATAAAGATATGTCTGTTAATGTCTATTGTTAAGGTGTGTGCACATGTGTGAGTTTGTGTACACATGCAAGCTCTTTCATACTGAGGGAAAAAAAGAAAATGAAAGAGATGGGCTTATTATTTTGAATGTGAAAAGTTGAAAATACATATCACAATGATGAGTTAGGATTTGGAGTCCGGAGACATGCAAAGCTAGGTTCCCATCCAAGCTATATCACTAGCTTGATCTCGGACAGGTGAGCAAATGTCTCAATTCTTGTTTCCTTATCTATAAATTGGGGGTTGGGTGGGGTGACTGCAGCTTACTCATAGGATCTTGTGAGTATTAAATCCTATAATCATGTTAAATTAGAAACAGTTAACAAATCCCTAGAATTTTAGCTTTCTATGCAAAGTAAGCCGTGATGACAGCTAAGTTACTGCCACATTTGGCAAGCAATGACTTTTGTGCTAAAGCATGGTGGTCTAACAATTAGAAAAGGAAATGCTTCTTTTTAGACAGTGTGAAATTTAGAGTAACATTCACTTGTCATCTTTTGAGGTAGGATTGGAATCTTACCAAGTGAAGATTTTTTTTTTTTTTGACCAATGGGTCAAATTAATTGGACATCCAGGATGAAGTTCGTATTAGATCTGGACACTTTCTAAAGCGTGTCTCCAGACAGGCAAGTTTTAACCTCTCATGTTTATCTCTAAGAAGGAAGCCAGAAAACTCCAAGTAGTGAGTGAAACTTCAGGAAAATTTAGTTAATGATCAGGATTCTTTGAAAATTCCCTTCCCCAATATAAAGTATCCTTCTTAGAACTTCTATTGAAAGCTTGATACTTTTCTCCATGGTCAAACTGAACATTATGACTATTATTAATTTTTCACTTATATTAAATTGCATTTATATTTCACAGTAAATAGACTATTTTTCTATAAACATCTGGGAGAGTTTTCATTACTTTGCTTGTGAAATCATTTGACTACAAGAACAAATACAATTTACGAGGGGCTATCATTTCTCAACAATTATTGTGCATACATGAGCATTCTTGCAAAGTGAGAAAAATTGAATCTATAAATTGTTTTCAAATGCAATGATATTTTATGAATACTAAATTTAACCACTGATGAAGTAGCTGGTTTTAAGTTTTATAGCTTTTTGTAATCTATGTATTTTAGATTTGGTGTTATGTCTTCTTTTATATTTTGGAGTCAATAGATTTGTTTTTCAATTCTCATAATCTTGCAGAGCCTTAGAAAGGTCATAGCCTGGAATATTGTTTCTATTGTTCTTAAAGGATCAAATGATCCTGCTGGTAACCTGTTTGTGATTAAGATGCCAGCTCGTGCTTACTCAGGAAAAATTTAAATTGAAGGTTAAGCAGTTTGGGCATTGATAAAAAGAAATCAAAGCATTTGGTTATATTATATGTATTATGGTCTTTCTTTGAATGCAACCCTTTATTCCCATTGACCCGATATTTATTTAAATTCAGCATTTTTGTTAGGGTTTTTGAAAGTTGAAACATCATATATTCCATATATTTTATAACATTCCTGAAAGGGTCTTGAGTAGCATCCTTAATCAAATCCATTAGCATTTCTGCCATGGATCTTATGAATATTCACCAAATGGAACTAAGTAAATAAAAAACTTCAAATTAGTCATGTCAGGTTTTACTACAAAATCTGTTGTCAGTTGAAGTTTTGCTGCCAAAATGACTTATAAAAATAAGTTTTTCATAGCTTTTTGAATTTTGGAATCCTGTTGAGGAATTAAAGGCCAATGACCTCTAATGTTTCTATTAGTAGAGAATTTTGCTTGTGAGATAAAAAGGGAACAGCCCTTGAAGGTGGGGGGAATCCTATACTTCCAATATATAATGATGTAAAGTGTTAGCTTAATAAAAATACATTTAAAAAAAAATGAAAGTTGGCATCTTCATTTTATGACTATGGAGATGGGACACAGAGTAAATGAGTGACTTGTTCTTGGTTACATTGGAAGTAAGTCTTTAAAATGAGGATGAAAGCTATGTGCTTTCTCCCAGGGATCTTTCCAGGATCCTTCATGCTTCCTTAGTTATCCAAATGGCTGTTTCACTTGAGCTTGCTTGGCCATGATGCAGTCATTCCTCTCCACAGGCCAGGACTCCAGCGCTTCTCAACACAACAGTATCCATTTTCATAAGCTTTTGATACACTGGGGTGCTGGTCCTGTCATTGTTCTAAAGGAAAGCTCTACTACTTACACTTTAAAATATACATGTGTGACATTTGTTGAGATGGATGTAATCGGGTGGAACTGCTCCTCGCAAAGACCAGTTTGCTTGTGTTTTCCTTTCTTTCCTTTGCTGAAGTCAAGAGAACTGAAGCTTCCTGCTGCATCTCCTCCCAGACCTTAAAATTTCCTGCTCAGTTGCATTGGCATCATCCATGCTAGTACCCATGGTGCATTTTATTGCTGCAGCTGTTTCACTCACCTATTTTTGTCAGCACAGAGGTTAGTCTCAGAAGTGGCAACTTAAAATAATTCACCTGATGGAGTTTTCTTGGACATCTGAAACCTGAATTATTTTCACAACACCTGAGAACACTGTGAAATCTATTTTATCACTTGCAGTGTCTTTAGCAGATAGCCAACATTAAAATTCAGATTTTCTCTTTGTATGCAGGCATTCATTCTTTTTATTGTCTGTTCATTCAGGAGACATTTATCAAAACCCTAGTAGTGAGCCTGTTGCTAAGAAGGTCACATGAAGATCACTGGACAGCTGTCTCTCTGAGAATACTGTGGGGAAATAATGCTTTTCTGTACTGGCACAGCAAAGTCATAAATTAGCCTAAGCATTCACAACTTTCCAATAGAGTGAGCCAAAGAGTCATTCACTTTTTTACAACCACACATAAGAAGCCAGGTAGGGTACTTAAATGTTGTGGTTAGCAGTATTGAACTTCAGTGACTTATGGCTTGGAATCAAAATCTGACAATTTCCTAGGATGGTTGCTTTGGAGAAGTAGCTATACACTGGGTACACTTGAGAGTCCCTATTGTTTGTAAAATGAGAGTAATGGGTGTGAGCACATACTATGAACTAGATAATGGGCAAAGTGGTAAATACATACCTTTGAGCATGGGTAGGGACCCAAATCTTATTAGCTGCTAACTTTTTTTTTTAAAAGATTTATTTATTTATGCACACAAGAACTGGGGTGTAGACCAGAGATGTGGGGTCCAGAGAGAGGATTCACCAGAGATAGAGTGGGGAGCATAACAGGCAGATCTACTAAAATACACTGCTGACGGGAGCAGTGGGAGAGCCAGGAGAGGTCTGCTGCACCACTTGGGTTAGCTCCCTGGCTGGAGACCGACCTCTCATGCTGCATTGGCTGGCCATAGCTTGATAGTGCTGTGACTTAACCCCTGTGCCACCAGGGAGGGCTCTAGCTACTAACTTTATTACCTTTACCAGTTATTACCCATCTTCTCTTGGGAACACATGCTAAAAAATAAAATTATGCCTGTCAGTCCCTTCTGGGAAAATGGTCACCTATGGAACATATTAAATGGTTAATGCCTTGTGTGTGCAGAAGACATGAAATTGTTAGTAGGGAGGTCTAAAAATAGGATATTATAAATTAAGGTGTACAAATATTATAGGTTGAAATCATTCCCACCTGGAGTCTCTTGGTTCTTTAAAAATTTAGATAGGATCGATTCCCATACCCAGGTAATGTTTTTAGAAGTCCAAATCCCTTCTTATTTTTTTCTGGTATTTGTTCCTATTAGGAAGGAATGGGAATATTTATTCTCTATCTGGGCTTAATGCAAATAAAAGATTTCTCCTTGGTCCTGCCTCCAAAGGAGCCAATTTCAAGAACTTTAATTACATAGATTAAGAGAGGTGGGGAAGGGTTATATTAGGTACCCTAAGCAACTAACCAGAATATGCAAACGAAATTCTATTCAATTTTTTTTTTGGCCTCCAGCGTCACCATTGAATACTGTAACAAGTTTGTCAGCATTTTCTTGATTATTCTGTGGGTCAAGTCTGAAAGTCATTCCTTGTCTCATGTTGAGAATCTTATCACTATCTTTTGTGGTCTTGGTTTCTGCTAACCCCCATATCCCTAGGTTTGTATAACTTCTACAACAGTGGGGTTATTTTCCCAAAGGTTTTTTTTTTTTTTTTTTTTCTTTTCAAGTAGAGTCCTGCTAACCACTCTTAGTAATAAATTGTTCACCTCATTACCTCGGAGCATAGCCAAAGTTGGAGATATTTTTTTTTATCCTAGCTTATCTCTATTCTCTAAAAGTGACAACTTCATAAAGCGTCCTCAAAGGAAAACAGAAGCTGAGTTTGATTAAATAAGGCTTGGTCCAAATTTCCCCAATGATTTTAGAATCATAGAAGTCAGAGATGAAATATCAAAAATTGTTGAGTAGTAAGAGTCAGAGTTCCTCTTCATGTACTCTGAGGAGTGATTTTGCATCTCATTTCTAGTTGTCTCCTCTACTTGAAATGCATTCTCAGATGCCCCTTTTGCTTAGAAACATTTTTCTTCATTCTTCAGATGTTTCTTCAGTTGTAAAACAACCTTGGGAAGACTTAAAAGTTAGCTACAGGAATTTAATCACTGCCTATCATGATTTCTTCTAGTACTTCTTTATGCCTTTAATGAAGCCATTGTTTCAAGATTGCACAATGTGAGTTTGTGTGACTACTTTACCTATTAAACTGTGAATTATTTGAGATTAGGGACTATGTCTGGTTATAAGATTTGTTCTGAAGCCATCTGTAGTTTTTAATATGACTGGTAAATAAGGGAATGATAATGGAATAACAAGAAGTTGTATTGATTCATATGTGAATTTGCCCAGCATGTAAATCTTTTGAAATGGTCAGTTGTAAGCTTTCCTACATTCCAAAAAGGAAATTTAGCAACATAGAAGGATCTTAACCAAAAACTAATGATTTAGCAAATGTCCCTTCCCTTTTATAAGAAAAATAACTTAGTGGTGTCAAGAAATGCTAACTTTCCACTATGTTATTAGGAAAGTACAGTGAAGATGAAGATGTTGCAAAGGATTTTTCCCTGTGTTTTTTTTTTTTTTTTTAATCATCATGTACAGGGATACTACTCGATTTGCAGGGGAGGAAAGACTTTTTCTCTACCCTGAGGTTTTGTGACTGGACTTGAGAATTAACTGGACAAAAGACAGATTAATGGGAGAAAAACATGTAAATTTTATTTGACATTAATATTTTTATGTGGCACAAAATCCCTCATAGAAAAGAAATGAAGATCCTAAGAAGTGGATAGGTCTGATAGTTTATATACCATTTAACAAAAAATGACAATGGAGATACAACTGGGCATCAAATAAAGGGGTTTGGGAAGGGGATGATAAATTGTGGGGAGGTCCTTAGGAAATATATGGGGGAATTAATGGAAGATAGGGTTAATTTAGGAGGTATGTTCATTTTGTTGTCAATTTCTTGTTTCCGGTGATAATGTGCTCCTCTTCGTGGTATAGGGAGAATACTTCATGACCTGTAGAAAGAACACTTCATGTCCTGCAGAAAGGGGGAAATTAGCAAGCCTGACCGCATCTGCTGTTTCTCAAATGCCTGCAGCTCAAAATAATCTATATTCCAAAGTTGCCTATTTTAAAAGTGTATATTCTTATCCCCTTCAGATTATATGTTTAATTTTGATAAAACTGTCTTCTATTCAAAGTATCTGTCTTCAAGAATCTATATGTCTGAGGAGAAGAGACAGGAAGGTATGTAAACTACAAGGCATAAGACTGTGGAAAAATGGCGGGTTAAAATTATGTTAGAGATTTAATTGTGCAAATATATTTTATTAAGATTATTATTATGTGTGTTACATTTTTAGTGCAAAGTTTCATAAGTTTTGATAGGCTTGCCCTAATTCTATTCCTCATCTCCCTACTCACCCCCATCTGTTATTTTTCACATACAGGATGCAAACTTTTTCATTAAAGTATATTTAATGGCAGAGTAGCAATACCTGCATCAGCAATTCCTAGCAAAAAGGTTCTCAAAAATATTTGAGGGTGTGTAGCAAAGGGAACTCTTGTATACTGTTGGAGGGAATGTACATTTCCATAATGGTATAGCCATTATGGAAATAATGGAGATTGCTCAAAAAATTAAAAACAGGAATTTCATACACTTCAGTTGTAACACTTCTGGGTATAAAGATATAAAAACATTAATTCACCCAAATAATACAAAAACACTAATTCAAAGAGATTCATGTTTCCTCTCAGTTAATTGCAATAGTATTTACAGTGGTTAAGAGTTGAAAACAACCTAAATGACCATCAGCAGATGATTAGATAAAGAAGATGTGGGACGCGCGCGCGCACACACACACACACACACACACACACACTCACAATGGCAGACTACTCAGCTATTACAGAAAGGTGAAATTCTTCCATTTGCAGCAACATGGATAGACTCAGGGGTATGATACTTAATGAAATCAGTCAGATGGAGAATATAATTTCACTGTAAGATGTAGGATTTCACTCCTGTATGATTTTAGCCTGTGTGGTAGCTAAAGAAATGGAATATAAAATGAACTAAATAAAACAAAAATGAACTTCAACTATAAGACCAAATTAGTGGTTATCAGAAGGGAAGTGCTTATGGGGGGAAGTGTAAGTAATTGGATAAAGGGAGTAACACTTGGGTGAAATTAGTCCATATAGATGTTAATAATGGTGTACACCTGAAACTCATAGAATGATATAACACAATGCTACTTCAATAAAAAAAAATTGCTAAATGGGAATGAATGAAAATTGTGTGGACAACATTCTCAGAACTTTTTACATTAGTGTCTTTTAATTAGAGCAGATCTCTTAGGTTCTTAAAGACTTATCTACTTCAAATTGTCCAATTCCTTTGTGAAATAGACCATTTCTATATCTCATTATGCCTTATTTATTCTCTTCCCAACACAAACCCTTAATTACTTGTCTGTCCAGATTTCCCACTGTACTGTTCTGCCAGGCCTGGCACTTGATAGCCACTCCATACTGCAAATCACTCAACCAATGAACTGATGTTGAATGAATGTTGGTATCTCTTTCCAACAAGAATGTTAATTTCTCTTAGAAGAAAAAGAGAAATGATAAGCGTTGTCCATTATCAACCTTCTGTGACCCACAAGGAAGCTCTTACTAATGATGTCTTGTGTTTGTTAAATAATATAATAACTTATTAATCTCACAACTACCATATCCACGAGTACTTTTAATATCCCCATTTGATAGGTGAAAAACACTACTGAAGAGAGAATAAATATACAGAGAGAATAAATATACAGAGAGAATAAATATACAGCATCAAGCAAAGAGCAAGTGGCAGAGCTGGTCTTCCTACCCAGGTAGTCTGATTTCAGAGCTCAGTTCTCTTTTTTTTTTTTTAATTGAATTTACTTATGCATACAAGAACTGGGGGGGTAGGACAGAGGTGGGGGGTGGTGAGAGGATTCACCAGAGACAGAGTGGGGAGCAGAACAGTCAGATTGACAGAAAATACACTGCTGAGGGGAGCAGTGGGCGATACAGGAGAGGTCTGCTGTGCAATGTGTGTCACCTCCCTGGCATGCTGGGATCGAACCTGTGCTGCAGTGGCTGCGGTTAGCTTCATAGTGCTGATGCTTAACCCCTTGTGCCACCAGGGAGGCCCAAAGAGCTTAGTTCTTAACTAGCATGTTACAGTGCATCAAAATTGTAACATTTATTGCACTGTCAATGGTGTGTGTGCACCATTGTGTGTGTGTGATCAATGAATGTTGTCTTTCATCACAACTAAAGATGTTAAAGGACTGTCTTCAGTATGCTGCCCTTGTTGGATGTAACTGACTTTTCTCTAGAAGGAACAGATGACTTATTTTCACCAGCTGTATTCAGGCAATATGACTCATCCACCTTAATGCATGTGTGTGTGTGTGTGTGTGTGTGTGTATGAGCACACACTCACACACACTTATATGTATATTGTGTTAGACTTCTGCATTCTATACAAAACATTTCTATTAAAAAGAAAACTGAAGAGACACATGTAACTCTCCTCTGCATATTTTAATGACATTCAAATACTTTTCTCTGTCGATCTGAACTGATATTCTGATGAGAGCTATTTAAATTACTTTTGTGTCTTTTGTCTAAATGAAGAAAGTAGAGTGGGGATAGACACAAATCATCGATAAGCTGTGATTTTATGGAAAACCAAAAGGGAACTAGAAAGATTTTTTTCTAATTTGGGATGTGGAAGGAAGAGGTACCCTTTATAAATTATTCTTTGAAGCTGGTATTTCAGAGATTTTTTTCTCCTTTAAATTGGGTAATTTATAAATGATGCTCCCAAAGGAACTCTTAAAAGCAAAGAAAAGAATATGCTGTTGGAAAATTGACTTGTTTCTAGTACGTTTAAGCCTAAATATTTTTCAATCTGATAATTACATAATTAAAAAACTCTATATACTAAATGTCAGGAATATGCAAATAATGTAGATGGGAGGGGATGGATGTGACCAGTGTCTCTTGGTGAAATACATGATGACAATGCATCATGACTTTTCTGACCACCTAATACTTCAAATGCATTTATCATATCATGTGGAAATAGACCATTATTTCCAGTTATACTTGAATACGGGTGATTTGGGAAGGGAGAAAAACAATATTCTTGCTGGAGCATCCAACCACCAGGTGATATGTCAACCTCTTGTGGCTGTCTGAGGAGACCTGACTGAAGTCTCAAGGCAGCTCTGAGGGGAGGTTGGCATCCTTGTTTTATAGGTGGGAATAAGGAGGCAAACAGAGACTGAGGAAGTTGCTGCATTCACAAAGAACTTAAGGTTTTTAAACTCCTTTCAAACTTCTCCAATTTGAATGAACATCATATTCACCTGGAGACCTTTTTTATTTTTTAATATTTATTTACTTATGCTTATAAGAGCTGGGGTGTAGGCCAGAGGTGCAGGGGATTCACCAGAGCCAGAGTGGGGAGCAGAACAGGTAGACTGACTGAAATACACTGCTGAGGGGAGCAGCAGGCAAGATAGGAGAGGTCTGCTGCACTGTATGGGTCATCTCCCTGGCATGGAATTGAACCGGTGCTGCAGTGGCTGCGGATAGCTTCATAGTGCTGACACTTAACCTCTTGTGCCACCAGTGAGGCCATGGAGACCTTACTAAATACAGATTGCTGTGCTCCTACCCTCAGACTTCCTGATTTAGTAGATCTGTGGGGAAGCTGAGAATTTGTGTGTCTAACAAGTCACAGCTGCTGTTGACATAGCGCGTCCTGGGGCCACACACAGCTTGAGACCCTCCGCCCTGTACTGGGTCAGGCTGGCTCACCCTGCTTCAAGTTCACCCTGTTAATAAAAAGGGAGTATTCATCGCCCTAGTGAATCTTGAACTTTCGTGGCCCATTGTGCTCTATGCTCCTCAAATGCAGTGTGTGTACCCTTGGGGGGTGAGGTGGTTTGCCTGGGGGTCCTCAAAGCTACAGGGTAAACATGACCTGTCATCAAGAAGTGCTAGTTTTTCTTGATGGTAAATAGTTCAACATGCTATTTTTATATTAAAACAAACACTCAGCTGTTTATGGAGCGGAATACAAATTCACATGGATTCCTAAGATAAAGCTCTAGATTTCAAAGAACGTTTGCCCTTATGGTAGACTGCTTTAGGCTATGCTGTAAGTCTCAGCGGTGCGAGCTCTCTCTCCTCTGGCAATAAGAGGATTTAGCTGAGGAAAAAAAAAAGGTTATTTTACATCGATATTAAATATCTCCTTGAGCTGAAAGTTTCTATCTCTGGATTCAGATTCTGGTCTCCTCCCTGACCTTAGAGTTGAGCGTTCCTCAGGGTCTACCCTTCAGGACCAGACATATCAACCTTTTTCTAAGGACATGTAGAAATCCCAACACTAGAAATGACATTTCTGTTTAACATTGGATGCTACAAACTCCAAACTAAAAAAAAAAAAAAAAGATTAAGGAAATTAAATACATTTTAAGTTTATTGACTTCTTGGAAGAAAAGAACCCAAAGTCAGTTTTGGGAGCTTTCTTCTTTGGTTGTAGAAAAGTCTGGGATTCATTGTATGGGATCATACATTTATTTTTTTTTGAAGATTTATTTATTTATGCATATAAGAACTGGGGTATAGGCCAGAGGTGTGGGGGTGAGAGGATTCACCAGAGACAGAGTGGGGAATAGAACAGGTGGATTGACTGAAATACACTGCTGAGGGGAGCAGCAGGTGAGTCAGGAGAGGTCTGCTGTGCCATGTGGGTCATCTCTCTGGCCAGGGATGGAACTCAACTTGAGTTGCAGTGGCTGAGAATAGCTTCATAGTGCTGCATCTTTTGCCATTGCGCCACCAGGGAGGCCCTTGTAAATTTATTAACACACTCACACCAGCAAATGCATTCCTAGGCTTTGGTGTTGTTTAGGCTATGTTGTCCATCTGAAGTGAGTGGCCCTGTTCTTATTATGTCAAACATAAACAGGGTCCCAATCTGTAGTTCTGCTAAGAGGAAAATGGCACTCACTCACTTCCTTCTAGAAGTGATCTTATTACTATGTTTATATGGTTCACAAGCTCAGAATGGTTTTGTACTTCTCAATGGTTGAAAATATCAAAACAGGAAAATCTCTCATGACACATGAAAATTATTAAAAAAATACTCTTCTAGGATAGAAGCTGATTCTCTCAGTCAAGCTTTCCTGGAACACAGACACACTCCTTTAATTTCTTGCTGCCTAGTGTAACTTTCAGGTGCCCTCGTGCTAAAGGGCTAAGATGAGTAAGTTGTGATGGAGACCTTGTGGCCCACAAAGCCAAAACATATTTATTATTTGGCTCTTGATAGAAAGATCCTTGCTCTAGACTCTGAGGAATGTGTTTCTGCCTTTTGGGAACTTGTGCTTTTTAGAGACCCAGAATGAGACCAGTTCCACACTCAGGGAAGGTTCTATAATCTTTTCCTCAAGGAAACTCTTGGAGCTAGTAGCTGTCTAAATGCCTGACAATTCTTTGTGGTGAAAACACTAATGTGTCCTTTTTTAAGATTCATTTTTATTTATGCATACAAGAACTGGGGTACAGGCCAGAGGTGTGAGGATTCACCAGAGACAAAGTGAGGAGCAGAACAGGCAGATTGACTGAAATAACACTGCTGAGGGGAGCAGCAGGGTGAGACAGGAGGTGAAACAGATCAGCTCCCTGGCTGGGGTTTGAACTCAGTCCTCAGTGGCTGGTAGTGCTGAGACTTTAATCTCTGTGCCACTAGAGAGACCACTAATGTTTGTTTCATTTAGTGGGACACAAAGCTTTTAGAGATGAAGAAAAAGTACCTCTTGATCATTCCTATACCAATATAAATAAAATCTCTAAATTTATGTCAATCTATTTTCTTGACTCAATTCGTAAAGTATTTGCAAATAAAGGTTCTGGAAGTCACAGTAAACGTATATGTGGTTTGTCCTTTAACCCACTGATAAAAGTAAGCCTAGCAGATAAAGACCCTTGTGACTCTCCCTGCACCCCTGGTAGTAGTAACACCTTTTCTCCTCTGAGGAAGTCACTCACCACACACTTATCTTCAGACTGCTTTCTCCCCTGATGTAGATCTTGAGTGACGGCTTCCTGCAACTTGTTCATTCCAGAAGGCGATCCAGGGAATAGAGTCCTCAGAAAGGAATACAGGAACAGTGGACACGCCAAAACCAATCATACATTCTGTGTAGTTTCTTCTTTAAAGCAAAAAGTCTTAAGTATAACTTATATGCCATAAAACAACTGCATATAAATATGCCATTTAATAGTTTTTAGTATATGTAGAGTTGTACAACCATCATTATAATTTTTAAGGCATTTTCTTTATCTACCCCCCACTGCAGCCAACAACAACCAAAAGTAACAAAACTATTTCTTACTAGTAGTCACTTCACATGTTCCCCCAACACTTTCCCAGAACCTAGTTAACTACTGAGATTTCTCTTTGCCTTTCCTGGACATTTTGCAGTCAATGGAATCATATGAGACTGACTTCTTTAATTTGGCTTAATGTTTTCAAGGTTTATGTATAATTCCATATGTCTATCTTTTTATCACCAATAAGCATTCCAATGTATGAACGAACCCCATTTATTATTCAGCAGTTGGGGGACTTTTCAGTTGTCTCTACTTTTTGGTTACTCAGAATAACGCTGCTAGAAATATTAGCATAGTGATAAAATTATATGTGGATGTATGTTTTCCTTCTGTCTGGTTATCTTCTCAGAAATGGGATTGATGTTTACATGGTAAATCCACATTAAGCTTTTGATTTGCCACAATGTTTTCCAAAGTGGTTGCACCAGTTTATAGTCCAGTTAGCAATGCACAAGTGTTGCAGTTTCTCTACATGCCAGTGAGTGGGTAACTGTTCTTTTCAGGACATAGTGTTATACTGAGATTTCAAAATCAATTTGCTCTTGGCAGGTTGAACATGCAGCCATGCCCTTGGTGAGAGGAGTCAGTCACGTGGTGTTTGACCCATGTGTAGACTATCCTGCCACCATAACCACTTTGTTCAAGGGTCCTTTGTACAAGCTCTTGGGTCAATGGTGCCTTTATAGTGAATCATAATATGAAATACCAAGATTATTATTTTCTGCATCTCTCCAATATGTTCAGCCATATGCCTCTTCCCTAATTTTTTTTTGTAACCAAGCTTATGTTTTTATGCCTTGTAGGCTACTGATCAGTAAGATAAACCATACAGCAAATTCCAGAATTTGATGTTATTCTTCTCTTCAGGTCATTTCTCTGTCCAAACAAAGCTACTGACCACATGTCCTGTTTTCATCTCTGGCCACTGGAAAGATTTTCCTTTTCCACTGAATGGGGCCCCACCTCTGAATGGGGCTTCATTTCCAGCTAGCACCAATACATGGAGCCAATCCATCAGTTAACTAAGCCTACATGTGATTACCCTCTGGCAATTGATCATAGGATCCATGTTCCCCTGAGGCTATAGCATATGAGTTGAGAGAGATGTATCTTTATAATTCAGGTAGAGCTAAGAAGTAGAAGTCTAGGCCATCTCTTTGTATACGTGATATATTCCTCCAAGACCTATTTGCGCCTCATGGTGAATGTACCATTTCCATCATATGATGGATTGCTGGAGCAACCATCCAACACTGATTAGAAGGGTCTGATAATCTCAGTTCACAATGAGCAATTCCAGACATGTCATCACTTGGTATCCTGTGATCTGGCTCTTTGGATTCTAGTAGGGCTCCTTAGCATTCCAAGAAGTGCTTTTCAAATGGTGAGTAGTTTTCGGCTGCAGAAAGAATGGCCTTATTCTACAACCCAGGGGATATACACTTGACTCTTCTACTGAGACTTGTCAGGAGCAGTCCACTGCATTCTTATTCAGCATGGGTACCTCCAGCACTGTTCAATTTCTGGAGTCACATGACCTGAGTGACAGGACAGCTCGCTCTGCTTCCTGGAATTGCTGCAGAATCTTCTCTTGCTCTGAGCACTGAAAACCATCACCTCTCTGAGTCACTTGATAAATGGCTCAGATCAATATTCCCAAGTGTGGGATAAGCAGCCTCCAAAATTCAGAGACCCACCAAATGCTGTACATCTTTTCTAGTGCTATGTGGTACAAGGTGTAACAATTTATTCTTTACTTAGGAGAGGATATCCTGACATGCCACGTGCTCTGAGCCATCTATCCTGCTTCAAGGGATACTATGGTCTATTAGCTGTAGTCACAGATTTTTGCAGGTCAGGGCACCCTGGTTGCCACTTTGGCTTTGCTTTGCCTCGCAGTAATTTCATCCATCTTGCCTCTGTCTGTTAAGTAATGCCACATGGCCTCTGCGATTGTGCAATCCCATTGTCCTTATTGAAGCAATAAATCCCAGTTCTGTGTTGGCATCTCCTACTGTTAACTCCATCTTGCAGAGTTTAGCATTAGGGAACTTCTTACTGATGCTGCTGTTTCCCCCACTGGTGTAACTTTCAGGTCACCCTCTGACTCTACCCCCTGAACTTATCTTTATGTCCAATCTTGGGGTGTTACAGCTTTTTGAATCTTCTCCTTAAATCTTCTACCAGAACCTCTGAGGATAAGCCTAAGGGAATCAGGTATTGTCATAAGAACTTCTTCCTACTTTCCAGGATGCCATTCTGAGCTTCCTTGAGCCTTAAAAATACATGGTACCTAGGGGAACTGCTGACTTTCAGAAATCTCCAGAGTAGAAACTATTCAAGCCATCTACTTTCAGAGTTACTCATCATTTCAAGAGGACTCACTTAATATACTTCTTATCCCTTGGGACTAAATACAAGAGGGATGGTAGTGACACTAATTCCTTGCTGGTTCTTACTCTCATATTTTCTTGTAATTCTCTCTGTCTTCTTCCCCAACTCAGAGCTTGTTTATTTCTATTTTGAGGGATTTGTGGAGGTCTTGTAGTCATGACCAGTCCTCACCAGCACCTTTCTTTCTTCCTTCTGGGCATATGAGAAGAAGAAATTTCCAGCCTCCATGTGCTTAGGTAGAGCAGCTGGACTAGTTCTGTGAAGTAATCTGAAGTCAGGTATGACATATGTCACTTTTGAGCCATGGAAGTTGTCTCATTAGTGTTCAGTCTGTTATAACAAAACAGACTGGGATCTTAGACAATAGACATCTCTTATAGTTGTAGTAAAAAGTGCTGGAAAAATCTGTTTCTGGCAAGAGCTCTTTTCTTAGCTTATGAACTGCTATTTTTTTTTTTTCTGTGACCTTGTCCTCCCATAGCCTTTCCCTGACAGAGAGAACACGGGTGATTTTGGTGTTTCTTCTTATAAGGGCACCATTGCATCATATCAGATAGGGCACTATCCTTAGGACATCATTTAATCTTAATTCCATAAATATGGTCACATTGCCAGTTAGGATTTGCACATACAAATTTTGGGGGAGATACAATGCAGTCCCTATAGCAGCAAATAACACCTGTACCATTTTCTATCTTTCTCTTGCACTGCCTTGGGAAATCTGGAAATCATGTATTTTATTTCATTTTATTATTTTTTTTCTCTTCCTTTTTTAAAGATTTATTTATTTATTTATTTGTTTATTTATACAAGAACTGGGGTATAGGCCAGAGGAGCGGGAGGATGAGAGGATTCACCAGAGACAGAGCAGGGAACAGAACAGGCAGACTGATGAAATACACTGCTGAGGGGAGCAGCAGGCAAGATAGGAAAGGTCTGATTTGCCATGTGCGACCCTCGCTGGCTGGCTGGGATTGAACCAGTGCTACAGAGGCTGTGGACAGGTTCACAGTGCGGTGCTCAACTGCCTGTGCCACCAGGAGAGGCCCCATTTTATTATTTTTAAAAGATTTATTTATTTATGCATATAAGAGCTGGGGCATAGGCCAGAGGTGCAGGGAGTGAGAGGATTCACCGAAGACAGAGTGAGGAACAGAACTACAGGCAGATCTACTGAAATACACTGCTGAGGGGAACAGTGAGCAAGTCAGGAGAGGTCTCCTATGCCTTGTGTGTCAGCCCTGCCTGGGGGTCAAACTCAAGCTGCAGTGGCTGTGGATAGCTTCATAGTGCTGAAACTTAACCCCTTGCACCACCAGGGAGGCCCAGGAAATCAAGTATTTTAGAGGGCAGAAGACCGAAGTGAAATGGCCCCAGAGTCAACATTTGGAAGGATGCTGCCTTGGAGAGCCAGTGAGACCACAGAGAACTTGTATTAAGAAACAATATGTGTGGGCCTCCCCGGTGGCGCAGCGGTTGAGCGCTGGGTTGCGAAGTTGCCCACAGCCTCTGTGGTGCCGGTTTGATCCCCGGCTGCTCCCCGACCACCGGAGGAGGGTGCCGCATGGCGCGCAAACCCCTCCTGCCGCCCGCTGCTCCCCTCAGCAGTGTGCTTCGGTCCTTCTGCCTGCTCTGCTCCCTGCTCTGGCTCTGGTAAATTCTCTCACCCTCCCGTGCTTCTGACTGTACCCAGTGCTTCTATAAATAAATAAATAAATCCTTAAAAAACAAAAAGAAACAATATGTGGCTCCATATGAATTTCATCAATATTCTATTTCTTTGAAGAATGTCATTGAAATTTTTATTGGAATAACATTGAATCTATAAATTGCTTTTGGTAGGATGGCCATTTTGATAATGTTAATTTTTCCAAACCAAAAACCCTGAATAGCCAAAGCTCTCCTGAAAAAAAAAAAGAAGGAAATGGAGGTATCACACGCCCAGACTTCAAACTATACTACAAAGCCATAATAATCAAAACTGCATGGTATTGGAACAAGAACAGACACACAGACCAATGGAATCAAATAGAAAATCCAGAAATAAACCCATAAGATTTATGGTCAACTAATCTTTGACAAAGGAGCAAAGAATATGCAATGGAACAAAGAAAGTTTGTTCAATAAATGGTGCTGGGAAAACTGGATCACTACATCAAAAGAATGAAGCTTGACTACTATCTCACACCATGCACAAAAACCAACTCAATATGGATTAAATAACTAGACATAAGACCTGAAACCATAAAATATATATAGAAGGAAATATGGGTGAAACACTACATGACATACACTTCAGTAACATCTTTAAAGACACATCACCCAAAACAGTGATAGTGAAGGCAAAGATAAACAGCAAAGATAAACAGGGAATACATCAAATTAAAGAGTTCTGTATAGCAAAAGAGACAGTAACCAAAAGAAAGAGACACCCCACCAACTGGGAGAAAATTTTTGCACACAACACTAATGATAAAGGACTGATCACAAAAATCTACAAAGAGCCGATGAGACTTAACAAAAACAAAGTAAATAATTGAGTCAAAAAATGGGCAGAAGAGCTAAAAAGAAACTTCTCCAAAGAGGAAATGTAAATGGCCAACAGGCATATGAAAAAATGTTCAACATCACTTGTAATCAGGGCAATTCAAGTCGAAACTACAATGAGATACCATCTTATACCAGTAAGAATGGCGCATATTAAAAAAAAATAGCAACAACAAATGTTGGCAAAGATGTGGAGAAAAATGAACTCTCCTGCACTTCTGGTGGGAGTGCAAACTGGTCCAACCACTATGGAAAGCTGTGTGGAGTTTCCTCAACCTGCTAAAGATGCAGCATCCATATGATCCAGCAGTTTTACTGCTAGGTATTTACCCAAAGGACACAGAAACATTAATTTAAAAGGGCACCTGCACCTCTATGTTTACAGCATCACTATTTACAATAGCTAAGCTATGGAAACAACCCAAATGCCCCAAATAGATGACTGGATCAAGAAGATGTGGTACATATACACAATGGAATATTACTCAGCAATCAAAAATGATAAGCTCATGCAATTTGCAGCAACATGGATGGAGCTGGAAGGTATCATGCTAAGCAAAATAGGCCAGAAAGAAAAGGAAAAAAATACCATATGGTCTCACTCATAGCAGGAATTTAGAAAACCTAAAACTACGGGGGCAGGGGAGGGAGTAGGTTCAAAACAAGGCGGGGTGGGAATTGTACTGTAATCAAGATGAAAATGCATACATTGTGCCAAAATGAAAAATGTTGTAAAATATATAAAATTAAAAAAAATAATAAATGACTTTGTAGTACAAAAAAAAAAAAAAAAGAAAAAGAAAAGAAACAGTATGTGGGCCTCCTCGGTGGCTCAGTGGGTTGAGCGCAGCACTGTGAAGCTGTCTGCTGCCTCTGCAGCCCAGTTCCATTCCTGGCCAGCCAGGGAGATTCCCATATGGTGGGTCCAACCTCTCCTGTTTCGCCCACTGCTGCCCTCAGCAATGTGTTTCGGTCAGTCTGCCTGTTCTACACCCTGCTCTGTCTCTGGTGAATCTTCTCACTCTCCCACACCTCTGTCCTGTACCCTGGTTATTGTACAAAAATAAATCTTAAAAAAAAAAGAAACAATATTTATTAGGTCACAGGATGTGGTCAGTATTGTAGCACAACCTCTCCTATCCTGACTAATAGTGAGGAAATAACACCTGCTGCATATAGACCCTCTATTTCATTTTGTCTCATGACTTGCACAAGATCCTTTAAATCTAGGACTTTTTATTTACGTATTTCTATATAGAAGTCATAGGGGTGCAAGACACACTTTTTGAAGATTCAGTGAATTTTTCCGGGTAAGTTAGTACTTTACATGCTGTTCTGCTTTCCCATGTATCTTCTTCCTTATTTCCCATGCAGAGCACAGTTTTCTTAGTTTTCCTCATCATATTTAAATAGTAAGTATTATTTTGCATATTGCTTCCCCCCATATCATCACATAGATTCCATAAAGATCACTTTATTGGCTCGGCAATATTTCAGGCTAAAGACTGAGATAGTCTAATTTTGAAGTTACTCTTTTCATACAAGCAATTTTTTATGGATAATTTTGCTTGTTAGTGAGAAAGCTTCTTACATTTGTATTGAAGAAAACAATGTCACTCTTAGAATTAAATATCAGAGTTTAAAAATACACCTTTATTTTTAATTTAAAATGACCGCGATGTTCAGATTCATCAGGCAATCGTATCTTTCCTTAATTTCTCAAAATGTGACACTTTCCATGCTCTCTCTAGCTTTGGCTCTCAGGGAACTTTATTTGTATGTCACTCAAGGTATAAAGAGCTTTCTCATAGAATGAATTGTGTTGAAGAAATAAAAAACAGTTCCTACCTCAAGGAGATTGGAGTCTGCAGGCAACTCACCTAATCCAGGATACAGAGCAAAGAGCGAACTCTGTGTGTGGGTTAGGATTGTTTCTGGAAAGATCAGCAGTAAAGGTGTGTTTTTAGCCTAGTGACACACAATTGATGCAACGGAACAATGATTTATCAGGTAAAATGAGACATTTAACAATAAAACAGGCTATTAGGAAGTCACTGGTGAGTCATTATAGCAGGCATTTCTCTTTTAAGGATGACTTCAACCCTGTAGCAGGGAGTGACAAAGAAATGGCTTACCCTTCAGGAGATCTCAGTGTGGCTAAGCTATTTTTTACTGCTTTTACGTGGTACCTGACGGGAACTCAAGAGGACTGAGAAATACATAGTCAGCTCGTGACAATACCATCTCCAATGACAGCTCTCTAAGAGATTCTGAAATTGTATTTCTGAAATGGCCATCTATTAAAAGCTTAAGGTTCTTCTGATAAATAAACTGGAAGTTTCTGTTATACTCCTTGTAGGGTAGGGCGAAAGGTACCCTATACTTGCTCATTGTGAGTGCAGGGATGTGATGACCTGGTGAGAAGTTCAGGGCTGTGATTCAGCTCCTGGAGTAATGAAGTGACAGGCTGGAAAGCTACTTCATTATCTGTAGTGCAGTAGATCCATCCATCTGCAGGAATTGAAAGTACAATGTGAAGGCAAGAAACATGTAATGGGAAAGGTAGTGGCATCTATTTAGGTAAGTGGGTGGTCTTGAAAGTTGGATAAATTTTAAGTATGAATCCTGAATTAACTGAGAGATTTCAGGCAGAGTCCTAATCTCTGAGCCTTAATTTTCTCATCAGTAAAATGGGGTCAGAATAGTGTCTCATATAAATGCTGTTGTACACATTCAATGAAATCATTTAGGAAGTACTAAGCATGGTGCATGACAGTAATAATAACTATAAACTTCTGGGATCATCTGCTAAGTGATTTATTTGTTATACTATAAAATCTCCCACTTATCACCTAACAAAGTCCTGCAAGCTATCAACACTTATCTTTATGAGAGGGAAAGTGAATTTCTGTTCCTTGTCTAGGAGCACACAGGTAATAAGTGATTCAAACCCAGTTTTTCAATCTATAAGACTGGCTCTCCTTGGGCTACCATGCTGCTAATGGGTTGAATAGATATTCAAGGCAGCCAGGCAGAGATCATTAGGTCAAGAGAGAGAGAGAGAAATTACAAAATACCTTCCTTAGGGGCCTCCCTGGTGGTGCAAGGGGTTAAGATGCAGACTATGAAGCTATCCACAGCCTCTACAGCACAAGTTCAATCCATGGCCGGGGATCTACCCACATGGTGCAGCAGACCTCTTCTGACTCTCCCGCTGCTCCCCTCAGCAGTGTATGTCAGTTGATCTGCCTGTTCTGTTCCTCACTCTGTCTCTGGTGAATCCTCTCACCCCCTACACGTCTGGCTTGTACCTCAGTGCTTGTATGCAAAAATAAATAAATATTAAAAAATACCTTCCTTATAATTCCTGCCGCACACTTGAGTATCTTGTCCATTTGAAAAGATGGTAAATAAGGAGGGTGGCTTAGGGGGAGTAACTCACAGTGGTATTCCAATAGGTAAGTTGGAATGGTAAAAATATTGATCATCTTCCTTATGTATTTTGAGGTCTGTTGATATAATACATACATTCAAACATGTATGTATGTCTATGTGTATAAATACCATCATAAATTACTAGACATTATTTTATAGGTAATGATAATTATTTTGATTCAATTCTGTAACTTAAACCAGTTTTTCTAGAATCATATATTCCAAGTTTCCTTAAACCCTGGCCCCTTTTTTGTTTACCTCAGGGACTTAGAATAGTTTTACATGAAGATTGGTTCTTCTAAGTGCCAGTAGACCAAAGTGGTGATATAAACATGCTAGAAAGTAATACACTCTTTTACTAGTTGTGGTGCTGCTTCAGTGTATGGAATTTGGCCATGGCAAGAGTTAGTAGACTTGATTTCTGACCATGGCTCTAATACTGATTAATTATATTTACATATCAATAATTTATCCATTTAAATATAACTAAGTCCCAGTACTTGCACCAAGGCTAATAGCCTGGTAAAGCAGACAAACTTATAAACAAATAATAAAATCTTCCTTAGAATATACATGGGAGAATAAAGGACAATTTTAATTTGAAAGGATGTAGTAATTAACTATTGTAAAAACAACACAAGTCTTTTATGGGCATCAGCCACTTTTACACTAATCTTGAAATGCCTGACATTTATCACGAACTGTGCTATGGACTGAAGTCAGGTAAGAAAAACAACAAAACAAAATTATGTCTATCCTCCAAGGACACCATAGAAGAGAATCAGGCATGTTAAAGGGTGAATTGCCACTGAGTAGGTTGGATACAATAATATGACACTACATGTTAGGATCAGGGGAGGAAAATCATTGGTGAAACCATTGTATTAGTAGAGTTCTTAGTGCCAAGCAACAGAAATGATGGATATTTTGAGCAGAAGAGGAACTTAGTAAGTCTACCCCTAAAACCTATACAGTGTTATAAATCTACATTAGATAGCTCACTGAATTACCTAGGAGAATGGGAGAATGGAAAATCAGGTTGACAAAACAGGCAGAACATGGAAGCTAGCTACCCCAAATCAAATCTTGGCAATGGATCCATCTGCAGAGAATAGCTTTGTTGTCCCTTTTGAGCATCATGCACTATCCTGATCCACCACCACTCTGGACTCCTTGCCTTTGACATGTACATCATTTAATAAAATGTAGGTCTCCTGCTTTCGCCCTAGTTGCAAAGGGAGCTGGGAAAGTGAGTCTTTGGAAGTTCTACAGTTGGAACAGTTTCTATTTCCCACTATGATTTATAAAGTGAGGAAATCTCCAAAGGTAGAAAGGGAGTTCAGAAACTGGCCAGCCAAAAATACATGTTGCAGGAAATGGAAGGTCATATTTTTGTCTTAGCTGACTTTCTTAATCCTGTTGGTAAAGAGAAAGTTGATAGATAAATTTTTAGTGCAAGTTGATAGGGTCATTTCACATTTATGTAAGACAATATGCTCCCTTATATGCCATAGTAATCAAAAGAAAACCTCATATGCCTGTACTTCATAAGCTTTGTGTTTGTTCCTTATTTCTAAGTCAGGCACAAGATGTACAGTTGCACAAACTCCACAACTCAAATCAAGGCTTCATACCAAGTGACTAATAAGCAAATCTTTTTTATGTGAGGGCTGGGGAGAGGAGAATAATTACTCTCTCTCCTTATTTCTTTCTTTATCTCAAGGAAATTATATTTGCTCATGTAGGTGAGTGAATAAGCAGAATGACAAGAGTTTGTTTCAGCTAGAATGGGATGGATATTGCATTTACTTAAGGAAAGAACATTTTCCTAAATTCAGCAATGTATCCTCTGCAGATCAAAACAAGGATCACTTGAAAGATGGTTCTCTTTTCTTAACACATTGCATTTTGTAAACCTTTAATACCTCTTATGAGGTAAAATACTTTTTGGCACTGAAGGAAACAAATATATTTTGAACATCACCATGATAGAACAAATAAGCCTTTTTTTTGTCAAGCAAAATGGAATTGTGAGTTTTCAAGTGTGTGTGATAAAGACTGAAAAGGAAGAGTTATGAATGATTTTGTGGTTCAAAAGTATATTAGAAAACCTGAAGACCACACCAAACAAAACAAAACAAAACAAAACTACTAGAACAATAAATGAATACAGCAAAGCAACAGGGTGCAAAATCAATATACAAATATCAGAGGCATTTTTATACACAAGCAATGAGAGGAAAGAGAAATGAAAAATAACCCCATTTGTAACCTCATCAAAAAGAATAAATTATCTGGGAGTGAACTTCACAAAGATAGTGAAAGACATATAGAAAACTTTTGAAGACTTTAATAAAATAAATAGGAGACACAAAGATGGAAAGACAACCCATTGTCATGGATTGGAAGAATAAATATTGTTAAAATGTCCATATTACCTAAAGAAATTTATGTATTTAGTGCAATTCTTGTATAAATCCCAAAATTTCAAAGCATTTTTCAAGGAAAGAGAACAAACCTAAAATTTATGAAGAATCACAAAAGACCCTTAATAGAAAAAGTGATCCTGAGGAAAAAAATAAGAAAAATGGAGGTGTCTTCCTCCCTAACTTCAAACTATACTGTAAAGTGATTGTAATCAAAACCAGTATGATATTGGAATAAAAATATGCCTATAGACTAATGGAATAGAATTGGCAGCAGGACTTTTTTTTTTAACAAATGATGCTGGAAAACCTGGATAGCCACATGCACACTGCTGGTGACAATATAAACTGATAAATCAATATGGACAGCAGTATGGAAAGTCCTCAAAATTTAAGGCTGGAAATGCTATATAATTCAATCATTTCATTTCAAAATATGTATCCAAAGAACATGAAAATGCTAACTCAAAATGTATATGCACTTCCTATGTTCATTGCAGCATTATTTGCAATAGCCTAGATGTGGAAAAATCCAGTGCCCTTGAACAAATGAATCGGTAAAAAAGACACGTCATCTATGCCCAGTGGACTACAACTCAGTTATTAAAAAAAGATGAAATCTTACTATTCACATGGACCTTGAGCTAATCATGCTAAATGCAATAAGTTAAATGAGCAAGAAAATACCCTATAATTCCACTCAAATGTCAACGATCAGAGAACAAAATATTGGGTCAGGGGTGGGATCACTCCAACCAGTGTCTGTTATATGGTAGGGGTGGAAAGTAGACATTTGATAAGAAAATATAATTTGTATATACAGATGTTGATTTATAGTGCTGTACACCTAAAACTTAAAGCAGTATGTTATAAAATACTACAATAAAATTTTAACTATCAAAAGTTTTAAGTAAAAGAAATATATATTTATGTGTCTATAGAAATATATGTTGTCTGTAGAAATACATATTTTTTTTCTGGCTTATTTCACTGAGCATGATCCCTTCCAGCTCCATCCATGTTGCTGCAAATGGCATGAGTTTATCTTTTTTGATTGCTGAGTAATATTCCACTGTGTATTTGTACCACATCTTGATCCAATGTCTCACTCATAGCAGGAATTTAGAAAACCTAAATAAGGGATCAGGAAAAGGACTTTAATAAAGTAAAAATCAAAATCAATAGGCAACTATAAACCAGAGGCATACTACGGGGGCGGGGGAAGGGTATAGGATCAAAACAAAAACACCAGGGGGTGGGAATTTTATGGGGAACAATAACCAAAATGAAAATGCATACATTGTACAAAAATGAAAAATGATGTAAAAATATATGAAATAAACTTATAATTTTTTTTTAAACTTGGGAAAAAGAAATACATATATGTTGCTTTCTTCTATAATTTACTTCAGTAATATCCACAAAAGAATTTCATTTTTATAAGAACTAATTGCAAAAATTAAAAATACAGCTTTTTAAAGGGAAAATAACCAAAGATTAGAAAAAATAGTAGCAGGCATCACAGGCAAATGCAGGAATCGTGTGAAGAATTAAAAAACCTGGAAGGATTTTAGTCTTTGAAATAGTCTACCTACTTCCCCTTTTCCAAGTTATAATATATCAAGGCAATGCAAAATTAACCTTCTGGGAAATATGGTGTAACCGTAACAAATGATGTGAATAAGACAGAACTTTTTATTTTACATCTGACTTTTTGGGGTCATATTGGAAACTAGATTGAATATTAGTATGAATATATTTTTATAACATAATTTAAATAAATATGTAAAATAGTACATGCCTATAATATATTCTGCAATATTATTTCAGGAAAGGAAGTAAATTAAGGAAATACATTAAAACTGCATTGACAAGACAACTATTAATTCAAATGATTTCTAACTTCAAGCCCAGATAAATTGCACTCTGGAAAAGTGACAAACGAGTAGAAGGAAATAGAAATCTTAAGAAAAACATATCTCTCTGTAACTTACAAAAAATGAGAGAGAAATAGAACATGGATATAATAGGTGGGTAAATTTGGCACCAGTTTCTGGGTAAAATGAGCAAATTAATAATAATATGTGAATTCTTAGAAAAGGGACAACCAGTAGATTTTATTATTATTTAAAGATTTATTTTATTTATTTATGCATACAAGAACTGGGGTGTAGGCCAGAGGTGCAGGGGGTGAGAGGATTCACCAGAGAGAGTGGGGAACAGAACAGGCAGATTGACTGAAATACACTGCTGAGGGGAGCAGCGGGCGAGACAGGTGAGGTCTGCTACACCATGAGGGCTAGCTCCCTGGCCAGGCATAAAACTAATGCTGCAGTGGCTGTGGATAGCTTCAAAGTGCTGAGACTTAACCCCTTTAACCACCAGGGAGGCCCCAACCAGTAGATTTTAGAATATGTTCCAATAGGTCAGGCATGTGGGTTACCCTTGATTTCTTTTTATAGATGACTGGACTTCTAGATTGGGTGATTTAAAAATTAAATATCCCTCTCCTTCCTCCTTCCCTGCAGTATCATTGGGAGGAAGGGAGGAGCACATGGGACTGAGGTGATGGTGCATGGGTGCATGGTGAAGGAAACTCTATGGGGACTACACCTGAGGGAGTGGAGGAAGCAAATGTTTTTAAAAAATGAACAATCATATAAAAATAAAAAATTATATATAAAAATATCAAGGACTTCATTAATTTGAGCAAGACTTTGGTTGTTTTTACTGATTTCTTGTTGACAAATTGGAAAGCTGATCAATAGACTGCATGTGAATTATGAGACTTTACTCTGAAGGTGGCTTAGAAATGCCCAGCCCCACAGCTCTGCACCTGTTCTTGTCCTTTTCACAAAGCTGGCCAACAATTAGGCTATCTGCTGAAAAGGTAGGCAAATGCCTAGAAACTAAATATCACATCACACAATAAACATGAAATTCAAGATGATTTAGGTTCATTGGAGCAAATAACCCAAATCAGGAGAACTTTGTTTAACATGATGAAATTAAAATTTAATAATGTGAGCTAGAAAACAGGGAAAAGCAGTGGTATCGAGACCAGTGCTGGGCAGATCTATCTGGACTGCTTTTCACATAAACAGGAATAGATTTTAACATGAACTAAGTCTTCTACCAGGGTACAGAGTGATGTAGCTACTAAACACCCTAACTATTTTATGGATTTCATTTACAGGAGGCTCATGTCAAGTTCAAGATAGCTGATGGTACTGTCTTAAATGGTGCTTCTCAATTCCTACCACCGAGTGGTGTCCAGTAGGTACATTGATAAGCCAGAGGAGAGTGGTCAGAGAATAGTCATAAAATTAAATGAAAAGAAACCAAAAAATTCACAAAACTTTTCTGATAGAACTGTGGATATTTGGCTTATGGGAGAAAAACTCTAGGGCCACCCAGATAACAGTCCTTATTTATTTAAAGGGCTTTTATGTATAAAAGTGAGTAGCCTCATTTTGCATTGTTCTAGCAGGTGGCAGAAATTGTTGTAAGGATGCAGAAGGCAATTCAGCATGAAGAGCATTTTAATTATTAGAATGGTGAAAAATTGGAGTGGACAACCTTAGGGGAGGCAGTGAACTCCTGTGATTGTTGGTGTTCAGATGTATAGCTGACAGCTCTCCAGTGAGGGATTTTTACATGGAATGAAAGTTGAATTGAGCGGTTGGTCTAAAGACTTCTAACTCTGTGGTGGTCTGATATTACAGATTCTGTTTGTGTTTACCTTTTAACTCCAAGGGCTAACATTTAATATCTTAAAATCATCCTTGCATTGCAAGATGTCTCAGTGCAGACAGTAAACAGAATCTATTGGGAAGCATCTAGATGCATTTGGCTTGCCGTTCTTTGATAGACCTTAGCTGAGATTGATATTAGCCATGACATATATATGTACCAGATCTGTCTCTGCTTATAATTGTTGATTTGTGCTGTCTATGATGCTGTCATTCTTCAACTATTTCAATCTTTCCTTTAACTTCCTTCAGCATTAGCTTTAAGAAGAAATATAAAACTTCAGATCATTACATTTTCATATGCTTTTAAGTAACTGGAACAAACATATTGTGTTTAATTGGGTTCTAATTCTAGGTGACACCCAGATGGTTAATGTGACCTCTGTAGCCTAGACGTGGGCAGCATTGCCTGGCAGTCTTGGGGAGAGTTCTGTCCTATTTCCCATGGAGAGTAACCAAAGAAAGAGAAGATTGCCAGCTTACTGGAACACTGAGTGATGTTAGAACATTTCAGAGGGATATACATGTACCAGGGGCAAATTAATTGAATTGGAGGGGTTTAACCAGCTAATCTATTGCATTTCTATTGGACGTTGACTACTGTGCCTGAGTGTATTATTAAAACCTTTTCAATGCAAATATTGTAAAAGGCATTCTGCAGTCAGAGCAGATTCCCTACCTTTATATTTGTTCCAGCCATGCAGGATTAGTCATTGATTTCAGCAACAAGGAGCACATACAATATTGTCATCTGCCATCGCTCGCCTCTCTCTTATTTACTGCGCAGGCCACAGGAGGCAGCGAGGTTACTTAGTGGGAGAGAGTAATTCAGCCAAGTATCTAAATACACAGGCAGGCTTATTGAGATAAAGCTGTGACATACCTGTAACAATTTTCTTCCCTCTTCTTGTTGATATGAGTGAATTTGCTTTCCTCAAGGATACATCCTTTGAGAGTCACTTTCATTGGATAACCTATTGCAAAAGGGCCAGAGATGGTATCTAAATCACTATTCTTTATTAGTTGGGGGACCACAGGAAAAATGCTTCACAAAGTAAAAGTCTCTCCCTCTCTTTCTCTCTCCCTCCCTAAAGTCTTCCCCCTCTATCTACCTCCTGAAGTAAATGTTCACTCTTATGCCATTCCTCAGTGAAAATACCGTTTGTTTGAATAATTACATCCTAAAAGCAAAAATGGGAGAATTTCTCCCTGTGCTGTGGTTCTTTCGGAAGACCAATCACAAAGAAATTATTTTGGTGTATAGGTGCCCCAAATGTCAACTAAAAAATCTCGAGCTCAAAGTCTAATGCTTTTTCAGAAACCTGATTATCTGATTGGATGCAGGGCTTGGCAGAAACCACTTTTCAGCTCAGACATGGGATGGCGACAGAGTCTCATTACGTTAATTTTATTTACAGGCCAGCCTGGTTTCCTGTGCTGTGAGCCGGGTGCTTATTCAGCTGCCTTGGCTTCGGTGGGTTTGCAGTACAGCGTATTTTTGTTTCCGAGTCATTTTGGCTCTGGAAGGATGTCTGGCCTCATTTCACTTTCATAACTCTGATGAAAGCCACAGAAGTTTCCAGGGAGCCAGAAGGGGCAACTTGTGGGGCCTGTGTTCACATCACGTGAATGGCTACCGGAGGAGGATTTCTAATCTGGGAAGAGCCCCTTGCATCCTAAGACTTTTTTTAGAGGAAATTTATCACCGAATGTGGCACTGACCTCCCCAGGTCACACCACAGAAGCAGAGCTGATATGCTTCTAGATCTGCTGCTTCTCTTCTTGGTGTCGGTAGATGGTTTTACATCTTGCTCTTCCCTGTGATGCTCTGGATCTGAGAAAAACAGAAGAGTCTGGATTTGTCTTTGAGGCTGCTTCTAATGTCTTACACTATTTTTTTTTTTATTCAAATACGAATGTTCTGACATAGTACAAGGCACCTATGCATATTACTCCCCAACCAGTGTCACAGCACATGGATGAAGGAGATGGAGACCATGAAATCTTGCTCATTTCGTAAAGGAGGCTCAGATGGTCTAAGTTATTTTTGCAGGTCATGAACTTGAAAGTGCTGGAGCTGGAATTTAAACTTGAGTCTTGACATGTGAAGCAATGATTTGTTTTTCCTTAAGAATGGTTTTAAAGAGAATTAATAATTATTATATTCATATTAAGAAAATTTTAAGTTTGTCATTAGCATTGTCTGTATTTGCAACAGACAAAGTTGTACTTTATGTTGGGTGTGGTAGCATTGAATGTGTGAGACCTCATAGTCTGGGAGTGACAAGGGTTTGCAAAAGTGCTGTTCACCAGGGTGAGCTGGTCCAGAAAGTCCAAGGATCTGGATTGCAAAATGCACTAACTTTTATATACAGGGCGTGGATTATTTCTGGAGCTCCTCCCTGCTTTTGGTGCTAAGTGCTTTGCTAATGTTATTTTACAGTTTTTCAGCAACTATCAGGTAGCAGGCAAGGTACCATATTGCTTTGTCACTAGAGCAGTGTTGGGACACAGGCCTAACTCAGAAACCCATGTTTGCACCCAACTCTCCCACAGACACTGTCCTGGCATCTAGCAGGATCTCCTGCTACTAAAACTGCCTTCCTTTGTCTTGTTAGCCCAGAACTTCTCCAGTACAGCAATAACCAGGAAGTTTGGGAAATCTGAAACTCCTGTTCTCTTTCCCCACCTTGCCTTCCAGTAGTGAGGAGACTCAGGTTCCAATTGGAATTGAAGTGTCACTTATATTTGTTTCAGCACAGGTTTGATGGGAGGAAATTTAAACAATTACTCTTCTCTTTCATCCTAAAAAAAGAAGAGGGGAAAAAAAAACAGAAAAAAAAAAGAGTAAGAAAAACAAGCATTTGCTTTAGTGGGTAGACATTTAAAGACTAAGTTGTTTCTCTTATCCACAAAGATCTAGGTGATTGCCTCAATTTCCCACTTTTCTGTTCATAGGCAGACATGGCCTCATTTCTTGGAGAGATTTTCCTACCATAGAGTTTTCTCTACCAATATAGTTGATGTCTTCAATTGACTCAAGTAGAATTAAGATCTTTTCTTGGGGGCCTCTTGCACATGTATTTTTAAGAGAATAATTAAAATATACATACTTGGCAATTTTAACAAATATTCTGTGAATGACAACAGGTTTTTGAAATGATAGAATCTGCAAGTTAGGGCTCCAACAAACCATTAATACCAAAGATGCAGTGTAAATATCTCTCTTCTTCCCTTTTCTCTTAAAAAAATTAAGCTAGATATTGAACTAAATTCTCCCCAGTTGTTACTTTGAAATTGTAATTATCTTGATATTTTTCTTAGTTATTCAAAATTGTTTCCTTTTTTCTAGATTTTTAAGGCTGACAAATTAAAAGGGGATATTTCAGAATCGATTTCTCTAGCTGCTGAGATTGTTTTCTGTAACATTTTGTTCCAAAACAATTTCCATAGTAGAACCATCAACCAGAAAATCAGGACTGATACAGAGAAAACTACAGCCAGATGGGGACCGCAGTTGGGTGGCAAAGTGTTTGGAATATAAAGAAGAAATAGTCTGTAAATTTTATAATGGAGAAATCGGATGAGCAGTTCAAATTTATGATCTCAACCCTGTGACTGAGCCAAAGGCAACTCTTTGTGCTGGAGTTTTAGGATAGCTTCCTTGTTCTACTAGATTTCTTGACTTCAGGGAACCCAGGTGGTAGATGGGAAAGTGAGAGTAATAGTCACAGTTCAAATCTGCCACTAAATTTAGCTGAGTCTTCATTACTATCTTAATTTACCTCAGCAGGTTGAATCTTAAGAAATTTACTTTTACATGGAGATTATCTTCACATCTAGAAAATCTTGTAAAACTATGTTACTATATATTGTTATTTGCATAATATATTCAAAGATTTCATCTACATTCAACATCCATAGTTTTTAGTTGATAGAGCTCCAACAGCCAGGAAAAGAAGCCTCTTTATGAGGTCCTAGAGTAGCTGATGAATTTTCAGAGAATTAGCAACAAGGATTCCTGTGGCTTTTTCTACTTGTTCAAAATACCTCAAGCAAGACTGGGGCCTGTGACATCCCATAAGGACATGTGGTTCAGAGAGCTGAAGAGTTTTGGTCCTGCTTTCAGAGCTAGTACTGGATTTAGTGAGCTCTGAAGGTAGTAAAATAGCTACTGCCTACCTCCCCAATGAAAAATTGAGGCCTGATCCAAGAGAGCAGATAAGTAAATGGTGGGACTGTCTTTGGTGTTAGTCATTCATTCATTCATTCATATGATATTGAGTGTCTATTTTCTGGAAGGTAAATGCAAATTGCTGGGGATAAAAGAGTGAGCAAGATCAAAATAGTTCCATTTTCAATGAAGTTAAGTGGTTAATATAAGCCAACAAATGGGCAGATACTATAAAGTATATCCAAGTCCATGACAAAATCAGATAGGATGATGAAGTTGCACTTAGCAAAATCATCTAGCCCAGACTGTGAGGTGGGGGAAGAGGTCATGAAACTTCCCTGAGATATCTTTAAAATTCCTCTCCCATTGTTTTCTGCATGGCCCAGCAAACATTCTTTTACCAAATAATGATCTTCTAATCTTGCTGTGAGTAGTCTTCCTTCACTTTAAGATCCCAGATCCCTACCCTGTTCTTAATCTAAGATGACTATATATCCCCATATTGCCTCACTGTCATGGGGATCTATCATTGTGTAATTCACCTTAAGTTGTTTTTTCTTGTCAGTTGGCTGCTATTAACTTGGTTAACAGCCTAGCAGGAACAATAAGGGAAGGGAAATCTCCTCCCCTCCCCACAGTGGCTTTGCTTTATGAGTCCCCTACAAACTGAAGAAGGAAATAATGTGGAGTAGGGAACATTTGATAATATCTGTTATAGGTAACTAGACTTTCCCTCAATTGTTTCTATTATAAATTTTACATTGAACTTAATTATATGTCACTATTAATATTTATATTGATAAATGATTGAATATTAGGTAAAAAATATATGCTGTATGGCTTTTGATCTATACTTTGTTATTGACTCTCAGAGAGGATCCATACTAGTATTATCATTTTATTGTAGTCTTTGGCAACTCTTTAGTTTAAAACAGTTTTCTTAATGGCATTCCTTTATATTTATTCATTAGTAGTAAGCTTGAGTACCTTTCAGGATTACTGACCATTTATATGTATTTTATGATTTGCTTACCATTATTTTTGGTCATTTTTTTTCTTAGAATTATTTTCTTATTTTTTAAATTATAATTATTCCTTTTCATACACTTGAGATGCCTTGTCCATTTTTCTTTTTTTTTCTTTCATGTACTCTTTTTTGTTTTTATGTATTTGAGTATGTCCATATTTTCCATGATTTTATTTCTTTTTCTGTTATTTTTTTGTATGTTTTGTTTAGTACGGGATGCACAAAATTAACTTAAGAAATGATTGCCATTTTTTACAGTTACATTTTAAACTTTATATTTTGAGAACCAATAAATATTTTTATCAATTTTTCTTCCTGTATTACCCAATAATTTTTATTGGCTGCTGAGTACAGAGTTTATGCCAAGTATCGTAAATAGATACAATGGACATAACAAAGGGCTTATACATTGAGAATCATTAATAATGAGCTCCATCTTTCTCTGAGAGTTTGAAATGCCATTTTCCCATTAAACATCCTTAGAACTTTTGGTTTCTTTTTTATTTTCCCGTCCATTAGTGTCTGTTACTTTTACTAAGTTATCAATCGCAGATGGGTTGGGGGCAATAATTTCAAACAAAACTCATGAACCCAGGCATAAATTCTTAGTCTATGGGGATAGATTTATTTAGTTACTTAACTTGAAGAAGTTATTAAAAAAGCAAAATAAAATAAGAAAATATGTAATTTTGTGTTAAAAACTTTATAAATCTGTTATTGGGATAGTCCTTTCTGATTGAAAGGATCAGAGTTGGTAATGCAGTCTTTGAACTTTTGTCAAAATATGACAGGACTCCTGCTGACTGGGTATAATAAAACAATAAATCAGTACAGCAAAGTTGCAATTTACAAAAGTCAGTTGCATTCAAAAATGCAAATAATGATGTAGAAGGTTAAAAATCAAGAAAACAGGTCCTCTCTGGTGGTGCAAGGGTTTAAGATGCAACCTAAGAAGCTATCTGCAGCCACTGCAATACAAGTTCAATCCCTGGCCAGGGAGATACCCACATGGCACAGCAGACCTCTCCTGTCTCTCCTGCTGCTCCCCTCAGCAGTGTAATTCAGTTAGTCTGCCTGTTCTGTTCCCCACTCTGTCTCTGGTAAATCCTCTTACTCCCCCACCTCTGGCCTGTACCCCAGTTCTTGTATGCATATATAAATAAATCTTAAAAAAACTCAAGGAAACAATCTTATTAAAGTTTCAAAGGCATTCTTCAAAGAAATGAAACAAACATTACTGATATTAATATAGAACCATGCAGATCCCAAATAAAATCCTGAAAAAGAGGAAAAACAGTCACATCATACACCCCAACTACAAAATATACTTCAAAGGTCTAATAATCAAAAGAATATAGTACCGGAACAGAAATGGACACACACACACCAATGGAATAGAATCGAGAACACAGAAGAAACCCACACTTATACTGAAATTTAATCTACAACAAAGGCGGCAGGTCTATACATTGGGGAAAGGAAAGTCTCTTTAATCAATGCTGTTGGGTAAACAGCAAAAGAATGAAACTAGACCATTGTCTTATGCCATCCACAAAAATTAACTCAAAATGGATAAAGGACATGGGTGTAAGACCTGAGACCATAAAATACATACAGGAAAACACAAGCAAAACAATCCACAACATAGACTTCAGTGATATCTTTGTGAATTCATTTACAAAAATATCAATAAAAATAAGAGAATGCAAACAATTGGAACTACGTTAAGCTAAAAACCTACACAGCAAAAGAAACTATCACTAAAATGAAAAGACACCCTACTGAATGGGGGAAAATATTGACACACAATACATATGGCAAGGGGCTGATATCCACAAAGTTTTGTTGCTGATATCAGCAAAGTTTCTTATACAATTTACCAAAAAGCAAAATAAATAGCCTTGTCAAAAAATTGGCAGAAGTGCTACATAGACTCTTCTTGAATGACAACATACAGGTAACACGTAGTAACAGGGAAATGCAAATCAAAACCATAATGAGATACTACCTCATACCTGTGAGAATTGCCCATAAGAAAAAGATCGGAAATAGCAAGTGTCAGCAAGGATGTGGTGGAAATGACCCCTTGTACACTGTTGGTGGGGGTGTAAAGTGGTCCTATCTTATGGAAATCAGTATGGAGATATTCAAAATATTGAAAATAGATCTACCCTATGATCAAGTACTTCGACCCCTAAGCTTCTACCTGAAGAATGCTGAAACACAAATTCCAAGGGATATATATACACAATATATATACACAATATATATATACACACACAATTCTGTGTGTGTATATATACACACACAATTCTGTGTGTGTATATATATATATATACTATATATAATATATACACTATATATATATATATATACACACTACACACACACACACACACACACAATATACAAAATTCTATGTTCATTGCCACACTATTTACAATATCCAAGTTATGGAAACCATCTTAGTGCCCAAGGACAGATGAGTTGATTAGGAAGATTTGGTATATATACACAATAGAATACTTCTTATTTATAAAAGATATCATTTGTGACAAGATGAATAGAACTGGGGGGGTTATGGTAAACAAAATAAGTGACAAAGATAAGGACAAACACCAATGGTGTTTATTTTTTTATTTTTATTTATTTATTTATTTATTTAAATAAATTTTATTCTTATATTCCCCATACAATTGCAACCCCCTTATTTTGACCCCAATCCCTCCCCTCCTTGCCCCCCCCACCCCTCATAGAGTGTCTCTGGTTCATAGTTTTTGTTGATATTTTCACTTTCTTATAGTTATTCATTTTCCTGGTCCTTTATTTAAGTTTTCTAGATTCCTGTTATGAGTGAGACCATCCGGGATTTTTCTTTTTCTTTCTGGCTTATTTCGCTGAGCATGATCCCTTCCAGAACCATCCATGTTGCTGCAAATTGCATGTGTTTATCTTTTTTGAATGCTGAGTAATATTCCATGGAGTATATGTAGAGAAACAAAGGGTCAATTAAATCTAAACCAATACCACACTCTAGAAATATTACTGTAACATTGAGGCTACAGGAGGAGGGGGGTGGAGAGGAAAAGAGGAAGAAAAAGTGGGGAGGGGCACAGTGTACTGGGGAGGATGTTGGGTGTCTTTATGGTGGGTTGTGGTGTGATCAAATATACACCTGAAGGGTATGATTCCATACCTCTATATCCGATACGGTATTATAAACCAGTGTTTAAATATGTATGTGTATATGTGAGTGTGTCTGTCTGTCTAATGATTGATTGAGTGAGAGTTGATGAGCAGAAGTTCCAATATTTGGAACAACTTCCACAGTCTGCATGTATTCTTTCCTGTTTTCATCTATTCTTCTTACTGTGTAAAATTGCTACAGGAGTAAATTCTGATGTATTTTACTTTTATTTGCTGTCATTAACTGGTAGCTATTTTGCTTTTATGCCAGTGCCTTATGTAGTTATCTTTTTAATGTCTTTAGGAATCTATGCATATTACATAGATTTTCTACTTACAAGTACATACTTAACCTTTAAAAATTAAGGTTTGAAGCAAATTTTATCATCATAATTATACCTGTTGCCAAGGTAGTTGAGTGTTTCTCTGTTATTTGTCCAAGTGTTTCAATTTGTTGTCAGATTTCAGCTACTATCATCCGAGACCATATACCATGTTATTATACTACATTGCAATCATCCTATTTTCAATCAAAGATTATTTACAAAGCCTGAAGTCTCATAAAAATGAACTATCATCAGTTACAGTTGGAGCTCCATAATTTGGCTATCTAGGTACTATGTGACTCACTCTTTCTGCTGCTGTATTTGGTTCTGTGTATTAGTTACAGATTTTCTGATGATTAATTTTCTTTCTGATAATTAATTCCTTTACTTTCAAAGTATTCATGATTAAGAAGCAATCATTTTTTTCATGACCACACCTGTGTAGGTTATGATTTGAACTCAAATGTATTCCTGAAACCCATTTCTCCATTTGTGGTTTGTGAGCAACACAATTTAATCGTGTGCATCTCTTGCTTTGTGCCATCATTGTGTCATTTGTCTGGCATTTTGGGTGACATACTAAAAAATGTCTTGTGTCCCCTTATTAAATTTAAAGCTTTTCTTTTCTCCACTGTGATTTGCCATTAGAAATTATAGGTGATAATGCCAAAATCAGATTCCAGACACTGAATTAATAGTTATCTTTGCACAGCCCTCTACAAAGTTCAAATGTAATATCAGATCACCATAGTAATTCTGTGAAGAAGTGAGAAAGTATATCAATGTTTTATAGTTTTGGGACACTGGGTAATTCAATAGAAATGAAACATTGGTTTGCCTTTAGGTTCTGTTTTACTGTTTTTAAATTCATAATACTAACTATTACAAGTAGAACAATTTGTCTTTCATTTGTGTTGATTGTATTACATTCTTTTATTTAAATGTATTACTTTCTATTTCTTAAGTTAAGATATATTGATTATAGAAAGTTTTGAACACATTAAAGAAAATGAATTATAAGTAATTTCAGCTTTGAGGTGATGGATATTGGTGATAACTTTGATCAATCTGAGTATATGTGTGTATATATATATATATATACATAAACACATGTCTGTACATGATATATTACATTCTTATATATATATATGTGGACACATATATACATGCATACTTAAATAGGAAACCTTTTTTTTTATTTAAATAAAATTGAGAATGTCTTCCTTTAAAGTAAGTTAAGTGTAGATTTCCCATAATCTTTGAAACATAATTGAAAAATTTGCACTATGTCACTTTAAACAAACCATGTTCATTCCTTGATTCACTTCTGGTTTCATTGAATTACTCAAACTATTTTTATTACCACTAATGAAATTATGGTAATAATAAATGAAATTTAGTATTTTTTACAAAATTGTTACTGTCATATGCTTTGTCTGACTAAGCAAGATAAAGTAATTATGCCAATAATAATTGACCTTTTAAACCCATATCAGTAAGAAATAAAATGATGGATAAACTTTAAAATACAGATACTTTTTATTTTTAAAGATTTATTTATTTATGCATATAAGGCCTGGGCTATAGGCCAGAGATGTGGGGAGGTGAGAGGATTCACCAGAGACAGAGTGGGGAGAAGAACAGGCAGATATACAGAAATACACTGCTGAGGGCAGCAGTGGGCCAGACAGGAGCGGTCTGCTGCACCATATGGGTCACCTCCCTGGCCAGGGATCAAACTTGTACTGCAGTGGTTGTGGATAGCTTCAATGTGCTGATAGTTACCCCCTTGAGCCACCAGGGAGGCCCTAAAATACAGATGCTATTGAGGAATGTGTACCTGCTGATTAATGCAGCTTAAGTTTGCTAGGGGAGGTTTTTAACTTCTAGAAGAGATTTTGTTTGTGATGTTCCAAGGATGTTTTGAGAATGGACTAAATCTTGTGGTGTTTCCAGAAATAAGTATCTTTGGATTGCCAAACACCATGGACCAACAGTTTCATTAATACTACATCCATCACCCATCCATCATCATGATGGATATAGGTTTGTAGGAAGTTCTGGTGCTGACACTAGAGCTGAGAGACTAAGTGGGCCTCCTTCTTTCTTCCATTTTGGGTGAAGGATGTTGCAAGGAGATTTTCATTTTTACTCTTAATTAAGTCTTCTAACTACTTCTAAGTGCTAAGAAGGCCATCCTGAAATCCCTAATGATTATATTTAAATTGGTATAAATAATAAGTTCAAATTCAGAATGAATAAAAGACATTGATGCTTCTCTTGTAGAATGGTCAACTGAGAAAGCTTTTCTATCGTCTCTTCCTGGAGGGAATTGTAAGAAAACAAAACTCCGAAGTTTTGTTTGCAATTGTCTTTGAATTCCACTCAGTGACTGCTATATATTTATATGATTTCATAACATCATAAAGAGTTATGTTCATCAAGAATGGGTGTCCACTTTATTGATTTCTCAGATGTGATTTTTTTTCCTTTTTCTTTTCTCCTAGTCTAGCTGTACTTGATCTTGTTGTAGTTATTTAAAATGTCTGACTGGTAGATAATATCCTTACCTGGTTTCTAAAGCTAGCAAAATATCTCCATTTTTAATTTCAGCCATCCATTTAAATAGGAATTGAGAGTGGAGAAAACTTAAAAATGTGGATTCAATTTTCTGTATTGAACTAGACCTCAGAAAACATAACTTTGCAGCATTTTCTGTTCTAAGGGATAGATCCTAATTTATTAAAATACTCTATTTTTGACATTCAGCTTCTAAATTTTCCTTTAATAAATAGTGGTATAACCAAATTTTAGTATCTATGACTTTATTCCTATATCTTAGCAATTTTCTGTCTTGTGTTTATTCCCACTTAACTCTAGGAAACACAACAATACACTATTTTGAGACAGTTTTTAAGGTGACACAGGACTTCTAATACCCAGAGGATAAAGAGAGTAATGGTGGTCAGTTATAGATGAGAGAACCAGGCTGCTCAAAATGCACGTCTCTCTCTCTTTCCTGCCTCTGCATAATTCAGACTGAGAACAATGCTGCAAACTCTAGAAGGTATACATTTTAAGTAGACATTTGTATTCCTGTATTTCAGTACTTACTATCCTTTCAAACATTTGCAACAAACAAATTTTTAACTTCTGGAAGAGATTTAAAGTTTGTTGAATTTCACTTACGCTAATTACATATTTATTGTGTGAAACTATGTGCCAGATGGTGGGAGGGCATGAACTAGAAAATATGAGAAAAGATTCTTGCCTTCAGGTACTTACTGGCTTCATTGGAAGTAAAGACATGCAGTTTTCAGACTTAAGAATAAATGTCAAAATGTGTTAAGTAGATAATAAAGTCTATTGAGTCTAAGGGTAGGGAGAAGTATTGGTGAGTGATTTAAGTGGACATTGATCAATTGTTCTAAGGATGGGTTGTAAGCATTGCTAGACTAACAAAATTGATTCTCAGATGACTTTGTAAAATCTCTTATTCTTAAAAGTTACTTTGAATAACTTAAGTAACAACTGCATATATTTTCACAAGTTCAAATAATATAGAAATATTTTGAAAAAGAGATGGATAAGTGTCTCTTCACTTCCTTCCTTAGAAGTAAACACTCTGTATAGTGTGAATGTGTGTACGTGTGTGTGGGGGGGCTGTGTTTTGTTTTGTAAATCTGGAAATTGGACCATAACTTTTTATAGTTTTTTTAAGTTAATAATAATTCTAGAAAGTCTGTCATATCAATCACTATTAGATTTAAGTCAATATTTAACTGCAAATTGCAGTTGCATAAGCTAAATAAAATGAATGTTATTGAAGAAATTTGTTACTTATTGTTATATAAGCAAATCTCCCAATGAGAATTGGTCTTTTGTTGACCTGATTGGCTTTCTCTATTTGCTCTCTTCTAATTTGATGTCTTCTGCAAACACGCATATATATATAAACATCCATATATATCATTTAAGCATTATCCATACCATATTTATATGCATACACTCATATATCATATGTATGTTTTCCCTTTGTTTAATAGCCAGGTATTAAGTAGACCAGCAGGGGTGAGGACTGGTAGGAGGAATCCTTAATTACTCCTGTTCCATGCAATTCATTTTCCCAGATTGATTGAAACTTTATCTGATAAGAGTAAGATTAGGGTACCCCAAACTGTGATTTGGATTTTAATCTAGGACATATTATTGTGCCACAAGTAGTGAGTGTGTGTGTGAGTGTGTGTGTGTATATGATTCTGTTGTTTCTATTTTGTTTTAAAATTTATTTATTTATTTATGCATACAAGAGCTGGGATCTAGGTCAGAGATGGGGGAGGGTGAGAGTATACACCAGAGACAGAGTGGGTAGCAGAACAGGTGGACATACTAAAATACACTGCTGAAGGCAGTAGCAGGAGAGATAGGAGAGGTCTGATGCACCATGTTGGTAGCTCCCTGGCTGGGGATCCAACTCGTGCTGCAGTGGCTGTGGATTGCTTCATAGTGCTGAGACTTAACCCCTTGTGCCACGAGGGAGACCCAGATTCTGTTGTTGCTTGATATAAAGGCAGGATAGAGACAATGTTAGACACACAGTTATGTTGGGTGAGTGTTTTAGTGGGGGCATTATCAGCCCCAGCCTTCTTCACTTTCTCATTTTGGAAATTACTTGTGTTTCCAGTTGCAGGCTTAGCTCACATCTCTACTTTTGGCACCATCATGCTTGGGAGATGTAGATCAGCTCTCTGCCCCTCCAGAGAGTGGGTGGGAAGGAACACTATATCCTTTTCCTACGTATACTGCCCTGAGAATGAGGGTTTTGAGGCTCGCCAAAGTAGCATTCCTGTATTTTGTGTATTTCTTATTGTTCTATAGTGACCTAATTCTAATTATAGGACTTTAGAGCATAGAGGGTCTCTGTTAGCAAACCTCCACCAAACTTATCTTCTCTCCTACCCAATCCTGAATGAAGAATAAAACTGGGTTTATCTTAACACAACCACTCTATGATGAGTGCTGACCACATCTAGAGACCTCCCAGAACTCAGATTGCTGACCAGACTTCTGAAATATAGTCATTTCCTTTCTCTTCAGGTGTTGAGCCTGGTCCACTTTTTGGAACCTCTTGCAACATTACCTCAGATCGGAGGTTGCAAACTCATATGACTTCTGAGGGGAGAGAACTGGATGAGAACTGAAATGGACTGGAAAGTGTATGCCTCATTTAAAGGGGATGGCCACAGTCATAGCCTGTTGATTATTGCAATTTCAAGAGGAGAAAGAATCTGAATTTCATATAAAATTTCCTGACTTGAAAATGTCAGCTATGAGCCATATAGATCCCTTCTGATCCTGACCTGTGGCACAGCTGTAGATGTGTGAATTCTGTCTTAGACCATATTCCTGAAATATGCAATAACCTTGTGTCTGTGCTTTTGTCTAAGTGCCTAAGCCTGTACTGTCAGCCTGTGAGGCTAGGTATCTTCCTGTCTATTCTAGCCAAGCAGATGGTTTATCTCCAGGACCATTCTGTTTCCCAAGCTTTTCCTACCTTGCTGCATGTTGGACACCAACATTTCCCAGGAACATTTTCACTTGGAAATAGAAATTTCTAATCCAAGAAAATATTATGAAATAATGCTAGTGTGCAAAGCACTGTGATATTTTTATGAATGTAAACATCAAATATCAGTAAGATACAGACTGTTTTCCAGTATATACAGACTGTTTTCCAGTATATACAGACTGTTTCCAGCATAAGGTGAAACTCTAATGAGTAAATCCTTGTATGATTCCCCTCCCCTTGAAGACAGGTAGAACCTGTGACTTACTCCTATGCAATAAAATATACTAAAGATGATGGTTCTCTGATTAGGTTGCATTATATAGCAGATGTAACGGGGTGTTGTGCCCATGATACCTCTTAGCTGACTATAGCAAGAAAATACTCTGTGGGCCTTGAAGAAGCAACCAGTCATTCTGTGAACTACCTATGGAATGGGTTGCTTGGTGGGGAGCTATGGAGAGCCTCTAGACTTTAAGTTATTGGGTTGGGAATGCACCAGCATTTCCCTGGGGACATGCAGAGGGATGTGTCATGGAGCAGGTTTACAAGGCAAGACTCTGCTGTTCAGTGAGCAGCCCTCTTGCTGTTTATTAGCAGTAATAAACAAGCATGATTGATTATGTGGCAATGGCAGTAGGAGCAGGGTCCGGGGAGACAAAGGGTAATCAACTGGAGGAGAAATGTCAGCCACATATACAGGGAGGACTTCCTGTGCAGACACTTGATGTCATTTTGGAGCTACTCCCAGACCAATGGCTACCTAGGCAACCCCGGCTGCCACATGATGTGGGCCATTGTCTTAAGGCAGTCATGCAGGATAAGCTTTATCCAAATCATTCACACACTCACACAGGTGCATAGAGAGGCCATACACACATAGGTGCAGAGGCCCCAAGTGGTAGAGAGGCTGACAGCTAGAAATGAGAGGAAATAAGTTCTTCTAACAATCTGCAAGAACTTGGATGAGGGAATTTTTCCCAGTTAAGCCTCCAGATGGGACTATCTACACTTTGATTATGTCTGTAAATGGAGAAGCCAGCTAAGTAAGCTCTACCTGGACTTCTAGCCTAAGAAAACTGTGAAATAGTATATGTGTGTTGCTTTAAATGATATACTAAGTGAATGGTAGTTTATTATACAGCAATGTACAACTAATACAGCAGTTTGCAGGCCAGCATGGAAAATGCAAACACCCAAGCAACACAAAACAAGCTGGGAGGAGAAATTTGTTTGAGTTCCTTTTTGGGAGAGCACTGTACTTGTTTGGAGGAAAAGACTAAATTGGCTGAGTCCCAGGTCTGTACCCAAGGTACTGCACCAACTCAAAGGAGATGATGGTCTTTTCTTTATCAAGAGAGAGGTGTGTGCTTGTATGTATCTGGAGCTCACCAAGACGTTGAGTTCTTCTCCTTTGGGCATGTGCTCCCTTGAAGTTGGCACCCTGCCAGCTCTTCCTCCCATGGGGTGGCTGACTCTCAGAATCTGCCTCCTGCTACATAACACCAATAGGAAGCACTAGAAGGAAAATAGGAGAGAGCAATGATGGGAGAAAATGGAAATGAGAGATGCCAGGGATTGTCTCCAAGTCCTTCTCTAGCTCTGTAGGTGTCTTAGGCGGGAGTTTTGTGCCCTCCAACATTTCGGTTCCAAGGGGAATGGCCTATTGCTTTTAGAGTTTCAGTGTGCAATATGGTAGCCACTATCATCTATAGCTATATAAATGTTAATTACTTAAACTGAACTAAACATAAAAATTCAATTAATCAGTTACACATTTTTTAAAGTTTTTTTTAAAAAAAGGTTTATTTTATTTATACATATAAGAACTGGGGTGTAGGCCAGAGTTGCAGGGGTTGGGGGGGTGAGAGGATTTACCAGAGACAAAGTAGGGAGCAGACAGGTGGATCTACTGAACAGTGGGTGAGACAGGACAGGTCTGCTGCACCATGTGGGTCAGCTCCCTGGCCAAGGATCGAACTCAAGCCACACTCAAGCACTAGCTTGATAGCACTGAGACTTTAACCCCCTGTACCACCAGGGATACCCCTCATCAGTTACACATTTTAAATGCTAAGTAGCCATGTGTTGCTAGTGGCTACCGTATTGGGTGGTGCAGCTTCATATCATTTTCATTATCTTACAAATTCCTATTGCACACTACCACACTAGAGAGTCATCAGATGGAAGATTTCTAGTAATATCACCTCTTCTCTTGCCAGTCTAGTCTAAGGATGGTGGTGGCTGATTAATGCTGCTAATTTCTGGATGGTTCCAATGCCCTGAGTTGTCAGCATTTCTATCACCTGTATAAACTATTCCCTGCATTGAGGTCCTATGTTAAAAATAATCAAATGAATTCTTTCCTGATCAGTCTTTGCTTTTGAGATACCAGAAGAGGGATCAAGAGTTAACATTCTAATATTAGCTATTTATTACTGTTTAACAAATTATTCTCAAATTTAGCAGCTTAAAGCAATACACATTTATTATTTTCCAATTTTGGTGAATTAAGAATCCAGGTAGCTAGGTGGTTCTGGCTTTGCCTTTCATAAAATTGCAGTCACAATATCGGCAGGAGCTGAAGTCTCATCTGAATGCTTAACTGAAGTAGATTTGCTTCCAGGCTCACTTTTGTGGTTGTTGGCAGTCTCATGATGTATGACATTGCTGGTTATTTGCTGGAACTCCTTGACACCTGAGTGTTACTCAGTCTGCCTAAGTGTTACATGGAATAGCACTGGCTTCTAGAAAGTGCTGAGAATGACAGAGACTGAGAGGTAGAGAGTACCCAAGATGGAAGATGTCATCTTTTAGAACTTAAATCTGGAAGTGACAGACCATTTCTACTGCCTTCCACTGACCACTGAAATAATGCTAGTGTGCAAAGCACTGTGATATTTTTATGAATGTAAACATCAAATATCAGTAAGATACAGACTGTTTTCCAGTATATACAGACTGTTTTCCAGTATATACAGACTGTTTCCAGCATAAGGTGAAACTCTAATGAGTAAATCCTTGTATGATTCCCCTCCCCTTGAAGACAGGTAGAACCTGTGACTTACTCCTATGCAATAAAATATACTAAAGATGATGGTTCTCTGATTAGGTTGCATTATATAGCAGATGTAACGGGGTGTTGTGCCCATGATACCAGAAGAGGGATCTCCCATGGACCAGTCCTGGCAGAGCATAGAAGGGAGTGTGCAGGATGGGCCTGCCAGTAGGCAGGGATCAATGGACGCCGTGTTGAGAACTTTCTAATATGTCAGCTCCAGAGAGGTTGAATGGATTTGATATATGGGAGATTGTGCTGCCTCTCTGTGACTTAAATTGGAAAGGGCAGATGTCACACAGCGGGGCAAAAGAATATCCTGGTGAAGAAGCCCTCGTGAGAAAAAGCATTATCTCAGTGACGCCATGTCAACTTTGAATTTTATGTAGCATTTATATGTCAGAGGACAGTGGTCACTGTTTTAATTGAAATCCAAGAAATAGTGGCATTCCATAAAGATTTATAGTACTTATTCTAGAAAACAATTACGAAGCATTGGCCTACTTAAAATGGATATTTGGGGCAAATGCTATATATTCAGATATACTATTTTATCAAGAAAGACCAAAAAATGCCTGCCGAGAGCAAAATTGTAAGGTTAAAGGTCTCCTGGCTCTGGTTTCACGTTGCCATGGGATAGTTTAGAAGCAGCTGCTCTGTAGCTCTCAGAGAGATGTAGAAAGCCCAGGTCTTTATCTGTCAGCTGTGTGATGATTGCGTCAGGGGCTCTGGGTCATTTCCATCTCTAGCCTGTGGTAAGGAGATCAGGCAGCCTGTGGAATGTCCAGTTTTTTTTTTTAATAATGAACGTGAACCTGAGGAGTAAGTGGCATGAAGGCCACATGTGCTCTTGTGGCATCTGAAGGGTCACCTCCTGATGAAAGGGACCCATTTTATCCCCACTTATATGTGGATTTAACTGCACACAATCTGCCTGGGAAAAAAGTCCTGTTCAAGGGAACCACCATTAAAGACAATTTTTTTTCCTTTTTTTTTTTTTTTTTTTTTAAAGACAAAATTTTCATCTCCTATTCAGAAGAGAATTTCTCAGAAACAATTTTTTCCCCTTCCAAAGAGAAGGAGACAGTGAGGAGGGGAAAGAGGAGACTGGAGTAAGCCCAGAATGCAAAAGAAAATTTTTTTCTAATGAACTTCAGTGAATAGTTTTTTTTTTTTTAATTTAAATTGAAAAGCATTTTTGTGTTTGAAAGTTCTAAGCTGTAAAAATAAACCCTGGAAATAGATTGCCTGGGGTAAGATTTAATTAAACGCTATACAGTAAATTAGCATAATTTGATGAGGATCAGCTTTAGTTCCTAGAAACTGCAACAGGCAGAAATTTTAATTTTGTAATATCTTTAAAAATTCCACTGCCTCATTTCTAAAGTGTAGCTTTAGAAAAGAAAAACTAAACAAGATATTACCAAGCAGAAGGTAATTTATTAGAGTGGTGATGTACTGGCAGTGGAAACCAAGAGGTTCTTAATACAGATTCCAGGTTTTTAAGAAAAAATGGTTCATTATAAAACAAAATATATGGGAAAAGGTGTTGAATTTTTCAGTTTGAAGCAGTGAGGTTATTCAATTTTGTTACTAATATTTCCTTGGGCTGTGACTTAATTGGAAGTTTGAATAGAGGTCTTCCTTCCTCTTCCTCGCTTCCTTTTTTCTTGACTTTTTCCCCCAAGTGCAAAGACTACTATAGATCATAATTAAGAGGTAAAATTAAAAATTAAAAAAAAAATAAAGACTTTTGGAGAGAGAGACAGAGAGGATAGAGGAGAGAGGGCAGGGGCGGGAGGCCGAGAGAGCAAGCTTAGGAAAGCTCCACAGCCCTTCTTGGAGAGCAGCTTTGCTTGTATTGCTGTTCTGCTTTTGCCTGTAGTTCACCAGACATGTGTCCTCACTGTTGCTTGTGCAGCCATTTGCTTTGTGCCTAAGGAACCACCTGTATCCAAGAGTGATAACAAACTGGGCTATGCTAACTTCAAAAATGGGAAGGTGCTTGTGGACAATTAGGCTTCCGAAGATGAGGCTCTAGAAAACACTCCCATTTGAGAGGTAGAGGCTTGTCTTTCCAGCGCAAAGACAACAGTCCTGAGCACCCTAGAGTGGGCTTAGTAATGGTTGAGAAACTTTAAACTCCCAGGATATCAGTTTCTTTGACAATCTGAATTTCTTTGACAATTTGAAATGTATTTTATTGATTGTAATTGAGTTATCAGAGCCACTACCTTCTTCATTTCCATCCTGTAGTGCTTATTTACGAATGTATCCTCACCATCTCCCGACCTTACGGTTTCAATGCTGTGTCCACAGTCGATGTGCCATCAGCGGTCAGCACTGACCATTGGGAATAGACGCCAGCCTTATCCGGCCCAGGTGTGTGGGTGCCGCCTGTTGTTGCTGTGATTCCCGGGGCCCTGGGGAGCAGGGGTTGGGAAGCAGAGCTGACTGAGATCAGGGCAGGCATTTTTCAATGTTTTAATAATGAGTATGAGGCAATGTCTATGCTCCAGGTATGCTTTTGTTTATAGAGTTACTTTATTGTGAATAGTGAGATTCTGTTGGAATTTTATAGCACAATAGGTTTGACTTCATCTTCCCATGTCCCATTCCTACTACTCTCCTTAAAACACAGAATATTGTAGGTGCTCAGATTTGCCTGATAAAAATTTATGCCGAGTATAGACATCAGCCACTAATGCACAAACTGCTGCTTCCCTCTTCCCAACAGACACATTTGGACACAAGGATTTAGTTTTAAGACCTAGATTTCACCATGTGCTGCTTTGTACCATAGTCGGCAAGCATCTTAGGGAGGGCCAGGCAAAGTTTCCAAAGATTAGAGAAGACCAGCAGTTTGGGCTTCCCCAGAATTTTCCAATTAAGAAAAAAACTCAGAAGAAATTAGTGTAATATTGGCATACATTGTACCCAGCGTTTAAGGTACAAAGACTTTGTGTTGAAGGACAAGTAGAGTTGAGAGTTTATAATTGTCTTTTCACTAAATATCAAACTCTGAAAGTCCTAATCTGGCCCTCATTTGCTCTCATCTATCCTCTGTTTTCTCCTTGCAGATTTCATGGCCAATATTTCTACACTGATTCTGCCTTCTGCCTTACCTCTCTCTCCCTCCATAAACCCTGGTTTCTATTTTTTTCTAATTATCCCCAAGTGGAGTAATTGGCACATGGCTTACACTGGAACCCAAATTCTTGTGGGTTTGTTGAAAAAGGTTATACAGAAGTAAAACCACAGATATTTGAGTTTTGCATAAGGAGAACTCAAGGCCAGGGAAAGGTTGTGGTTTGTAGGACGATCACTCTCACCCTCAAAAAAGCCAAGGGCATCTTTCCTTTAAAGGAGTCCCCGCTTTGTTTACGTGGGAAGTTGTCCCAGACACAGGGAGTCTCTGGCAGGACTGGGCTTGCTTTTTTGCTTTCTAACTGGGTGTTGTAAGCAAAAACAGCCCTCTGGAGTCTTGTGTGGAGGTGACATGTCCAGCTGCAGCTTGCAGGGAAGAGAACAGAGAGAGGAGAGAAAAGAGGAGATATTCTAACTCGTTTCCTCTTCAACTTTTGAAAACGGCCAGTTTGGGTCCTTGTTGCCACAGGTCATGAACCTAAATAAAGTGCAGTGTAGCCAACAGCTCTAAATAGCTGCCTAATGTTCCTTAAGTCAGCCTATAAGACAAAAATCCTGACATCTGTCTGCGGATTTTGACTTACTGCAGTCAGAGCTCTCCTGATGGGGAGATGCGGGGGGCCCTTCCTCTCCATGGTGTCCCCAGCACCCTATAAATCAGCCGCTGGCTCTTACTGTATTTTCAGGCCACAATTCCCCACACTTTCTTTAGCTCCCTGGACCAAGACTAGCTGCTGAACTAAACTAGACTTGCTGCTGAGGGATACACTTTGGGGTTCCTCAAGATGAGAAACCCTACGATAAGTGGATTAATTTTTCCCCCTTTTTTTCTTATTTTATATATTTTTACATTTTTCATTTGTGCACAATGTATGCATTTTCATCTTGGTTAGGATTAATTTTAATAATCCTGTTGTCATAAAATCTATAAGGATTTGAATTAGAGTAGAATAGAAGCTAGCAGCCCAGGCTGTGGGCAGACTGCCTGGCATTATCTTTTTACGTCTTACTAGCTGTGTGACTATAGACAAGCATTTTTTTTTAACTCCTCAAAATCAGTGTTTCCTCTTCTACAAAATGGGGTTAAAAAGAGCACCTACCTCCTGGGTTTCTGTGGAACTAAAAGAAAGGATGATTGCCAAAGCATTAGAACAGTGCCTGGCGATAAACTCTGAGTAAATAAAGCTGCTATTGTTATATTTTGGTGGTGGTTGATGTTGCTGCCATCACCATCACACTTCATCAGCATCATCATCAGCAGCAGCATTAGAATTTTCCATTGAGGGTAACTTAGATCAGGCTTTCTAGAAGCAGAGCCTGAGAGATTTACTCTGGTGCAGGTATTTCGTGAGGTGCTACTCTCAGATGGAATAGGACAAGGAACTAATGAGGCAAAGTTGTGTTTTTTATTAAGATCTCAACTGAAGCTGGTGCCTTGGGAAACCCCGGGATGAATCATACCCAAAGATGTCCCATCTGAGACAAGGAGGCCAACTTTTGTACCCCTGAAACAGTTACTCGTTACTGTGAGATTCTCTCTCCCCCTCAACCTCCTCACCCTCGTGAGTTGAGTGTAACTGAGGAATTTCCAGGTGACCCTGAATGGGGAATCTGGTGAAAGCTAGAAATTACAATTCATTTGGAATCAGTACAAAATTCTCTGGGTGTGTCTTATTTAGAGAAATATTCCCATTGAAATGCGTGTGTGCGCCTGGGCCAGAGCATCAAAGGAAACCAGGAGAAGCTGAAGGGAGAAACTTTTACAGACATGCTTTGAGGCATCTTGGATGGAGATCATGAGTGCTCAGCTTGGAATTTCATTAGTGTTTAGAGTGTGCAACTTGTTAAGGCTCCTGCACAGCCTTGCTGAACCAGGATTGGTGAATAATCTAAGCTGGGGACTCTGGAATGATTCATTTGCCTGCATCTCCTTCCCCTCTGTGGCAGCTGCTCAGAAATCATGCACAGTGGGGTTGCTGTAAGGTGTTGTATGCATCATGGTTCTCAGTGTTTGAAACCTGCTATTTTGAGCCCCGAGGCTGTTTTCTTTTGCTTTGTTTGCTCTCTTTAAGGAATGAGAAAAATTGAATAGTTGGGGAGATCAGAAACTGCCATGATTCTTAAAGTGATTGGAATATAAAGTGTGATTTCCAAGTCTCCTCCCTACCTACTGCTGTGGCACCTCCCTCCTCCTCCAACTTCTCAAGCCATTCATTGAAAGAGACTCTTTCATTTTGCACCATGCTGGGATAAGTTCTTCCAGGATATTCATTCACTGTGCTGCTTAGAATTGAAGTAGAAGAAATGCTTCCATGCCCTATGAATTTTTGACCAAGTTGAGGAAAGCCCTCTAATTAAGTGCTTGAATTAGCAATTAGTGTGCTCTACTTAAAAGACCAGTTTAACCTTGAATTCTTGAGTTTAGAATTAATAAAAACTTTTGAACATATGGCTAACTCCTCCTTATCCATGTGTGGTTTGTCCACTTTGTAGGCCAGTTCTCTGTAAATATTTAAATTCCTGACTCCCCCACCAGTTGTATCTTAGCTACTGCTTCCCACTGCCTCCTGGTAACTATTCAGTGTGCTGAGTAATTGTAGCAAGTCCAAGCAAAATGCAATAAAGAAGGGAAATCAAATAATATCAGAGAAAGATTGCCTTGGTAGCTTCCTAAGCAAATATAATTTAAAATATCTTATGTTTGAAAAATCTATGGCATCGTTTATTTCCTCCATTGGTACATGTTTTCAAGAGTTGGTTGGAAATATCTTACTGACCTTTGGTGAATTAGTGACTCACAAAATACCTCAGAAGAACCAACATTTAAACAAAATTCCATTAAGAAGATATCTGTGTGTGTACGTGTTTTTTACAATAAAATTTTTATTTTACAATAGTTTGAGCTACACATAAAAGTACAACAAATAGTACAGAAGGTTCCCATTTGTGCCAAACTTAGTTACCCTATTAACATCTTGCACTAGCATGGTGCATTTTTTCCACAATTGAATCAGTATTTTTATATTATTATTAACTGGAGTCTGCACTTTATTCAGATTTTTCCAGTTTTACCTAATGTCCTTTTATTTGGTCCAAGGATCCTACCCAGGATACCACATTATGTTTAGTTATTGTATTTTCTTAGGCTTAAACTGAGATATTTTCTCTTCAGAATTTCTTTGTTTTTCATAACCTTGGTACTTTTGAGAATGATATTTTATAGAATGTCCTGGGTTTTGTCTGATTTTTTTTCATGATTAGATTGGGGTTATGGGTTCTTGGGAAGAAGGCCACAGAGAAAATTGCATTTTCATCATATCATGTTAAGAGTGTATACTATCAACATGACTTCTTAATGGTCATGTTAAGCTTGATCACCTGGTTGAAAAAGTTTTATTCATTGTACAGTTATTCCTTTGCCCATTTCCATATTGTAATATTTGGAAGGAAGTCACTCTACACAGCCCACACTTGAGGGGATGGGAGGGTGTTATGTTCCACAGTCTTGAAGGGGAATATTTACATTAATAATTTGAAATTTTGCATGGGAGACTAGCCTATTCTTATTTATTTATTTATATTGTATGGGATCAGGAATGTTTACTTCATATATTGGGTTCTAACCTTCTACTATATTTTGTTGCTTAAATTATTTCAAATTTGGCCATCATCAGTCAACTCAGTTGGCTCTTTTGTTAATTTGGCACTTTGCTGCCACTGTGTTTTATCTCATGTTGTTACTTTCTGGCAGTATAGGATACTCCAGGCTCGTGGTCTATATTTTCTGCCTTCACTCTAGTATCAATCATTTCTCCAAAGGGTGCTGGATGCTTGCTTGGGAAAAATGGGTTTAGAAACTGAGATCTGGGTCTTAGATGTGCTCATTATTATTGGGACGTCATTGCCTTAAGACTGCCTCAATAGATAGAGCTGATATTATTCATAATAATAATAAACCAATTATTCATAATAATAATAATAATTCATAATAATAATAATAATTCATAATAATAATAAACAATAAATTCACAAGTTGTCCAGATACAGGTTTCTGTTTCCATGTTGAGTCATCTATATTAAGCTAAACATGAGTTTATTTTTTGTCTCCAACTCTCATCCAGTATGACATGATTCATTCTAGCTTCCTCCCTTCATCTGTAACCTCTTGCTCCAATAATGGCTTGATTATACCTGATTTTGTAGTGTATTTTACATTAGTTCATCTAACATTTTTCTTCTTTATTCCTCCCCCAACAATCATTTTTAACAAGGGGTGACCATTTTTAAGAAGGTGTTTGTTATGTCTGGAGTATATGCTACTGCCCACACCCAAAAGTATATTGATTTTTTATTTAAGCCCATGTCTCTTCTTCTGTAAAATGAACTAGAACAGATGATACCAGATAGTGTATGTAATGCATTTTGTGAAAAGCCACTTACTCTTCATTGATGTCTCACACTGACCATACTTTCCATTTAGTGATGTCCTTAAGTTTCACAAATAAGGCCACACATTCATCTTACCTATCTCTCTCTTGGTTCTTTTCATGTTTGTCTTCTCTCTATGCAGTGTTCCATTGTAAATGCCTGTTATACTTTGATAACTACATTAAAATGAAGGCAATGTTTGTAGCAATTTATTTATACAGCTTTTTACTTTCATCTCAGCTGAGTCCATAAATAAAAATGTCTTCTTCAAGCAGTTGACTCAAAAAACACACATGTTTAAGAAAACTGCAAAAGAATATGCTATCTTTATGATTTATTAAGAGAAGATAAATGAAGAGTTAAAAATATCTTTCAGTCTACTATCATGAACTGAAGAGGGGAAATATGTCAACTGGTATATATGTCAAGAAATGCTAGAGAATTGTAGTTTTATTACTCAAGATCTATTTCAGACAAATAGATGGAGGCAAATATTCCTTGTACTTTAGCTGTGATTTATTTTGCAAGTAAAGCCCTATCTATGCAGCACAGCTTAATGTGAAGATTTGAATTGGATTGTCAGATGTAGCCAAGTCAAGCAATTCCAACTGTGAAGTGAAACTTTGAATTGAATTCTCCAGTTTGTGTTAAGACGGAAGGTTTCAATATTGAGATCTGCCCATTAAAAATAAAGCTTGCACTTTGCTACAACTATTTTGCATCCTAGGTTTCTTGGAATGGACCATTTCAGTCTCAGATCTTCCTCCCCTTCTCTTTGTGTAAATATTCTTCTTGATTAGAATAATGTCCCTACTTGTTGTTTAGCAAAGATAGCTACCCTATGTATTGTGTAACAAAGCTATTTCTACATCTTAGTTCTTTTTTAGAGTCCATTCTTTCAGAAAGATTTGTCATTTCATTAGTTTTGAAACACGTTTCTTCAGATAGCTGTCTTTATTTTTTTATTTTTTTTAAGATTTATTTATTTATACATACAAGAACTGGGGTACAGGCCAGAGGTGCGGGGAGGGGGGTTGTGGTGAGAGGATTCACCAGAGACAGAGTGGGGAACAGAACAGGCAGACTGACTGAATTACACTGCTGAGGGGAGCAGTGGGCGAGTCAGGAGAGGTCTGCTGCACCATATGGCAGCTCCCTGGCTGGCCGGAGAGCAAACTTGTGCTGGAGAGGCTGCGGATTGCTTCATAGTGCGGTGCTTAACCCCTTGTGCCACCAGGGAGGTCCCCAGACAGCTATGGTTAATGGAAGATTGTATGGAAGTATGGAATAGGGTAGGGTTTTCTAAGTTGAGCTCCCCAGCATTCTGTTTCCCAAAATGGTAATGAAAGTTTTATAAAGCATGTATTATACAGACACATTTAAGAAATATTATGTTGAACAAAATTAAGCAGATTTTTTTTTCTGCAGAAGTTCCCCAACCTATTGATATGTGCTTACGTGATGTGACGCTCTAAGGGGGACATAAATTTCCAATTATTATGTCTGTGGAACTTCTTTTTTGAATCTGGCAAAAGTTCTGTTCTTCCCGTTATCTGTTGCTGTATAACATAAACCTCCCTGATTTGGAACAGTTTATTACTCTCACAGTTTTCAGGATTCTCAGGATTGAGAATCTAGTTTCTGGATCAATCCAGTTTCTCAGAATTGTTCTGGAGGATAGTTCTTCCTTGGGGTGTCTAGTGCAGCTGCAATCAGACAGAGGCTGGATCTGGAGTTATGTGAATATTCAGTTAATCTAGACATTTACATGAATGACAGTTGATGGTAGATGGTGGCTACTGGTGGAGAACTCAGTTGTGACTGTCCATAGAGAATTTACCCATGTCCTTTCTAGAAGCCTCTGGCTTCTCTTAGGGATTTTGTGAGGTAGAATTATAAGAGGGAAAATAAAGAGCCAGCATTCTAAGTACTCAAGAGGGAAGCTCTAACACCTTCTAATATTCCAATTTAGAAGTCCCAGAATATCAACTCTGCTATAGTTTCTTGATTAAACAAGACCCAAAATACAACCTAGATTCAATGGGAGGGGAATTAGACACTACTTCTTGATGTCTAAGGAAGGAATGAATGGTGGCCACCTTTATATTATTCATGGGAATTTTTAACATTTCATGGGACACAATATAGAACAATTTGGGTAAGTGGTGAGTCAAAGTAAGTGTGTGTGTGTGTGTTTGTGTGAAGGGTATTATGGGAAAAGTCCACCCATCAGGAAGAAACATTTTGCCACCAACACTGTTTAACCAGCTTTGCTGGTATATAGTGATAATATAAAACATATCTAGTTTTAGATAATTTTATTGTTTTAAAATTCTCTCTAGATAGGGTTGGCAGGTAAATTGCAACATCCCCAGTTAAATTTGAATAATAGCGAACCATTATTTTTTTAGTGCAGCTATGTCCCAAATATTACTTGGGACATGTGAAAAATATTTATTTGAAAACAAATTTGAGAGTCCTTTTTTTTTAAGTTTTAAATCTGGCAACAATATCTATAGATATACCTTCACAGCTGATATTATTGGATGTCTCTTTTTGTTCCTCTCCTGCCCCTTCAAGTTGCTACACCCCGGGGGTTGAGAAAAAAATTGATGTAATGAAAAGAACACAGGTTTCAAAATCAGTGAAATATGATTTTTGATTCAGATCAAAAACTTGAATCTTCCATTGCCAACCGTGTAATTGTTAAGTTATTTAACTCATTGAGCCTGTTTCATCATTCTGGGATTCATTATGACTACCTGGCTGGATTGCTTGGCACATAGGTGAGATAATATGTGTAAAGTACCTAACTCTGTAAACAGGACATAACAAGCTTCAGTTCCCCCCTCCCCATAAAGCAAAAGCAATAGGGAAATGCTCCTTAGCTTTGTAGCTGAAGAATCACAATAGGGTGGGAATTTAAGAAGGGATTTTTTTAATATTTTATTTTATATAATTCTTACATCATTTTTCATCTTTGCACAATGTATGCATTTTCATTTTGGTTATATTCCCCATACAATTGCACTCCCCCCTTATTTTAACTCTAGTTCTTCCTCTCCCTGCCCCTCTCTCCTACTTCCCCCACCACATAGTGTGTCTCTGGTTTATAGTTGCTTGTTGATTTTGATTATTACTTTGTATTGATTAGTCTTTTTTCCTGTCTCATATTTAAGTTTTCTAAATTCCTGCTATGAGTGAGACCATCTGGTATTTTTCTTTTTCTTTCTGACTTATTTTGCTGAGCATGACCCCTTCTAGCTCCATTCATGTTGCTGAAAATTGCATGTGTTTATCTTTTTTGATTGCTGAGTAGTATTCCATGGTGTATATGTACCACATCACTTGTAATCAGGGAAATGCAAATCAAAACTACAATGAGATACCATCTCACACCAGTGAGAATGGCACATATTTAAAAAAAAAAAAAAACAAACTAGCAGCAACAAATGTTGGCGAGGATGTGGAGAAAAAGGAACTCTCCTGCACTGTTGGTGGGAGTGCAAACTGGTGCAACCACTATGGAGAGCTGTGTGGAGATTTCTGGACCTACTAAACATAGAGCTTCCATATGATCCAGCAATTCCACTCCTAGGTATTTACCCAAGTGACACAGAAACAGTAAATCCAAAGGCCACCTGCAGGCCTATGTTTATAGCAGCACTATTTACAATAGCTAAGATATGGAAACAACCCAAATGCCCAAAAATAGATGACTGGGTCAAGAAGGGATTTTATTTGTTTTAATTCTTTTAGAAGAATGGGAAGTAATTGAGGTGTCCTAGTTGCAGAGTTTGATTCAGAACTTAAAGGAAAGAAAAAATATTGATAACAACTCTGATACCCACATCATGGCTGCCAACCTTGCTTGCATTCTCTTCCCCTTTTCTTTCAATCTCATGTACAAGTTCATGGAGCACCGGGTCTATTTCTTTGGGCATCACCTATCTGTCCATTGCCCAAATGAGAGTTGGGACTTTATTTTTATTGATATGTTTATTTTTTCAGAGCTGCATGTCTGCTTTACTCATCATGAGATCCTTTGACCTTTGTACCTTGTCAGCATTTAATATAGACTGGAGGGTGAAAGAATAAATCAATAAATGATCCAAGATAATCGGACCTAAAATCTTTCTTCCACTCCTTATTCTCCTCCCAGATGATGTTAGCAATAAAAAATGAAGAAAACAGGGTTTCCCTGGTGGCACAGGCGGTTGAGTGCTGCACTGTGAAGCTGTCTGCAGCCTCTGCAGCACGCAGGTTCGATCCCGGCCTGCCAGCAAGACTCCCACATGGCACGGCAGACATCTCCTTTCTCCCCCACTGATCTCCTCAGGAGTGTATTACATCAGTCTGCCTGTTCTGTTCCCCACTCTGTCTCTGGTGAATCCTCTCACCCCCGCATCTCTGGCCTGTACCCCAGCACTTGTATAAATAAATCTTTTAAAAAAAAAAAGAAAAGAAAACAAAAAAGCCAAAACTTCACTTTGGACATAAAGGTCTAAGATTCAGAGATGTTAAATCATTTCTCCAAAGACACAGAGCAGGGTCAGGACTGTGCTCTCTCAAAAATCTGACTCCCCATTCCTCTGTAGATTTGAGCCCATCTCAGTCACTGCAAAGCTGGTTTTCCTTTGCTCATTATGAAGAGAAGGTCTCGGGGAATCAGATCAGCATGTGGTGGTTTGAGGAGTCATCTCTGCCCTTTAGAGCCAGCCGGACCTAAGGCATGTGTGTCTGCATCAATTTTGCTGAACTTCTCTCTCTCTCCACCACTCCCTTCTACAATGACTCAGCATCTTTCATCGCTTTTTTCCCCCTTCTTCAGCATATCTAAGAAAAATAGCCCTTTAACAATAAAATATTACAGTTACCTCACATTTAATGGAATTCTTAGAGATTCCATATGTCTAAGATTTGAAGTTCTATGTTGGAATGCCAAAAATATTAGTGAAAATCTTAAATTCCACAAAAGGAGTCCTCTGTTTCCATGCTCAAGTCTGCACACATATGCTGTGGTTGCTGGTGTGGTGAGTGGTACCTTTTTTTATTGACTGACAGAATAAATACTGCATAAAGCCAAAATAACCCATAGCAGATGACTAAATGCATGTTAAATTTAGCTAAGAGTAAAGGCACTTGTCATTTTAAAACTTTCCTTTTGCTTCCTCTTTTTTTAGTGTTGGTGGGGGGTGGGGAAGTGGTAAGAGGGGTGTGGATTGCCAAAGCAAGCAAGAAGGAAAGGAAAAACATAGCATACATGAGAGATGTTAGGGGGAAAATCAAACAATATTTCCATTCTGTTATGCAATTATGGAATTCTTGACGAAGGGAACTGAGCACTTTTAGAAACCCTCTCAACTTTCTTCATTTCATAGATTAAAAAATGCAAAGTCAAAGTCCAGTGTTGTAGGATCTCATTAATGGAAGAGCTGAGAGTTGAGGACTTTGATGTCACATCACCTCTTTAGAGGCCTCTCACTCAGTACCTTCTCTGTGATGCCTTCTATGTGTCCCCAGGCATGTCCATGCAGCTCAGCCCCAATATTGCCATAGTGCTCTGCATTCTCTGTGCACCCCAAGGTGCTGTGTCCACTGCTTTACTTACTGGCTGCTCCCTCAGTCTTATATGACCATGAGCTCCAGGGTTATGCTATTCATGCATCTGGTGGGGGGCGGGGGTTGGAGGGAAGAGGATGACTAGAATGTTCTTATGTGTGGTGGGCTTTCCTTCAATTTTTCTTAATACTGGCCTTTTGCCTATCAGCATGTGTAGATTTTCCAGATGGTTCTTTTGTTGTTCCTCAGTAGTTTTAATCTCTGAAGCTTTCTTAGATGCAATCTGCTTCAATGGCAAGTGCTTTGCTATCAGACCTGGCGTCCTTTCCTGCATCTTATTTGTGAGCTGCTTGATCCAAGGCAGGTTATTCAGTCATTTTAGGGATCAGTCATTTCTCTTCTGTGAAATGGATATATAAATAACTATATAATAACTCTTCTGTGAAATGGATATATAAATATATGAAGATCTTTATAGAGAAAAGTGAGATAAGGCAGAAAAAGTCCCTGATAGTTGACTGATCTACTTTTTAACATCTTTCTCCTAGCTTCCCCTAGAGATTAGGTTGAACTGCTATGGCCGTGCGGTGAACCAGTTGCTTCTGCAAGGACTGAATGCATGATTTCAGTTGTTATGATTATTGCTCTTTGTTTCTGACCCCCAAGAAGTTTATTTTTTTGATTTTTGCTCAATTTATTATAATCTGGAATGTTCTGTGATAAGATGGACTACATTTATTTTGGAATGTTGAACCATATTTATACCTGGAATAAATACCACTTGGTTGTGGTATAGAATTTTTTTATTCATTTTCTAATTTTGAAAGAAAGTTTATATCTATGTTGATTCTATTAATCATTTAGATGTTAGTCATCAGTTGTCTTTTTTATGTTATATCAGGTTTTGGTAATAGGGTAATGCTTACCTCATACAATGAATTAAGAAATATTTTCTCTGCTTTGAAGACATTACAGACAGTTGATATTTCTTTCTTTGGATTTTGGAGGAATTCACCAGTGGGGCCATCTAAGCATCATGCTTTCCTTTTTTTTTTTTTTTTGAAGGTTGTTAATTATTGGTTCAGTTTTTAAAATTACAAATCGGGCTATTCAGATTTGTTATTACCCCTATGTGCTGTCTGTTAATTTGTAACATTCAAGAATTCATCTGCTTCATTTAATTACCAAATTTATGAGCAGAGTTATCTGTAGTTTTCCTTTATTATTGCTTTAACATCTATGGGATCTATCCTGTGATACCATACACTTTCACTTCTGACACTGGCAGTTTGTAACTTATCTCTCTTATTCTTGATGTGTGGCTAGAGGTTCATCAAATTTATTGATGTTTTCAGGTGACCATTAGTCTTTAAATGGTCCTATGTCCCTGGGCTGTAACTCTCACAGGTGTTTTTACTGATGATATAGTTTTGTTTTGTTTTTTTCCCTTTCTAGGGTTTATTTATTTATTTATTTTTGCATAGAAGACCTGGGGTAGGCAGAAGTTTGTTGGGAGGGGGTTGAGAGAATTCACTGGAGACAGGGTGGGGAGCAAAACAGGCAGATTGGCTGAAATATACTGCTGAGGGGAGCAGTGGGTAAGACAGGAGAGGTCTGCTGGGCCGTGTGCATTAGCTCCCTGATCAGGGACTGAACTCAGGCTGTAGCAGTGACAGCACTGAGACTTAACCCCTTGGCCGCCAGGAGGTTGCTTTGTTTCAATTTATTTCCTCAAAGTTCCACCCCTGTTGCCTATATTCTCTCTCCATAGATGAGAATGGAAGACTGATGGGGACTGGAGGGATGGGGAATTCTCTTGGCACAGCTTGCATAAGACTGGCCAAGTCATTTTTCCCTGCAGGGTCAGCTTTTATTGTAGTGAAGGCTCTAGATCTATTTTGTGATTATTTTTCTCCTCCTTCTGCCAGAATCTTGATGAAATTTTTTGTTATATTTACCTGTAGAATCTGGAGGTGTTACTGAAAGTAAAGCACAAAAAATGTTGGGGGGCCCTCAACTTCAAGACAGTATATACTCAGCCTCTATCAGTTGTTCAAACAACCATATGCCTGCCTCCCTACCAGTTCATGGCTCTGGTGGCCTCCCCTCCAGGAAAGCAGGTCTCACTGCATTTGTCTGGATGCTTGTCTTTCTCCAGATTTTAGGGTGGTGACTTGGTTCTCTGATAAGCCCACGAAAATTCTCTGATTTTCATTTTTTCTCATTGTGAGGATGAAAATGACAACTTATACTTTCTGCAATCAGAATTCCCCGTTGTTTTTGAGTATGTTAATATATTTGCATACATATGTAACAAATGAATGTATAGACACATATCATGCACATGCCCATGCATATAATTATATCCCCACACGCATGCACACCTATATTTGTATGGGCCTAGCACTTTGTATTTTGTGCAGATGGAGGTGAATTTGGGTGGTGCTTCCATGTAGACTTTGGTGTCATCTTAAATAGGAGAATTTGCTAGGCCATTGTTCATTCATACGGCACAACAGTTTATGGATCAGGTATTGCTGTGATATTTGACAGATGAGGAAACAGAGGTCAAATCCTATTTATTTTTTTCTGAATGGAAAAAAAAATATGAAAGGTTTTATAGGTACATCTGTGCTTTAAAATGGCTCTTGATTGCTCCCCTACCTGATCTGTTCTCCAGGAAGGAGAGCTATGCTGCATTAGCTATAGAATCCCAGAGAAGGAGATAGGAGATCATTTGATGGAACAATGAATGTTGTTGAATGACTGAATGTTGTCAGAGTGCTGCCTTTCAATTCCACGGAAATGAAAATGCAGTAGTGACCCCATTTTTATTAGTTTTAAATAGTTGTTAATTAAGAGTGGATTCTGTGCCTAGATGGTTATATCATGTGGATCTGCTCTACGCTCTCTTCTGCTTCTGCTTCTCAGGGAAAGCAAGCACAAATTTCCTTGCTTATCAAGGAAGTATTCCCCTTGTGATGGGATAAAACACATCTCAGATCATGGTTTTACTTCCTCAGCTAAATTATGTGTATAAGCACCCTTCTGAGAGGGCATTTTTCTGCCACTTGCTAAAGAGTAACTTGTTTGACATTTACAAGTAACCTGGGCAATCCCAAGAAATGCACTATGTAGTAAAGGCACTTCCATAAAAGATGGTTGACTGATGGTTTAGCCAAAATATGATACCTGGTAGTTTATGGCAATTTTCTCTATCAGGAGTCGATACTGAATTTATTTCAAAAGTGCCTTAAGAGTATGCTACCAAGGCATTCCCTCGTTTTGTAAAGCACGCACTACAAGAGAAAGTAGGGAAATAAAGACAGCGTGTGTGTGTGTGTGTGTGTGTGTGTGCGCGCGTGCATGTGGAAGGGGTGTTAGTAGTTTTCTCTTGAATACACACAGACTTCACACAGAGAGATTGATAGACTGCATTTTATTACTCCAGAGCTTGCAAAACCATCCCCATTGCAGAATTTGTTAATGAAAAGAAAAAGAGAGTGATTTAAAGACATTTATTTGATTTCAATAGGCAACTCAATGGTAATTCCCTTTACAATATTTTAAACAAATATCCCATTAAAGACTTGCATCCCATTCTTTGCACAAGTTTTTTCATTCCTCCTAACAATTCAAGTCCTAGAATAGCAAAACCCAATCACCTATTTTAAAATTCTCTCAGGCATTTTAACTACAAAGTCAGAACAATTTTGCTTGTTACTTCAATGGGCTGTTAGCATAATGTGAGAAAAGAGGGTGTGCTTTTTTTTAATAAACTTATGAAAGAATCAGGGTGTGTTTTAATGCTGTTTCTGTCACAAATTAACTCTGCAGTCTTTGCAAACAGTGTGTCTGCTTGATGTCTAAGCCCTGATTTTTTAAAGTGAAGATTAAAATACCTGTCAAGCTCATATCACAGAGTTTAAATGTTAATAAAGTGAAATAGTACATATAAAATTAGAGTCCTTTCTGATAATATAAACCTTTGCATTGCTGTGGCATATTTTGCAAGTATGAGTTTTATTTCTAAAACTCTGGGAAAGCTTCTCTGCAGACATGTGAGCAAACTGTTGACATGCATTATTCTTTGACTACCCTGCCTGCCTTCATCTGTTGAGATTCCTACATTATAGCATATAGAATTAAAAAATAAGAATATGCTAATATATGCATGTGTTCATACAAGCACACATGCATGTAATTTTTAAAAAGATTTATTTTATTTATGCATACAAGAGCTAGGGTGTAGGCCAGAGGTGCAGGAGGCAGAGAAGATTCACCAGAGACAGAGTGGGGAGCAGAACAGGCAGATCTACTGTGATACACTGCTGAGTGGGGACAGGAGAGGTCTGCTGTGCCATATGGGTCAGCTCCCTGGCCAGGGACCGAACTCATGCTGCAGTAACTGCAAACAGCTTTATAGTGGTGAGACTTCACCCCTTGTGCCACGAGGGAAGCCCTACACCTACATTTTAACCACAAGATTTAGTGCTTCCTATAAAACACTCAACCCAAACAATAGTCCTTTCATAAAGGTAACTTAATTTGAAGAGAGAAAGAAGAACAAATAATACCTTAAAACAGTGGATGTCATTCATGTAGAATTGCAAAATATTGCTTTTGACCCACTCATGGATTAATTGAAGATGTTTCAAGTTTTTTTTTTTTTTTTTAATTTCCAAAAATGAGTAGAATAGAGTTAAAGTGGGAAATGTGATCCCTGATGATAGGAAAATATAATGTTCTTGTCAGGTTAGAAACACTTTTAATTGTACAGATGTATGACTTAGCACAAAACAAATTTTAAAACTTTAAACAATGCTAAGTTTTCCAAATGTATTTACATCTTTCCAGATTGTTGAGGACAGGGTAACCTAGTACTTCACTTTTTTTCCCCACAGATAAATAATTCACTGTCTTATGAAATTTACCTCTTTAAAGTGTACACTTACATTTTGTTCCTTGCACTTTTCTTTATTCATTTTCTTTCTGCTTTTTGAAGTTGATAATTTCAATTGACCTCTCTTCAAGTTTGCTAATTCTTTCTTGTGCATATTCAAATATCTGCTCAGTTTCTTTTGTTAATATTTAATTTCAGCTTTGTATTTTTGAACTCTAGTATTTCCTTCTGGTACTTTTAAAAATATTCATCTCTTGTTGTTCTCTATTTGCTGCATCATGAAACAATATAGTTTTCTTTAACTATATTTCAATTAGATACTTAAAATTTTTGTCTATTTTAGTCTAATACCTGGGCTTCTTGTTTATGATTTATTTATGCATACAAGAACTGGGGTACAGGCCAGAGGTGTGGGAGATGAGAGGATTCAGCAGAGACAGAGTGGGAAACAGAACAGGCAGATTGACTGAAATACACTGATGAGGGGAGCATCAGGTGAGTCAGGTCAGGTCTGCTGCACCATGTGGGTAGCTCCCTGGCCAGAGATCGAACTCATGCTGCAGAGGCTGCAGACAGCTTCACAGTGCTGCATCTTAATGCCTTGCTCCACCAGGGAGGCCTAATATCTGGGTTTCTTCAAGAATAGTTGCTTCTGGATGCCTTTTTCCTGTGATGTGCAATATTTTCTTGTTACTTTATATGTCTTACAAAGTTTTGTTATAATCTTGCATTTTAAATAATATAATTTGGAGACTATAAATCAGATTCTTCTTCTCCCCAGAGTTTCTTGTTGGCTTCTATTTAACTGTTGTTTCTTTAGTGAATCTCTTAATTGCATTTTGAACAAATCTATATTCTTTTTCATGCATGGCTACTGAGATCTCTGTGTTAGCTTAATGATAAGGTAATGACTAGACCGAGATTTCCTTAGCTACTTAGGATCAATAAGTTGGACAGCTTTGGTCAAGGGATTCACTCTGCATGTGAGGTTTGCCTTGTAGGCAGCCTATTCATTCTGTCTTAGTTTTTACCTCCTTCTTTCACAGAAGCTCAGGGAAGACCAGGGTGTTAGATCCTAGGGTTTTCTCAGGTATTTTCTGGGTATGCATGCAGCCTTGGCATGTACACAGCCCTACACGTTTTTTTTTTAGAGGCATGTTTTATTTATTTATTCATTTGTTTGTTTGTTTGTTTGGTTTATGCATGCACTGGGTACAGTCAGAAGCCGGGAGGGTGAGAGAATTCACCAGAGCCAGAGCGGGGAGCAGAGCAGGCAGAAGGACCGAAGTACACTGCTGAGGGGAGCAGCAGGCGGCAGGAGAGGTCTGTGCGCCATGTGGGACCCTCCTCAGGTGGCTGGGGAGCAGCCGGGTGCAGCAGAGGCCGTGGACAGCTTCACAACCCAGTGCTCAACCGCTGCACCACCAGGGAGGCCCCAACAGCCCTACCTGTTTGTGTGACTTTCTAGATTCCCAGGAACACATCAGAACTTTGAAAAGCCTCCAGCAGGCTTCTTATTTACATTTAATTTTTTGTTTGTTGTTTGTCTCAACTTTTGATACTACTTCTTATATTAATACCATGATATTAAATAATACCACTTCTTCTGTTTGACAAAAGGAGAGGAAGAAGGGATGACTGGTGTCCTGTGTTTCCTAAGTGATTATCTCCTTTTCACCAAGTTTTTCTGGCATACTGTTTTACTCAGAATTCTTTCTGGTTTCCCTTTCTCTTCATTCTCTGGATAAAAACTTCTAGTTCCTCAGGCAATTTTTTTTTTTTGCATATCTTGAAAGACAATTTCTTTTCTCTGTTTATTATGAGAAAGCAGATGTCTTTTCCACATGTTTCTCTCTAGTGTTGGATTATTTCTTGGTGCATTGTTGCTACAAATATCACACTCCTTTATCCCACATGGTGACATTGTCTCTTTAGAAGTGGGAAATACAAAAACTATAAATATTTGTCTATTTCCAAATGTTCTCAGATTTTATTGACATCGTGATTCCCACCAATTTCAGGGATGAGGCTATTCTCAAATCTACCTATTCTCTATTCATTATTTCAAAAATCTCATCCTATACTGACTCTTCTCTTTCCCCATCACTGAAACAACTTTATCTTGTACATGCATTAGAGACATGGTCAGACGAAAAAGAGAAGTTAGTCCCTGATCCATATTTATATTCAATTTAAAGTGAATCATCTCCCCAAAAGTTATGTGATCTTGATACTCTCTAAAAAGATCTAGGTATATCTATTGCTTTGGGCATTTTGGCATTAATGAAATCTCCTATATCTATCTACCTACATGAGATAAAATCCTACCTATGAAGGGAAAGTTAAAAAAATTCTAATTTATTTCCTGGTAGCCTTATTTAACCAAAAATTATGAATGATATTTGTTGGTTGTAATGGTGTCTAAACCTGGAGAAGAAATTGAAAGAACTACTAAGCATAGGATATTTGATTCCATATCCTCATGCAGGGATTCTACTTACAATCTGAGTTGCTAACCTAGTAGATGTCCAGATGGATTAAGTGAGTCATATATAAGTGAACCCAGAGAAAGAATCACACATCAAATACTTGGATCCTATGGTTGGTGGAGTATTGAAGTAGAGCAGACAGACCACATACTAAATAGCCGGCAAACAGTGGTACTGAGTACATGGAATTTGGACAGATGCAGTGTGATTCCCAGGGTAAGCGGACAATGAGAAACATAGAAGTAAGAGGCCCTGGAGAAAGAGAAGTTATGTCACTTTTTTAAACTTCCTTTTTAGAATTTTGATTTCATATCAAAACCCTCCCACTCTATGGGATGTCACACATGAGGATATGATGGAATTTTCAGCTTCCTAACCATTCACAGCCTCAAAAAGGTTGTTTTCTTTTTTTATTTTTAAAGATTATTTATTTATACGAGCACTGGGTACAGTCAGAAGCGTGGGAGGGTGAGAGAATTCACCAGAGCCAGAGCGGAGAGCAACAGACAGACTGACGAAGTACACTGCTGAGGGGAGCAGCGGGCGGCAGGAGAGGTCTGCGCGCCATGTGGGACCTTCGCCAGTGGCCGGGGATCGAACCGGCGCTGCAGAGGCTGTGGGCAGCTTCGCAACCCAGCGCTCAAGGGCTGCGCCACCCGGGAGGCCTACAGAAGGTTGTTTTCTATAGGCTATGTTGTGTTAATGAACAAATCGTAAAATATTTGTGGCTTAGCATAGAAAATAGTACAAGATTATTTGTCATCACAATGTATTATGGTTGATCAGGCAGATCTCCCCAATAGTTTTCTTTCAAGCAACGAGTCAGGGACCAAGAACGTTTCCATATGAGGTATGCCATATGGAACAAATGACGCCCAGTGTAAGCACTCAGTTGGAGAGAGGCTGAGGGAAGATAAAGCATGTTCTAGAATAATTTCCCTGTTGTCTAGTTATATACCATGGACCATCATCAGTGAAGTGGCTCCAGTTTAACTGCAATCATGATTGGTAGTCTTCCCTGTGTTCCAGAGGAAACTATGTGTCATTATCTCTGCTTTAGGTTTTCTTGACTCTGAGGGGGAATTTTGCATTAGCATCTGGTGCCTGGATAAGTCTCTGGAAAGAGAACTTATTGGTGATGGCAGGCAGAATAAACTGATGGTTGAGTTTTAAAAGATATTAGCAGTTATTAACCAAATGAACTAATAAATATTGCTGGCCTCACATAGAAAAGAATACAGAGGGAAAAAAAATGAACAGTTTCGGCATGTTAGCATCTAAGGCGTTTAGCCTAGGATTTCCATCTTCTGTTGTTACCAACTATAAAGTCTCTGGCTGGGTTTGAGCCTCTGTTAGAGGCTCCAAGGTCATTTCCACTTCTGTTATTTAACAATGTCACGGTTACCCACCCCCGCACACCCTTTTTTGGACACTTGTTAGATTTTCTATAAACCCTGTGGCTGACATGAGTCTTTATTTGGGAAGAAAATTTGAATCTTAGAAACAAAAGATGATTTTCCAATCGCATGTGGCTTATTTACCAACATTGGATTTTTATTAAAGATTCCATTTACCATCTGTCCTTTCCTTTATTCTAATGATCATATAGATGTCTTTTCCCCTCATGTTAAAAATACTAATTTGTTTTCTGGAGTGACTTACTCAGAAGATGAAATACAAGCCATGCTTCCTGTAGTTTTTATTGTTGTTTTTGTTTTTTTCTGTGTTGGGATGCTGTTACTCTCTTGGACTTAGGATTTGTTGAAAAAAATTAATTTTGCTTAAGTATGAATCAAAGTATATTGTTTCGTGAAATGTGAAGATGAGTTTTTACCCCAAGTTTGACCTCATTGGTGGATATTATATTTAGAATGTGTGTGTTTCTCTGCTTCTGCTGTGAAACAGCAGACGTCAGTAGTTTTGGATTCTGATTACACATTTTTTACATCTGTGACATTTTAACTATTTTACTTGCTTCTCTATGCATTAGCTTCCTCATCTCTGTAAAGTGGATATCTGGGGCCTCCCTGGTAGTGCAAGGTGTTAAGACTCAGCACTATAAAGTTATCCAAAGCCGCTACAGCATGAGTTCGATCCCTGCTAGGGGGTTGACCCACATGGTGCAGCAGACCTCTCCTGTCTCACCCACTGCTCCCCTCAGCAGTGTATTTCAGTAGATCCACCTGCTCTGCTCCCCACTCTGTCCCTAGTGAATCTTCTCACCCTTTGTACCTCTGACCTGTACCCCAGTTCTTGCATGCATAAATCAATAAATCTTTAAAAAATAAAGTGGATATTTGTAGCACTTACACAGTAGGGCAGTTGTAAAGCTTAAGGGAGGAAGTTTTTGACAAATTCTTAGCCTCTTAGCATAGAGATACTTCTAAGCAAAGGTGAAGTACTATTATGAGGAAAATCATTAATATTATCATTTTATTTAATTGCACAATAAATGCTTAGTTACTCTTAGTGCATGTTAAACACCACAAAACATATCTGCTTTGATAGAGAATATCTAAATTCTTTTGTTATAGTTTCATTATACTATTAGGACATGATCCTAGTGATAGTATCAAATTTAGCCCAATTTTTCAAGGACAGAGAGTGGAATGCTTTTTTTCCCTGGCTCTACTAAGAATGAGTATTAAGGCAACTTGTCATTATTTTGCCAGGCATAGTTATAATGATATCTTCATTTAATTATGTGTTTTGTGGATGATCCTATGTCTAATATAGTACCAAGCACATAATAAGTACTTAATAAGTATATGTCAAATTAACCAGTACATTATGCAATTAAACTACAAGTCTCCTCATAGAAAGGAGGAACTTGCTTCTGAAATCATTTTCCCAGGATATACAATCATATTACTGGAACATTCATTATGTAAATTCAGAAATTTAGCTGTTTTGTAACCCTAAGTCATCCCTCAGGGAAGCAAACCAATCAACTTCCATGTGGATACTCCAAGACAAGCATCATTAAAAAAAACAAACCCCCAAAGTGAAAAGCAAAACAAAGAAAAACAGAACAACACAAAGAACAGGTAAGCAGGAAAAATAAAAAGCAGCCTCAGGTGCTCCTTGACTGTATATAATCATCTTTTCCCTGTGACTTCTCACATCATTGTCACTTTATCGTGGTCTGTGTCTAAATTCCCTCTCCCTTTTTTAAAAGATTTATTTATTTTATACAAGAACCGGGGTACTGGCCAGATTCATGGGAGGGTGAGAGGATTCACCAGAGACAGAGCAGGGAACAGAACAGACAGACTGAGTGAAATACACTGCTGAGGGGAGCAGTGGGTGAGACAGGAGAAGTCTGCTGCACCATGTGGGACCCTCACCGGCTGGCTGGGATCAAACCGGTGCTGCAGAAACTGCAGACAGCTTCACAGCGCGGCACTCAACCGACTGCTCCACCAGGGGAGGCCCTAAATTTCCCCTTTTTGATAAGGATGCTGTCATATTGAATTAGAGCCTACTTAATGGCCCTGTTTTAACTTGATTACCTCTGTAAAACCCCTATTTCCAAATTCAGTACTCCTGAAGTACTGGAGGTTAGCATTTCAATATATCTTTGAGGAGAGTGTGTTCATCACCAACACATCGATTTTTATTGATGTGTATTGAATTTCGAGTGTTTCAATCCACTTCATATGAAGTGCATTTGAGAAGTATCAAAGATTTTAACACATGCAGTGTTATTATCATTGTTATTAGAATGGATAGTCATTTATTCACAAGGGAACCTGAACATGGAGTAGATTATATACTACTTTAATTTAAACAAAATGCAAAATGCACTTGGTAAATGAATCTTTAGTCTTTAGGCTACTATTACATCTTTGCCTCAGTTTTTCTGCAGAAGAAAACTTTTGTAATTCTGTTTTCAATAAAGAATAATCAGTCCTAGAAACAGGATTCACTTAGTGTTAATGAAATCTAAATGGAATGAGCTCATTTTGCCACTGTTAAATTAGGGATGTATCTATATATGAAGCCCCAACCACCACTGGGAATCATTGTGTTGCTTTTCCTGTCTTCAGAAAAAGATGACCATTCTGGTATAAATCTCAGAAATCAGAATAACCTTGAAAATGAATGTCTTAATTCTATTTTGTTATGCCAGTTTCTAATAGCTAGAACCTTGGAAATCCTCGAAGCATAGAGCTCTTGCTTCTCGTACTGTGACATGGTAAACACAAGTATTAGATTGGCAAGCATGGTTTTTCTCTAATCAAATCAGAGTGGGAGAGAGGAAAAGTGTCTGAATGGGAATGAAATTCCCAGCAGTGGTTACAGCTGTTCTTGCAGTGGTGGGTGACTTACAACTCCAGACACTGAAACTTTTAATACAAACATGGGAAGACACTGCAGTCGATTTTGGCAATCCTGGGGATGGCTACATCTCAACAATGTGGTTGTCACTTGGGAGGAGAGATTAATAGGTGGTAATAAGCTTAAAATCTCAGAAAACCCCACTGGAAAGCCTTATGATATGCTTGACTTGAACTAATCCACAGGACTGAGGCCTGAGCTCAGATAACTCCTGAGTGGCTACCTTGCAGTTCATTTTCACAAACCTTCTAGATCGTATTAGTCGAGCAATATTTGAAGTGACAGAGGCAATGGTATTTAAGCTGTTCTATGTTGACCCTCATTTCCAGTCTCCTTGATGCTAGAGCTATTAGCAAAATGGCAGCTAGATTCAGGGAATGCTGGTGTAGTTTATATATTAATGCCCTCCAAGAGAATATTGAAGCCATATTTTTGCCTGGCAGCTCTGCAATTCAGTGTTACTCCCCAGCCCCCTACCCCCCAGCAAGAATAAACTTGGCTCACAGATAGGTAAAAATGAAGCAATTCATCAATTCATATTCTCCCAACATCCTAGTGAGATACACAAGTATGAGGCGACAGTACTAATTTGGTGGTGTTGCTTTGTAAAGTAAACGCTTCAGAACTGTATTTTGGAAAGAATGAGAAAAGTGATCTGTGGGTGGTCCTTGAGTGAGTGTGCATGACATTTTTTGTGTATCTTTTTTGCAAGAGCTGAGAGATTTTAATAGATAATATGGAATTCAATAGAAGCATCATCTAATAAGCGTGATGTGTGCTGTCATTGTTAATTCAAACATAATGAACAATGACTGAATAATCATGGCTGCTTCCAGAGGTCTGCCATATGCTCGTCTGGGATGATTGTTGCAGGAGGCCTCCTTAAATATGGATGCCACGAGCTAGCCAACAGCACTCCAAATAATCAGATTTTCTGCGGCTTGCAGAGTCTCATAGGGATTTTAGCTCTTTCAGTTAGTTAAATCATAAAAATGAAATCAGATTCTAAAGGGTTTTATGGATGTGTGTGCATTGGTGGAGAGAGAGGCATGGGAGATGAAGGGATGGAGGAAGGGAAGACAAAAGAGGAAAGAGTAAGAAACTCTAATGCTCTTTTTTTCCCCTAGGCCATTGACAACATAGTCTGAATTTGAAACAGTCTGTATACTACTCCTCCTTCCTCATCTGAGGATAAATTGACTATTGCTTTCTATAAAACTAGCATACTGGCCACATGCAGTATATTGAAGGGGACATTTCTCTTTGTATAACAATCTACTGTCTAGTTAAAGTCGAAATTGCAATGTATTCTGATATGTAAGTAAAGCCAAACTGATCCTTCCTTTATAGTCCATAAAATTAGTTGATGTATTTAGCACATTTATTGACTAGATTATACTTAGGCTGAATGAGCTGATGGACTGCAGAATTTGTCCTGATTTGCTCCGAAGGATTGAGTATATCATCTGGAGGAAGACACAGGAGAAAGTCCTCTTTTGAAGTAGGAAGGAAATCAGATTTGCATCACATTATATGCGCCTGAGTGTTAACTTTATTACTTATGGTCTTGAACAGGGCCCTGAAATTCTCAGAACTTCTCTCTTACTCATTGACAGGGTTGGGATAGGGAGAGAATTCTATCAGATTTTGTCAGTAAAGGATGAGCCTCCCCAGAATGTCCACAGCAAGTTTTTCCCGATATATGTTGCTCTGGCATGTGGCGCTAATTCCAGTGGAGGCCCTGTGGGTTGCAAGATAAAGTGTTACCCTTACCTTCATGAAGGAAGATTACCCAGATTTAGAGTCAAATCTGCCCCCTTTGGGGTTTGTGAGATACCCCCGGCAGGGCAAACATCTAGCACATCTGCTTGTCATTTAAGTCACTTTCTCCTTGTCATTGACACCCCTCATCTCGCACCTGTTCCTTAGTCTGTTTCATTTACTCTACAATTTATAGTCATGTATTCCTCTATACATATGTCATTAAGATTGTTCCATTTTTGCCCACTTAATCTGTTTGATGTTAATTTGTTAGCTTGACCAAACTGAGAAGTACCCAGAGAGGTAGGGGATTTACTCTAAATCCCTACATGAGGTAAGGTGCTTTGTGAACTATAAGGTACTCGGCCTGCTATTTCATGTACCATGTATGGTCTAGCAGCGCCAGTGTCACCTGGGAGCTGTGAATAATGCCAGGTGGCAGACCCAACCCCTAGTTTACTGAATTAGAATCTACATTTCAGTTAGCTCCCAAGGTGGTTCATATGCACAGTAGACTTTGAAAAGTGCTATGTATAGATTAGTTTGGGTGTACTGTAAAAAGTATTATTCAAGAATAATACAACATCGAGAAACCTAATCTATTTCTTGAACATAATATTGTAATCTTTTTCAAAGAAGAGATTCATGACACATAAACAATCCCCTCCAAAAGAAGTCTGAACCAAAACCAAATCAAACATAAGATCGAGACACAATACCTACACCTGTCTTCAAGGTATGTCCTAGGACATTATCAGCATAAACACGCCAACTTTTATTTTAACCTTTCCATAGGATGAACCTCATTGAAAAGTATGCCTATAAAAGTTCATAGCGATCTAAAAGTTTTGTTATATTAGTATATTTTAATGGTAAAGAAAGAAATACATTTAGAGATTTATGAGAGATTTTCATCCGGAAGTGTTGAAGTAGATTCTTTTATTATCCTCAATAACAAGAAGATTTACACCTAATCCTTGCAAATTCTGTAATTCATGCCTGTTATTACACTTTCTTTTTGTTGCATCAGCAGCAGCAACAGCACTATCTGGTAGGGTGTGATTGAAGTATCATGGAAAGTTTTAATAGCAAACAGATTTGAGAGATGCCAACATTTCCATTCATTTTCCAAAGAAGAGTTTGTTGATGCAGAACAAAGGGGTAATATGGGAAGAAACAATCATTAGTTATATTTTTAATCATGAGATGTTTTGGGAAATAAAAACCTATTTACTTTCTCTCATGACTTTGCTATCTAATCACTGAAATTTTATATTTTTAACAGATTTCAGGAGGTACAGTGAGTGAACAGCGACAACACAGTCTGAAATAAATAAGCTTTGAAAGTAATTAACAAAAACCAACAAACTTGCATACTTAATCATTGATGAAAATCAGCATTTTTTAAAATATAAGACTAAACCACAGGCACTACTCCCATTCTCTATCTATAAAACTGGTATAGAATTACAGACATACCAATGATTTTAGATGTTCATGTCTTCTTGAGAGAAAATATACACTGGAAACTTTTTGAGGTTTGAAATAACTTGTTTCAACTAATCAAATCTACAATATGTCTACAAGTTTGAACTCTTGCAGAATTTTGAATACCCTTCATATGAAATTTGTGTACATAGAATAGACAATTCCATTACTCTATTTCTTCCTCAAACACTGCTGCCCTCAAGGACCATTAGAAATGCTTTCATATGTGGGCCTCTCTGGTGGTGCAGGGGTTAAAGTCTCAGCTCTATCAAACTATTGCTAGCCACCATGGCATGCATTTGATCCCTGGCCAGGGAGCTAAGCCTCATGGCACAGTAGACCTCTCATGTCTTGCCTGCTGCTCCCCTCAGCAGTGTATTTCAGTAGATCTGCCAGTTCTTCTCCCCAGTCTATCTCTGGTGAATCCTCTCAGCACCCCTATCTACTTCCCTACCCCTTCCCCCTAACCGTAGCCTACATCTCAGTTCTTACATGCACACATAAATCTTAAAAAAAAAGAAATGCTTTCATATGTAAGCAACAGTGCCACAAACAGAAGACATTTGATTGTTTCACAAACACAAGAAATCCAAAGCGGGGAGGGGATTGGTAGGTGCAGGGACTCAATGATGTCATCGATGATGTCACATCCCGCTGTTCTTAGTAGGTGGTTATGGCCATCTACTTTCATTAGTTTATGAAATAATTATCACAGTGCTCATCATTGTATCTTCACAACAGGAATCCTAGCATAGGGAAGTTATTAGGTAGCCAAAAGATCTCATCTCACTTTCTCTACTTTTATCAGACAGGAGTATTTTTACCAGAACGTGTCCAAAAAACAATTCATCATGTCTTGTTGTCCCCCAGGTAGTCATTGCTTCTCAAAACAGCACTAAAGGCAGAAAAGTATCTGGGTTATTAGTTTCATTAGAGGAAGGCCAGGGAGAGAAAGGGTGTGGGATGTTTGATGCCTGAGGTCAACAATCAAATTGGCTATGTTAGAGGCTTCTTAGTTGCTGTCCACTTGTCAAACTTAATGGGCATATGAGTCACTAAGATACTTGCTGGAATACAGGTTCTGACAGTAGGTCTAGGGTGGGGCCAGAGTTGGGACTGTTCATTCCCAAAAAGCTGTCATCATTAGGTCATACCAGTATCACTGGACAGTGGACCATAGTTTGAATAGCAAAATTCTATATCATATCTGGTCTATCAATTTATATATATTTTTGATCTCAATATAATTATGTCTATGTGTAATCTCATGCTTTAATTTCTTTCTTCTGTCATTTTCTGTGTGCAGTTCTGTTGGTTCTTTATCACTGTTATTTTCTCACTTGCCCCATAGGCACTTTTAATAAGAAAAGTGCATGTCAAGTGTTTAGCATAAATATTAGCTGTAAGCTCTTTTAACCTTCCCTTTTCATTTTCTACCCTTGCTCATTTAATTGATGAAAGAGTATTTTTCCCCTTATTTTTCCTTCTTTTAAAATTGTACCTATAAAGGCAATTGTAAATACTTTAACTGATAAATATAAGTTTAGTGCCAGGAATATCCCCAGGAAAATTAAAAAGCTCTGTTATGATTAAAAAAAAAACACAAACTAATATAGAATGATTTGTTGGGCACTTCTAATGTTGATACAAAGGCTGAGACTATATTTACTGAATTGTCACAGAATTCTCTATTCAATTGGTTACCTCTTTCTTTCCTAATTGACAGCATTCACAGGAAATCAAGCACCATTTCTCACACAGTTTTGCTTTAATATTTTTTAATTATAAGTGTACACTAGAATATTTATAACTATATTGCACTGTCAATTTCCAGGATTTCATTTGCATGGAAGACTAAACAAACTTTATGGCATCACCTAGATATCATTTATACTCATAGTTTTACAAGACAGTATGTTTTCATCTGTAGCCAACCAATTTACATATGTACTTTTAAGAGTGCTATCTTTTATTACTCAAAGACAATTTATATGTAACAATCAGTAATACACAGTAGAACTTTTGGTGATGATAAGACATTTTCCATCTCTGCACTTTCCTAATGTGGTAACCACTAGTCATATCTGACAACTGAGCACTAGAAAGTTGGCTAGACCAAATGAGAGATAGATTTTAAAATTTCATTTAATTTTAATTTACATTTACACTTAACTGGCCATTTGTGATTAGTGGCTACCATATTAGCAGACACCATTAGAAGCAATGAAAAGATGTGCTTGCTTGTTTGGTAATTGTTAATGATTGATTCTGAAGGCTACCATCTCTTGTATATAAGTATTATGTAAGATTCTACCTATTTTTTTAAATAGTAGAATTATGAAATACAAATGGGGTCAACCTAGCTAATTCTAGATATATAAATAGTAAGAAAATCCATAATTTTTGGCATAGTAGGACAGATAGAGATTGAAATTTTCTAATAGAAAAGAGCAAAGGGATAGGAGATATAATAATGTTTGAATATTAATTCTTTTGGAGACTTCATTGGATTTCATAGTTTTATGTCCTTCTGAATGAAAATTATTCCCATTTTACTAATATAGTGATCATCTAATTATTCATTTCCATGTCATGAATGTCCAACATGACTTTTCATTACTGTCATTAACTCATCCATTTATTATGCATACTACACCAACTTTCAAAATGAATTGGATATGATTCATTCATGTCATCATTTTGCTTAAAAAAGTATTTGTCTGGATATTTATAAAAATTGAGTATGGTTTCTTACACAGTAAAAATTCCCATCTTTAAAAAAACTCTTAGTATTTATATGTTAATGTCACACCTGTCCTCATCTTATTTTTTTACCCTTAGTTTATATCGAAGCAGACTTTTTTCACTTACATCGTTATCTTGTATAAAGCTTCACAAGCTACCTGGAGCTCTTTCTGTAATAAGGTGGGATAAATATCTGCAATTAAAAGTAAATAAATATATTAAAATAAATTATAGTGTTTATTGACGGGCTAGAAATGTATACGCTCACACACTTATAGTCTTCTTGAATAAGTTTTGAAAATATGTAGTAAAATAATTTAAAATGTACATATCTTTGAGCTACACTTCTAGATTTTTCTCCTAAAGAGTCATATAATATAGAAAAATATAGGCAAATTCTTGTGCATTATATTTTTATTTATAACAGTTGTGTATACAATTTTGAAAATAGCGATTGCTCACTAATCACATATTGGCTAGATAAATTATACTTGCAAAATTGGATGTTACATCTATTAAATGACAATAAATGTCATATTAAATGACATTGTCTATTAAATGACAATATAGAACTATGCTTATTGACTCTACAATATCAGACATACTGATATTATATTAATTAAAAATCATGTTACAAAATAGTAGGTGAAGAGTAACATTGTTTGGATTAAAGTAGTATCTATATTTTATTTGTACATTAAACATATGGCAACATTTTAATGGTGGTTATCCCTGTGTTATAGAATTAAGCATGACTTAAAATTTTTCCCTTAAATGTTAACAATGTTTATATACAAGACTGATTTTCAGCTCATTTTTTCTTACAGCCCTTCCAGTGGCTAAAATGTGGACATATCTTCATATTATTTGAAAATTAGCTAATTTCCTGAACCCCTTCAGTGAAGGATACCCTGTCTTCCTTGGTCTCCTAGTTCCCATCCTCCTAGACTTCCTCTGTCACCCCGTGATTTAGCATCTAAAGTAACCCCATCTCATGGGAAAAATCCAGAGTCTCCATTGTTTTTAATCAATGTCTGCTGAGGACTTGACCATGACACATTGAGTGAAAAAATATTTGAAAATTGCCCATATCTATTTCTATTTTTCATAGTACCTAGGTAAGCCATCTTTATTCTGCAGCAAAAATGAGCAACATCGTCTATTAGTTGCAGCTAGAGGCTATGTTGCAAGCTAAAGCAATTATTTTCCTACTTCTGTAAACCTACTCACTTTTCTTCCTGGGCAATTGAGAGAAGTTTCAAATGAAATCCTAACTGCACTGAATCCCTTGACACCAAAAGATGAGGCAATGGTGATGCATGAAAGGTTGGAGAGCAGTCAGAATAAGGCAGGCCAGAGATTTTTCCACCATCTCTGTCATTGACCTTCATGGAATGGGGGAATTAATATTATTTAAGAACTGGTTTGAAATTCCAGTTATCATTAATACCTTTATTTAAATATAGGTTCAATTTCACTTCACTTCTCTAGATCACAAACCTTTGATTTGATCTCTGGGTAGGAAGCAACCACAGGTGGCAGTACAGCTATTTCTTTTAAATGTACTAATCTGACACTTGGAAGTTTCCAAATGGAGATTGGGAGGAGAAAGTACATAGTTCATTCTCTTTAAATGTAATGTTTGCTTTATATATGGATGTGTTTGTATGTGTACATCCTAAGACAGCAGTAAGAGGTTACCTCTAATGAAAGAAAAGCAATTAAGTAATCAGAAATCTATTAAAAAATAAAAACTCAAGGGAAAAACCTAGAAAAAGGTGCCTGTGGCCACATTGTACTTCAGGAGTTCCATTGACTTATGTGATCTTGGTCAAGTCATTCTCACCTACTCAATTTATTTCATTTAGAAAAGAAGTTCTCAAACTGTATGCTGCATCAGAATCCTCTGGAGGGATTGTTCATATCATTTTGGTGGACTTGGTAAGACTAGAGTTCCTGGTTCAGTAAGTCTGAGGTTGGATGAAAGGATATACATTGCTAACAAGTTCTGCTGATATTTCAGATCAGGGACCACAGTGAAAATCGCTGCATCAGTGACCTGTCTCCAGGGCCTACTACCATTAACATAAAGTGCAGTGATGTTCAGAGTGTGGATCAGTAACTGTGTGGTGGGGCCTAACTATCTGTGTTTTAACAAGTTCTGAAGGTGCTTTTCATGCATACTCCAGTTTGAGAATGATGACTTAATGAAAGATCACCCAGCTCATTATTTTGTCCCTTAAGTCATGATTATATTACTATACACTACTTTGAGCTCTGGATTATAATCCTGTATAGTAAAAATAAGCTAAATTGTAGAAATTCTTCCTTCCAAAAAAAAAAAAAAACCACCTTTTTTCCAAAAAAAAAAAAAAAAAAAAAAGCTGTGTTATTTATGTTGGAAATAACAGGAACTCTCTCAAACAAGGATGTTTATTAGCTCACATAACTAGAAATCCAGTTGAATGCAAGACACAGGTATAATTGATAGTTGAACATTTTCAGAGAAAGAGGACTGCCCATTTCATTGCTCTGCTATATTTCCAAGCGTGCAACCAGTGGCTTTTTAGGATACTTATTTCCTTATTCATTTCAATTAAAGGGAAAGAAAAGTAGGCCTTCCCAAACTTGTCACTGACTCTCCTGGGTCACGTTATTTGCAGAATGACTGTAGTCTCTGGCTAAGACTGACCAAGATCTACCTTGGACCTAGTGATGGTCTCCACTGTCAAAATCACACGAGGAAGTGGTGCATACCTGAAAAAACTCAGTTTCACAATAAGAAGAAAGAATATGTGGGATTGAGCAGAGTAAGCACATAGCAGTGGATGTCCAGGTGTCATCTAGAGAGATCACTGTGGTGGTGGAAATCTATTGTTTCTTTTCTTTTTCTTTTTAAAGATATATCTTTATTTATGCATGTAAGAACTGGGGTATAGGCTGGAGGGGGTGGAGTCACCAGAGACAGAGTGGGGAGCAGAACAGGTGGATCTACTGAAATATACTGCTGAAGGGAGCAGTGGGCAAGACAGGAGAGTTCTGCTGCACCATGTGGGTCAGCTCCTTGTCCTGGGATCGAACTAGTGCTGCAGTGGCTGCAGATAGCTTGATAGCACGGACTTTAACACTTGTACCACCAGGGAGGCCCAGAAAATCTATTGTTTCTTGATACAATTTAAAACAAAATACAAATGCACAATTTAAAACAAAAATCACCATTATATAAAAGTGAATGGATTATGTATTTTAAGATGAATATCACTATTTTCTTTACAATAGAAGTTATTATCAGTTGAAATATTCTCGACTTCTATAGCATCTCATTACTCTGAGCCTAGGATCCCACATACAAGGCTCATCTCCAGGCACACAACTGTGTACAGGGAGCATGTTTATGAAGTGCAGGGAACACTGATAGGAAAATGGAAAATAATTACAGTAGAGAGAAGACGTATAGGCTAGTCGCTGTTATAAGCATTGGAACAGGGAAACTCTAGGAAATTCTATGTGATACAGTGCCTCAGAGTTGTCCTACCTGAGTGAGGAGCTGAAAAATTTATGCCCCAGTGCCTTTGATCTACTTGTCGAAGGCTTATCCCATGGGTGCTTATTCTCTTATATTTGGGGGTTACTGTGTACACAGGTAGAAGGACCATAGAGTTCCTGGCAAACAAACCTTGGTCCAGAGATAAAGGTTCTGCAGTTGGATCACAACATCAAATGACATGGTGGGATCAGAGAGATGAGGAGGGCTCTGACAGTGTCTGTTAAATCACATATACACAGATTCACAGGATATACACATACACTAGTGACACTTTTTGCGTGTATGATAGTTGCTGTTATGATCCCCATTCAGCAAATGAGGAAGCTGAGGCACAAGGAAAGGAAGAAATTTGTTCAAAGTCACAGAGGTGATAAATGCACAGGGGCATTCAATCAGGTGCATGATGCCTGGGCTTCGCCTCTTAATCACTATATTATTGGAATAAGAATTTTTCTCTTGGAGACACTGGTATATGGTATCGAGTATTGAAAAAATCTCTTATTTCCCCTTCCTACTTTCTTGTATAGCTTGCTAGACCTTGGGGCAAATGTCATCCTGACCTCAGGAATAGGCCACCTTGTACAGAGCACAGGTCTTTTATGGTTCCATGTTCACAGTGAATTAGAATTTTCAGTAATTGATAACCTTTAAAGAACAGCATCTCTTGGAGCTGATGAAACCACAGAATTAATTTCAAATGGTTGCTGCACTGTGTCCGTGAGGGCATAGGGGCCTGATAAAGGTTAGGAAATACACATGGCGACTCTCAGCAGGACTTTTTTTGCACAGCAAACATGTAAAAATTTAGAGACCTAGTCAAGCACATACTATTTATTTCGATTTTAATATATATTCTCCTATGAACAAGCTGGGATCCCGGGAGCATCTGCCTTATTTTACTGTTGTACATTTTTTATTTGACACTTCAATATCGCCTTTGGTATTGTTGTCTAATACACTTCATTATCTTAAAGTGTGTTATATCCTGAGTGTGACAGCATATTTGCCACTGTACAGTGTAAGAAGATAGCTCCACGTGGTGTGCTGGCGGTCGTCCTTTGTCAGCTCCCTTTGGGTGGCTCAGAGTAAGCAGCAGGGGCAAGGTGGGTTCCAGCAGGTGCAGGGAGCCTACCTGTGTCTCGTCTTTCCACCTTTCCAGAATCTGTACCAATGGTCTCTTTGGACATCACAGAAGTCCTGAAGGACTATTCCTCTTCCTCTTCTTCCTCTCCCTTATCCCTCCTACCTGAATCTAGAGGGAATCATCAAAAGCATGGACTGTGTATTCTGACTGCTTGTGATCAAATCCAACTTCTTCCCACATTTATTTTATTTTAATATTAAGTTATGTATGCCGGGGCATGCTGGGGCTGACTTGCACAAGCCTGGAAGAGCTAATTTTCAGATCTCTTGCAAGTTCATGTTTTATGTTGTCATGTTAGCAGCTCACAAGCAGCCATGATTGAAATAGGTACACAATGAAAACTGGTATATTCTATAGACCAGGACTTTTTATTTCTTTTCCTCTTTTCTCCTCCCCTTCTCTACCTCTTCCCTTTCTTTCCTTTCTGTTCCCTTCTCTTTTCTGGAGAGTCAGCTTATCGGCACTATGAACAAAATACATATTATACTAAATGGCCAATGGCATGTTCCTTGTAATACATAATTATGATATTTCAATACATCCATACATTTATTATCATTATTATTATTATTACTCAGATGAGGTATAGAGTATTAAAAAAATATTTCCTGGTTCAATGATTCCCACATGAGATAATCACTGTTTTGCCTTTGATGATCATCTGTTAATTTTTTTCCTTGAAATTTGTTGGAAATCATAATAAGTATGTCCTCTTACATATGACTTATTATGTTCAAGCGTATGTCCATGAGTCATGTATGTGTCTATAAGTATCTGTGTTTTATTCTTTCATGTGTGATAGATCCAGTGTATTTTGTGGCAGCTTATAATCATAGGTACCACCAAAGAACTGGATGTGTACTTGAGCTGAGATGTGCTGTAAGTGTAAAATGTACACTAGACTTTCAAGAACTGTAAAAAGGAATATCCTAGCTTTTGGTGGCTGTTGGCCATCCTGGACATTCCTTGACTTATGGATCACATCGTTATTTTATTTTCCATATCTAGAAGTTCTGTTCTTTATCACATATTCAGTTCTCTAGTGGAATTTTTATCATAATTTTGATTTTCTTGACACCTCTTTTATTTTGCCATTGCTATTGATGTCTTCTGGTGTTTGAGTATTTTTGTTACCTTTCATTTATCTCCTGGTCTTCTTTTAATATTTAATCATGGTTTACTGAATATTTGACACATATTTAACACATATTTAAAGCTTTATAGATCCTGTTATCCTTTTTCTGAGATGTTATGTTGGCATGGGCAGAGGGAAGACAACTCAGCTAAGGCTCAAACTGCCTCAATGTCAGTTGCAGCTTTTATATGACTCAATCTACCTTTACTTCTGAACTTCCAACCTTTGAATCCTTCAGGTGTCCCACCTGAAAAACCTGAAATAGTTGTGAGGGCCTTATTTTTTAATTTTAAAGTTAATTTTAATTTTCCCAGTGCCATATGACTGTTAAGAACTTCTCTGTCCTTTTCAGTTTTTCCTTCTTTCTACTTGGCTTCTTTGTATTTATTCAGCACAACTTGAGAACCATAGCTGCCTCAAGGGCACAACTTGTTCTTAGAGGTGGAACGCTTCTCTTTACACACTTACTCCCTCAACCTCTTCTAATTTGGCAGCTCCAATGCCATTTTTGTCTCAGCAGCAACCATGAGATTGTCAGAAGATCTGCTGGTTTCTCTGCCATTTTTGTGGCTGACAATCTGCCAGGCTTATTAGTTTCTCCTTCTGCACCACAAATTGGCAAATGACCCAAGGGAAAAGTATGCACAGAAAGTTCGGCTCATCTCAAGGATAGTTCTTTCTATTATCTTGGCCTCAGCAGTCCTAACTTTCCTTGGCAGGTCCTGCTAGCTCCAAACAGATGTTTTGTCATCTGCTTTTTCTAGTTGGGAGTTTTGTTTGTCTTCTCTCAACTTTAGAAGTGGGGTTGTAAGTTAGTATTTTAATTAATTTCATTTATAAGCATCATATCCTATTCTTTCCCTCACTGAAACCCTTGAATATGTGCTTTGCAGTATAAATAGGAAATTCTTCTCTCTCCTTGGCCCATGAACCCAACAATACTCATTAAGAAAATGCAGAATGATATATAATGGAATCTCATTTCCAGTGCAAATGTTACTAGAAGCTAAAGCTGATTCCAGGGTAAGTCCTGTCACCTTGCTTGACTCTTTGATGGCTTATTAAAAATATACAGGCTTTAATTTATTCCAGTATCCACCAACCAACATTGTGTTTTAAACCCCAAGGCTCACTAGCTGTAACTATTACCTCTAGCCTCTGATTTGACCTAATTCCTTGCTACTAATCTCAACTTTATTCTCTGATATGCTAACAACTTCAGTCCATTCTATATTGATGTTTGCTTTGCAAACTGGCTAGAATTCTCTCCATGTTGCTTACTAACTGATCCAGACTAAATTCAAGTTTGAATTTTGGTCAAAACTATTTTATTCTGCCACAAATTAGTTTGTACCAAAAGAGTAAGTTTTGAGAGTTGAGTGTCATATTCTGTGCACCTAAGTTTCAACCTATGTGTTAGGTCTATCAAAGGTGACTTCCTTGGTTGTTGAATGACTGCTACAGATGATGGGTCTTAGGTGTCCCAAATATGGGAGGAACTATACATATTTTTAAAGATTTATTTATTTATTTATTCATTAATTCATTTATTTATTTATACAAGAACCAGGGTACAGGCCAGATGCATGGGAGGGTGAGAGGATTTACCAGACAGAGCAAGGAACAGAACAGGCAGACGGGCAAAATACACTGCTAGGGGGAACAGTGGGCAAGACAGGAGAGATCTGCTGCACCATGTGGGACCCTCCCTGGCCAGCCAGGATTGAACTGGCGTTGCAGAGTCTGGGTGACAGCTTCACAGTGCTGCGCTCAATGGCCTGCGCCACCAGGGGAGGCCCGATTTTTAAATTTTTTTTATAGATTTATTTATGCTTACAAGAACTGGGGTACAGGCCAGAGGTGCAGGAGGTAAGAAGATTCATCAGAGACAGAGTGGGGAGCAGAACAGGCAGATCTACTGAAATACAATGCTGATGGGAGCAGTGGGCTATACAGGAGAGGTCTGCAGTGCCCTGTGGGTAACCTCCCTGGCCGGGGATCGAACTTGTGCTGCAGTGGTTGTGAAGAGCTTCATAGTGATGCATCTTAACCCCTTGCACTGCCAGGGAGGCCCCAGGACTATACATATTATACTCAGGAAATTTTAGATTAGATATAATCCCTTTTAGATCCCATCTAAGAAAATGAAAAAAGATGTTATGATGAATACCTACTATAGCTACATGTTTCTATGTATTTTACCCCACTATTTTCAGTTGATGAATATCCATTGGAATAGCCAATGATGTTTAATAATGTAAAGGCACAAAAAAATTATTGGCAAATATTCTCTTCAGGTTTTACCTGAAAACTATTTAATAGCAAGTGAGCATTTATATTACTATGACGAATTTAAATAAATGCTTACTCATAGATATTAAGTAAGCAAGTTGATCAATTTTTACAAATGAATACACTCACATTACCCATTTTCTGTCAAGAATGGAAATATTTATATCGCCTCTGAGCATTTCCTTGTGTCCATTAAGTCAAGTTCCTTCCACCCACTGCTTTGGCCCAGGAACAAACACTGATTTTACTTCATTTATACTGGATTAGATTTGTCCATTTTAGAAATTTATGTAAATATAATTATACAGTATATATTGTTTTATTTCTGGATTCTTTTTATCATGAGTTCATTCATATTATATAGATTAATAGTTTATTTTCCTTATTAGTACTAAGTAGTACGCCACAATATAAATACACTCTTAATTGTCTGTTCCCCTATTAGATGGCAATTGAACTTGTCCAGATTTGAGTTGTTATGAATGCCTTTGATAAAGATTTATATATGAAGCTATTTTATATACTCATATGAAGTGCACTTCTCTGAATAAATACCTAGGAATGGAATCAGGGGATCCCATTCTATAATCTACAGAGCAGGTGGATGTTTACCTTATAAAGACATGCCTATATTAATAATATCCTACATGTTGAAATGAATCTACTATTCATATAGAATGTTATTCATATAATCATTATAGAGAATATCTTCCTTTTATTTTGAAGCCTGTCTGTATTTTCATATTTGAAGGGTGTTTTTACCTTGCTTCATAATCTTGTCTGACAGTCCGTTTGTTTTTTTTAAGATTTATTTATTTATTTATACAAGCACTGGGTACAGTCAGAAGCACGGGAGGGTGAGAGGATTCACCAGAGCCAGAGTGGGGAACAGAACAGGCAGACTGACGAAATACACTGCTGAGGGGAGCAGTGGGTATGGCAGGAGAGGTCTGCACGACATGTGGGACCCTCACTGGAGGCTGGGGATCGAACCAGTGCTGCAGAGGCTGCGGGCAGCTTTGCAGCCCAGCGCTCAACCCTGCGCTACCAAGGGAGGCCCCAGTCTCTGTTTTTTAATTGGAATGTTTAGTCTACCTCAATTCAATGTAATCATTAATATGTTTCTGTTTAAGTCTACCAGTTTAGCATCTGATTTATGCTTGTTCCATCTGTTATTTACTACTTTTCTGCTTTGATGGAATTAATCAAATAAATCAACATACTCCATTTGATCTCCTTTATCCATCTTTTGGTTATGGACTGCTCTCTCTTTTTTTTTTTAAGTGGATGCCTTATAGCAGCCATTAAAACACATCCTAGAGGTTAAATTAAGTACTTTTTTTTTGTAAATAAAGCTTTATTGTAACACAGTCATGATCATTCATTTACATATTATGTATTACTGCTTTTGTAAAAGTAGGACTGAATAGTTGTGACAGAGATCATATACCTTCTGAATTCCAATCTATTTACTATTTTGCCATTTACAGGAAACTTTTGTCAACTCCTGTTTTAATCTAAGGATTAAAAAATATGCATCTTTAATTGATCACAGTCTACTTCAGAAAACATTCCACTACTGTACAATGTAAGACACTTACCAAAGTGTATGTCCAATTACCGCACTCTGACACTTTGTGCTCTTGCTGTCACATATATACCTCTACATATGCTATACAACTCACAATAGATTTTCAATAGTTTTACTCTAATCTATATTTTAAAAGAATTAATGTTACAGTGAAAATCTTCTGGGGATGAATTTCTTTAGCTTTTGTCTGTCTGAAAATGTCTTTAATTTCCTTCTATTTTGAAAGATTTTTTCTATGGGTAAAAAATTCTAGATTGACAATTTTTTTTTCTTTCAGTGTTGTAAATATCTCTTCCCATTACCTTTTTGCCTCTATAGTTTCTGATGAGAAATCATCCATTACTTTTATCACTGTTGCGTATGTGTGAATTATGTCTGCTTCTTTTGACTGCATTCTAAATTTTCCTTAATCGTGGTTTTCATGTTTTTCCTCTCTGTCATTTACTTTGTATTTATCCTGTCTGGAGTTCACTGAGCTTCTTGCATCTGCATTACACTGATGCTGGAAAATTTTTCATTATATTCAAAATTTTTTTGTCTGTTTCATTCTTTTCCTTTTCTCCTTAGAGACTGCAGTTACACACATCAAATTATTTGATATTGTCTAAAATATCTCAGATACTGTTTTTATTTTATGTTGTATTCTTTTTCTCTTCATATTTTAGCTTGGATAATTTCTCTTGAGCAGTCTATAAATTCATGTATTTTTTTTATCCTGTGCTGGGTCTAGTCTGCTACTAATCCCACCTAAATAATTTTTCTAATTTTATATTTTTAATTTTAAAATGTATATTTGGCTCATTTATATAGCTTTCATCTTTTAATTTCTCATCTGCTTTTCCGGCATATACTTTAACATATTTGTCATAGCCACTTTAATGTTTCTATTTGACAGTTCAACATATATGCTGTTGGTGTTCTATTAACTATGAACTAATTTTAACAATATCAAAAATATTAACTATTTTCTCTCTTGATGATGGTTATACTTTCTTGACTTTTCATGAATCTCTATTTAATTTTGAACATATAAAAATAGAAAAGTAGAAACTAAAGAAAATAATATTTATGCTCAGAAAAATATACTTCTGTCAAACTACAGTGTGTATGTATGCATGTTGGGGTGAAGTCTTGTGGTAAGTTAATTTAGTTAGCAGTTGTGTCTCAATTTAGTTACTAACCACATTTGTGCCTCAGTTCTCATCTATTGTTGCATGTCAGCAGACTATGCATATCTACACTTTGTGTATTTATGCAGGTTCTATGTTGATAATGTGTCCCCACCAACCCCAGATGTATGTGATCCAAGCAGGGCATAATTGTAAGTTTAATATGTTTGGATCTTACACTTCAAGCCTCAGTACATATTCATATCAAGGGATTTCTTTTAGCTGCTTCTTCAGCAACAGATAGCCACCCTCCTGGTGTTTAGTAAAGGCCTAGTGTTGGCGTTGGGTTTCTTTTCATCCCTCTGCAAATACTGACTTAAGCTAAGACAGTGGGAAAGAGTCCCCTTGGTGCTCCAATTTCTGTTCCAGTGGTAGACAACTATGATACTTAGTAGTGAGGCTCAACTTGCATTGGCACATTGCCCACACATTGCTGGGCTGCCCTACAATTTCACTATTACCTTTTCTCAGTTCTCTTGCCATACTTCCAGCTTCTCTAATGAATACTCATGAAGGTCTTGGAAAATAATTGGCAGAGGGTGTCAAGACAGCCCTATCATCTGGGTCTCCCTCAATAAGCGTGCCAGTCCACACATACCCTTATCATATGCTTTGAAAGGTTAGCAGTTTTCTTCTTGACTGTATTTACAATGGCTTTTTTTCTTTCTTCTACTCATTTAGGGAAGAAAGTGGCCATGATTCTTTTCTACAAGTCTCATTGCATTTAATTTTCAGTTCAATGGATTTTGGTTCTTGTTTGCTTGCTTTTTATTATTATTTTTTGAAGCTTCAGTTCTCTAAGCAGTTTTTTTTAACTTTGTTTTCTGTGTATTATCTTTGTTCTCCTTTTGTTAGAGTGGGAGAAAATTTATCTTATGATTTTTTCTATCCTCAACATAAGTGGGACTTCATAAGTGCTTTTTTTTTTTTTAAATATTTTATTTTATTATTTTTTTTTTAAGATTTATTTATTTGTGTATACATACAAACACCGGGTACAGTCAGAAGCGCAGGAGGGTGAGAGAATTCACCAGAGCCAGAGCGGGGAGCAGAGCAGGCAGAAGGACCGAAGTACACTGCTGAGGGGAGCAGCGGGCGGCAGGAGAGGTCTGCGCGCCATATGGGACCCTCCTCCTGTGGCCGGGGAGCAGCCGGGAATCGAACCAGAGCTGCAGAGGCTGCAGGCAGCTTCCCAACCCAGCGCTCAACCGCTGCGCCACCGGGGAGGCCCCATAAGTGCTTTTTAATGACACTACCTCAGGAGGTCAGAGTAATATACTTAGGATGCAATTTGAGGTCCACATGATAATCCTTTGGTGGTGATATTTAATCAGTTCCAAAGGGTGGGGATAGAGTGGAAACTGGATTTTTTTTAACTGTGTCCTTTCTCCTTCACCACTTCTGCTCTGTGTAGCCAACTGTAGTGCATGCCTCATTTGAAACCTATCCCTTTGCAGTCCTGGCAGGGCATTGTTTTACAGATTGAAACTGAAATGTGTGAGGCAGAAGAAAAGAAGGTAGAGTTCCTTGGTAGAAAAACTTGCCATGCTCTTGAGAAGATGAGATGAAGAATATGTTCCTAATACTAGCTCTGGGCATAATTTTGGCTTCTGCTCATAAAGACTTGTTCCAAACACTGTCTATCTCACCCCTGTGGCATTTAGTTGGAACAACTTGAAAAAGTGGAATGGATGAGTTCAAGATTCACTGGAATTTGAACATGTTGTTCTAGGATTGCCAAAGCTGGCTTTTGAGATCATTAAATTTTATTTTTTATAAAGACATCAATTCAGTGGTCATGAAAAAGACTTACTGTTTTAAATGATAATTGACTCAAATGATTTGTTTACACAAAAATAACACAGTTCCTTGACATGAGAATATAAATGCTGATATGAATTCCATATAATTACAGTTTTTTTTCCATCTAAATTTAGAATCCTACTAAAATAGCTATTGCCTTGAATGCTCTGATACCAAGCTTCTTCTTTGCTGAACTTATGACATATTTATTTAATCATCTTAATTTTTTAAATTCCCATTGTCTTTATTCTAACTAGCAGTTCCCAAATTGTTATTTAAGAGCTCCTGAAACTCCCCTTTCAGAGAGTCCACAAGTCAGCACACTTTTTGTGATAATACCAGGATAATCTATGATTTTTTCACTTTTTTCACTCACATGTATGCAGTGAAGTTTCCCAAAGGCCACATAATGCATGGTGATGTCAGTACTTTGTCAGCTAGTAGAATATGTCCTTGTGCATGCGTTGTTTTTAAAAAATTCTCAATTTTAGGGCCTCCCTCGTGGTGCAAGGGGTTAAGCATCGAACTATGAAGCAATCCGAAGGCTCTGCAGCACTAGTTTGATCCCCGGCTGACCAGGGAGCTATCCATGTGGCACAGCATACCTCTCCTATCTCACTGCTGCTCCTCTCAGCAGTGTATTTCAGTCATTCTGCCTGTTCTGTTCCCCACTCTGTTTTTGGTGGACCCTCTCACCCCCTGCATCTCTGGCCTGTGCCCCAGCTCTTGTATGCATAAATAAATAAATCTTTAAAAAAGTTCTCAATTTTGATATTGCATTTGGTAAATGTTGATACATATAGCCCACATAAGCAATAGCTCTTTGGGGTCCTCAGTGATTTTTTAAAACATAGTGTGGTATTGAAACCTGAGAGCTAGATAAGTGTTATAACAAAATGTAGAAAAGGAAGCTATCTATTTATTTATTTATTATTTATTTTTTTGTATTTTATTTTTTAAATATTTATTTATTTATTTATACAAGCACTGGGTACAGTCAGAAGCACGGGAGGGTGAGAGAATTCACCAGAGCCCAGAGCGGGGAACAGAAAAGGCAGACTGATGAAGAAATACACTGCTGAGGGGAGCAGCGGGCGCAGCAGGAGAGGTCTGTCGTGTCATGTAGGACCCTCTCCAGTGGCCAGGGATTGAACCAGCGCTGCAGAGGCTGCGGGCAGCTTCGTAGCCCAGCGCTCAACTGCTGCACCACCAGGGGAGGCCCTATTTATTTATTTTTAAAAAGATTTATTTATTTATGCATACAAGAACTGGGGCACAGGCCAGAGTGGGTGTGTGTGTGAGAGAACCCACCAGAGACAGAGTGGGGTACAGAGCAGGCAGACTGACTGAAATACACTGCTGAGGGGAGCAGCGGGCAAGTCATGAGAGGTCTCCTGTGCCATGTGGGTAGCAACCTGGCCAGGATCCAACTTGTGCTGCAGTGGCTGCGGATAGCTTCATAGTGCTGTGTTTAACCCCTTGCACCACCAGAGAGGCGACAAAAAGCTGATATTTTAAAGTGCAAGAATATTTTAAATATTTTAAAGTGCAAATATTTTAAATTTAAAATATTTTAAAGCAAATATTAGAAGTGCAAGTTCACTATATAGTCTCCTTTAAACTGGGAAGGGAGAAGAAGAGCATATAATCACAGCACATATATACATGCTATTCGTGACCCTAGTGACTTGGTATTTATTCTGATGTTGCAAAACTCTGGTTTCTGTTGTGCTAAACTTTCTATATCATTGCTTTATTCCAAGGACATGTTTAGCCCAAAGCCTCTCTCCACTGTGCCTGGTCAATGGAGCATTTTCACATGCCACTGCATAACAGGTTCCAGTGTGAAGAACTAAAAGAAGCTGGGGTTTGGTATGGAAATCTACTCTGTCTCTGAGAGCATCTGTATTTTGGGTCTTGTCTCCTAGGGGAATTTACATGCTGAGAAAACACCGAGTAACGAATACTGTCAAAGAGAACGCATTGCCTTCCCTTTCTCCATGCCTATTGATGATCATTATTTGATAATACACAGGTAGTTTCATATGAATGAAGAAAAGGTTCCTAAGATCAATCCAAAATGCTCACCTCTAGTGTGGTAGTTTTTTTTTTTTTTTAAGATTTATTTATTTATGCATAGAAGAACTGGGGTACAGGCCAGAGTTGCCTGGGGGTGGGTGGGTGAGAGGATTCACCAGACACAGAATGGGGAACAGAACAGGCAGACTGACTGAAATACACTGCTGAGGGGAGCAGCAGGTGAGTCAGGAGTGGTCAGCTGCACCATGTGGATTGCTCCTTGGCCGGCCAAGGATTGATCTTGTGCTGCAGAGGCTGCGGATTGCTTCATAGTGCGGTGCTTAACCCCTTGCATCACCAGGGACCTAGTGTGGTAGTTCATGGACATGGAGTTAATGGATGATGCCTCTAATTTCTGCATCTTTGTCTTTGATCTCTAAGTTTGTCATATGAGACACAGTTTTACAAAGATTGGGAAGAATAATGTTTTCTAAATTCTGCTAACACAAATCATATCAATTTTTTAAATAACATTTAATTATTTTTTGTGAGTTCCAGTTTCTTTTGCTCTTCATAAAATTACCCCTTGAATGTTAAAAATTTCCCCGAAGTACAAGTCTAAAATATAAAACGTTTAGGTAAATGAAGTTAAGTGACATTCTCCTGAGATCATGATTAATGGTTTCTTATAATCTTTGCAGACCTCCAACTTGCTTTTTGCTCCAATAGTTACAATGTTCATTCTTCATATTTATAAATAAAATATATTCTTTTCTCTTGAGGTTAATTTTAGGCATTTAAGTTAAAACAACTAAATGAGGTTTTTAAAATGTTCTTTCAAAATAAATTAGTCATACATAAAAATATAATTTGCTGCTTTATATATTATAGTAGATGATTGTTTTTAATCCAATAATTATGATATTAAACCTGAATATTTTAGAATAGAAATATGTCCCTTAGTTTTCTAGGTAATTTTAAGCATTCACATTTAAGTGCCTATCTGAATCTTTCCCAAATGCTCTTCAAAAATATATTAACCAAATACTACTAATCTGTGAATTATTTTATTGATATCATAACATAATTACAGATTCAACAGCAAATAAGTGTATGGAAGAGATATTGGCAGCATTAGAGAACATTTAAGGTTCTAAGAAGTAAGATTCAAGTTGGAAACGTCGGTAAATACTTTCACTCCCTGTTAATCACTGAATTGAATTTACAAATACAGTATAGCATACTTGGCCATGCCAGTTACCTGTGCTATTATTCCCTAGTCATTACCCATAAAGCCATGACATTTTTATTATAAATGCAATGGTTACTTTGTTTATACATACATTTTTGTGCTACCTCTATGTGTATGATTATGCTATGAAAATAATTTCTTTACTATGGTCTGTGTTAGATCACAGATGCTATTATACAGCTGTAGCTTTACAGAAATTACTTTTTGAAAATAAATATGTATTGGGACAGATATTTTCCCTACCTGAGATTATATGATTGGCATAGGGGACTCAAAAGTATATTTTATTCAGATAAAATACAAAATTTGCTAGTTGCATGTTCTTATGTACTTTTGCAAAATAAACAAAATTGCTGAATTTTAAAGAATCTGACTTGAACATTTTCCTATTTGTCACAACTGACAAAATCTGTAGCTGAAGAATGTCAATAGGGAATAACACAAAAAAGGTGCCTTGTGGTTTCTATTCCTATTATTATTGCTCCTGCTTTGTAGAATAGACTTATTCTCAGGAAAGAAATTGAGGTGTATGATGCAAATAAAAGGTGAACCAATAACCTAATGTGTAAGATACAGGGGACTTTAAAATCGAGGATGATCTGGTCTTCAGGTCAGTGGTGCTAAGAGTGCTTTCTTACATCTAATTCATCTTTCTCCTGTGGTCAAGACTTCAGTATGTAAGAATGGATTTCATAGGGTACTTGATATGAAGTGTGTAACTTGTACCTTTACATTTTTTAAGTATTTAAATTTTTTAAATTTATATATATTATAAATTAAATTTATAATTAATTTTATAAATTTATAAAATTTATAAATTTATAAATTAATTTATATATATTATATCATTGTTCATTTTTTTAAAATATTGATTGATTGATTGATTGATTGATTGATTTATACATTCATACAAGCACTGGGTACAGTCAGAAGCACAGGAGGGTGAGAGAATTCACCAGAGCCAGAGCGGGGAGCAGAGCAGGCAGAAGGACTGAAGTACACTGCTGAGGGGAGCAGCGGGCGGCAGGAGAGGTCTGCGCGCCATGTGGGACCCTCCGCTGGTGGCCCGGGAGCAACCGGGGATCGAACCTGCGCTGCAGAGGCTGCGGGCAGCTTCCCAACCCAGCGCTTAACCGCTGCGCCACCGGGGAGGCCCATCATTGTTCATTTTTAAACAATGTTTGCATTTCCCCCCAAAAATCGGATGGCTTCACTTATAGGAGGCATATAGGGGAACCAAATAAGACATCAAGGGAAAAAATAATAACAATACAAAATTCATCAAAACAAAACAAAAACAGGCAATTATAAACTAGAGACATCCTGCAGGGGAGGAGGAGGGAGAGGGATCAAAGGGAGCGAGGGAAGAGCACAGGGGACTGTGGTGATGGAGCACGGGTGCATTGGGGAAGGAAATTCTATGGGGACCTCACTTGTATAACTTTTAGAAAACCTCTGTCAGGCATCAGGTGGTGACAAAGTTCAGACTTGTCCTGTGATTACTATTGTCAGGTGCTCTATCCCCTTCCCTTACCCCAGGCCACTACTTCCTGCCTCTGGCTACCTTGAAAAGCCATCACAGAGCCCAGGGCTAGTATTGCTTTGATTAGGTCCAGTACTGTGGAGGAGGAATTCCTAAAGAAATTAAGATCCAGAGTCTTTTTCAAGTCCTTTGTCTCCTGGAGGAGTCAGTAACTTAGTACTAAGTCTGAGGGAGGGAGGCAGTACACCCTGGAGAATGAAGCCCAGCACAAGGAGCACCCCCTTCTTTCCTGTGCCTCAACTTCACCAGTGAAACTCCCCAGCAAAACACACCTGAGCCTTTGGGATCCCAGCTGTTATTCAGTATCCTTTCATCTTGTCAAGAAATTCTCGTAGTACTAGCAGCAGAAATGGCTCACTAAATATTTGTAGAATGGATTCTGGATAGAACTTTGAATTCCTTTAAAATATATAGCAAAAGAAAGCACGTCTGAACTTGGATACTTGAGCATTAGTTTTAAAATCATGACGCATAACACTGCTTTAGATTCTGACTATGATCAAGAGGTCACACTGGCACAGGTCAGAGTCACTGGTACAGCATCAAGTGGATCAGAAAGAGGCCAGTGTAAGGGTGCGAATCAAAGCAGAGGTTCCAAGGACGAGCCAGGTGAGGCGTGCAGAACAGGTGTTGGAAGCAAGGAAAGGCTTTGCAGGCATGAAACAAAAGCTATTCTTTGCTTGGTTGCCTTCATTTTCCTCCTGATGTATTGAAGCAGATTTCCAGCTGGGTTCTGAAGTCTTGAGGTTCTAGGGAGAGCTAAGCAGCTCTCTCTCTAACCCCCTGTGTGTGTGTGTGTTTGAGAAAGCTGGACTTGCCTCACATTTCTAGTGAGAGATGCTTGTGCACATTTCCTCACAAATCTTGGTTCCAAGAGCTCACACTAGTGGCTTTAAATTAACTATAACTTTAAATTAGCCAGAAATCACCAAAGACTTCAAGTCATAGCTGTCCCCTCTACAAAACACCTCTTTGTAAACCTTCTGCCAGCACACCATGCATAGTTTCAGGCTCTCTGTCCATAAACAATTACATTTAATAACTAACAGACCCTTGGCACATGAATTACCTGTTTTCTTCTTTATTGTTACAGTTTTGCAAGTATTTAATGTCAAATGTCTGTCATCAGTTTGCTTACATTTAATTAGCAACCCTAAGAGACAATAAAGCAAGAGAACTTCCATCTAGGAACTTACAAACTCAAGATGAATGTCAAAGAACTAAAAAGATTCATGCTACCTCCTCAAAAGTTATAAAGCAATTATAATTTTTTTTCTTTACTGGTTTCATGTGAGTTTTTATTTAGCTCAGTGCTACTCAAACTTTAATGTACATTCAGATCATCTAGGGATCTTGTTAAATGCAGATTCTGATTCTGTTAGCTCAGAACGGGTCTGAGATTCTGTATTTCTAGCAAGCAAGGTGGCGCTGCTGCTGCTCCTCATCAATGCACCATATTTTGACTAGCAAAGATTTATCTGTTTGTGGCAATTAGATAAAAGTCAATAAACAAAAAGTCAAATAAATGTATTTAAAAAAAAATCTAGCTTCTAAACTAGACTCTGCATGGGAGGAGAAATTGTATTTTATCTTTGAATTGAGGATCTTTGGATCCGGACTATTGCACTTTTCTTTTCTTTTTCTTTTTCTTTTTTTTTTTTTTTTTTGGCAGATGTTTGTTGAGTTCACACAATACAGTAAAAGACCAAATGAGCTGGAAACATTAGAGATCCCAATTATACAATTCACTGACTACCCAGAAGCCTGAACAATGAAAAGCATTCTGCGTGCTTTACTCATTTAACTTCATTTAAACCCTTTTTGGCATCCTAGTTGCATTAATGTGATAACTCTTGTGTAGCAATTAACAAACTGTGGCGATTGTGAACATTTCTGGAATTTGTCATTTTGAATGGGAGCAGGCTCTGGGCATCTCATTTGCTCATTTTGAGGCTTGATCTGACTTTGCAAAGGACTTGTAATTTTTTTCCCCCATTTTTCCTTTGCCAAAGGAATCAAAAGTTGAACAAGTGAGTTATGGTTGTCTCTTTCCACCAGGCATTTAGTTTGGGAAGTCATCTCTAATGGATGACTTCAAACAGTTTCTTCTCTGTTGCTCTCTTTGTTAAGCTCATTAAGTCTTCCAGAAGATAATCCCATACAAATGCTCATCGAACACTTCCACAAAGGTCACAGAAGCTGAGTGTTCTTCATGGCCCTAAGCCTTGTAAGCCCAAACATATTGAAAGGCAAATGGCTAGTGTGTTCTGTATAGCAGCATAGCCAGGACTAACAATGCTGGGTATTGTGTCTACTCCAGTGCTTAAGAATTAACTGTGTGGCTGGAAGAAGGCTTCAGGAAAGGGAAAAAGCTTCTTTTCCAAGCTTGGAGGGCAGAGAATGTATTACCCACAACAGTCACTGATGCTTTCTCAGTACTGAAATGGGACATTGTTTTCCTAATAGCCCAACTCGTGTTTAGAAGTCTGGTTTAAAGGAACGTTCTTATCACCTTCAGGCATTGGAAAATGCTCATAGCTTTATTATTTCCCATCTGAGAGACAGCAGGGAATGAACTTCTTTCTTTGATATAAATATATAATATCAAAGATTAAGGCTTTCCTGTTATAGAAAACCAAATGAAGGTAGATTCTAATTATCTGGCTGAATGTGTCATGTGGACCTAGATCATACATACAAAAGTAATTTGGTCTTATGTTGCAAATGTGTTGGTTTGATTCTCTAATCAAGTACCCTTTTAGCATAGAAAAATAGCAGTCTGTATCCCAAACTCTGTGATATGTTTAATCACTCATAGCTAGCATTTCCTGTTTACTATCTTACTATTTTTCAATAAGATATGTTAAAACCATTCAGTGAGCTTAATTTTACATTATTCTTGGTGAGATAAATTATTGAATCTATGTATAATCAGAAGAATTCTCAGCAAAATATATTTTCTAAAGCACGTAGGAGACAATTCACAAAAAAAGTTCCCGAAAGAATCATAATGAAAAAAGGAATTTAGGGTGGAAGGGAGAAAGAGAGAAAGCAAAGAAGAAAGGGGGATGAGAAGAAAGAAAATATATATTGTGCTGTGTCCAATATGAAATGGATTTTTAAAGCTTTCAAGTGAAGTCTGGATTCTTAGTCTTGTGTTATAGTAATCATTGTGACTTCATTGATACTTTCCAGAGATAAAGTTCAGTTTTATTATTTAGTGAGTGACCAGCCCCATAGCAATTATATATTAAATATATGCAAATATCACATGCATACATTTCATATTCAGTCTGGTGAAAAAATTAATGATAACGTGTAAAGTTTTTAGGAACTTAGGGTTGATATTTTATTGTAGAGAAATTATTAAGGATTGTCCAGTTCTGAACCAAATTCTTGTTTGTACAGCAAGGACATCATTATCCCAGGCATCACTAGTAATTCTTAGGACAGATTTCATCTCAGTAACTTCTTTTGTAATACTTTTGTTCATCAAGAATCACATTGCTACCTTAATGGAAAAAAAAAAAAAAAAACTAAAATCATTGCACATAAAGTAAGCATAGATGAAAAGAAGTATACTTGTTTTGACATTAAACAATGTCCCATAGGAAAATTATTGGCTGGTAGAGAAGTCAGAGTGATAAAGATCGATATCTAAGTGTGGCTTGAACACTGACACTGCCTACGTTAGGCTGTATGCTTTAAGTGCTAAAAGGCTCTTCCTGCTTCCTAGGCCACTGAAAATATAGCAAGAAGTGTTTGTTCATTAGTCTAGGTACTGTTTGTGGCACAGTTTATAAATACAACTTTATCATGACTGGAGATTTCCGATTATGTGCTTTGATTGAGTGCTAATTGTGAGTCCTTTTAATCACTTTCCAAGATTTATTTTTATTTACTAATGCATATAAGAACTGGGGTGGAGGACAGAGGTTCAGGGGGAGAGAGGATTCACCAGAGACAGAGTGGGGAGCTGGCCAGGCAGATCTACTGAAATATACTGCTGAGGGGAGCAACTATTGAGACAGAGAGGTCTGCTGTGCCATGTGGGTCAGTTCCCTGGCTGGAGATCAAACTCACGCTGCAGTGGCTGGCAATTGTTTGATAGCACTGAGATTTTAACTCCTGTGCCCTTTTAACCACTGGATATTGTGTCTACTCAATGCTTGTCTTGATCTGATACTTATCACCTGTCTAGCAAGCTAAGTTCTTTTTTACTTTATTATTATTTTTTACTTTATTATTTCCCCAATGAGCAAGGCAATGACAATGAAATTTATTTATCATTAAGCTTACCAAAATGAAAAGACCTTTCTTGTCAGGTCTTACCGGTAAGACCTTGTGACAATTTTGGGTGTGTGCTGGCATCATCTCTGTTATAAAATCTCTAGAAGTCACAATTAACCATCAGAATTCAGATATTTTTGCATGAGTTCTTTCAGACTTAGTGGTTAAAAAAACTCAGTTTTTATCTCTCATTACCCACATCTTCAAAGAATACAAACTAGGCTATTGACCTTTGTTTCCTTAACCAAAAGAAAGTGGCAACCTTGAATTCTCAGTTCTGATTCAGAAAGAGTTTTACATTAGCTTGTGTCTGTCTGTCTGATCTAACAAAAAAGAACAAATAACTTTAGTCCCCCAAATCATCCATGCCCATCTTTACAGACAAAGGGTATTTCAAAAATGAGTACTTAGTTTTAGAGTAATATTGGATTTATAGAAAGGGGGTAAAGCTTTCCTATGCTTCTCTATAGTCATGAGATTGAATATAAATAATTTACAAAGTAGATGTCCTACTGGCAATATGTTTCTAAGGTTCAAAGAACAATAGAGTAACAGAACATCTATTGTCATCCACCCAGTATATTAAGACAACCCAGGTTTTGTGTTTCCTAATCCCCAATCTAGCAACAAAAGGTGATCCAGTTGTCTCATTCCTCTCCTGGATTGCAAAAGAGATCATCAACACCATGTGAGTTCAAGATCCTTTTGTAGTCTCCTTGGTGATATGCCATGGCAGAAGAATACCCGTTTCATTCATGGATCTGAGACTTCTGCCATGCAGGACAGCTGGGCGATTCCAACAGAAGGATCCTGCCATCACTGATGCCTAGCCCAGGAATCCTCTTCTCCATGAACTGCGAAAATAACTTCCCCAAGCTAGAGACACAGGCCAGTCAGGTGGTAGGGTAGTGGAGAACATGCCATAACAAGTACTGGAAGTCATTCTGAGTCCTCTTTAGGATTCTGAGTCCTCTTTAGTCATTCTGAGTCCTATTGTTACACCTAGAAATGTCAGGTAGACTGCAACCACTGGGAGGGCTCCCGCCATAAATGCTTATCCTGAATATGTTCTGCATGCCCATTTACCACCTGTGGGCACCAGGATTCCTGGCCTGAAGAAGTTCTATCCCTTGAAGATACATCATCAAGGGTCTTTTGGTGCCATTGCAAGAGCCATTCAGACTCAGGATATCATAATGACTAAGAAAATAAAATTGTTACTCGATTCACAGCATACAGAAATGGACTAGCAAATACATGCTAAGCCTAAACAGAGTGACTCTATGTAAAAATAAAAGATTTAAATTTATATTAGCCCAAATATTCAGGATATCATAGAAAGCAGCCCAACTTATAGTGTTATCAACATAAATGAGAAAAGACCTTCTACTGATTACAAAACCAAGATGAATCAGATGTTGGATTTAAAAGCAAGGATTTAAAAGCAGCCATCACAAAATGCTTCAGCTGGGAATTACAAATGTTTTTGAAATAAATGTCAGAAAAGATCACGGTAGGAAATAGAAGTTTTGTTTATTTTTACAAAAATAACCAGATGGAAATTTAAAAACTAGAAAGTGTAATGACAGAGATTAAAATCTCAAAAAGAATGGGCTCACTAGCAGAGTGGAGATGACAAAGGAGTAAGTGAACTTGAAACCAAATCAATACAATTTATTCAATCTTAACAGTAGAGAGAGGTGGACTGAAAAAATAATAATAGAGCTTCAGGGACCCGTGAAATAGTAAAACATACCCAACATTCATATTGATGATTGAGAAGGAGAAGAGAAAGGAAGTGGGGCTGAAAGACTATATGGTGAAATGATGGCTGAAAACTTCCCTGACTTGATAAGAGACATGACATAAGCCCACAGAATAATGAAGACAAGCAAAATCATCCTAGAGAAATCTGTGACAAGACGGATGACCATTAGACTTAAAGGGAAAAAAGTTTTGAAAGCAGTCAAAGTTTTGAAAGAAACAGTCAACTACCTTTAGGGAAACACCATTTAAACAATACCAGTTTCCTTATTTGCCACTATGGTGAGCAGAAGAACTTGGCGCCTTGTTTAAGTGCTGAACACAAAGAATTCTATCACCATTGAAACTATCCTTCAGGAACACAGTGGGAGGGTTGCAACCTGCTCAAATGGAGGGAAGTTAAAAGAATTATTCATCAGCAGACCTAACTTTGTAGATGTCTGAAGAAGTTTCTCAGAAAGGAAATGATAACATAAGATTTGGAGCATTAGCATGGAAGAAAGAATAATGAAAGTAATAGAGGCATAGGTAAATTCAGAAGATTATTGTTTTTCTCTTCCATGAGTTTTCTAAATCATATCTGATTATTGAAGAAAAACTATGGTATCAGTTGTTGAAGACTATACTATTTAAAAGTGGTAGTGTATGTTGATACCAGGCAATTATTACATATATAAACATATGTATATATATATATATACGTATACATCTGTAGATTCCTGTGAAAACCACTAAGAAAATCATGCAAATTATACTACAAAACTCAATAAATATGAAAGCAAAAAATGTTCAAGAAAATCATAGGAAAGCAAAATGAGTGAAAAAATATAATCCAAAGGTTATGTGTATGTCTCTTTTTCTATAAGATTCTTGAAATGGTAAAATTATAGTGATGGACAACAGAGGAGTAGTCTGGTGTTCAGAGTATCAGTGGGAAAGAGGCAGGTGTGCTTATAACACAAGGGAGTTTGAGTTGTGCTAGAAAAGGAATTTCTTTGTATTTCTCACAAATATATGTCAATGTGCAGTTATCTCAAAATTAAAAGCAGAATCTTTTTAAATGTAAAATGCAACCCTGATTCTTGAGAAAATGCTTCATGCAGAATTTAACTCTTAAAATAGTGAATGGATAGTTTTCTTGAGTACTAGACAAAGTAAGTTTTGCTGCACTTTATACATTAAGGGGTCATTTATATTATATCTAAATAAAACAAATTTATGCATTGTTCTGGATAGAGATATAAATAGTAAAAGTATGGAGATGTATGTATTAGTTTGATACATTTCAGATTGGTCTAATGCCTACCTTTAAGGAAAGAGGAGAATAGAAATAGATGGCTATGATAATTTTTTTTTATAGAGGCATGTTTAATTTATTTGTTTGTTTGTTTGTTTATACATGCACTGGGTACAGTCAGAAGCACGGGAGGGTGAGAGAATTCACCAGAGCCAGAGCGGGGAGCAGAGCAGGCAGAAGGACTGAAGTACACTGCTGAGGGGGGCAGTGGGCGGCAGGAGAGGTCTGCGCGCCATGTGGGACCCTCCTCCGGTGGCCGGGGAGCAGCCGGGGATCGAACCGGTGCTGCAGAGGCCGCGGGCAGCTCCGCAACCTAGTGCTCAACCGCTGTGCCACCGGCGACGCCCATAAATATATTTTTTTAATATTTATTTATTTATGCATACAAGAACTAGGGTACAGGCCATTGATGGGGGGGTGGTGAGAGGTTTCACCAGAGACGGAGTGGGGAGCAGAACAGGCTGAAAGACTGAAATACACTGCTGAGGGGAGCCGCAGGCAAGTCAGGAGAGGTCTGCTGTGCCATGTGGGTTGCTCCCTGGCTGGGGATCGAACTCATGCTGCAGTGGCTGCAGATAGCTTCATAGGTTCTGTCTTAACCCTCTGCACCACCAGGGAGGCCCATAAATTCTTAATTGTATCTGTATTTTTTCTTTTACAAAAATTAAAAACTGAAGCAAATAATAGAATATATTTGTTCATGTAAAATGTATATATTTTTTCAGAAATACTTCAAGATTATAAATGCTTTCAAGTGACACAAATGAACAAATTGGATAAATGATATAGTATTATGGTTATGTTAGCTAGACTATATAATTGAAACATTTTTATTTTTTTAGAGACATTACTTTAAAAAGAAATTTCATTTCTGCTACATGAAGTAATCACAATGAAAAAAAATATTTCAAGTAGAGCCACAAGAAGCACCTTAGGGTATAACTTTTTTTTTTCTCTATTGTAATGTGATTAGATTAGTTAGAAGAAAATTAATTCTAAGGAAATGTGAAACTAACAAACTTGAATCAATCCCCCATTTATTGTGCACATTCAGCTTTCCAGCAGGATTTGAGGCTAGTTATAAATTGAACAAAACAACCCATAAAGTAGTACAATTCAGGATAAAAAGCAAACAAATGTGTAAGGGAAACAAAGAGATTAAGTATAAGAAGCTCCACAAATCTCAAAAAAGTAATTACTTTTATTGAGTACTGTATTTGGACCTAAGTCTCTAGATGGCTAAGCTAAAAAGCTATTATATTGCAGTTTTTATTTGGTGCCAAATGAGATTAGATTACTGCATTGTTGGTACAATTTATCCTTGAAATTTAACTCATGTGGGGTTCAAGTATACAAATTAGTAGTTTTAGCCCAGAACATCCTCTCCTTTTTCTCTTCCCTAAATCATACTTTTAATGCTCTACTAATTCTGATAGGAAATTCAGTCTTAATCACTTGGGGACTTCCTTCCAAGAGATGAAAGATTTTACAAATCTTTTGGTCTCATGGGTGCTGGAAATTTGGGGAAAGAAAGTAGGTCTTTGTCAGTGGAGTTCAGCAGTTTTATCACAGAAGGCTTGTTTTTTAGAGCTTTAAAGTCCCTGTCATCTGTCACCTGCTTTAGTGATTCCAGAGAGCTCTCTCAGATTGCCCTCTCTCATTTCCTCCACCTCTGCCCTGTGGCCAAGGGCACACATAACTTGTCCCACTTTCCCCCACACTTACCTTCAAACTTCTCTGAGCTGAGCTGAGTTTCTGCCTCCACCAGTCTCCAGGTCTCCACATCGCCCTCTTCTGCAAAGTCGTTTCTCCCTCGATGGACTTTGGCGAGTCATCTTTTTGGAATGAGAGTGGAGAAAGGAAATTCTAGCACATTTTTCTCTATACAACTACAAATGTCATTTTCCAAACAAAAGAGTTAGAAGTGAAGAAACAATACTGAGAAGCAATCTGTTTGACACCCTCCACAGCACAGATACAAGTGGTTAGAGTTCTTTAAAACAACAAAACAAAACAAAACAAAAAACAAAACGGTGGCCAGTTTTGCAGGGATCCAGGGACAAATGGATCACAGACCCACACACACAGCCTGGCGTGAAGGATTATTTGAGGGCGGTTGACGGGATTGATTTTCACTTGATGGCTCTGAAAAAATGTGAAAACAAAACTGTTTCTCTCTATGTGTAGGAGGAAAGGCAGACTAGGGAAGAAATATACTCATTGATGAGGTAATAAGAGACTAAATTAATTTTAAATCTGAAGTGGATATATGAGAGTACTTTATAAGAAAAATGAGGACATTGGGTATTGACAGTTGGAAGGTGATAAAGAACAAGCTGGAAACTGGAGGGAAGAGGAAAATAGAAGCATAGGATTACAACCCTGATCTTCACCTTGAGGTAGGGTAAAACCAATCAATTGTAATTTGACTTCCTTGAATAATGATACTTTTATTAGCAATTAGAAAATAGACACAACTCTCCAAGGCAAGTGTGATTCTAAGGATTGTTTGAGTGGAAATGGAGACAAAGTTGTACATTTGCCTTTGTAGAAACTTATTCCTTTCTCCAGAAGATAACTGAGAGAAGCTGCAGCCCATGGAGAGGTAACTGCAAGCTAACTAATTTCATCAAAACTTATTTTTTGCATGTTCATATATGGTCAAGCAAAAACAAACTTTTAAACAAAATTGTTGATCAGCCTGGTCTACAAATGGGGGTGGGGCAAATCCATTGGTGCATTTGCTATTGTCTGCAGAAGAGATCAGCAAAACTTTTCTGTATATGACCAGACAGTGAATATTTAAGACTTTTAGGCCACAGGGTCTCTGTTACAATGACTGATTCTCCTGTTAGTAGTGTAGAGCAGCTGTAGATAATCCATAGACATATAGCTGTGGCTGTTTTCTAGCCAAATTTGACTGATAAAAACAAGCAACTCTAAGATTATGCCTATGGGCCATAGTTTGTGGAATTAATATACCTTGAGACTGAGATACTGGCCCTTGATCTTGTTCTAAAAGCAGTTTTCTAAGGATTCTACGTAAAAGACAAAGACGCAAAGCTTGGGAAGTATAAATCACGGGTTGAATTAATGTTTATAAACAAGGATTGTCATCAATCTGTTTACCAGCATTTCTTCATTCAAGTACAATTCAAGTCCTTCATACTTTAGCTAACCAACCCTGAACTTTTAAAAACTATAGTACTTAAACTTAAAGCGCTTTTCAGCTATGTACAGATCAATGCATTTTTAATAAATAGCACATGAAAAATAATTACTCTCATTTATTTCTAGTAGTTTTGTATACTCAAAATTTAAAATATATTTTACTCATTTTTCCTCTTTATTAAAAATGTTTAAATTCATTCAAAGACACAATTGAAATTGAATTGGGAAAGAGAAGAAGAAATTAAATAGTCTCAAAAGTAAAACTAATTAAAAAATTCAATATAGAAGTGCTGAAATGCAGAATTGTCTGAGAGTCAAATTCTTAAATGATAAAAAATTTATTCATGCACATATACATTTCTTGGAATAATTTGTTCAACTCCTGCCTTATAGGCTCTGTGATGGGCACTGCAGAGGGGATGAAGGATGAAATAAGTAAGAATTCTTTCCCTTGACAAGGAACACAGACAAAATTACATTGCTAATAGGTGAAATTGATAGCTACAAAGCAGCATTTAGAAGAGTTAATTTCTCTTTATATAAATGCTGGACATTCAGCTATTGGTCTAGGAGAGTTTAGCCTAAAATAATTTAACCAGGCTTCATTTCTCAGGAAGTGGCTGAGCCCTGAACATCTTTTCTAATTTTAATGAAGCCTGTTGGTGAAAACCTTTTCCAATTTAAGTCATTCTACTTATTTTTAACTTCATCTATTTAATGCCAATAAAACTATCTCAGTTTTTTTTTTAATTGTATAAATCAAAGCCTTTTATGTAAGCTTAGTTATATGGTGGAAATTTCGAATGATACCATTTTAGGACAAAATTATGCAATATCAGTGCATTATTAGGTTCACATTAAAGTGTTTCCATTGTACAATCATGTCTGTAGAATGGATTAGTATCATAAAGTGAGGGTCTACTGTACTATCTTCTTGTTTTTAGATTTTATTTTTGTATTATTTTTATTTTATGTATCTTTACATCATTCTTCATTTTTATTTATTTATTTATTTTTTAAAAAAGCTTTATTTATACAAGAACCAGGGTACAGGCCAGGTGCACGGGAGGGTGAGAGGATTCACCAGAGACAGAACAGGCCGGCAGACTGATGAACAGAACAGGCAGACTGATGAAATACACTGCTGAGAGGAGCAGCTAGTGAGACAGGAGAGGTCTGCTACGCCATGTGGGACCCTCGCTAGCTGGTGGCCGGATCGAACTGGTGCTGCAGAGGCTGTGGACAGCTTCACAGAGCTATGCTCAACTGTCTGCACCACCAGGGGAGGACCTCTTCTTGTTTTTAGAATTTGGGTGCTTAACTAAGCCAGTGGGAGTATTTTGCAGGCTTTAGGGAACTGGCTCCTTTTGAGGGCACACTGACAAATACCTTACATTTTAGTGTCCTTACTGACTTGCTTCATTTTTCCATTTGAGGGACCTGTGTCCAGATTGTGACTGAATAATTTTGGTCTTAAGTGTGTTATGTACCAAAATTAATGTGTATAATTTACCGATCAAGGCTATTGAAATGTACACGTGAAATGCACCTTTGACTTTTATACTTTGCATGATACTTTTTTACTCCTTTTTTGACACATGGCATAGAACTTTATAGCTATTATCTGAATAAAGGGAAGATTATTAAATAAGAGGAAATTGCATCAATGTAATATTAATGCTTGAAGATTTGGGGAAAGATTGTCTGAGATACTGGGGTAATATCATGCTGGAGTCATCCTACTGAAATTGACCAAAATGCTTAATTTTAATGAAATATATTTACAATTTTTTAAAAATAAAGAATAAGAGACCTTGAATATATAACATCAAAGGTAAGAATATGGTAAGAAAATACTGGACCAAAACTTGGAGTGGGTAAGAATCCAGATAGATCAGTCCAGCACATACTGCTGCTATGATGGGAAATTTCTTCATCTCAAAATATAACCTATCCAGCTAAAATTTGCTTTGATAATCTCAGGAAATTAGGAGGTATTGAAAGTCAATGCCTTTGGACCTTCAAGGTTAGAGACACCGTGTTAAGCTACTTCAACTTCACATGCATCTCCAAGTGCTACTAAGGTGATCCAAGGAATTTTTTGTTGATTAAAGCTGTCCCAGCTGAGTGGAACTCAACACCATGCGGAAGCAAAACCAAACCAAACAAAAACCATCTGGAGGAATTTACTAGTATTTAATTCCTCAAATTGTTCCTACAAATTTGTAATTTTTTAAGTGTTCAAGAAACAGTCAAAGGTACTTAGACACTCAGGGGAATAAGATACCAAGAATAAAAACCCACAGAAGCCACAGAGAGTGGTAGATTCACAAGGACATTAGATTTTGATTTTTTTTTTTCTTTCTTATACTTATTCTTTTTCCTGGTCACTTATTTAGGTTTTCTAGATTCTAGCTATGAGTGAGACCATCTAGTATTTTTCTTTTTCTTTCTGGCTAATTTCACTGAGCATGATCCCTTCCAGCTCCATCAAAAAATCAAAATCAACAAACAATTATGTACCAGAGACACACTATTGGGGGGGGATGGCGGGGAAAGGAGGGGTTGGGGTCAAAATAAGGGGGTTGCAATTGTATGGGGAATATAAAAAATAAAAAAGGGACATAAGATAAAAGAACTCAGCCTCAGAGTACTTTCTAAGGTCAAAGAACAAAAGCCAAAGTTATAAATCAAACAGGAAGCTAGAGCTATGGAACGTAGGACATAATTTGAGTATTAGAGACCTGAACAATGGCAATTTGAGATTTGAGCAATGATTAATGTAATTCCATGGGTTTGTATTATATTAGATTAAATAAATTTGAAGAGTGAAGTGAATGAAAAAATGGATTAGAGAAAACTATAAACAGATTGCAGCATAGAAAGACAGAATGTTATAAATACAGTGAGAACATTAATAGAATGAGAAGTTCTGTCACACTTGTACTTGAAGTTCCAGAGTTATGAATGAAGGTAATCAGTGAAGCTATATTATACAGCCTCAAAATATATAAATATCTTTGTCAAAAAGTCAAGAGGTAAATTTGTTATCATAGTGAGAAATTTCCATTACTTTCAGTAATTGAGAAGATTTAAATAGCATTTTGACTTAATGTAAATCAAAATAATAATGTATCCAAGTACAGTATAAGCAGTCTTATTAAGCACACATGGAACTTTTATGAAAATTTACTGTAAATGGATCAAAGAGTAAGTTTCATCAAATATCAAATGACTAAATCATTCAGAGTCTTTTCTCTGATGACAATAGCATTTTGCTAGAAATCAACAGCATAAAAACTAGAAGAAAGTCCCTATTTGAAAACTCAAAGCAATTCATATTTGTGTTATGTCTTTCCCATATTCCTTTCCCTACTTTTCCCCAGAATTTCTAGTTCCTTTTGGTTTTTGTTGATGTTGATAACCAGATAACATGTAGTTAATATGGAATCTTAATCATGGTTTATATTACTGAATTTCCTGTATTCCCCTAGAGACAATGCTTCAGAAATACTTCGTACTGCTTCAGTACAAAGCAGTGTACTTTGTGATGCTCTGTGAACCAGTTATATAGCTGTCATCCTGAAATTTTCCTTGGTCTTCATCTGAATTAGATTCCTCTTTTCTGAAATTTTATTTTCTCCTTTTTTATATTCTAATTTGTTTGCTAGCAATATCTCCAAACTAGCAAAAGAACAAAGTAATTTTTCTGAGTTTCTTTATTAAATCCAGATTTTGTTCTCCTGTAATTTGATGATTTATCAGTTTACAGAATCCTAGGATTAAAATATTTTTTAAATTAAATTTATTGATTTGCCATTTGTTTACAAAACTATATGATTTCAGGAATACAGTTTGATACCTCAATATGTGTATGTGTTTCACTTACCCACCATCAAAGTTCCAGGGTCATCCCACTATTAAATCAACCCCTTCAAACCATAATCCCCACTCTCCCCTTCCCTTTTGATAACCACCATATTTTTCACAGAATATAAGTTATTTTTGTTGTATTTTGTCAGTTTTCTTTGCTTATGTGTATTCCACATTTGAATGAAACCACCCAGTAATTGTATTTCACTCTCTGACTTACTTCACTTAGCATAATCACCACGAATTATATGCAAGTTTTCATAAAAGGCAAGAGTTCATCTGTTTTAACAGCTGAATAGTATTCCACTGAGTACATACACTGCAACTTTTTACCTCATCATGTGTCTTAAGGCATTAAGGCTGATTCTGTGTCTTGTCTGTTGTGAGTAAAGCTGCTGGGAATGCAGATCTGCATATATCTTTTCATATTTTTTATTTTATTTTTTTAAAGATTTATTTATTTCATACAAGAACTGGGGTACATACCAGATATGAGGGAGTGTGAGAGCATTCACCAGAGACAGAGCAGGGAGCAGAACAGGCAGACTGACGAAATACACTGCTGAGGGGAGCAGTGGGCGCAACAGGAGAGCTCTGCTGCGCCATGTGGGACCCTCGCCGGCTGGCCGGGATCGAATCAGTGCTGCAGAGGCTGTGAACAGCTTCATAGTGTGGCGCTCGACTGCCTGTGCCACCAGGGGAGGCCTCTTTTTCATATTTTTTAGATTCATGCCTCGCGTGGTGTTGCTGGACTATATACTATATACTTCCATTATGTTTTTTTGTAATTTTGAAGGTTTTGCTCTGTTTTCTTCTGGTATCAAGAAAGATGAAAAGTTCTGCTATGTGTTTGATTCCTTTACTAGTAACCTGTTTATTTAATTAGTATTTTCACAGAATTTTTACAGAATTTTAGAGAATGTCCTTATTATTCTTCAAGGTTCAAGTTCATGATAGTTTTTCTAAGTCTAGCACACTTTTAAAGATCCTCTTAGCACTTCCTAGGACCTTTAAACTGAAAACACATTTCTTTCTAATTGCAAGAGGTTTTCATTATTTCTGTGATAATTCCTTCTTCTTCGTATTTTGTTTTTCTAAACGGAATAACCTGCTAGTGTTTTACTCTTGGGGCACCTGATATCTTCTCTATGTTTCATGTATGTTTAGCTTGTAAGTTCCACCTTTGAGTGTAGTAGTGAAGATCTAAGATTTTGGATCCAGACTCATCTTATACTCACCACTATACAAGTGAGTCTGAGATGTGCCTTTTTCCATGCCTTTCAACCATTAGGTGACTGTTTTCTTATCTGTACATTGCAAATGATAATAGAATTTACCTTATAGAAATGTAGGGGATTAAGTCTGTTAATATATGCAATGACCACATACTTTTACCAGTATCTGATACATTCATGCACTCACCAATGTTAGCTCATATGTCTCCTTTTCAAGTAATTTTTTGATGCAAATATTCAACTTTATCATCCTGCCACTCCACTGAATTTTCTTAGAATTCTTAATCTTGGAGAATGCTTTTATATTCCTGATTTTGTTTTCTTTTGGTTTTTATTTACTTATTTTTTTTAGAAAGTGATTGCCTTTATTTTTAAAGATTTATTTATTTATTTATTCATTTATACAAGCGCTGGGTACATTCAGAAGCACGGGAGGGTGAGAGAATTCACCAGAGCCAGAGGAGGGGAGAGCAGAGCAGGCAGAAAGACCGAAGTACACTGCTTAGGGGAGCAGCGGGTGGCAGGAGAGGTCTGCGCGTCATGTGGGACCCTCACCGGTGGCCCGGAATCAAACCGGCGCTGCAGAGGCTGTGGGCAGCTTCTCACCCCAGCCCCAGCGCTCAACCTCTGCGCCACCCGGGAGGCCCCTGGTTTTTATTTTCTTATATGTAATAGTTCCTCAAATATTAAGGAGTATACTGAATCTATTTTTTAAAGTTATCATTATTATTGATTTTTGTATCATCCCTATCTAAAAATATAGGCAACTAGACAATTAACACATAATTGACTGAGAAGATAATGTATCACAATAAAAACTGTCGGTGTAACCTCCAGTTCATTTTTCCGGCCTTCATCCCTTATATTCTCCTGACTCTCTCCCTCTGCTCCCCTTAACCTGACTTTGTCTGTTAATGTCCATAGTTTTTTAAGTTTGTGGGTTGAATCATCCACTGTTTACAAATCCGATGTTTGCCTTTGCCATTCTAACTTCCCTTAGTATATGTGATTCCCTAGAATTACTAACCTTATGCTGTAAGTGGCAACATTTCTTCTTTCCTTATGACTGAATAGTAGCCCCAGTTCTGGTCTGACTTCCTGTTTTGAGGAAATTTTATTGAAATTCGCCCACATCCATTCTTTCAAGTATTGGCGTTGTGGCTTATACCAGTCCTGCGGAGTGGAGTGTTTATGATGGTCACTGTGTGGTAAGCAAAAACTAAAATACTTAGTATCTAACACTTCATAGAAAAGGACTGTCACTGGTGCTTGCTTAACTGTTTCACATGTTTTAAGACTTTATGAAATTTGTTGACATCTCTAGTCTGATGATGATTTCCATTCCTATTTTCTTAATGTTGCAAATTTTCCTTATTTATTTCTACTTTTTTTTTTCAATGTACTTCCTAAACTAAATGTAAATATTCAGCCTGCCATTTCAAACATAAAGACTGTTTTCTTTTTTTTTTTTAAGATTTATTTATTTATGCATTCAAGAGCTGTGGTACAGCCAGAGGTGTGGAGGGTGAGAGGATTCACCAGAGACAGAGCGGGGAACAGAAACAGGCAGATTGACTGAATACACTGCCGAGGGGAGCAGCAGGCGAGACAGGAGAGGTCTGCTGTGCCATATGGGTTGCTCCCTGGCTGGGGATTGAACTCGTGTTGCAGAGGCTGCAGACAGCTGCGTAGGTTGTGTTTTAACCCCTTGTGCCACCAGGGCAGTCCCTCTTTTTCAATTCAATTCATTGAGTTCACATTGAGTACATTATTTTGATCATTTCTGCTTTCTAATTCTATAACCATGAATTTTTATCGTGTTTTATTTTATGTTTCTACTATTAAATTATTGGTCTTTTTATTTTCCTCTTTTATGAATACCTAATTTGTTTTTCCTTCATGCTCTTCTTCACACCTATGATTTTCCTTAATTAAAGATTAATTCATTTATTTCTAGATTGTATACATTCATTGTTTTCACATACTGGCCATTTGGAGCGTTCTAGCAGTTTTGCTGTGAAATTAGGGGAATGGGAAGTGAGCCTGCTTATACTTTTATATCAGCTTCAACCTTCTGGAAGACATGGAGATTTAATCAAGTCACTTACTATATTAAGATAGCTCATTTAATTCTACTAAGCAGCCATATACTAGTTGTTAAGAAACTAACCAGTCATTGGAATAAAGACAAATTTGTGAAGTTTTCTTTTTTCTAATCAAATAGTTTTGTACATATGAGGTTTCACATACAACCAACATTGTTCTTCAAAACCAGTTATGGAGAAAAAATCTGATTGGGACAGTCACTGAATACTCTGGATAGTCAAAAGTGGACATTTAATAATAGATTTCAGAGTTACCATTCTGTCTCATTACTATCTCTGGGTAATAGGAGCCTTTTGGCTTATTACTTTCAAATCATAGGGATGGGTAAAAATGAATGAGCCAGGTGTTTGTAACTCACCTCTAAGAGGCCAAAAGAATGTTCTGTTCAGTAGAGACATGTCTTAAGTGGTATTATATCTTTTTTCCCGTTTCCTTTCCAATTGGTTATGTAAATACAAATAAAGCGTCTGTTCTTGTTGGTCCTTATAAGTCCCCATTTTACAGTGATTCACAACTCCAAGATTCGGTGATACTTATGCCAGATGATAAGAGTAGTATCTTTGCAATTAAGATGACAAGCTGTGAAAAATTCATGGTTGATTTTGGAAGCATAAAAGCCAGATATAAGCTTGATATCATGACAGTAATAGCCAACATTTAATAAAAAATTATATCTTCTAATAAATCTAAAAAAAGAACAAATAACAGAGGACTTATTAGTTCCTAAGAGAATAAAATGAAAATGAATGAGAAATGGGAAATCTATCTTACCACTGTGTCCTTATTATGATTTAAGCTTGAAGTTTTTGCAAAGAGGAAAATCTTACACCATCCCACTCTACCTCTTACAAGAAATACTCAGCAATCTGTCTTACAATCTTCATTTCAGTAACTGCAACTCTCTTTTCCTTTGAAAGGATTTTTGTGTGAGTCTGTTCACATACTGTATATGTGGTTGGATATAATTAACTCACATGCTGAGGAAAAACTAGAGGTTTAAGAAAGTTTTAATCCAAAGAGAAACCCCACCAACTGGGAGAACATTTTTGCACCCAACACTAATGATAAAGGACTGATCACAAAAATCTGCAAAGAGCTGATGAGACTCAGCAACAACAAAGAAAATAATCCAGTCAAAAAATGGGCAGAAGAGCTAAAAAGAAACTTCTCTGAAGAGGAAATGCAAATGGCCAACAGACATATGAAAAAATGTTCAACATCACTTGTAATCAGGGAAATGCAAATCAAAACTACCATGAGATACCATCTCACACCAGTGAGAATGGCACATATTAAAAAAACTAGCAACAACAAATGTTGGCGAGGATGTGGAGAAAAAGGAACTCTCCTGCACTGTTGGTGGGAGTGCAAACTGGTCCAACCACTATGGAGAGCTGTGTGGAGATTTCTGGACCTACTAAACATAGAGCTTCCATATGATCCAGCAATTCCACTCCTAGGTATTTACCCAAAGGACACAGAAACATCAATTCCAAAGAGCACCTGCACTCCTATGTTTATAGCAGCACTGTTTACAATAGCTAAGCTTTGGAAACAACCCAAATGCCCAAAAATAGATGACTGGATCAAGAAGATGTGGTACCTATACACCATGGAATATTACTCAGCATTCAAAAAAGATAAACACATGCAATTTGCAGCAACATGGATGGCGCTGGAAGGGATCATGCTCAGCGAAATAAGCCAGCAAGAAAAAGAAAAATACCGGATGGTCTCACTCATAGCAGGAATCTAGAAAACTTAAATAAGGGACCAGGAAAATGAATAACTATAAGAAAGTGAAAATCAAAATCAACAAAAAACTATGAACCAGAGACACTTTTTGGGGGGTGGGGGGCGGGAGGGGAAGGATTTGGGTCAGAATGAGGCGTTTGCAATTGTATGGGGGAATATAAAAATAAAATTTAATATTAAAAAAAAAAAGAAAGTTTTAATCATTGGTCACCATGTAGATATTTACATAATTTAATCACACAAACTAATTAAATGTCAGGCCATTTGTAATACAGAAATCAAGCTATGACCATAGGTCATCAGATGTAGTAATTAGATATGCATGTTTAATCGCGTTAGAATCATATTAAGAAAAAAAGCAGCATCAAGACAGGTCATTTCTTTGTTCCTAATTACATTTTTATAGTTTTGAGTTGATTTATTGCTACCATTAGGAGAGCTATACAAATGTGTAAGTGTGTGTGTATGTATCCTGTGTGTATGTGTTTTTTAAATTGGGTTTATTATATGTCAAGTCACACTTTTTAAATGGATCTTTTTGATGTTTGTGGGAGAGTTAGTTAAGAAATTAATGAGAAGGCTAAGTAAATAGTTTTATCTAAACCTGTGCTGTGCATACTATATTTAGATTCTGTTATAGTAGTAGAGATCAGGAAATTTAATTTTTAATATATTGTCCAGATTTGAACAAAAGAATGGAGCAAACCTCTCAGTAAATACTAATGTAAATTTTTTCCTTTATTAATTTTGCTTTTTCCAGTAACTTTAAATAAAAAGACATTTGAATCATACTCATTTGGGGTCAAGAATTGATCTAAGGGCCTCCCCAGTGGCGAAGCGGTTGAGCGCTGGGTTGCGAAGCTGCCCGCAGCCTCTGCAGCGCAGGTTTGATCCCCGGCTCCTCCCTAGCCACCGGAGGAGGGTCCCACATGGCGCGCAGACCTCTCCTGCTGCCCGCTGCTCCCCTTAGCAGTGTACTTCGGTCCTTCTGCCTGCTCTGTTCCCCGCTCTGGCTCTGGTGAATTCTCTCACCCTCCCGTGCTTCTGACTGTACCCAGTGCTTGTATAAATAAATAAATAAATCTTTAAAAAAAAAAAAAAAAAAAAAAAAGAATTGATCTAAATATAAAGAATATTGATAAGCTAAAATATTTGTTTTTAAAATCAGGCAAAAATTCACCGTACTTTATTAATATCAATAATTTGCCCCAGTAAATATAAGATTTAAAGAGTGGTGACTTAGTATATTCCTTAGAAATATAAAGAAATATATATTTTTTAAAAATAGAGCACTTCTTTTAGACTTAAGTGTGGGTTGTGGTTGAGTTCAGAAAATTTTATGTTTACTTGTTGTTTAATAATATGTGTGAATGAAAACAGCCATAGGTAATGGCACTCTCAAGGAGAGAACTGACTTCAATAAGCTGGTTGAGTTCTGTAACAGTAGGAGACCATTATTAAACTGGTTTTGAGGGACAAGTATGACATCTTCATTTTAAGCTTTCCACATTAAATAAGAGAGAGCCTCTGTTTATGATGGGAGATGGATTTGACTGACAGGTATTATAACCAAACCTATGTTATAGCAATGTGTATCATAGATATTCTAAGCAATTCAGAGAGATGAGTTTTTTTTTAAAACCTGGAAGAAAACTCAGAGATGGGTAGTCGGTTTTGAAAGCAAACACCTGATTCGAATTAATGGTTAGAGAACACACAGAAATATGTATGTCTATAAACTTAGTTCCATAAAAACTAAGCAAGCGTTGCACATCAGAATTTCAAATAAAAGTATACAGAAATAGCCAAGTAAATTCAAGAAAAAGAAAAAGTGAACAGCAGGAAGTGAATCACCATAACAAATAATATTGAAACATAATTTAAGCTACAATATTTAAGCTAATTTATCCCATGTATGGATAGGACAGTACAGTATACTGGATGGAATAAAATGGAGTTTCTAGAAATACATCCAAATAGGTATGGGAATTTAATATATATTAAGATTGCTTTTAGATCACTATGAGAAGTATTTGTAAATAAATTATTTTGGTAAATATTCACTAGACATCTAGAGAAAGAGTAAATTTGGACAACTGCTTAAAACTTTGAGATCAGCATCATTTGTATAAATGAAGCTTTAAAAATCTGAAATGAAACAGTAGCAGTGTAGTTGACATCTAACAAAGACAAGAAGCCATGAAATAAAATAATAAAATTAGTTAGATTAATTTAACTATGTATGTTTCTTTTGAAAATATTTTTAACATTGACTTTAATCACTTGTGATGAGGTATTAGGTTCTGTGTCCCTGTGTTTCTACCATCTTTGAATGAAATACCATAAATGCTGTCCTATTGCTTTGGATCTTTAATCAGTCTGGGCCTGTTCCTGTTGGAAGTCACTTAAGGAATTGTAGAGTTACAAATGTAAATCTCATCTCCAGGCAAAGCTTGATGTTGGTTTCATGCTGAGTTGGTTTGCTGGTTCCAGGAGGATTTGGGTTCTAGATGTTGTAATCCATTTGTTCTTTTGTAAGTGCTTTTAATTTTTTTCTGAAAGAGATGGTCTCTAAGTTTTCTATGATCAGAGATAAAACACAGTCCCATGTTTCTCCTGCCAAAACAAATAAATTTAAAAAATAGAGATTTTTTTTAAAGCAAAGTAGTTCTTTAAGTAGTGAAGACTGGAAACCAGAGTGAGAATGAAGATAAACTGTATTTTAAAGACCAAATTCAAAGAGACAGAGATGCAAAGCAGGCATCTTCTTTGAGAAATTTCTTAAGAAAGTTGCTGCCCTGCATTTCTGAAATCTTATGCAGAGGCAGTTGCAGGTTTTTTATGAACAGAATATTGTACCATTTGAGGAGCTGTCTTTGAGAAAAGCATCTTTGAATGACATATACAAAATTAGTTATGAGTGAATATTTACTTAGTGGGTCCTGACCAAGTAAGGGGCTCCTGAAATTTAAGCTTCATCACACACAGTCACACACACGCACACACACGCGCACACACACACACACACACACACACACTAAAAGTTTATTTTATTTATTTATGCATACAAGATCTGTGTGTATGCCTGAGGTTCTGGGGGTGGGGTAAGAGGATTCACCAGAGACAAAGTGGGGAGCAGACCAGGCAGATCTACTGAAATACACTGCTGAGGGGAGCAGCAGGTGAGATGGGAGAGGTCTCCTGCACCATGTGGGATGCTCCCTGGCAGGGGATTGAACTCCTGCAGCAGTGGCTGCCAATATCTTGATAGGGCTGAGACTTAACCCCTTGTGCCACCAAGGAGGTCCTTCATTACCTTTATATTACATTCACTTCTGCTCCCATGACAATTATTCCTCAGTTATCTTTCCCTACCTGGCTTTGTTATGCTCCCCTCCATGTCTACAATTTAAATTTCTGGAGAGTATATTTTACTAATCCACTTTTTTTTTAAAGATTTATTTATTTATACAAGCACTGGGTACAGTCAGAAGCATGGGAGGGTGAGAGAATTCACCAGAGCAAGGGTGGGGAACAGAGCAGGCAGATTGATGAAATATGCTGCTGAGGGGAGCAGCGGGTGTGGCAAGAGAGGTCTGTCGTGCCATGTGGGACCCTCACCAGTGGCCGGGGATCAAACCGCCACCACAGAGTCTGCGGGCAGCTTCACAGCCCAGCACTCAACTGCTGTGCCACCAGGGGAGGCCCGCTAATCCACTCTTTTTTATTTTACCTTTCCTTTCTCTGTTTCTGCCTCTCTACTCATCCTGAGACAAGTGTCTGGTACTACTAGAGGGTGCATAGTAGATATTTATTAAATGACTTTTTGGGTAAACAATAGATGGTAAACAATAGAATAACCACTTTCTCTTAAATGCACAATTCTCTTTGAAATATGTAAATAAGAAATAACTCAACTAAATTGTTCTGTAGAAGATGTAATGAACAAATTGAATGTGATCGAATCATTGGGACTGGATGACATCGGCTCACAAGTTCATTAATATAAAAAGTCATTATTTTCCAAAACGGGTTAATTCTTAACACAGTCAACCAATGCTAAAGATCTCCTAGAGGACCACAGAAATAATTTAACAAAGTAATAACCCTCCTATCTTCCTCTCAGTCCAAGTAACTGCGGAGTTTATAGCTCATCTCTGTCTGCCATCACATTGATAATCACAGTGGTTGTGTCATTACAGACAAATATTCACAACATCCTTTCGCCTCAGATGTAAATGTAGATGTGGGTGCACTTCTGTAGCTTTCTTCATCTGTCCTTGCCTTCTTCCTTATTAAAAAATTACCCATGTGGAAAATTAAAAAGAAAGCAAAACTAACTATAGAATCAGAACTTGCGAGCACTCCAATGATTCGTAATTTTCATAACTATTAACAACACACTCCCTGTGGGCTACAGCATAGATGAGATAGGCTGCTGGCTCTGCAGTGACTGCAACTCAACCCTTCCCTCCCACTCAAGGAGATGCAATAAAGGCAAGTAAGGAAAATTGACATTGGGTCAACTTGAGATAAATCTATTACTTTTTTCAAGAAAATGAACAAATATTGGTCTTATTTTCTTCGTCTGGTAGTAAAGCAACTTCCAACACTAGGAGGTATTATTCTTTAACTGAGTTAGGAAAATGCAAACTTGAATTGTTTCTTCCTTGCCATGAACATATTGGCAATTATTGTCTTTTTATTATCATTGTTCCAGTAAGTTCCAACAGTATTAAACATGACACAAATAAAGGGAATCCTAATGAGTATGAAAATGCCACAAATGGGGGCAGTGACCTACTGTTGATAAACATTGGATTGTACCATTGGAGAAGCATGACCAGCAAGTTTTACAGGGTGGTATTAAGGAGCACATTTTCTGCTATGAACTTAGGAATAGTGGCCAGGTTGATGTTCAAAAAATGTTCAATCTGATAATACATTCATTGTCTTAAGACCTCATTTGCCATATTTCTGGGTAGAAAGAGAGTGATTGACACTGTCTGCTGACCAAGTAAGAAGTGAAAATTGACTGATATATTCAATTTTGTTTGTTTGTTTCGGAACATAATGGTTATATGTGACCTGAGATCAAGAGTAGGTCAAATAAATGTTTTGAGAGAAAAAAACATTAGTCAATACAGGCCGATCTAAAATGGAGCCTGAATGAGGTTCATCCAACCGATGAGAATACCGAGGTTTGATGCAGGCATTAAAAGTTTGAGCTGCAGAGCCACCCCTAGGTGTGAATCCTGGTCCCACCATACCCTGGTCCCACAAGTCATATGACATAGGGCAAGTTTCTCCCTCTTGAGCTCTCTCGGCCTCAGTTTTCCTATTGACTTATCATGAGGATTATTTCATAGACTTATTATGAGGATTAAATGAGTTAATTACTCTAAAGTAGTTAGGCTAATGTCTGGCATGTAATTAATTGCTATGTAAGCTCTTAAAATAATATTTTCAGATGAAATAAAAAAAGGGGAATTTTAGGATAGTTTGAGGCACCATTTCTGTTTCTATTTGTGAACCCCACTTCAAACTTCTAGAAACCATGCCATTATGAACAATAGGGAAGATGAAGACATCTAAAATATCACCAGAATAAGGGGTGTGAGTTGAACTCAATTTCAGCAGGTTATAGATGCCAAACCTCTGACATTCCCATTTTGTCAGCCACCATGATGTATTAGTATTTTGATAAGCAACCATTTGCAAGCTCCTGGATTCTTTTCTGGTGACTTTTATGACAGTAACACACATTCCTGGGGTGGGAAAGTTTGTATACTCAGGGATGTGGTGTCCTTGAAATGACCTCTATTAATCTACTCTTTGTAATATTTTATTTTTTATTATTTTCTTAAGATTTATTTATTTATACAAGCATTGGGTTACAGGCCAGAGGCCCAGGAGGGTGAGAGAATTCACCAGAGACAGAGCAGGGAGCAGAACAGGCAGAAGGAATGAAGTATACTGCTGAGGGGAGCAGTGGGGGAGACAGGAAAGGTCTGCCACATCATGTCGGAATCTCCCTGGCCGGGAATTGAACCAATGCTGCAGAGGCTACAGACAGCTTCACATCACTGCGCTCAACCCACTGTACCACCGGGGAGGCCCTCTTTGTAATATTTTATATGAACTCTCGATGTTGTCTTTATACCCTCTTTTACTCCACTGAGCTCTTCCTTTAAAAATTGCCTACCTAATGAGCTGAAATACCTAAGAAATACATAAGAAGTTCACTTATGTCTAAAGGAAGCAAGTCATAAAAGTCACATCATTAGCAAAAAAGACAGTTCCTTGATGGCAATGAATTTGTCCATGGCTATATCTGTACTTAGAACTTTCCCTTATGTCTGCATTAATAGATTCCAATATGCTTTGTTTTATTTGGAACTTGAATGAGTGTATGGATGGGAGAATGGATGGATATCTCAATCAAGAGAAGAACATATATATTTCCGTGTCTTGTTTTATGAAGCCAAAAGTCCTCCTTATAATTTCTTGGGTAATCTGGGAGATAAACAACTCATAAACTATTCTAATATACAGATAGGTACTTTTTCAATTTGACAAATGTAGTGTAGCAATTACTTGTTATAAAATAATAGAAATATAACATCTCACATTATTCATTTTTAAATTCACCTTTTTATTTTGAGGTAATTTTTAGATTTATATGCAGTTGTACCAAATTACAGAGATTCCATTTTGCCCAGTTCTCTCGATGTAACATCTTGTCAAACTATAGTACAATATGATGATGAAGTTTTTAACAACCAGACAGTCAAGACTATTCCATCATCACAAGTATTTTTTAAGTTATCTTCACCATACCCACATCACCTCCCACTTCCTCTCCCCCTCTCTCCCTTAAGTACCTGGCATTTACTAATATTTTTCTATCTGTATTATTTGGTCATTTCAAGAATGCTATACAAAGTCAGTCATATAGTATGTGACCTTTTTGATTGGCTTTTTCTCACTTGGTATAATTATCTAGAGATTCATCTAAACTATTCTGTGTTTTATTAGTTTCTCATTGTTTCTCATTCTATGGTACAGCTACCATACAATTTGTTTAACCATTCACCCATTGAAGGACATCTAGGTTGTTTCAAGTTTCTGAATATAATAATGGGGTTATAGAATCCAGTCTGCATTATTTCAATTCTTTTTAATTTAAATTAATATTTATTTGTGTCTCTGGATATACTTTATCTTGATATATATTCCACAGAAACCTGAAAAGCTTCTCTGTAAATGTGATTAGACCTTCTCGATGGTGCTGTTGCTTGAGTAATTTATGTGATTGTTGATTTACCATTTAATTCTATTAGTGCTGAGAGCAGTGTCAGAGTCTTCAACCATACCCATGGAGTTGTCTGTCTTTTCAGTTTCTTCACCTTGTGCTTCACATATTATGCAGCTTTGTTGTTTGCTGAATATATATTTGAGGGTGCTATATCTTCTTAATGGATTAGCCCTTTTATAATTATATAATGTCACTCTTTGTTCCTTTTAATTTTCTTTGTTCTAAAGTCTAATTTAGCTCATGCTTATATAGTCACTTTTGCTACCGTTCGATTAATTTTTATTCATCATTTCTATGCCATAACTTTCAACCCTTCTAAATTGTTATAGTGGGTATAAATTTTTTTATAGACAGCTTACATACAGCTATGTTTTCAAATCCTAATTTTCTGACCCATGTATTTTAATTTTTGTATTGTATTTATTTTTTGTATTTTAATTTGTATTGAGATTCCTTACATTACATGCAATTATTGATGTGTTAGAACTTGTCTGCCATTTAAATTATTTGTTGTTAGTTTGTTCTTTGTTTTATTTCTCAGTTTTCCTTGAATTGTCTTTATGTGGGCTACTTGAATACTTTTAAGAGTGGATTTTTCATTTATCTATAGTGATTGTGAATGTGTTATTTTGTATAGCTTTGTGGTGGTTACTGTATGTATCATGTCTACATACACACACGATTGATCTACTGCTCTGCATATTTGACATGTTTAAGTGAATCCTTACATCACATTACAAACCTTTACCCATCCAACATAGTTTATAAAGTAGGAATAATTTACAGAGGATATGAAAGAATGTTTTTCATTTACTCATATTTTTATTGATTCTATTCTACCTAATGTTGCATGAGTCCTTAGTCTTCCTTCATTTCCTCTCTGTTTAGAGAACTTCTATTAACCATTAGTTTAGTGTAGGTCTGCTGATGATAAATTCTGTTGCCTTTATTTGAGAATGGATTCATTTCCCTCTAATTCCTGAAGTATATATTTCACTATTAAATTTTGGGTTGGCAGTTATACTTTCTTTAGGCTTAATGATTTCTGATTATTGCTGGTAAGGTGCCATTTCTCACTGTTGTTTTCAGGATATTTTCTTTGTTTTCATTTTCCAGAAGAAAGATTATGATTCTTGTTGGCCTGGATTTAATCACTTTGGGGTTTGCTCAGCTACTTGAATTTCTTGCTCTCTCTGTATGTGTGTGTTTTGTGTTGCTGTTTTGCCAAATTTGGGGTGCTTTTAGGTGTTTCTTTGAGAGCTTTTTTTTAATGATGTATTTTTTTAATTTAAATTTTATTTTTATATTCCCCATACAATTAGAACCCCCTTATTTTGACCCCAAGCCCTCCTTTTCCCACCCCTCACCCCCCATAGAGTGTCTCTCATTTATAGTTTTTTGTTGATTTTGATATTTTCTTTCTTATAGTTATTCTTTTTCCTGGTCCCTTATTTAAGTTTTCTAGATTCCTGCTATGAGTGAGACCATCTAGTATTTTTCTTTTTCTTTCTGGCTTATTTCGCTGAGCATGATCCCTTCCAGCGCCATCCATGTTGCTGCAAATTGCGTGTGTTTATCTTTTTTTGAATGCTGAGTAATATTCCATGGTGTAGATGTACCACATCTTCTTGATCCAGTCATCTATTTTTGGGCATTTGGGTTGTTTCCAAAGCTTAGCTATTGTAAACAGTGCTGCTATAAACATAGGGGTGCAGGTGCTCTTTGGAATTGATGTTTCTGTGTCCTTTGGGTAAATACCTAGGAGTGGAATTGCTGGATCATATGGAAGCTCTATGTTTAGTAGGTCAAGAAATCTCCACACAGCTCTCCATAGTGGTTGGACCAGTTTGCACTCCCACCAACAGTGCAAGAGAGTTCCTTTTTCTCCACAACCTCGCCAGCATTTGTTGTTGCTAGTTTTTTTTAATATGTGCCATTCTCACTGGTGTAAGATGGTATCTCATGGTAGTTTTGATTTGCATTTCCCTGATTACAAGTGATGTTGAACATTTTTTCATATGCCTGTGGGCCATTTGCATTTCCTCTTCAGAGAAGTTTCTTTTTAGCTCTTCTGCCCATTTTTTGACTGGATTATTTTCTTTGTTTTTGTTGAGTCTCATCAGCTCTTTGTAGATTATTGTGATCAGTCCTTTATCATTAGTGTTGTGTGCAAAAATGTTCTCCCAGTCGGTGGGGTTTCTCTTTGTTTTGGTTATTGTCTCTTTTGCTGTGCAGAAACTCTTTAATTTGATGTAGTCCCAGCTGTTGATCTTTGCCTTCACTATTACTACTTTGGGTGATGTGTCTGTAAAGATGTCTTTGATGTGCATATCATGTAGTGTTTCTCCTATATTTCCTTCTATGTATTTTATGGTTTCATGTCTTATGTCTAGTTCTTTAATCCATTTTGAGTTGGTTTTGTGTATGGTGTGAGGTAGTAGTCAAGCTTCACTCTTTTGTATGTAGCGACCCAGTTTTCCCAGCACCATTTATTGAACAAACTTTCTTTGCTCCAATGCATATTCTTTGCTCCGTTGTCAAAGATTAGTTGACCATCAATCTGTGGGTTTATTTCTGGATTTTCTATTTGATTCCATTGGTCTGTGTGTCTGTTCTTGTTCCAATACCATGCAGTTTTGATGATTATGGCTTTGTAGTATAGTTTGAAGTCTGGGAGTGTGATGCCTCCATTCCCTTCTTTTTTTTTCAGGAGAGCTTTGGCTATTTGGGTTTTTTTTTTTTTGTGGTTCCATATGAATTTCATCAATGATTGTTTTATTTCTTTGAAGAATGTCATTGAAATTTTGATTGGAATAGCATTGAATCTGTATATTGCTTTTGGTAGGATGGCCATTTTAATAATGTTTATTCTTCCAATTTTAAACTTCACTGTTTTGTACTCTGTTTTGGTGACTCTGGCATGCCTATTAGACCTTTGTTTTTTAGATTTTCTAGTGATTTCACCACAAGGTCTCCATTCATTTTGTCTCCTCATAATTTTCTCTCTTTTGTCCAAATTGGATAATTTCTTTTCCTTATTTTTAAGTTCACTTAATTTTTTCCACTATCTCCTTTCTCTTGTGTCCATTCACTGATATTTTTAATTCAGTTATTTCATATTTCAATTCTACGATTTCCCACTTGCTATATTCTTTATATCATCTGTTTCTTGTGTAATATTTTATTTGTTAAATTGGCTTTAAATGTGTTCACAATGGCTCCACTGAATTAGTTTTATGATATTTATGATAAAATCTTTGTTAGATTTTGGCTTGAAAATTCTTATCAGTTGAAATCTGGATAATTCTATGTATTTTGTTATGAGAGCCTGTATCTTACTTATACCTTTTGTTTTAGCTGGTTTCATCTAATACTGCTCCCACAGTATTAGATGGGTATGCTGCTTCATTTACTGCCAGATGAGGCTGCAGTGCAGGACCCCCAATCAGCCTCCATTTACACCCTAGGAGAACTCCTCACATCTTCTGGGGGATGAGGATGGCAGTACTAGTTTCTCACCAGACCTTTGTTGATACCACCTGGCTGTGAGAGGAAGTGCTTATGGCACTTCCCTTCCCATGTGGCCTCTACTAACAGCACAGCTGAGGGAGGGTAGCCTTGTCACCCATGGAGGGGGGTTTTGAGATTCCTGACTCCACTTTCTCTTTGTGACATGGCCCCAGGGGAGCTGGACCACCTCACCATTGCTAACAGGAAGAAAAGTCCATGATCCCTGGAGTCTCCATTGACACCACAGGGGTGGCCTCATCACCACTGGCTAGAATGAAAGTCACAGCTTCTTCTTTGTTACCACTCCTGAGAAGGGGTTGGGGCCCTTCATTATAGCTTGGGCCTGAGGGAGTCTGGGCTCCTCACTCTGCCTCTGCTGCTGTTGGTAGTGGGGGGGTGCTGAGGGTCAGTCTACAGCTCTTCCTGTTGTGCTTGTTTGGTGTAAGTTCAACTGGTTCTATCAACATGCTCAATGAACAAGCTTATACTTTAGGACTAAATCTATAATATTTATATCAGCACTTTGAAATATTGATTTAAATATTGTCTAAAATGTTTTTTTTTTTTTTTTCTGCCAGCTCTTCTGTTTTAGTTCCTTGGACAGAGAGAGTGGGTTTTGTTGGGGGGCTTTTTTGTCTGGGCTTACTCATGTTTCCAATCCCTTTAAGGACTACTTGTGGAATAAAAAGCAAATAGCCTTAAGGTGCTTAACCACTGAGTAAGGTTCACTCTTACTTTGCTTTGCTTCTTTCCTCTACTTTTCAAAAGCCTGGTTATAGTCCTATTACATATAATATTAAGATTTTGGTTATACTTAGAGGAGAGAATGAGGAAACATATCTACTCTATTACCCAAAAACAGAGATCTACATTATTCACTTTTAGAGGTCAGCATTTAAAACTTCCCTAATGAGGGAGTGGAACAGATTTTTTCCTACCAGGTGCACTGTAACTCCTTTCATCCTTTCTCCATTGAGACTAAAATTGTTTATAATTTGTCACAAATTTTGATTGATACTATATTAGAGTATAATTATTGTAATGAAGTATAAAATAGGCTATTCAAAATGTTTCCAAGTGGATTATCTCTTATAAGTTAAATTAAGAAGAGCTTTACAATATTGATGCATTTCAGTTAGTATGCTAAGCCCATACATTGTGATTCAATACAGAAAATATATGGAGAAGAAATGCTGGAGAATTTATGGACAAGAAATACAAACACAGCTTGACTCCTAAGTGTTAGTATAAGTTCAACTGGTTCTATCAACATGCTCAATGAACAAGCTAATACTTTTGGACTAAATCTATAATATTTATATCAGCACTTTGAAAAATTGCCTTAAAATCAAGTTTACATTAAACATCTTGACAATGGGAGATCACCTGTTCACATGATGATATTTCACTTCTTTTACCTGACAAATGAAATAAGATAGCAAGTGATAGTCCTCCAAGTCTGCTGACCATAGCCCAACATCTCCAGGGAATTATGAATTCTTAGACTCTACCTAAACTTAATGAATTGAAATTCGTGGAGATAGGGTTAAGGAGTCTGTTTGTTAACAATTTCAAGGATCCACAAATGATTATTAAGAGCTCCTTTGATAAGATATTTAGGAATCCTTTGGTATCGAGAGTCTCATTTGCCCATTCCAGCTCTATCACTGAGCTCTGTCACTTTTATACTTAGTGGTCTCAGTTTATTTACATATGAAATAAAACAATAATAGGACCTATCTCAGACAATTGCTTTGAAAATTAAATAAATAGAAGATAAAAGTCACTTGCACTGTTGCCGAGCACCTACATAACATCTGATGAGTGTTAACTATTCTTATAAAAATGTGTACTATAATAATAATACCTGAAAAAAAAACACCCTTTCCTTTGTTTTCTTCTTTTGTATTTTCAATTTTACCAGAATTCACATGGTGTGGGGATATCTGCCTTACTTGCACTTTATGTCAGTTGCCAAGACAGTATCTCTTTTCAGCCATGGAACCATGACATATTAATTTTATAGTATCTAATAGGAGAGGTTTTGGTTCATGAAACAAGCATGCACAGGGAGTTGTGCAAGCACTTAATAGTGCTTTGATGGACTTGGCTTGTATTCTATTTATAGAGGACACGCCATGGAACCCACGGGCTGCAGGATGTGTCTCGGAACTGCTCCCTTGCACTTGTGACCCGTGGACCTTTTTATCCTCCATCCTCCACAGCTGTGTCCAGTAAATAGTTCTAGTATATCTGAAACTGTCCTTCCTCTTCATCTCCTTTCTGCTCCCTGAGAGCCTCTGAATTTCAGGACCATCTTACTGCAGATGAAAAAAGAATTAAACATTTGTCATTTAGCCCCTATAAAATCTGCTCCCTTCTAACTCTTGAAACCCAATTTCTACTCCATTGTAATAATGTTGATTCAGTCCAGTCTACCAGCCTCAAGACTAGACCCCCTCTATCTTTCCTCCTATAACATGGATGTGTTAAAGTGTAGATTTGGTCCATAGTCTATGCTTGGGTCTAATATTTACTTTTTTGTGACTATATCTCATCTCATTACAAATTTTACCATTATTTAAGGGCAGGGCAAGAAATTATCCTTCATCTCTTCATATGTTCAAACTTTATTCCATGTGTACCAAAAAAATCATTAAAACAGAACCAAATATTGATGGCACTTGAATTTTATGAATTATTTTACAGACACTCTACTAATAACTATATCATTGATTATGATATTGTTTCTTTACATAGCCACTGTACTTTATGTTACCTGACTCTTATAATAATTTTCAAAAGCCCAAAGGGCAGGTGCTGTTATTATCCCAATTTCTTCAGAGGTGAAACTGGCACCAGTAATTTCCTAAAGTCACATTGATAGGTCAAAGTGGTGAGTGTCTTGTAATTTGGGTTATGTGACTTCAGAGCCACTTTAGTAAACTTGGTCTGGGGTAACTGCATAGTATGTTTGGCTTCAAATTCTGTAATTTTTCCCATTATATCTTAGGACCACTGTGTAAGTAAATGATTGTTAATGGAAGTGAAGGCTTGGAGGGTCTATAGGTTATATATTTTTATCTCTGTCTTTTGGAATGTCACCACAATGGTACGAGTTGCTTGCTCAAGTGAGGTAGGAAGGGATGGGTGAATAAAGGCAGGAAAGAGGCATATTTCTTTAAAAAACAGGGTATTTTGTGATTTCATGTGTGATACCTATGTTTTGTAGCTATTTTACTAATTAAAATATAAATCTACTTGTCATTTGATCATAAATAAATATTTACCTGAAATAATTTATAACAGATTTTTCCACTCATTCATATAGAATAAGAAGAAAACATCAATAAAAGCAAAAAGCCATCTGTATGATCTTGACAATTACTAACCAATAAATCTAGCTTCAAATTCTGTTAAAGTAATGGGAACAAAAATAGGGAGGAAAAAATCTGTATACATCCAGGGAGTTACAGGACATTAGCAATAAACAACCTAGTTTATAAAGTACGAATTGGTCTAGACAGGCTTTGTCACACCTTTCTGATTGAATCACTGAGTTAGTGAATAAAGAGAAAGAAGCTGGTGTAGTGCATGTGGCTCATGGTCTAGGAGTGCACAGCTGTGTCTCCCTGTACTTAAAGTCCAATCCGCATAGAAGGGATTGGAGGGAAACCAACTAAAGCAGCTATAGAAATGACTGTTGTGTTCTTTGAACACAGGAGGATCCAGAAAGCAAGGAATTAGAACTGAGTTAATTGTAATGAGGAAAAGCAAGACTTGGGTGTTCTAGTGCTGAATCTTAATGCATTTGCTGGAATTCTGACTCTGTCCCAGTTTGCATTGAAAACTCCGAGACAGGTGTTCCTTTTTTTTTTTTTTTTTAAGACTTACTTATTTTACAAGAATCGGGGTACAGGCCAGATGTGCAGGAGGGTGAGACGATTCACCAGGGACAGAGTGGGGAACAGAACAGGCAGACTGACTGAAATGAACCACTGAGGGGAGCAGCGGGCAAGTCAGGAGAGGTCTGCTACGCCATGTGGGTTTCTCCCTGGCTGAACTGGATCGAACCCGCACTGCAGAGGCTACGGACAACCCCACAGTGCGGCTCCCAATCGCCTGCGCCACCAGGGAGGCCCGAGATGGTATTCTAATCTACCACCATCTATATAGCAAGTGGTCTTAGAGTCTATCGTGTGAATGACATCTGGGTGTCTGTTACCTGAGTCTGGACTGCTGTGTTATGACAGCTATTGTGATCATCTTAAAAGTGCTTTGATGGACTCCAAGACCACTTTATTTTTTTAAGCTTTATTTATGCATACAAGAACTGGGGTGTGGTGGGTGTGGTGGATAAGAAGATTCCCCAGAGACAGAAGGGGGAACAGAAAAGGCAAAACTACTGGAATACACTGCTGAGGGGAGCAACAAGTGAGACAGGAGAGGTCTGCTGCACCATGTGGGTCACCTCCCTGGCCGTCTCGGGAATTGAACTTGTGCTGTGATGGCTGTGGATAGCTTCATAATGCTGTGTCTTAACACCTTGTGCCACCAGGGAGGCCTCAGGACCACTTTCTTACATGCAGGGAGATGTTTGTCAAATGTCAGATTTTGAATCAAGGGCTTAGATTGCATTTCTAGTTATTTTGAAGGAGCTAAGAATTTTTCCATCATGCTTTCTTATTCCATAGATGTATTATATCTCAGAGTGTTGAACTCTGGGCTGTATTACAATGTGTTGGTGCTTGGTTTTGTTTCATTCTTTTACAATCCTTGTAGATAGAGGAGAATTGGCAATCCCCTGGCTCCCTGGATATGCAGTTAGTCAGCTCATTTTCTTCCAAATATTCTGACTTTCTAGGACATCTCTATTTAGCCACTTTCCTGTAAATCAGAGCACTATACATTAGCATTTTGCTTTTCTCAAAAACTTTTTAAAAATATTTATTTATTTATGCATACAAGATCTGGGGTACAGGCCAGAGGTACAGGGGTGAGAGAATTCACCAGAGACAGAGTGGGGAACAGAACAGGTAGATTGACTGAAATACACTGCTGAGGACTGTGGGTGAGAAAGGACAGGTGCTGAGTAGTGGGTGCTGAGTAGTGGGTGAGAAAGGAGAGGTCTGCTGTGCCATGTGGGTAGCTCCCTGACCAGCTGGGGATTGAACTTGTGCTGCAGAGGCTGTGGATAGCTTCACAGCGATGTGCTTAAACCCTCGCGCCACATTTAGGGAGGCCCATTTCTCAAAAAACTTTTAATGAATATTTTTAAAAAGCATTGTGAGTAGAACTAAGGATACCACATTGTATTCTAGAGCAGGCTATTCCAAAGTAATATCTACCTTGGAAACTATAAATTGTATTGTTTGATAACTAAACACTTTTCCAAAATGAATTTAGCATATAAAATTTTCCTTTTGAATTCTGTTTTCTTTTCGAAATGGACAATTGAACTGTTATCCATTTGTGCCAACATCTCCCTGCTGATGGGTAAGAAGATTGGGATAAGAAAAATAAATTTAAATTATTATCTGCTCTAATGGATCTAGCCCATCTCCCTGTCTGATTCTGACCCTACCTTCTCAACCCTGAGATAGAATTATTTATTTTCACATCTGATCTGGGACACTGTGTTTGGGACATTGACCATCTTCCTCTACTATCTGGTCAGTTCAGGAAACTGAGGCCTTGCCCATGCCTCAGTTACTTCTCCTGTTGATATTCTTTTTATTTATTTATTAAATTTTTATAAATTTTATTTTTATATTCCCCATATAATTGCAACCCCCTTATTTTGACCCCAATCCCTCCCCTCCCCACCCCTAAACCCTCACAGAGTGTCTCTGGTTCATAGTTTTTGTTGATTTTGATATTTTCTTTCTTATAGTTATTCTTTTCCCTGGTCCCTTATTTAAGTTTTCTAGATTCCTGCTATGAGTGAGACCATCCGGTATTTTTCTTTTTCTTTCTGGCTTATTTCGCTGAGCATGATCCCTTCCAGTGCCATCCATGTTGCTGCAAATTGCATGTGTTTCTCTTTTTTGAATGCTGAGTAATATTCCATGGTGTATATGTATCATATCTTCTTGATACAGTCATCTATTTTTGGGCATTTGGGTTGTTTCCAAAGCTTAGCTATTGTAAACAGTGCTGCTATAATCCTGTTGATATTCTTGAGCCCTTCTTTTTCATGGTCGTAGGTGTGAACTTGGATTTTCTATGCTTTAATAATGAAGAAAATGAGATTTTCAATTTTTCTATTCTCAAATGGTTTCTTGTATAAGCTAAATGAATAAGGGAAGCAAATCGTAAAGGAACTTAAATTTGCTGATTCTCTGTTATGATCCAAGGATTGCTCTACATGCTCTATCAGACAGATTTCTTCTTTGCTTTTTTTTTTTTTTAAATTTTATTTATTTATTTATCCAAGCACTGGGTAGAGTCAGAAGCGCGGGAGGGTGAGACAATTCACCAGAGTCAGAGCGGGGAACAGAACAGGCAGACTGATGAAATACACTGCTGAGGGGAGCCAGCGGGTGGCAGGAGAGGTCCGTCGCGCCATGTGGGACCCTTGCTGGTGGCTGGGATTGAACCGGCGCTGCAAAGGCTGCGGGCAGCTTCGCAGCCCAGCTCTCAACTGCTGCGCCACCAGGGGAGGCCCTTCTTTGTTTTAATATAATAAAACTATATGATATTTCCATGTTACAGATGAGAAAATCAGGTGTTAGAGAGTGTAAGTTACCAGTCCAAGTTCAAAGAGAGAGTGGTGTATAGAGCAACATTGAAAACAACAGGTTGTCCACTTTCTCATGGGAGGTGTGCTCTGGACCCACATTTCCAGAACTGCTCCAGATAGCACCTGGGCTCATTTTTTCCAGTCATTTTCTCCCATTCTTGTGGTCACACACCTCTCTCTACTGATGACATTTGTTGATAGCTTTAAAAAAATTGTTTGGTGATGGATAACTTAAATATGCAAGTACACAAATAAGTATGTAGCTTGATACATTTTTACAAAGTGAACTTAGATAGGTCATACCCTGATTAAGAAGTATAATATTAAGTGCCAGAAGCCTTCCTTATCTTCTTTCTGCCTCCCTCTAGCAAGTAAACCTCAAAGAATATCCTGACTTTTAGCAACAGATTATTTTTGTTTTTGATATTCAGCTTAACAGTATCATGGAGGATGTAGACCTTTGTATCTGGCTTTTGATCAATATTTTGTTTATGAAATTCATGCAGGATTTTTCCATTAAACATCAGCCTGTCCAATTTCATTACTGTATAATATCCAATTATATATATATATATATATATATATATATATTCTTCAGCATCCTTGACAGCACTTGGTAAAGTCAGACTTTTTAATTTTAGCAACTTAATTTATGTGTTTAAATATATCACTTTGGTTTCTAATTTGGCTTTTCTTGATGACACATGAGATGAATCACCTTTCCAAATGTTCATTAAGTTGATATGCTTCTGATCTCCTATCTTTCCCATGTCAGGGAGCTATAGACTGTCGTGCTGAATATGAGCTTCCTTAACTAACCTGGTGCCCAGCGCACTCCAGATGTGTGGAAGCTCTTTCACTTCTGGTCCTTCTTCTGGACTTTTGGTCCTGTGTGGCCCCCACCTCAAAGGAACTTTTGCTGTTTCTCTGACCAGTCCATTTCCCATTCTGCTGCCCCTTGATGCCTGTTCCTTCTGCTCTGTTTACTCTGTGTTTTGTAAATAAAGATGTTGAATGCACAGTTTTTCCTGAGCTGAAATAAGTCAAGCTGACCCTGGTCTGGGATGAGGTCTGGTCCACAGCCATAGCTTTTCGGTTCCTATTCTCTTTCTCACTTACTCTTATTTTGATTTGTGGCTCTTATGGCTATGATTGTTTGCCCGGGATTGTTCTGCCTTCGGGCAGCCTCTGAACACCCAATCTATTCTGGATCTATCCACATTGAAGTGCCGGAGAATTGGCATCAAGGGTCTGCTCCTATAGTAAATGTGTTTTGAGCAGGAACAGCAGTAGTTTTTAAAATGATACCTATTCAATAGAATCCAGGCTACAATCTCAACTTCCTTGTAGTCATTTTACTTTTAACCCATCCATTCTTGATCAAAAAAAGAGCCAAACAGTTTATTTGCCCAAATTTGTCCACTTAGGAAATGACGTTAGTATTGTTTTTCTTTTTAATTTTTTAAAAAAGATTTATTTATTTATTTACACAAGCACTGGGTACAGTCAGAAGCGCAGGAGGGTGAGAGCATTCACCAGAGCCAGAGCGGGGAACAGAACAGGCAGACTGATGAAATACACTGCTGAGAGGAGCAACGGGAGTGGCAGGAGAGGTCTGCACACTATGTGGACCTTTGCCGGTGGCCAGGGATCGAATCAGCACTGCAGAGGCTGCGGGGCAGCTTCGCAGCCCTGCGCTCAACCGCTGTGCCACCAGGGGAGGCCCCATTAGTATTGGTTTATGCTCAAAGAATTTGGATGAAGCAAAACCATTATTTGTATAGTTTAAATTGTAGCTTTGCTATCATGGAAATTTTGAAAAAAAGAGATAGGTACCTTTTGCATAAAAATACTTCTTCAGTGTGATAACAGATCAGACATAGAAACCATTGCATTTTACTCTGATAACTAAATTATACTTCAAGTGGTATCAAGGATATCAAACTTAAAATCAGGTTTCATCTCTAATATTTACTAGAATAATCTTCATCAGTGTATTCTTTGAGCCTTTGCTTCTAGCCATTGAAAAATACTTTCTTCCCCATATTACTCAATGAACTGTCTTGCAGCATTAAATTTTTTTTTTGTTTTACTCCCAAAACTAATGTAATTAACTCATCAACTAATCAACTAAATGAATATACAAATAAGATACTCAGAAGTGTATGAGAGCCAATAGTTCCATCACGGAAAGGAATTGAGGATTTCTCTTTACTGCCAATGATGATACATTGCAATATGAATCCTATTGACTTAGACAATGTCTTGGAAATTTACTAACAAGAAAGTTGCACTGGATTATGTTAACAGGGTGTAGGAGTTGATTGTATTTATTTTCTTTCCTTAGTAACTTTTTAAATTTAGCAAACCAAAGTTAATTGATTTACCATTTGTTTACAAAACTGTGTTATCTCAGGAATAATCTCTTATGCTTTGATATGTGTGTATGTTAAACTTGGCCACCACCTGAGTATGAAGATCATCACATTGTAAACTGACCCCCTCTCACACTGCACTTTTGCCCCCACCCCACTTCTTTCTTATCCACTAGAAACCACCATATTTTTCACAGAGCTTACAAGTTATTTATTTATTTATTTTTTGGCTTTGCCAGTTTGTTGCTTTGCTTATTTAGATTTCACATACGAGGAAAACCATTCAGTAATTGTCTTCACTTTCTTACTTATTCCACTTAGCATGATCACTTCAAGATCTACATATGCTGCAGCAAAAGGCAAGATTTCCTCTTTTATAATAGCTGAGTTATATCCATTGAGTTTATATACCACAACTACTTTATCCAGTCACTCATCAATGTACAATTAGATTGATTCATTGTTTTTAGCTGTTGTGAATAATGTTGCTGTAAACATAAAGATACATTTATCTTTTTGAGCTACCATTTTTATATTATTCAGATAAATGCTGAGGAGTAGAATTTCTGGATCATATTGTATTTCTATTTTTAGTTTTTTAAGCAATATTCTACTATGCTCCATAGAGTCTGCATCCATTTACAGTCCTATCAGAAGTATACTAGGATTCCTTTTTTTTCCATATCCTTGCAAACACTTGTTTCCAGGCTTTTTGATGTAGGCCATTCTCAAGGATGTGAGGTGATTTTAATTTACATTTTCCTTATAATAAGTGATATTGAGTATTTTCCATGTACCTTTGGTTCATCTGTATGTCTTCATTTTTAATAAAAAGAATTTATCTGTAGATTAGATTAACATACAATGTGATACCATCTAAGATAAAGAAGAGCAAAGCTCTGGAGGAGTGAAATGTAAGAGAGATAAGTTTAAACAGAAAGATAAAGATGGTAGTATACAACCAAGCAAGAGACAACTTTGTTCTGTTTTCAAGAGATGGGGCTAGAAGTGGCAGGAGGCATGGAGGGCCCAAGAATTTGAAGAAATGTTTACAAATGGAGCAGGTGAGGATGTGAATGGTACAAAAAAAGACAAACCCAAAATCCTGGACTCAGTGATCTTTATGATTATTGACAGGTTCATGTATGTTGGAAATGACTTTAGTTTTAATAGCCCCGATGGAAGAAATTGCTTCTATTTATGTAAACTAAATAATGTGTGGTAGAATATCCATTTGCTTTTAGCATTATCTCAATGGAGGGAAATTATCTATGCAATTGCAACTCTGAAATAAAATTGCTGTTTTTGCCTTTCTGTGTTTCTCCCAGCATACCTTTTAAGTTAACTAACTTCATAAGCTTTTTACTTGCAAATCTTTTAATTGAAGGAATGTCTAAACCTAATGTGTCCATGGGGACTCTCAAGCACAGTGCTCATTTCATTTGTGAAAATTTAAATGTCATAGCCCTTGTTCAACATTCTTACCTTCATTTCTGCTGAAAATAATGCCAAATGTTAGTGAAATGTTGGCAGGGCATGAGGAAGAGTTGGGAGTTGTGCTTTAGTTCAGTTTTTCCAATTTGTCTTTAAGAATTTAGTGGAAAATGGGCTAAGATTGGTGAATATTTAGATATATTATAATTGAATACATCAGACTTGTCATGCCACAGAATGAAGACATGCTTTTTTTTTCAGTTCTGTATTTTTATAACAAAATCCTAACTCTCCCTTCTTAAGTATGCCCTTTGCCTTAAAATAAACGTGGATTTTAGTTACTCTTTTTCATGTTTTTCAGTTGTCATGAATGTGATGGTAAAATTTTATATTATTACTATTATTTTCCATGGCACATATGTGGAGGGGAAAAATATAATATCTCTTTCTGCAGGTGACAGAAGGAGAGTTTGGATAAATTGCTTCTGTCTAGACAGACTACTACCTTTTGTTGTGTCATTTATCAGGCAAGGAGAAAGGGAACCCACTCAAAATAGTGATTGTGATGTTACTAATATACCTCCTGCAAGCTGATTTGAATATGTTAAGGTGGTCCATATAATTCTAATGCCCACAGTACTTCTTTGCAGCCTCAGCAGGTTGTGTTGATGTAGTGACAAAAGAACCAGGTAAAATCCAGGCATAGTTGGTCTATAAGACACTAGGGTTTGACCTGCATGCAGTGCTTGTGGTTATGTACTGTGTTCCCCAAACCTCAAAAACTAAACTTTCACCTAAACCTTAAGTGAACAGCTTTGGGTTAGGGTACGAGGGGCTCATAGAAGTCCACTTAGCAATATCACAAAGAGAATTTCTTTTGTTGGGAGAGAGAAAAATCATAAAAACAAAAACAAAAACAATAAAACATGAAATAAAAATCATAAAATAAAGTTCACCAACTCAGAGTCAGTGTTATCTGGTTGAGTTGAGTGTACATGAAAGCCACTATCTTTGGCCAGTCAACACTACTTTCATGAAAAGCAGAGAGAAAAGTTTCATCTTGCAAACTTTTTGGTCATTTTCTCTTCTTTATACATGATCTTTACCCCAATCCTTGGGAGCTATAGAGATGCTTTCCTGCACATTGTCTATGCTGGGATAAAGGCATATTGAACATTTTGATTGTATTAAGCTCATGCTGCATACAAATTGACTTTCCCCCAATACTAAGTGATTTATGTACTAGTGGCATATACATTTCTGAAGCACTTTTAGGGAATTCTGAAGAACGTATGCATTTTCCACCTTTGCCTTTTACCACCTTAGACATACTGCAGGAATTTTATCATCACTTTTGACAAAATACCTTAAGGTACAGGTTATAGCAAGAGTGCTCTGAAAACCAAGCATTGGGTAAAATCTGAGGCTTCTCAGATGCCAAAGAAAACCCCAATTCAGCTGTCCTTCCCAAACTAAAGACTAAATCTGCAAGGCCTTATGTTATTTTTTACATTTTGTGTGTGCAAGTAAAATAAGATGTTGCACCATTTTTCATCACATTTAATTTAACAAAATCACATTTGTTTTCATCAAATGAGGTTCTTCATTTACCATATCATTTTACTTTTCTTTCTCATGACTTTTTTTTCCAAGCAAACAGATTTTGCAATCAGATGCCTACAAGCTGGGTGTTCACGAGCTGTGATGGATTACTTTTAATAGGTGCTATTTTCCTACTTCATTAACTGCTCTTTATCTGGTGTTGTTTCTTTGGGCAAGTTAGAAAAGGAACAATGCTTTAACCATTTACCCAAATAGGCAGTGACAGTACGTATATTTTTAAAAAGTCGATTATGTACACATTAAGGTGTGTTTATTTTGGGCGTATGTGTGAGTAGGAGGTTGAGTGTGTGTGAGTGCGTGTGTGTTTCTTTCAACTTAAAACTCTCAGCTTTCTCTCTCTCTGTCTCTCTCTCTCTCTCTCTCTCTCTCTCTCTCTCTCTCTTTCTCTGCCTGGCTGACTGCCATCCCCATGCCAGTCTCCATGGCAACTTTCTTAAGGATAAAGTAACAGAAATGTGAGGAGGCCGCCTGCCCACAAACAAAGCTGCCCGGGCCCTGCCAGAGGCCTGACTAGACAGAATCCCAGAACACTTCACATTCCACAGAGTTCTGCAGGTCGCTGCAGCTGGCTCTGTTTAAAGGTGCAGCCTCCAGTCCTGGGAGGAAAGTTGAAGAATGTCTTCTGACCGGTATTCCCATGTAGTGGAATGCGATGCACAATCCACATGTCTTCACATTATTTGCCTCTTCCCGTCTGTTTTGAATCATTTAAATAGCTTATACCTCATATTTCTTTTTGAGTGATATTCGGGACTTTGCTTGACAGAATTGACTGCTACAGGGGATCAAAAATGCAATTGGGATGCAATTTAAGTCCCTTTAAATCTTTTGCATGAAACGCTGATGAGGTGCCGCTTTAATGGTTTGTTCCATCTCGCCTTCATGAAAAGAGAATATTTGTTTGCTTTTAATGAATCAGAATAGATTTAGATTTGTTGAAAGATATTGCTATCAACTGAGTGCGTGCGTTCCCCCAATATTTGTAAATTGAAATCCTGTCCCTCAAAGGTGATGGTATGGTTGTGGGGTACCACAAACATCCACCTGGGTGGGCAGTGGGTAGGGCCTTTGGGAGGGGTGGGTGTTTAAACCAGCAAGGGGGCACCCTCAGAAATGGGATTCCTGACTGAAAAAAGACTCCACATTGCTCCTCAGGACCTTTTTCCAGGAAAAGACATAGCAAGAAGGCCTGTTCGTGACCTAGAAAGAGGGCCCCGTAGAGAACAGAACCATGTTGGTCCCTTCATGTTGGGTTTTTAATCTCCAAAACTGCAAAACAAACTTCTACCTATGGTATTCTGTTATTACTGTCCTAATGAATGAAGACAGAAATCTCTCTCTCTCTCTCTCTCTCTCTCTCTCTCTCTCTCTCTCTCTCCCCCCCCTCACACACACACACACACACACACACACACACACACACACACACAAAACTAATCTGTATCTACATACTTTATATTCATAGATATCTGTGCACATATATGCACACACATTCATTTCTCTCAACCAGAATAGATTTTTCCTCCATGGAACATTGGCAGTATCTGGAGGTATCTTTGGTTGCCACAAGTGGGGCCATGCTACTGGAATCTTGTAAACATCTGTGATGCTGAGAACATTTCCCACAACAAAAGAGAACTCGCCCCAAATGTCAACCACAATGCCAAGATTGAGAAGACCTCCTATGTGTACACAGATACAGTGTGTGTTTGTATTTGCATGTATCCATCTACACCAATTTAAATATGAAGACCATGCATAGCACTCTCAGATAGGAATAAACTCTACTAAAGCAGCCTTTACACTAAGTTGTATGTCCGGACTGGGAGCTAGAATTCTTACAATATAATAAATCTTGAATTCACTGTTCAGATTCAGATTTGCCTATACAATTTATTTACACACCTTTTAAATGAGTTATTGTTTTCAAGACCACAAAAGATTACCTGAGAAGACTGTACCTACTCTAGGGAGTGGAAACTATGTATAGTTAAATCTGTCTCTAAGAAGGATTTCTATGTACTGATCTATAAATAATATACAAAATGTTTTGGCATTAACTATTAATCCTTTCCTATTGGGAGTTAGTAAAATGCTTAGTAAGTATGGATAAGGGAAATATTTATGATGTGTTGCATCCAGATTGCTCATTTCATCACCAAAGTTTTGCTAATGCTCTCCAGAGTGTTCATCTTATTTCCGTCCCGTGCTATTCAGCACAGTTTATTGATGTCAGGTTTTTCTTTTAACCAATTATAGAAAACTCTGAGCTTCTGGTTGTACAAATGTGAAGTTCACTTTAAAGATATACCAAAGAATTTTTGTTATGTCAAGTCCTGCTACTCAAAATGTAGTTACCTGAACTGGAAAAGAACCACCAACATCTCATTTTTGATCTGCAGTGGTATAGGTAGAGAAAGTGAGAGTAAACTTTTAGAAACTCCTATAGCGAGTTGACAATCCACATCTTATCAAACAGTTTTGGTTTCAAATACACATGGTGAGTCACAGTGGTCACTTGCTATGTGCTTGTTGGGGATCACATGAACTCACATGGTAAGATCATGTATTGATCTGTGAGAAATTGGAAATCTAAAAAATAGCTAAAATTTCACCATTGATAATATGAGAAGTGCCAGCTTATTTCTTCTTATTTTTCTTCATATTTCTTATTTTTTCCACATTTTCTTCTTACTTTATGTATGTATCAGTCTGTTCTGCTTAATCTGAACATGTCTGGTTAAGCGACGTGTGTTTATTGTATTGTTGAGGCTACTTGATTATACCTCACAGGTAGTGTGTGGATCTGGTACAACTTACAAAGGGTGATGTTTTTGAGAAAAATGAACATGGTGTGATCAGTCAGGCTATAAGGCTATTGCTATTATCAACAACACCAAAATCTCAAAGCTTAAATCAGCAAAAGTTATTTCTGCTGACATTCACTCATATCATGGGTTGATCTCATTGTAGACCCTGGGGAAACCAGCTGATGGTGCATTCCCCCATGCTCACTGTAATTGACCATTATCCAGAAACAAAGGGAGACTTCCGTTGACCTTTCTTCAGGTTACTGAATTTTGTGCCTTCTCTCACCTCAGTGGCCAGCTGTTGTCATCTGACTCCATCCATTCATAGGAGAAAATAGGTACAAACCTGCCAGGTGCTGGGAGTTTGGATCCAGAGAGATATGGTAGGCTCTATTAATGAATATGACACTGGAACAAATCTAGACATTACTATTAAGCATATCTTAAGGACAAGTAAGTTACTATGTAATTAAATTTGTCTATAATATCCAGGGTTTTACTCTTTTGCCTATCACTTCCATTTTACTTACTCATAGGAAGCAGTATAGAAAAGCAAAAATATTATTTCTCTTGATTTTTTATAGGATCCCAACCTACAACTTAGCTGGGGTAAAACTTTGCATAAATTATGTCATCACTTTGAAGTAGGACAATAATACCCACTTCATGGGTTGTAATGGAAATTAAATTGGATAGCTTTTATTAGAATGCTTTACATAATGCTTGTTAAATTCAGGCAAATTGAAGTGTTTATTATTATTTAACACAGTTTCCAAAAAAATCTTGTTTTTGTCTAGGAAGGTCTAAATAATATTGGAATTAATTTAGGTAGAACTTAACTCTCAAATTATCATAGATACTTAAGTGTCTTCACAATAATGTCCATTGTTGCTGATCTAACCAACACATCTTGAATTGTCCTCAATAATTGTGTTTGGAAGTAGCAAGATATGAGTGAGGAATTTTTCCTGTCGGGTACAGATTTTTCTTGTTTTTCATGCGTTTCCTATTGGGTCTTTATTGTTCTAGATTACTGTGTAATACTATTTCTAGGAAATTAAAAATGTGATATGATAGGTCTTATTTTAAACCCCTGCTCAAATTTCAGCCTGATTTGCAGGCTAGTTATACACACACACACACACACACACACACATTCTGCTTAAGAATTGATTATGTAGGTTAATTATTTTTTAAAAGATTATTTAATAGACTCAAGTTAAACTTAATAATGATAATCTATAGGTAAGAAAATTATTTCTGCAAATAGCAGATGCTATTGATGATCAAAGCAATTGTGCATTTGTGATAAAGAAAAAGTCATTCCAGCAGTAGTGAAACATGTGATTCATTTCCAGGCTAGAGGTAACAAATCAGTTTCTGCTCTACCACCACCAAGTAATTTGATTATACCAACTAGTCTGTTTTTTTGCTTGTTCTCCTACCTCATTGTCCTTATTCTCCTCCCTTCCTAGTCATTGAATTAATTTGAAAACTAGTGTTGTGCAGATATATCAGGGTTCCAGAGTCATCATTGATTTTGTCATGAAAATTGTGGTACACGAAGTAAAATATTGCCATATTTTCACCCCTCCCTGTAATCTGCCTTCAGAGGGCCTTTGTTATTCCTGCAGTCTGGGCTGGCTGCAAGACTTGCTTTGGTTAGCAGAAGTTACGGTATGTCAGTTCAAAGCCTTGGTCTTAGGAGGCCTTGCATACTTCTGTTTTCCCTTTTGGAAACTTGCCAGTGTGCTCAGAACTAGCCAGGAGAGTCTGATGGAGGATAAGATACCATGTGGAAAACAGCCAAGTCACCCAGCGGAAGCCTTTCCTGGCCAGTCAGAATCTAACAGACCTGGCAGACCCCGGCTAACATCAGCAGATCTACTCAGGCGACATTTAACTTAGGGGAGAGAATACATTATGGTGGTTATGTCTCCAAGTTTGGGTTTGGTTTGTTGATGCAGCAGCTGTTGTGTGTGTCCTTAGACATATTGAGGCTTTCTTTATCTGAATGAAGAAACAGGGCAATCTTGTGTGCCAGGTGCAAGGAGATTCATCAGCTGAATCCTATATCGTAGAGGAGTTCGTTCCAAATAATATATTCTTTATTCACCTGGGTTTTCTATTAGTTTCCTTTTCTGATATAACACATTGCCACAGACTTTGTGACTTAAAACAACACAACCTTAATACCTTATAGTTCTAGAATTCGCAAGTGGAATTATAGTTCTAGAATTCTCATGTCTTTTGAAGTTAGAATTGACTGAAAATTTATAAAATTAAGTTCTGGGGTTTTGTATTTATTATTTATTTATTTGCCTAAGAGTCCTTTTTTAATTTCTGACATTTTATGGTAAACAGGGACAAGAAATCAGGTCATCTCTTCAACACTGCTTAGGAATCTTCTCAGCTAAATAGCCTAACTTAATGCTTAGAAATTCTGCTTTCCACATATTTATAGGACTCAATTCAGCTAGACTTTCTGCCACTGTAATGAGCATTCCTGTTCTTCCAGTTTCTGATAACCTATTCCTTGTTTCCTTTGAGCTCTTATTAAGAATGCCTGTAAAGCCCACATATTTACCAAGTCTGTTTATGACAATTGAAATATTCTTGAATAAAATACCAGTTTTCTCTATTGTGCCCCTTATAGCCTTCAAAGTCCTAACTAGTAGATTCATTACTATCCTTATTTTTTACCTATAGTCTGTTAAGGGACAACCTAGGCTTTTTCTATCATAGTCACGAACATTTTTCAGTCTTTGCCTGTTGCCAAATTCCAAAGTCACATCCACATTTTCAGTTCTTTTCCTAATTTTTAAATGCATTACATCATTATATAAGTTTTGGGTATGCATCGTTATAAACATCTATACTCCATTAAGTTCATCACTAATAGTCTGATTCTGTCCTTCAACATACAATTTATAACTTTTACCTAATTTGCCCACCCTTCTTTCCCTTCTGGTAACCATTTAGTTGTATTTTTGTAACAGCAGTCTACTTCCAGTACCAAATTCAGGATTTGTTTCCTATTGCTCCTGTAACAAATTACCACAAACTTTGTGGTTTAAAACAACATAAATTTATTATCTTATATTTCTTGAAGTCAGAAGTTCTAAAATCAGCATGTTGGCAGGGCTGCATTCCTTCTGGATCTCAAGGGGAGGCTTCATTTCCTTGCATTTTCCAGCTTCTAGAGATCGCTTTTCTTGACTTGTAACCCCTCCCTCTATTATCAAGTGCAGCAACATCTTCAAATCTCATTCATTTTCTCTCTCTCCCCTCCTCTCTCCTGTGCCTCTATCACTGGGTCTCTTTCTCTGACTCTGATGTTCCTGTCTCTTCTAAGGACCCCTGTGGTTACAGGACGCTCACCGAGATCATCTATGATAATCTTCCCATCTCAAGATTCTATATCATATCTGCAAAGTCCCTTTTACCATTTACGGTAATACATTCACATATAGTTTTAGGAACGGGCATATGGGCATTTTGGAAGGAGAAGCATCATTTGACCCACTCCAACCACTTTTCTAGATAGTTTTTATGTTAGATCATAAATCTATAACATATAGTACTCTTTCATGGGTATTAAAAATGGGATGTGTGCGTATATATATGTACATATATATTATAGATACATAATTATGATGTGTATATATATGAATTACATTAGACTTAAACACACATATCATAATTATGTATCTAAAAAGAAGAAGGGATAAACTTATTAGAAATTGATATACACTGAAAAGTAAGACAAACCCCATATACCTCCTAAAAGATATCCTTTTGAGTTCTCTTAAACAATGCATGGTTTTATCTCAGACCAGTCTTCTTGAATTCTGTGAATTCTAATAAGTAGAGATCCACTTTGGATTAATAGGAAGATGGAAATGTCTCATGCTCTGTCACTTGCTATGCATGATTTGCTATAATTTGCCTTTGAAGCTCCTAATAAAAGCAGGTGAGTCATTGCCTGGACTAGGAAGCCTCAGTTAAGTCAGATTTCCAGAGGCCAGATCAAACCTTTCAGAACTGTCAAGGTCACCTTGGGGTTTGGTCACCCTTTACGTAGCTATCCCATCATCATGGCTGCTGTTGATCTTAAAATATTCAGTTTCTTTTCACTCCAGCTTCTATATTTGACACTGTGACCTTCAGCAACATTGAATGCCACAAGCTGATTATAGCCTGTAGTGAGAAATATCTCCTTTTATATATTTTATTTACTTGCCTTTGCCTCACTGTGACCCTGGTTCTTACTTTGTAAGATTGCATAAGAAGGTAAGAGAAAATTACGTAGAAAAACAGAGCTCTCCTTCTTCCTTCTTGCTGACCCATACACTCACTCATGGTAATATTAAAAGAGTCTTCATTGTCTTTCATTAGCAGAAATGAAAATAATATTTTTTATCAACTAGTAAAATCTAAATGGGTGACTCTATATCTCATTGTAGGACTTTGGGTATTGGTCCAAATATTGGCCTTTACCCAGAAAAAGTTTATTTACATTTAGTCTAAGGCTGTTTCTCTTCTGGTTCTCAGGCATAGGGAGTGAAATCTAATGTAATTCTTTAGCATGGTGTTAGTTCTCTCCTTTCACATTCTGCCAAGCATCCTGTTTGCTTTTTGAAAATTGGTTTTTCACGGTGAAGAACATCATCAAAGTAGCTCCAAAATAACTCTAAACTATTTTTTTCATAGAACATTTGGTCAGTTTAGAGCCCAGAGCCCAGTTGTTGACAGGTGCAAGTTACAAAGAAAAGTTATCATTCTGCAATGTTTACTCTCTTGCATTCACACATTATGCTCCTGTGGCAGTGAAATACTGAGAACTGTGATATCTATAGCTATATGAAAGCTTAAACAATACAGAATGCTGCTCCTGAAAGTTGATTTCATGCTTTGCCAATGTGTATTATCTCCTTCTTTTGGAGTTAATTTTCATCTGCCATTAATCAGTCTGTAACCCAAAACATGGGGGTCCATCTGGAGTTCCTTTAGATCGTCTGCATGTGAGTTCCCCATCCTATCAAATCAAGGCAAGTTAGCATCATTGGAAATCTTCCCAGTTACCATCTGTCACCTTACTTCATATTTTCAGGTGTCTACAGAATTTACAAGTCCTGAAACTAGTCAAGGTTGCCTCAAAAGCATTTTGTGCTAAAATGTGTTGCATTGCCATTTTATATTAATTTCCTTTCTAGGATTTTATTTGCATGTATGTAAGCATGTATTTTAATGCTTGTTATGGTTTACCTTAACTAAACTTAGAGTTACAAACTGGGAAATTAGAAGGCAGGACAATTTAGTGGTTAAATGTGAGACTTTGTGTCAAAGCACAGAGGTCTGAATTATCATTTCCTCTTTACTAGTTTTGCATTTTTAGACAATTTACCTTTGATCTCCAAGGCTCAATTTCTCCTTCTTAGTAATCATGGGAGAGCCTTCTGTATAGGATTTTTAAGAGGATTTAATGAGACCCTACAAATAAATTCCTTAACATTTTGCTTGACAGTTACTAAATGCTCAATAGATTTCATTTTTTATTCTGCATCTCGATAAAGATTTTAGGAAAATGATCTGGAAAGTCCCAAATTGAATAGGAATATGATTATTTTGTTTAAAAAGGAAGTGATATGTATTCACTTAGTGTTTTTATTAAACATCTGTTGCATATCTAGCACTGTCTATACAAATTCAAAGCCCCTGCCTTTAAGGAGAAGGCAGTGAAACAAAGGCTGATAGCACAGCACAACTTTAATGGATATTATGATAGAAATAGGACCAAGATAACTGAGAAAAAAGCAAACCTACCCTGAGTATTGGAAAAGTAACAGGAAAGACTCCTTGGAAGGAATAGGATCTAGATTAGGTTCTCAATGGTAGGCAAGTAGAAGTTTATCATGTCAAGTGAAAGCTATTCTAGGGGCAGAGGTCAGAAGAATAATATGCCCTTTAACTAAATCTTAAAAATGTGGGCCTCCCTGGTGGCACAAGGGGATAAGTCTCAGCTCTCTTAAAAATGTGGGCCTCCCTGGTGGCACAAGGGGATAAGTCTCAGCCCTATCAAGCTATCAGCAACCGCTTAGCATGAGTATGATCCTCAGCCCAGGAGCTAACCCACATGGCCCAGCAGACCTCTCCTGTCTCACCTGCTGCCCCGCTCAGCAGTGTATTTCAGTCAATCCTTCTGTTCTGTTTCCCACTCTGTCTCTGGTGAATCCTCTTACCTTGCACCTGTGGCCAGCACCCCTGTTCTTGTATACATTAATAAATAAAAATTAATCTTTAAATAAATCTTAAAAACAAACTGAATGGATTTTCAGACATGAATTTCTGTAACCTGGTTAAGGAAGTAGCTAATTGGGCAGTCTTCCCTTAAGTATACACACCTGGCTCACCTGTCCCAGGACAGAAGTTCATAAAATTATAGTCATTGCCATTGATTTAATACCCACTGATGGTGTTGGTAACTTTATAACCATCATCCTCTCAAAACATTTATCTATTACTGATTTTAAAGCTAAGTGCAGTGAGGTGTGCCACCCCTGCAAAATTTTTCCTTTAGAAAATTTAAGGAATTATAAACAGAGTTTGAATAACAAATTCTCTTTGCTCTTCTTACTCTTTAAAGCTTATCTTTATCATGAGGATTAGAATCACATACCTAAGGCCTTCCTCCCCTATTGTTACCAAACACTTAGTGTTTTGATATGGGAACCATCTATCACTTTATGATTTATGATCAAAATAAAATTACTGAATCCATTATTTTCCTCAATATCAACAACCAGACTTGAAATAAGAGCTGATGATTTTAGAATATGGTGTTCTCAAGTTACAACACTTGAAATGTTGCCTCTCTTTATTGCTAGCTGTCATTCCTTTTCCAGGGAACAATGTAGACAGTTAACTTTCTCATTGGACACAATGGTCTCCAGATAAAGCCTTAAAAATGTCACTGCAACACAAGAGAAAGGAGACAGGGCAGGGTAGGGGTCTTCTCTCTCTTTTCTCTAGGACACAAATCATTTGGATTGTGAAAAGGCAAACTTGAAGTCTTGCTCTTTGATGAGAGCATAGACTGTAGGAAATGTAAAGGGTCCTGGGCCTTCCTGGTGGCATTAAGTCTCAGTGCTATCAGTGCAACAGTCTGAGTTCAATCCCCAGCCAGGCAGCTAAACCACATGGCACAGCAGACCTCTCCTGTCTTGCTGCTGCTCCCCTCAGCAGCGTATTTCAATAGATATGCCTGTTCTCCTCCACATTCTGTCTCTGTGAGTCCTCTCAACCTCCACACCTCTGGCCTATACCCCAGTTCTTATATGTATAAATAAATAAAACTAAATCTTAAAAAAAAAAATGTAAGTGGTCTTGCTGACCATGTCTGAGCCCTTGTTAAAGCTGTGTCTTTGCAATGTTAAAACACCATCAGGCTTGGGCCTGGTGGTGCAGCGGGTTGAGCGCAGCTCTGTGAAGCTGTCCACAGCCTCTGCAGCGTGGGTTCGGTTCCTGGTCAGCCAGGGAGATACCCACATGGTGCAGCAGACCTCTCCTGCCTTGCGTGTTGCTCCCATCAGCAGTGTATTTCAGTCCTTCTGCCTGTTTTGCAACCTACTCTGCCTCTGGTAAATCCTTTCACTCTCCTGTGCCTCTGGCCTGTACCCCATTTCTTGTATAAAAATAAATAAATCTTTAATAAAAAAAATACAAACAAACACCATCAGGCTTGAAAATGGTTCCTGTATCTACCATCTATAGAAAAGGGAGTGTCGCTTTGTCGTTGGACATTGATGCTGCAATGTGCACTTGCTTTCCATGACCACGATGCCAGTGATGAGCATTTGTGCCACCTAAAAGATCAACTGTAATGAAGTTGAGCCAATAAATATTTGAAGGATGCAGTTACAGATTAGATTGTCTTTCCCATATCTCTCCATTTGCTATTTTAGACCCAATATACCCATAGAACCAACACCTTTCAGTTTCAGTCTTTGCTGTTTTGTGTGAGTGCCACATTTTGCTTAGTTAAAATAGGGGGGTCAGGTGAAATTGGGCAAAAGTCTTCCATGCTTCCAAGGTAATGAAAAGAAAAAAGTCTGTGTGTATAGATTTGTTCTATCTCTGTCTCTTAGCATACACTTGATTTTGAGAGAGAAGAATATTAGGTGAATATATACAGGTAAATAAAAAGAACTGTATACATAGAAGTTACATAATCCATAACAAAAGTAGTACGTTGTAGAAAGTTAACGAGTTTGTAATATTTTCTCCATTGCTCACATTTATCATTTGTAGCTAAGAAATTCTTTTCAAAACTGTCTTTCTTGTGAAGGTAATGGAACATTTTCTATCTTCATAAAAAAATTAGCCTGTCCAGACCTGCACAGCTTTATGGTCAGCAGGCATCAACCTTTATTATAGCATTTAAACAAGGAATGGTGCATGACAATTTGGCTGTTGCACCAAACTAGGTAGTGCTTTAACTTTTCATCATTCTATGAGAAACAAAAGGATTGGTTAAGAGGGAAATCATGGCGTACCTGCATTCTGTAACTGAGAAGAAGTGAATGTCCTTCCTCCTTTGCTTTTGTGCTTCATCCAAAGAGGAAAGAAAACTTTCCATCTCTCAGTTCATTTTCATTTGCTGAATATTTGGGTGAAAAAAAAAAAGTCTATCTGTGCAGTCCTGGGAGATTGGAGCAGTCTATGTCTGGCACAAATTTTCTGTAGTGTCCATTAGATGTATTTACCAATGACTCAGTTTTCAAGCAGGAGCATCTGAAACTCTCAGTTTGAAGGTTTGACTTAATTCAACCAGGTTGCATCAGATGCAAAATGGAAAAGACTTGTTTCTTTTTCCTCTGGGGAAGATAATTTTCTTGCTTTGAGAATAGACCTATTACATTATTTTACTGTTTTCTTGTTAAAAGTTTGCAGCAGTTCCAACAATTTCCTCTTTCCTCTTAAAATACTTTGTAAATAGACTTGGAAAAAGTGAAATAAGTTACGCTGGGATGGGCTTTTCTCCATCTTTTGCTTTCTTTTTCATTGTTCAAATTGTATCATGTTTACATGTGACATTAAACAAAGGGTGATTTGTCTGCAATGTTTAGTAGGCAGAGGCCTGAATCTCAGTAGCTTTTTGGTAAGCTTTTTTTTTAAAAGAACAGAATATCCTGGAAAAATTATATTCACCAGTATCTTGTATTAGGAAGTGATTTTTCCATCTGACCAGTTGTCAGATCCTATTGATGGAAATTACAGTTATTTTGAAAAGCGTTTTCTGTTGGTTGACTTCCTGGGTAATTTTGGTTGAGTTTATTGTGATTCCAAGTGAATTCCTAAACATCCAAAATATTAGCTTGGAAGTTTAAGACTGAGAAGCAACCTTTTCAGACTACAGAAAGAAATTCTTTAGAACATGAGTCTGAAAATTTACCACAAACTCAACCATGTGTTCCCAGCCAGTTTACATAATCTCAGCACAGATTGTAAGATCCCTCTTCCCCTATAGTAGGTCAGAAAGCTGACACCGCGTTGTGTTCAAAGAGAAAAAGAAGGAAAGGGAATTGGGGAAACCAAACCAGATTTTACTCTTGCTCCCGGGCCCTGTGAGAGAATTTAGAACACACAAAGGTAACAAGTGGTAGGAAGGTAGACACTGGACAAAAGAAATGGAGCTAGACGAATCTTACTGTCTGCGGAAACATATGGTGTCTGTCACAGACCCTTCCCCAAATTAGCATTTGTGACAATTGTAGGATGTCCCTTTTTAAATATATGATAAAAGATTTGTATGTGTAGTAGCAGGACAGTCACAGTACAGGTTTTCTAGTTTGACAGACGGGGTAAAGGAGGGTCCTGGAGCCCTCGGTGGATTTCTCAGGCTTTTATTGAGCTTTACATGTGGTACAGCAACCAGGTACACAGCAGGCCAGGGGGCTGGAGGAGGGGCAGGAGGCCGGCAGGCCCCCAAGTCTCCCCACCCCCCAAGTCTTCACTCTGGGCTTCTCTGGCATTCTTTCTCCCCTTCTTTCTCCTATTCTCCCTCCTGCCACTGCTTTTCCTGGCCAACATCTCAATACTGCATTCATGGCCCACAGAAGTAAACAACACAGCTTACAACCATGTCACAACTGCAGGTGCCCCATCAGGCAGGGCAGAGAAGCCTGAAAACAATTTACCCTGCAGGATGTAATTTTTCTTTGGCTTTTCAGTGCTTTTCATGTAACTTTGAGTAGATGGTTAATAGCCAAATCCCTTCTCTTTCTTCACTTCTTCACTTTAGTTTTTTCACTCCCTCCAAAAATGCTTTACTTCAAATACGATCATGTGGAGGTGTTTTGTTTTGTTTTTTAATTTTACATAGAAGAACTGGGGTGTAGGTCAGAGGCACTGGGAGTGAGAGGATTCACCAGAAATAGAGTGGGGAGCAGAACAGGTGGATTGACTGAAATACACTACTGAGGAGAGAAGCAGTAAGGCAGGAGTTAGCAACTTGGCAGGGGATCAAACTCAGGCCCTAGTGATGATAATGCAGAGACTTAACCCCTAGGCAACCAGAGAGGCCCTTGTGGAATATTAAGAAAAAATAGTTTCTACTCCTAAGTCTAATGGAATTTTAGAATATTTTGCTGATTGGTATGTTTTGAGCTTATTTCTAAATTGAAATTATAATTTATACAGGCATCCTTAGGTCAGTGTATATACAAAGAAATCTCATACCAACACATTTTCTTTATAAAAACCCTCTAGTTTCAAGATTTTCATGATCTGAATGGTAATTATACTTTAGCCTGAGTTGAGCCACACAGGAGATTTTTCTTTCACCTTGCCTAATTCTCAGCCCTACACTCATGGATTGGATGATTGAAGAAACCAGCCACTGCTATTTTTAATTTTTTTTTTGTCTCAGAGTATAGAATTTTATTTTTTATTTTTTTAAAGATTTACTTATTTATGCATACAAGAGGTGGGGTATAGGCCAGAGATGAGGGGGTGAGAGCATTCACCAGAGACAGGGTGGGGAACAGAACAGGCAGACTGACTGAAATACACTGCTGAGGGGAGCAGCGGGTGAGACAGGAGAAGTCTGCTTCGCCATGTGGGTTTCTCTCTGGCCAGCCAGGAATCAAACTTTTGCTGCAAAGGTGGCTGATTGTTTTGTAGTGCGGTGCTTAACCCCATGCACCACAAGGGAGGCCTGAGTATAGAATTTTATTAATTAAATATGTAAAAATATACATATGATATTTCATTCAGCTTTCTTAGAGTACACAAATAATGAAACTATAATATTGTATTTCTATTTAGGTTACAGGAATAATTTATGTTAATCACTTATATGATGAAGATCATGATATTCAAAAGTTATCCACATGAATTGGCCATTTATACCAATTTATATCTAACCTCCCAGATCTGCCATTATCTCATTGTTGTCCTATATTTGTTATTTGTATTGATCTATTAGCTCACTGTTAATAGATCAAAACTGCTTACATATTTCCTTCTTCTTTTCAAGCTTGACAAATATTCTATTGAACATATGTGCCAAGTTATTTTTCTAGTCATCTATGGACATTTAGGTTGTGTCTATATCTCTTATTCACTGTTGTGAATAGTTCTACCATGCATATGGAGACATTATATTCTTTAAAAAGAAGGAATACTTGCCATTTGTAACAGTATGGCTGAACATGGAAGGCATTATGCTAAGTGAAATGGGCAAGACACTGAAAAACAAATACTGCATAATCTCACTTATATATGGAATCTAATGTAGTCAAATTCATAGAAGTGGAGAGTAGAATGGTGGTTGCCAGGAGCTGGTGGGGTTGGGGTGGGCAATAGGAGACACACATAACATCACAACAGTTGTTAAATTATTAGAGTAATGGTTTCAATGTTTCCCACCTCACTGTCTTCAGACATTTGTGTAGTCCATTCCTACATTGACTCCATATGTGGCCACGCATCTTGCTTTGGACAATATGACAGCAAAAGTGACACAAACAGAGGCTCACACAGGACAGGTACATTGAGATGAGTTTTTTGTAACACCAAGAAACCTGGCATAAACCAGTAGAGATAAGTGGTCCAGGTGAAAGATACTATCACCCTCCAGACAAGTAGGTAAGATCATTTTATACCAATTAATTCATGTGAACTGGAAGTTCAGAACAATGACATTAATGAACTAAAACAAGACCAGCAGAAGAACAACTAAATGGACTCAGCCAAAATTGCTAGCCATGCATTAATAAATATTTGAAGTCACCAAGTTTTAGGATGGATTTTTTTACATAACAGTAGTACATAGAGATTTTTTTAAAGGTCCTTCCTTTTTTTCCTCTCATATTCCCAAGTACCTTCCCTTCCCACATGACAGTAAGTTTGAAGGTAGTTAATCCAGGGTTGGTGTAGAGGATTGATAATGCCATCAGGAGGTGCTCTATCTTTAGTCTCTTGGCTTTCAGGTTACATCAAGATGTTGGCTCTACTTTAGGGAGCATCAACACTCAGGACAGGAAAGCAGAAATTCTCCAACATCCCTACTTGACTTCTGCCA